>NC_042618.1:304706168-305386893 GCF_901001135.1 Rhinatrema bivittatum
CTAGATTTGTAGCTAAATTGTCCAAAAATAGCTAAATTAGCTCCCTTTCTCATTCACAGTTCTAAAATCTCCATTTGGCTCAAAAAGTCATCAAATCTAGCTACAAATTCAATCAATTGGCAACACTGCCAGTAGTCTCTGCTACCAAGTCAGAAGTTAAACCTCTTAGACTAGAGACCCCTGCACCAAATATAGTAGAAGCAGTGAACATGCAGACTGACCACCAGTTGGCAGTATAAAAGAAATAAGAAACTGCAGAATAAAGCAGAAATCAGTAGCATTAGAGATAGAAAGAGGCTACTGCAAAAGAAGAAAAACAATGAATAAACTGGAAAGCATCATGGAGGCAGGACACACTCTGCTTGGAATCATAAAATTCCACTGTTAACTTTTCTTTAACTAAACCTTAATTAAAAAATTGAAGTCAGTGTAAGGAGTTCAATGTGCTCCATGAGCCATGAGAAGCATTGTTTCAGTGATAGGTCAAACAAAGTTCTTTGTATTCCCTTGTCTGGTAGTCTGTATTTCAACTGTACTGATCTTCTCATCTCTGCTGGCATTATCTTGGTGGTGAGCCCTCCAGCTGGTGCCAGATTCATACCAGTCTTTTGGGTAAAGATGATAGCAGGAGTCAGGATGGTTGGAGACTCTAGGACTGTAGATACAGGAACAAAGAGTTTAGCATTGATGGAAACAGCACCTGCATAGTAAAGTGCCTCCATGTCAACCAATGCATGCACTGACGGGCGTACACCTAAAAAGGAGATGACAAATCCTACGTGTCTTTAATATGTGTGCAGAGTTTCCTTTTCAAGATCACCCACCCACTGATATGTGCAGCCCATGGATAGGGTGAGTTGTCTGAAAATATAAATGCCATTTGGGATACAGAGGGGTTCAAACCCTCCCCTCAGTGGTAGATTATTACCCAAACACGATACTGATTGGTAAGAGTAGTCACAAAGTGAAAATATGCATGCTATTCTCAGGAGGTCACAGAAAAGGCACGTCCCATATTTCAGCAGAAATCCTTATTTGCTGCTGGGGAACAGATTCCCACGAGAGGAAATCTTAAACACTGTGGGGAACCTGAATTTGGGACAGTACCTTGCATGCCAAAAAGCATCTCTGTTGTGTAGAAATGCCACTATAGATCGAGTGCTCCTCCCAGATGGTTCCCCTGATCCAGCAGGATACAGAGAGAGGCCAAAGAGAGAGCCACCAAAGGCAAAAGCCCCCAGAGAAGGGTGAGAGAAAACAACCTCTTTCCTGAATAGAAAACAAGTGTTGCGTCAGTCAGTCGCAGACAGCTGCGACCGCTCTGCCTTACCTTTTTTCTCCCCTTTCTCTCTCTTTGGGCAAGATGGCTGTCTCCGGTGCCGAGGGCCTCGGTGTTTCTAGACCAGCATGGGCGTCCCCATCCGCCATGCTCACTCCCATGGCCTCCTAAGGCGCGAGCTCGCACATCTCCGACGCTCAAATACACGTCATGGCGGGAACCTTGGGGGCGACCCCACCGCAAGATGTCAGTACCTCCGGGTATATCTAGTCTCCGCTTCCGCTACCAATTTGAGTTAGCAAAGACTATGCTTCGCTACTCTGCCTGCTCTAAGCTGCCAGCTTAGATGCCACTTTTACGCTATGGGCCTCGCTCCTGCAGAAGCTCTAGACACCCACTCCTCGGGGGTCTCTCGCTTTCAACTTCCCTTCAGGGTCCTCACTAACCAAGACAACTGCTCCTCGGGGGTCTTTTCTCTCTATTCATTTCCAGGATATTGGACCATTGGGTACTCGCTCCACGAGGGCCTATTTACTTCATATCCTGCACCACGGACCTTCGGTCCCATCATTCTACCATCAGGAAGACGCCTTCACTCTGTGCGTACATCTACGATCCGGCACTCCAACTCCACCCACCAGCCGAGGCGTTACCCACACTGCGGGTTCCTGCCTATCATGAACTGAGTGAGGCAATACTTCTGAGCCTGTTGAGCGTATTGGCACTTCATGGATCAGTGCCTTACCTACCTGCTTCACCATCTATTTACAGCAGTACAATAAAGACTCTGTCCATTCTGTGTCTGCTATCTGTGTCAGCCTATTGCAGTGGTTCCCCACAGGGCTCCTCCCTGTGGGCGGAATCATCTCCACTGCAACCAAGGGTCCACAATGCCTCAAACACAACAACAAGGCACTGAGAGGGGAACCTATTAAGGTCGCTTCTCAAAATCTGATAGCCATAACATGAAGAGTGCAGCTTTTACCAGATTGTCCTGATTACGGAACTTCCTACTGTCCGTATAAGATTGGGATAGTCGCCAACCTATGAAGTTCTATTTGCGATATAGCCAATTGCTAGTGGCCTTATAGTCGGGCACTACAGATATCATGGCAACCAAGTGCAGGGATGCCACGGCTGGAGCAATAGCAATGAACCAGTGATAGTATACTCCCTGAAGGCTTCCCTGGGAAAGGGATCCGGAGCATAAGCCAAGGTGGGAGGGAACCCATACAGGCCCCTCCCTTCACTCTGGGGGACATATACCAACACTCCTCCAGTCCTGGTATCCACTCCAAATATGAAGTGAATAGGGCGCATTCTTGCCTGGAAATCTGATGACATCCCAGTGCATGATGGCTGTGGTGCACAATAGGGATGTGAATCGTTTTAGGACGATTAAAATTATCGTCCGATAATTTTAATATCGTCTTAAACCATTATGGAACACAATACAATAGAGATTCTAACGATTTATCGTTATAAATCGTTAGAATCGTGAGCCGGCACACTAAAACCCCCTAAAACCCACCCCCGACCCTTTAAATTAAACCCCCCACCCTCCTGAACCCCCCCCCCAATGACTTAAATAACCTGCGGGTCCAGCGGCGGTCCGGAACGGCAGCAGTCCGGAACGGGCTCCTGCTCCTGAATCTTGTTGTCTTCAGCCGGCGCCATTTTCCAAAATGGCGCCGAAAAATGGCGGCGGCCATAGACGAACACGATTGGACGGCAGGAGGTCCTTCCAGACCCCCGCTGGACTTTTGGCAAGTCTCGTGGGGGTCAGGAGGCCCCCCACAAGCTGGCCAAAAGTTCCTGGAGGTCCAGCGGGGGTCAGGGAGCGATTTCCCGCCGCGAATCGTTTTCGTACGGAAAATGGCGCCGGCAGGAGATTGACTGCAGGAGGTTGTTCAGCGAGGCGCCGGAACCCTCGCTGAACGACCTCCTGCAGTCGATCTCCTGCCGGCGCCATTTTCCGTACGAAAACGATTCGCGGCGGGAAATCGCTCCCTGACCCCCGCTGGACCTCCAGGAACTTTTGGCCAGCTTGTGGGGGGCCTCCTGACCCCCACGAGACTTGCCAAAAGTCCAGCGGGGGTCCGGAAGGACCTCCTGCCGTCCAATCGTGTTCGTCTATGGCCGCCGCCATTTTTCGGCGCCATTTTGGAAAATGGCGCCGGCTGAAGACAACAAGATTCAGGAGCAGGAGCCCGTTCCGGACCGCTGCCGTTCCGGACCGCCGCTGGACCCGCAGGTTATTTAAGTCATTTGGGGGGGGTTCGGGAGGGTGGGGGATTTAATTTAAAGGGTCGGGGGTGGGTTTTAGGGGGTTTTAATGTGCCGGTTTTGCGATTTTTCACGATTTTTCACGATATTTTACCCCCCCAAACGGCAACAATACGATTCCCTCCCCCTCCCAGCCGAAATCGATCGTTAAGACGATCGAGGACACGATTCACATCCCTAGTGCACAAGCAGATGATATCTTCCGTCACAAGAGACACACACATCAGAGAGCACTGAGGAACAGTGCTGCCCTACAACTGCAGTACCTTGAGCATATACAGCCATGCTCCATTATGCCTTTGGTGTGGCGTAAATGTGCTCACTGTCACAGCACCAGTTGGCATAGCCTGTGCCCATGCCACAGCCTTGATCAGTCACAAAGCTGCCAGTGCTTGCAGCGATGCCCTATGAAAGAGCTGAACATCGTGAAGTGTGTGGTGGTTCCATTCACATTGGTGCCACATAGCACTTATTGGTGCCAGATACTCAAGGGAACCAAGGTAGCACCTGAGGCACCACCTCTTGATGAGCCCCAATGGTGGGGCCTATCACTTGGTCTGGGAAGCCCAATTTCAAGGGTGCTGATGGTACTTGACTTTGTTGATGCCCTATATAGCACCTACCATGGAGAGAATGGCGCCTTTTGGTGTTTATGGTTCTCCAGGTGCTCACCACAACATGAATGGGGGATGACAGCACTGATGGTAACACTGATATCCTTGGCACTCAGGCACTCCATGGTACTCACAGCTTTGGTAGACTCCGGTGGCACCCATGATGTTTGGACGCTCTATGGGCTTGACAGTGTTGATGCCCATGATGCTCCGACAGCATCCGTCACTTGGTAATGCCTTCAAGGGCATCGTTCCCATAGCGCCCTGTAGTGGGTTTTGAAATGAGGTATTTGCCTTGTAGTCTGGATCACGCAAAGCAAAGTAAGGAAATAACACAAACTACTGCTTATGAGAAACTATAAAAAGCTATATTTTTCTGTATAATATATGCACAAAACCAAACACTTATGAGAACATTTGGGAACAAAAAGATTATAATACAATACCGGAGACTGAGTCTTTTCTTTCTCTGTTTAGCTCTTGCCTGCAGTCTCTTGCTCCATCCCACACTGTATGCATATATAATGTCCTTGGCTTGCGCATGCTCAGAACAATTCTTTGTTTATAACACTCTAAATTGCCATCTTATACAGACATTCTCTTTCACATGTGTGTGATCACTAGCTCTGCACTTTCTCTAAACCTAACCAAACATCAACATGCATATCACTAATGTCATGTTTCAGATAACAAGTAATCACTACAGTTAAATCATTATATAAAGGACCTCTAAATACTGTCTACTTCTTCATAGGTTAGATTTACCAAAACTTATCTGGATATATGCCAGGTGTTTTGTAAAACTTCTTGTGCTGCACTTTGAAGTTGAGATTTAACTCTTAAACTGCTAGCTGGTTTTAAGTAAGTGGTGTTCTTACGCTTTATATTAAGACATATCTGTGTGATCTTGAAGCTTGCAGACTTCAAGTTAAGGGAAGGAAGGGCTGGTGGTGGGTGGACTGTAGGCTGTGAGGCATTCCAGACTGCTTCTAGTGGAGGAGAGGGGAGGAAGAGGAAGACATGGGCTGTGTGTGTTGACCTTGTTCATAATAATAGAGTTTAATTTGTACTTTCTCTAATATTCTCCAACTCAATTTTCACCAACTTAACTAACTCATACCAGAAGAGAAAAGGTGGGAGCTGTAGAGGGACTGTGAAGCAAGAACTGTTTCTCAGTATGTTTCTCAGTGAACACAAGAGACACCAAAATAAACCTCACTACACACACTTTATAAGTATATCCTCCTAAATGAAAAATTTTTTACACACCCATTTACAAAAGGCTACAAGTTTAACAAAATACTAAAATCTCACATCTTTAATTTATATACAACCTCTTATCTTAATTGACACGTATCTAAACATTCATGGACACATAAAGTTCTTAGTGAAAAATGTCCTTTCAGTTCTTAAAGTGCAGCTATTATATCTAGAAAAATAACTTTCTTGCCTCGCAGTGCTTTCACATAATACAGTGATTGCTTTCTCGAGTCCAGTTCTGTTAGTGAAATGTATATTTCCTCTTGAATTACCAAATATGTATAAGTCAAAAAATGTTACCTCCAAAACCAATCCTTAAAATCAACAAGGGAATCTGCTTTCTTGGTTACAGCACCTACATTCTGGAACTCCTTACCTACAGAACTCAGAATGTCAGATTGCATAAAAAGGTTTTGACTTTTAAAAAGTTTCTTACTAAAACTAGCATTTTATTAAAAACTTCAATATTGACCCTCCCATGTAATGTGGTTCAAGATTTTGTCATTTTTATGTTTTTTATATGTTTTTTATTATGAATGTTTTATTTCATTTGTACATTGCTTAGGCCATTTGTGTTAAGTGATAAATACATTTTAATAAATGAAAATTGAAATGCAGTTGTCTTATTCGTGGGTCAATCCACATAATGCCGGTACCGTAATTCAAAATACATGAGTGAATTGTTCACACGCTCCTCCTCCTGATCCCTTATCTCACCCACTGCTATGAGGGTAATAACACTTGCATTTGTGCAAGCATGTCCTCCCCCCCTTCTAAGCCAGGGTCTGATTGGTACACTTAGAATCATGTGGTTCAAAGTATGCCATTGGGACCCTGCAGGGGAGGAGGGAGGTTATGCCTGACCGACCACAAATTTGTCATCTTCATAGCAGCAGTGAGCATTCAAGTTAAGGAATCCGGAGGAGTTTTGGGGAGAGAAGCTGTCCTACCATTGCACTGGGACACCGCAAGGGAGGAGAAAGGACATTTCTGAGCAAATACAAGTGCCATCATCCAGATAGCAGCAGGTGAGTTAAGGAATTGGGGGGGGGGGGAGATTAAAACAGGGAGGGCAGCCATGGGGGAGGGAGGAAAGGATTCTAATGGGGGGGCACCCATGTGGGGGAGAGGGAAGGATTCTGACTGCAGGGACAGCCATTAGAATGACATCTTTTTGTGTTGAAATCTTTTATTAAGATTTATATTATAAACAGAAACAAAACAGAGCAATGCCCACAATGAGTAACTAAAGTGTCAGTATATCCAATTACAGAGCTGCACGCAATATCATATATGCATATCCATAACAGTAAGATGGGAACCTGGTAGGGTAGCACGAAGAAACTGTAAGGCAATAGCTCATAAAGGAAAAAGGAGAGAGAGAAGAATAGAAAAGAATCAGCGGATAGTAGAAAGGGAGAAAGGAGAAGGATAGAGGTAAGAAGAAGACCAGAAGTACACCAGGGAAAAGAAAGAGAAGAGATGGAATGCCTTGGAGTGTGTAAATGGGTAGTAAAAACAGGCAAAAAATAGTGCCAAGCATAAAAGTTAGGTTAAGGGTGTAGTTGTAGGTAAACGTCTAATGGTTTCCACACCTGTAACCAAGCTGCTAGCCTCCTAAACTTAACCGCCATTGCTTTTTCATATTTCACATATAAACAAACCGAGTTCCACCAGAGGTGTTCAGACAGTAGATCACTACATTTCCAATTGGAAAGAATGTTATGTTGTGCAATAGTTAAAAGAAAATCCAGTAATTTGCAGTGGGGAGCTATGAGGGAAATAGATGGATGGGCTCCTTTCAGAATAGTGACGGAGTAGGACAAAGGCACAGTAAATTGGAGAATCTCAGTTACTATCCGCCATACTTTTGTCCAAAATTGTAATGTATAAGGACATGAAAATAGCATATGCTGCAATGTAGCATTACTACCAGCACATGACCAACAAGTGTGTGACTGAAGTACTCCAGCCCTATGGAGCTTCCAGGGGGTCCACAATGCCCTATGTAATACAAAAAACATAGACTGGGTAAGGCTAGAGGATAGTGAGATGCGCATCATAACTTTCCAAACATATGTCCAACACTCCGATGAGATCGGAATAGACAGTTCCTCAGCCCAGACTGCAGGTAATAGAGAGGGAGTAGTCTTATAAAATAATCGAGTGAGCCTCTAGGACCATATTCCTGATAAACGTCCAGCAAAAAAGGGGCCTTATCTGGATGTATCGTCTTCTCCCGTGTCTCACTAAGCAGACTTCGGAGTTGTAGCCAAGAGTAAAATTGAGACCCAGGGAGAGAATAACGATCTTGCAACAGTGAGAAGGCACACAATCCATCGTTGTCAAAAACATCCGAGATGGACCAAATATTCGCCATGTTCCATATCGGCCAAAAAATAGGCCGGCCATCAATAGAAAGCAAAGAGTTCCCCCCTATTGGACCAAATTTGGAGGATTTCCACGTATAGGTTGAGGGAGGGCGAAGATTCTCTAACTCCCCGAAAGCTCTATGTAAGGAACGTAATATTGAATGTGAGGGCAGCCGGGAAGATAAAGTAACGCCAGGGTATAAGTATATGGGAAGCGGGGAAAGTATCGTAGCTTCTATCCCCAGCCAGCGCGGGGAATTTATATTAGGTATGTATTGAGAAAAATAATAGAAACCAGATTGCAAAATAAAGGCTTGGTGATATCTATAAAAATCAGGAAAATTTACTCCACCGTCCTGTTTGGCAGCTTTTAATTTACGTAAGGCTATCCTCGGGGTCTTGTGATTCCAAAGGAAGGTAGTCAACAATCTATCAACATAGGAATAAAAATCAGTGGAGAAAAATATTGGGACCATAGCAAGAATGTATGTGATCTTCGGGGCTAAAACCATTTTTATAGTCTCTAGCCGCCCCCACCAGGTTAAATGTAGAGGAGACCATTTAAGAGTGGCATCCCGAAGTTGTTGCAAGATCGTAGACTCAGTTGGTAATACTGTCTTCGGGATCAGTATGGAAATAAATTCCCAAGTATTTAAGGCCCTTCTTCATCTTCTGTATTTGGTATTGGGAAAGATCGAGAAGGGACCCACTATAATTAAGAGGGAGAAGTTCAGTCTTGTGCCAATTAGTTTTATATCCAGAAAGCATTGAATATTGAGATATAAGAGAAAAAAGAGCAGATAAAGAAGAAGGGTTAGTAAGAAAAAGTAGTACGTCATCAGCATATGCAGATAATTTGAAAGTATCCGATCCAACTGATATACCGGTGATATCAGAGTTGGCACGAATAGCAATTAAGAGTGGTTCCAAAGCCAGGTTGAAGAGCAAGGGGGAGAGAGGACACCCTTGCCTGGTACCTCTATATAGTGGGAAGCGGGTAGATTTCTGATTATTAATATAGAGGTATGCATAGGGAGAATGATAAATATGTTTAATCCAGGAAAGAAAAACCGGCCCTAATCCATACCATTGCAATACTTGAAAAAGAAAAGGCCACTCGACACGGTCGAAGGCCTTTTCCGCGTCCAGAGATATGGCAACGGACGGCTCAGAAGCATGAAATTGGATATTGCTTAAATGCAAAAACAGGCGAGAGTTATTAGTAATTAAGCGACCTTTAATGAAGCCAGACTGGTCTGGATGAACAAGGATCGGCATGAGATGGGATAGCCTGGTGGCTAATATTTTAGCAAAAATCTTGTAATCCGCGTTGAGGAGCGAGATTGGGCGGTAATTGGAAGGAAGAGAATCATCTCTACCTGGCTTGGGATGGACCACCACACAAGCTTCAGTGAATTCAGAGGAAGCTTGTGGATTGGCTAATAGAGATGCAAAATAAGATTGTAAATATGTACACAATGTTCCTTGAAAGGCTTGAAAGAAGTCAGATGTGAAGCCATCCGGCCCTGGAGCTTTCCCAGACTGTAAGGATGATATAGCAGCTGAAATTTCTGCCGCTTGAATAGGAGCATCTAGCTGTAGGCTCTGAGTGTCTGTCAGCATCTGATGGGGCAAGGACGACAAAAAGTCCTGTATTTGAGTAGTAGAAGGGGAGACTTCACTTTGATAGAGATGTGCGTAGAAATCCCGGAAAGTTTGCGATATGTCCTTGTCCGATGTCAATAGCTGATTAGTAGGGGACCGAATTTTCACTATTTTCTTTTTATCCACTCTTTTCTTCAGCAAGGAAGAGAGAAGATGACCACATTTATTATTTTCAGCGTAATATCTAGCCTTATTTTGAAATAAATGAAGCTCTACTAAGGACCTGATTGAAGTGAAATCTAGCTTTCAACAGTGGGGTCAGCGTTTGCGTGGATGGGTTTCGGATATGAAGTTGCTCGAGACTTTCCACCTCCTGCTGAAGCTGGTGCAATGTAGCTTTTTGAGATTTATGCTTGTGTATTGAGTAACTAATGATTTCACCTCTAATAGTAGTTTTGAAGGCCGCCCAGACTGTAGGCATTGGTATATCCGGTGTGACATTAATGCGAAAGAAATCCTCAATTTTGGTTGTTAATGCAGTGGTGAAAGTAGAGTCCGAGAGCAAAGAGGGGTTGAAGCGCCACTGACGATCAATGGGAATCGGCGTCTGGAAAGCACATGTGATGGTGACTGCTGCATGATCAGAGATCAAAATCGGATGTATTTTAGCAGATCGAATCTTGGAGATCAATGCATGCGATATCAGAAAGAAGTCTATCCTTGAGTACGATGTGTGAGAGCAAGAGTAGAAAGTATAGTCTAGCGCAGTGGGGTTGAGAAGCCGCCATGGATCAGATAAACCATAAGTATGTGTCAAGTGCCTCAAGGTCTGTGTAGACTTCGACAAAAAGGGTTTAGCCTTCGTACGTCTATCTAAAACGGCATCCATTGGTTGATTAAAATCTCCACCTATTATGAAATGTGCAGGATCCAGCAGTAATAGCCGTGCTAGCACTGTTTGGAAAAAGACCGGGTCATCTTGATTAGGTGCATAAAGATTAAGAATGGTATATTTCTCATTCTGGAGCAAAATCTGTATTATGTTCCATCGCCCTTCCGCATCTGCAACCTGATGGAGGACTTGCGCTCCCAGGTTTTTGTGGAGTAAGATAGCTGTGCCTCTTTTTTTCTTGATGGCCGGACTAAAATAGACCTGACCAACCCACTGTTGCTGGAGTTTAGCCGATTCCACAGAGTTCAGATGGGTCTCTTGTATTAGGGCAATATTCGCATGAAGAGATTGTAGATACGTAAGGATTTTTTTTCTCTTGATCTGGTTCGTGAAACCATTGACGTTTAGAGACGCTATAGTAAAATTAGATATCTTGGACGCCATGAAGGTACATCATAAGGACAGAACCAGAACTGTTGCCTGTCTATACGCCGTCCAAAAGTCAAGACAGATGGCATTCCAAAGAGAGAGCAGGAAGAAAAAAAAGAAAAAAAATTACAAACCAATGAGGATTAGAGCCTCTAGCCATTCCAGGAAAGGTATAAAGCTGAAATGAGTAAATCGTAGGGGAATCAAAAAGTATTCACCCAGCAGCAATTACCGCAGGCAAAAATAGAAATGATGAGCCTCTAGGTGAACAGATGGCACCGTGTCCTCTGCTTCCAAAAGAGTATATGTCGATTTTCCCAATCGCCATATCAGAGCAAAAAAAAGATGTTAATAAAACAATAAAGGGGGATTCCGTCTGTGATATCCGACCCTTAAAAGAAGTGGTTCCTTTACCACTAATAATTCAAGATTCAAATCTAGATACTGGCTGTGGAACAAAAAAAAAAAAATTGAAAACGCAGCTGTATTAATCAAAATGTTCCCTTGTGCAGAGACCTCTCATTATGCCAAAAAATAAAGGAGAAAAAAAAAACAGATAATAATTACAGCGCTATGTGAGCACTAATATACAACTGTACCTTAATGAGAGAGAATAAGTCGCTGAGGGGAGCTTACAATGTCCAAAAAGGACCCACTCCAAAACAGCGATCCTGTAAAAGAATGTCCAAAATAGTATCCCACTTCCCCTCAAGTGATCATTCCTGCGGTTTCCTCATGTTGAGAAAGGAATTGCTCGGCATCAGACACAGTATGGAAAAGCTTCGTTTGATTATGAAAGGTTACCTTTAACTGCGCCGGGTAAAGAATCCCATATTTTGCTCCCAAAGCTTGCAACCTGGGTCTCATTGCCAAAAAGGCTTTTCGCCTCTCCGCCGTTGTCTTAGCGAGGGCAGGAACAAAAAGTACAGAAGTACCTTGAAAAGTAAGGGGAGCTTTAGTGCGGGCTGTCGTTAGAATAGCCAAAGCTGAGGAAATCGCAAGGTTTTAAAGATGATTGGCCTGGGGAACCGAGAGTTCCGAGGAGACCTTGAGGGAATGTGGTGTGCGCGTTCGATTTTGAAAGGTTGATCAAATGTTATGTGCAGCAAATCAGGAATACTCTTCTGAAGAAAGGCGATCATATCCGTACCTTCGGATCCTTCAGGTATCCCCAAAATACGAACGTTGCTACGACGGTTTCGATTAGCTAAATCTTCTAGGTCCTGCTGCAATTTTTCAACATCTTTCATGACGCGTGGTAAAGGCGCTGTGGAAACTAGTAGTGTGGACGTTTGGGATTCCAAATCGTCCAGTTTGAGCTGAAAAGATCCCATTTGGGTAGTTACCGCTTGCAAGTCCGAGCGAATGGCCGCCGTCGCATCGATATTTAATTGAATCATGTCCTTCAGTTGCTTAAGTTCAGCTAAAACCAATTCCGCCGACGCCATTGCTTTCGTAGTTGGGGCCTTGTCGGGTGTTGGCGGATCTTGTTTGGCCCTTTTTGTTCCAGTTCCAGCCGCAAAAGCCGCTTCTATTTTACCCGATTTGGATGCAGCCATCTCTGGGAAGGAAGGAGCTTCATTCTTGCAAGACGAAATCCAAAAAAAAGAAGCTCTGTATGGCGAAAGATTAGGAGGCTTATCGGAGCGGAGAGTTCAGGCGGCCATCTTGTTTCAGCGCTAGAGCGCCCCTCCACCATTAGAATGACATCTTACCATCAGAAAATGAATGCTGAGAAGAAAAAGAGCATAATATACTTAGACCTGCTATATGGGAAGACTCATTACTAATACAAGTTTACCTTCAAAAGATACCATATGTGTAATGGCTATGATGATAGCCATTACACATATGGTATCGTCTTCCCATATAGCAGGTCTAAGTATATTATGTGATTTTTCTACGTGCTATACATTTGGGTTTATTAAGCAGTATTTGAGAAGAAAAAGAGGGCATCTTACACTGCATCGCTGAAGCTGAAGGTTATAGAACATGCAAAAGAGGTCAATAATTGTGTAGCTGCAAGAGAATTTGACATTAGTGAAAAACTCATCAGAGATTGGAGAAAACATGAAGAAAAGCTGCTAGAAATGCCAAAGTCAAAGAAAGCCTTACGTTTCAAAGTAGAGCGTTTTGAAGGAATGGAAAAGGATTTGAATGACTGGGTAATGGAATGCAGGCAGAATGGCTACATTGTGACTTGCTCAAGCATTAGGATTCATGCCCTTCCAATGGCAAAAGAAGAAAAATATTCAGCAACCAAATGTCTGAAATAATTCACAGCATCGTCTGGTTGGTGTTCATGAACAGATATGGATTGTGCCTTCGTCAGTGCACAAAGATTTCACAGAAATTGCCTAAAGAGCTTGATGAAATGATCTGTTCATTCCACAAATTCATTATTTGGCAGAAAATAATCATTTTGAAATGAATAACATTGGTAATATGGATGAAACGCTGATGACATTTGATATGCTTGGCAATTGCACTGTAGCTGGCATTCGTGAGAAGGACCTTACTTGTAAAAACAACTGGTCATGAAAAGACCCATTTCACAGTGGTCTTATCTTGCCTGGCAGATGGCACAAAACTGCGTCTAGTGGTAATATTCAAGCAGAAAACTTTTCCGAAGAACCTACAAATTCCAGCAGGTGTAACTGTTTGGGTTCATCCTAAAGGCTGGATGGATGAGGAGGTAATGAAATGGTGGCTGTGCTATGTGTGGGGGTAGGCGACCAGGCGCGTTGTGGGATATGTTCTGTGCACATATAACAGAGGATGTAAAGTATCATGCAAAGAAAATGACGATCACATTACCAATGATTCTAGGAGGTCTGACATCAATGCTCCAGCTGTTAGATGTCTATCTCAACATGCCTTTCAAGGACCAATTGTGGTATTTGTGGCAACAATGGATGTGTTCTAGTCAAGCAGAGTTAACGAAAGGAGGGAACCTGATGAAACCAGACATTGATTTGGTAGCGAAATGGGTAAAGGATGCCTGGGAGTTAATTCCACAAGAAACAGTCAAGAAGTCATTTCTGAAATGCGGCATTAGCAATGCTATGGATGGATCAGAAGATGGTGCAATCTATGAATACAAAGATGAATCAGCATTGGATGATGATTCAATAGATGGAGGCAGCAAAGACAACATTTACGCTGATGGCATTACCAGTTCCACAATTTATTCCGAGATTCCGACAATGAAGCATCAGACTTAAAAGGATTTGAATAAAAGAGAAAAATTCAAACAGGGACAGCCATGGGGGGAGGGAGGCAAGGATTCGGACAGCAGGAACATTTTCTTGTTAACTGATGTTTCTTATGATACACTTTATTCTGCTTTTAAAAATAAATAAAAATTATTTTCTTAAGTTATCAGTTTGTTTCTTAGTATGATTTCACCATTTTATAAGCCCCCTAGGTTTTACCCTAGACTTAAATCTTGATTTTGAGGCCTGAAAAATACCCTTGACTTATACATGATATCGACGTATACACGAGTATATATGGTATCTTCATAGATATTTATTAAATCCTCTTCTTATATACCATGGAATTTTTAACATCAGTCAATCTCAATTCCAATTCAAATATGCACAGACTGGCATAGATAAGCATCGTCTATTTTGGTGTCTCTTTTAAATTACTTCACAGGCCAGATTTTGAGTTGGGAATCTCAGTGAACACAAAACTGCATGTAACTAACTCATTATAAACAAATCATAAATATATGACTATTTCACTCTCATAAGGGACAAAATTAATTCTTTTTGTGATACTTCCACAAGACTGTGCCTTACACACTAATACATGCCCACATTGCTCAAAGGCGTCGATGGTGCTCAACAGCATTGATGACACCTATAGTGCTTCCTAGCTCCCGTGCTCTATATGGCATGGATGGCGCCCATAGCTTTCCACTGCATGGATGGTGCACATGGTGCTCGACAACTTCAATGGTAGCCATGGCACATGACTGCTTTGACAGCATCCAAGGCACTCGACAGCATTGATGTTGCCCCTGGGGCTTGAGGCTTAGATGGCATCCATGGTGCTTTATAATTGCCATGGTTCCGAGGGCGCCCAATGGCATCCATGGGAATGCTCCACAGTGCCGACTGCACTCGACAGCATTGATGGAGCCAAAACACTTGACAGCAACTACAATGCCTACAGCACTCATCTGTGTTGACTGCATCGATGGCACCCATGGTGCTTGATGGCATCGATGGTGCTCAACATGGTAGATGGCACCCCATAGCGCATGAAGGCATCCACAGTGCCCGTGGCGCTCAACCTCATCCCCTGCGCTCATGGCACTTGATGGCATTGATGCTGAGTGGCCTTAGCTCTGCTGGGCTACACTCCAACATCTAACCATTAGTGCTCTGACATGGAACTGAACGGCAACCAATGGTGCAAGTGAAAAGCTGATTGCCTGGGCTCATGCTCAGCCTCTCTTCCAAGGAGACTGCGCTGCCAAAGCAAGCTGACAAGCAGGAAGGGAGACTGTGTCATCCAGGACACCAGAGGTGAAGATTAACTTATGCCCATGGAGACTAGATCCCAGAGGTGTGCGGAGGATAAGCTCTCCTCCTCACGAGAACATTCCAGTCCTGGTCCTTTGCTCTCTGAGCCTCTGTTGATGCCCAGCAGTTGGACAAAACATCATCAAACTCCTGCCTGGATGGCAACTCAAGCTAGAGGCCTACTATGATCACACATGGACTGCATATTGGCCAGACTTACAAGGCACTGAAAGGCTCAAAAAAGCAAAAAAATGAGTACAATATGAATAACCTGCAGGTGCAGCATTATTTATTAAGGAAAAAAAAGTCTCTGCCAGGCTGCACAGTAGACTGGGTCCACCATGTGGCCAGCAGAAAGACTTGTAATGAGAGAAAAAACAAAATAAATGTAAATAGCCTTGGTTTGCCACTAGATGGCTCTAGATCCCTGTTCTTGAGTTAATCAGCTAGGAAGGAGATACCATGCCTACAGCATGTCCTCCTGAGAATCGCTAAGGTGGTAGAATCACAATCCATAAGTGGGGGTAGCCTAGGGAAAAGGAATAGCAGTAGGGGTGTACTATATCCATCTGACTAGAATGAACAGACAGATAATGAAATGTTAACAGAAGTTAGGGAAGCTAACAAAATTAGCAACACAATAATAATGGATATTTTCGATTACCTCAGTATTGACTGGGTAATTGGGCACATCAGGACATACTAAGGCAGTAAAGTTTATAGATAAAATACATGACTGCTTTATGGACACTTGGTACAAGGACCAACAAAAGGGGAAGCTATTTTAGACTTAATCCTTAGTGGAACAAATTATTTGGTGCGAGAGGTAGTGGTGTTGGGGCCACTTGGCAATAATGCTCATAACATGATCAAACTTTGCTTGGAGGGAAAGTTACTATGGAAATTGATTGCCAAAGCATTTAACTTTCAAAAGGGAGACTATGATAAAATGAGGAAAATGGTTAGGAAAAAACTGAAAGAAGCAATTGCAAATGTTAAGAGTTTACATTAGGCATGGTTTTATTTTTATTTATAGGCACCTGCCTATAAATTAAAGAAGACATTTGACAAAGTTCCTTATGAGAGGCTTCTAGGAAAAGTAAAATGTCATGGGATAGGTGGCGATGTCCTTTCATGGATTACAAACTGGTTAAAAGACAGAAAACAGAGTAGGATTAAATGGACCATTTTCTCAGTGGAGGGGGGTGGGCAGTGGAGTGTCTCAACGATCTGTACTTGGACCGGTGCCTTTCAATATATTTATAAATGATCTGGAAAAGAATACGACGAGTGAGGTGATCAAATTTGCAGATACAAAATTATTCAGAATAGTTAAATCACAAGTGGATTGTGATAAATTGCAGGAGGATCTTGTGAGGCTGGAAAATTGGGCATCCAAATGGCAGATGAAATTTAATGTGGACAAGTGCAATGTGTTGCATATAGGGAAAAATAACCCTTGCTGTAGTTACACGATGTTAGGTTCCATATTAGGAGCTACCACCCAGGAAAAATATCTAGGCATCATAGTAGATAATACTTTAAAATCGTTGGCTCAGTGTGCTGCAGCAATCAAAAAAAGCAAACAATGTTAGGAATTATTAGGAAGAGAATGGTTAATAAAATGAAAAATGTCATAATGCTTCTGTATCGTTCCATGGTCAGACCGCACCTTGAATACTGTGTACAATTCTGGTCGCTGCAACTCAAAAAAGATATAGTTGCGATGGAGAAGGTACAGAGAAGGGCAACCAAAATGATAAAGGGGATCTTCTTGGTGTTTGCGTAATTGTCAGGTTCTTGTGGCCTGGTTTGGCCTCTGTTGGAAACAGGATGCTGGGCTTGATGGACCCTTGGTCTGACCCAGCATGACAATTTCTTATGTTCTTATGTTCTTAAACAAACACACTAAATAATATATCCCAATAGTTTACTTCTCCCCAGTACTTTTAATGAATTTCCTATGCAAAATGTATGGATTCCTTTCGGCCACCAGCAAGGTGATCCTCTCCTCTCAGTGCTCCCACTGAATTGTTAATGTCTATAGCGAAGTTTCCTTCTGTTTAAGGTGGATCCCATCCAGTCAGAATAGGCTTCTCCTTTCCCAGAGTTTCCTAGGTTCTAATGAATCTTAAGTCCTCTTCCCTGCACCATCTCTTCCATGCATAGAAATTCCAATCATTGATCTAGCCTGCCTCTGGGGTCGTACATGTGGATTTAGAGCATCTCTGACTATATGTCTGATATCTAGCCATCACTGCCTTGTTCTTGTACCAAAAAGACTACTTTGTTTACTGTAACCTGCTGGTAAAGTACCCTGGTGAGGCTATCATATAACAGGAACCTTGGTCTCCCGCAATTTCACAGCCGCAAAATATGCACCTTCCTGTGGAATTTGTAGTTGCATAATTGTGGGGAGACTAAGGGTCTAATCTTGATCACTAGTGACACCACCACTGCCAAACCCCTTCCTGGTCCTTGCCTGCTTCCATATGGGAGGATGAGATGAGTGGCAGTAGGCTGGACTGAGCTGCTCTCCTCTGCCAGGTGGGCCCCACTGTTGGTTTCAACCACAGGACACTATAGCATCACAGTTGAAAGCAGCAGTTGGGCCTCGCCGACAGAGGAGGAGAATGTGACATGATGTACTGCTACTATCCTTCTCCTCCTTATAATGACCAGTGAGGGAGTTATTAGAGAGGTAGGAGGGTGTGGGGTTGGGAAAAGAAGGAAAAGAAGTGATGGAAGAATGATTGAGAGAAACAGGGAGAGGCTGGGGGGGGAAAAGGGAAAGGGGGATGAGGGTGTGTGAAAGAGGTTGGGGATGGGGGGTGTGAAATGGGAAGAGGCTGGGGGGATAAGGGAAAGAAGAGATGGGGTGTGATTGGGGATGTAAAATTGGATGGAGTTGTAATATGTTGTGGAGTGATTCTGGGAAAGTGATTGGGAGATGGAGTGTTTGATAAGGGGCTGGGGGATGTGTATGACTAGAGGATATGGGGGTTATGTAAAAAGGGACTGGGGAGGTGGAGTGAAAAGGGAGCTGGGGAAGAGGGATAGTGTGTGTGTGTGTGTGGGCAGGTGGAATAGGAGCAATAAAACAACTGGGGGTAGATCGAGGAAGGGGGGGGGGGAGAGAAGTTAGTGACCTTATATTGAGATATACAAGGAAGCAGGGCTCTAGCCAGGGGGGGACCACTTCCCTCTCATATTTCTGGATCTTCCTCCACCCACCCTTGCTTCCCCTCCTCTGCGTTCCCCTTTCCCTTTTCTGTGATCTTCTTTCTAACTTTTGCCAGACCTCAACCCCTCCTTCTCCCTAGCCCCAATCACAAACATCCTCTTTCCTCTAATAAAAAAACAAAAAATGAACTGAACATAGGCATGTCAGAAAATGACTTCATTTTTATAAAAGTTTAAAAAAATTGTATCATTTAAATTGCTAATATATGGAAAATTATGCAAATTTGACGCACAATTGCCACTGTATTTTGAAAAATCTACCTCAGAATTTGCTAATTCATATCGCAGGGTCCTGAAAAGTTAGGGGCTCTACATATAAATAGCAAAATGTACAAATGTATTAAATTGAATATTCCACCATGATAAAACTGAGAACCCTCCTTACACTGACTAATCAGAGAATCCCTGTTCTCATTTCAGTTGCCGCATTAATCGTATTCTTGAATCCCCTCGGGGAAATGCCCTACTCGTTGGTGTCGGTGGAAGTGGCAAGCAAAGCCTCACCAGACTGGCTGCTTTCATTAGCTCATTGGAGGTCTTCCAGATTACACTTAGGAAAGGCTATGGTATCCCTGATCTTAAGGTGGGTCTGTGAGAGACAGAAAAATATTTCTGTCAACCTAATTGCCATGTTAGAAGAAAGCATAATGCAGTTCTGATTTTATGTCTAACTATCCTAATGCATTTTAAGATTGCCCCTAGTCATTTCATACAATTCAAATGTAAAAATGATTTTAGCAAGAGTGGAAGCAAAAGCTCAGTGTCTGTGAGAAAAAAAAAAGTTCCCAAATTCATCAGCAGTTCTAGCTCCTGTCCTCTGAGGATCTTGAGCTGAGAACTCTAATCCAGAACATTAATTGTTGAATGGATGAGCACTGAATATTCAGTGTACTACCATATTGAAGACTTGATATGGAATGCAGTAGGTCACACATGCCTCATCCATTGGTGTTGCGGAGAGGTCACCACATGCTTAAGTGGAGAGAGAGAGAAACCTCTATCTCCTGCAGAAATGCTGTAAGCATTTGCTAGGGAAAGATATGTATGCAATGCTCTGATCACCCTGAACAATGAGTAAGCATTCTCTGTGTCTTCTGTCACTGCAGGCAGATCTGGCAAACCTATACATCAAGGCTGGTGTGAAGAACATAGGCACAGTCTTCCTCATGACAGATGCCCAGTTGTCTGATGAGAAGTTCCTTGTTCTTGTAAATGATTTGCTGGCTTCAGGTATGACTTTTGGATAAATTAAATTCAGCCAAGCAGAATGATTAGAATGACCAGGACCAATGCTTCCACTCAGCCAACTAAATAGTAGCCTAGAGCACCAAACCTTAGGGGGAGGCAGCAAAATCATGCAGGCTCCAGGCTGTGGGATTCCAGCAGAGGCTTCTGACTGACCGGCTAAGTTTAAATCTTTACTTTTTTAATTATCTGGGCCAAGTATAAAGTTAGTCCATTTGGTTTATTATGTTCCTTTTAGAAGGGGTTGCTTTAATTTAAGTAAGGGGGCAAAAAGTTTAGATTTGAAATTGTTTTGTGGCTTTAAAAAGAGAAAAAAAATTGTTGCTGGCTACCTGAGTGGCTGTTATAGTATTTGAAAAGCATTAGGCCAATGATTTCTAGTTAATCTGAACACATCTGAATACAGTTCCTTTTATAAATTTTTTTTTATAATTCGTTTTATTAGGCAAACATTTTCAACAAATACAATAACTTGTCATATATCAAGCCACAATTGACAATCATTGATATTCAAATCCACTATTCCTTTATATCATAGTATAAAACAACAATACCAAAAGTGAAAACAGCACTCACTTCATGTTTTGGAATAAACTCCTTTCCCCCCCCCCCCCCCCCACACACACACACACATCAGATTTCCCTTTAAGCGTATAGTATGTAACAAACTGAATCACTCTATTAACCCTGGTTGCCATCTCCCCACCACCACCCCTCACTCTATCACATTCGTACATTTATTCCTCCAATGTAAGTAAGGTCCCCATATTTTCTCAAAACCATCCAGGTTTTTTTTTCATAGCTATGAGTTTCCCCATGTAATAGTCTTTCAATCCTAGAGCCGATCTCTATCATTGTAGGTAATGCCAGCCTCCGCTACCAGTAAGCAGTCTCACATCTGGCAACTGTTACTGTCTGTATATGTCCCTGAGACTAATTACCCAACTCTCTCAGAATATTTAACAAGCATATTGTTGGGTCTTAGGCATTGTAAACACAACCCAGGTACCTTGCAAAGCTTATAACTTCTTCCCAAAGCATATCCAACTCCAGACATGTCCTCCATAAGTGTAAGAAAGTACCTCAGATACCACATCCTATCCAACACCTATCACAGATTATAAGCGACATTTTATACAACTGAGCTGGTATTAGGTACCATCTATATAGTAATTTCTACCTATTTTCCTTTATTAAGGCAGACAACTGAACTTCACCCAAAAGCTATAAAACACTGATCTTATTCACCCTCCTCTAAAACTTCCCTAGGTCCTTCTCCCAGGCTGGCTGATGAGCCATTTTCATATTCAGCTCTTCAACAATGCATAGGTCTGGGAGACAGGTCTTTTAAAAATGTCCGCTTCTTCATAGAAATTTACAAAAAGCATTTTCCCTTTTTTCAATTCCAAAATTAGCTTTTCAGTACAAAAATAGTGAGTACGTTGATTGTAGGAGAATTGATCTTTCTGCGTCGACGGGTATGATTGCTGCAAAATGGAGAAAGATATCAAATCTTAATCGTCCCATATCTGCTCCAGCCTGGTTATTCCCCTCTCTCTCTCCATCACTTTATTTAACTCCAGCCCCATCCCAAAATGTTTGTTAAACAAGAAAGAAGTGCGATAAAAGTCCGTTCTGTCTCCCAACAGCTTCATTCTCCATTTCCTTCACACCTCTAATACCAACCAGGAGAAAGGCGACAACCCATTAACCTGTAGCTTCCCTTCTTGCTATATCCTACCCTCAAGTGGAGGCTCTCCCACAACTACCTGGGCTATAATTACCCAAGGCTTTCATTCCCCTTTTAAATGCCATCCAATTAAGGTACCTGGTTGAGCGGCAACATAATACCATAGCAGGCTGGGGATACTTAGCCCTCCGCTTAACTTTCCTTTTCAGATAACTTTACTAGAAACCCTTGGGGATTTCTGTTTCCATATAAATCTAAGTAACTTATGTTGCCATGGTTTCACAATCCCACCTGGGAATGTTTGAAAAAAGTAGTAAAAATGGGGCAGAATGCTAATTTTAATAACAGCCACCCTTCCCAACCAAGAAAAATCCATTTTGTCCCATTTATCTAAGTGCCTCTTAATCTCCCAAACCAGTGGGTCATAGTTAAAAGCAAACAATTCCTCTGACCACAGACCAATTTTAACCCCCAGATACTTGACCCAAGTCTTATCTATTTTATTTTATTTTATTTATTTATTTATTTATTAATTAACTTTTATTTACCGACATTCGTGAAGCACATCATGCCGGTTTACAATGAACTCAGGTGGGAGATACAGTATAACAATATGACAATAAAACAGTATGATATTACTAACGCAAGAGCAAAAACAAAAACAACAAAATACAACAAAATAAACAATAAATGAAACCAAGGAATAGAGATTTGAGGGAGGATAGGGGAGGGAGGGTAGGCTGAGGGGCAGGGCGAGGGGGGGGGAGGGAGAGGAAGGGATAGGAGGTGGGTGGGAAAGGGGGGGGAAGGGGGGAGAGGTAAAGTTAACAGAGGTAAAGGGAGAGAATAAAGCAGAAAAGAGGGATACTATGTACAGATGACTAATGTACTGGAATCACTTAACTAAATAGAATTATGGAACAATTGAAACAGGTGGTATTTACTGGGATAAATTTTCTTCAAAGGTATGCTAGGGGTGTAGAGGGCAAAGGGACAAAAGGGGGGGGGGGGTAGGGTGGTGGCTGGGTGTCGAGGTTAGAGGGAGGTGACCAGGGGAGGACGGGAGGGGATCAGGGGAGAAATTAAGTTTGGTTTGTGTCAGGGTAGGCCTGTCGGAAAAGCCATGTCTTGACTCCTTTCTTAAAGTTGTGAAAGGATGTCTCTTGGCGTAGGAAGGTGGGGAGGGAGTTCCAGAGGGTAGGGCCAGCGACGGAGAAGGCTCTCCCTCTGGTGTGAGTTGAATGTGCTGCTTTGAGGGATGGGATGAGGAGAGTGCTTGTATGGGTTGTTCTTGTGGGACGGTTGGAGGAGCGGTAACGAGGCATTTCATCGAGCCAGGTGTGGTTGTGTTTATGTAGGGAGTTGTGAAGGATGGTGAGGGTTTTGTATTGTGAGCGGAAGGAGATGGGCAACCAATGTAGGTCTTTTAGTATGGGGGTGATGTGGTCCCTTTTACGCGTACCGGTGATGATTCTAGCCATGGAGTTTTGTAGAATCTGGAGGGGTTTGATGGTGGTGTTGGGGAGTCCTAGTAGCAGGGAGTTGCAATAGTCTAATTTCGTGAGCATAGTGGTCTGTACGACTGTGCGGAAATCATGGGTGTGGAGGAGGGGTTTGAGTTTTTTTAGGATGTTAAGTTTATAGAAACCCCCCTTAAGAAGAGCTTTGATGTGGGGTTTAAAACTTAGGTGCTGATCTATGAAGACGCCCAGGTCTCTTACAAACTGGGCCTGAGGGAGGGTTGTAGTTGTATTTTGAGGAGTGTTCTGTCGCATGGGGAGAGTGAAGCGTTCTTTTAAATGAAAGCGCATTACCAAGCTCCACAGAGTCCTTCAGGGTCAGATAGATTCAAGATCTCTGACTTATCCTCATTGACTCTGAACCTTGACAGCCTTCCAAATGATCTCATTTCCCCCAACAGAGTCCCAAAAGAAGTGTTGGACTTAGTAACTGTAAACAGTAAGTCATCTGCGAATAATGATACTTTGTAATTGATCTCCTCAACCTATATACCTTGAATTAGGGGATTGCGTTTCACCCATTCTGTGAAGGATTCCATCGACAAAGCAAACAATAAATGGGACAGCGGGCACCCCTGTCTGGTACCGCTCTTTACCTCTTCACCTTTATACACATGTGTGACTTGTCATACAATTTCCGAACCCAACCTATAAACTCCTCGCCCAACTGCATTTTCCTAAAACTTGAAGAAGAAAAGGCCAATGCACCCTGTCAAAGGCCTTCTTTGCATCGATAGCCAGTAGGTCAGCTGGTATCTGTCTCTGCTGCGCATACCAGATTAATTCCGTGACCTGCCTAAAGTTATCTGAGGCCAATTGCCCTGGTACAAAACCAGACTGATCTGTGTGAATAAGCAATGGAGCTACCATTCCCAGCCTAACTGCCAGGACCTTAGCCAATATCTTCATATTTATTTATTTATTTAGCTCTTTTTTTATACCGACATTCATGATACAGATCATATCATTTCGGTTTACATGGAACAAGGGGTTATAACGTTAACATAGAAGAAGAGGCAAAAAAGTTACAATAAAACAGGGGCATGGAAACTAGAGAGATGACGAAGCCAGAGACAGAAGATAAACTTAGTAACTATAGCAAATAATATACAGGTTCAGAAGTGGAGTGCACTGGTTAGGTGGCACTTGTATACGAACTGTAGAATGGCTTAATTCTTAATTATGATCTTAATTGATAGATTGATTTTTATTGATCAATGAAATGGGTCTGTAGGAGCCACAGAATGTGTGAGCCCTCTATCCCTTTGCTAGTATGGTGATTCCTGCTGTATTGGCATTATGGGAAATACTTGCCCCCTCTCATAGTAAACTGAACATGTGAACCATAGGCTGTATAAGCACAGGATGGAGCATCTTGTAAAACTTGGCAGTGAACCCATCCAGCCCCGGTGATTTGCCTACCTTTAACTCCTTGATGATCTGATATACTTCACTATTCTAAATTATTTAGAAATTCTCTAATCCCTTCGAGTACCACTGGTCGCTGTACACTTTCTAGATACTATTCAATACCTTCATCAGTACATTCTTATCCGAGTCATACAACTCCTCGTAGAACTATATAAACTGTTTACTAAAGCTGCTGGTACTATATAAAAATTTCTTCGCCACATCTTTTATTTTGGTAATGTGATTTTTATTAACTTTCTTTCTCAGCCTCCTCGATAGTACTCGTCCAGCTATGTTACCAAATTCAAAGTGCTTCTCCTTGAACAAGTCTATATGGAATGCTAGTTTAGTTAGGTCCAACTCTTGTAATTCTCTTCTAGCCTCCTTTAGCTTCCTCAGTTTGTGGGCATCCGGAGTCCTCTTATGGCTCAGCTGTAATTTAGCTACCTATTGCATAAATTGCAATCTTTTCAACTCCCTAGCTTTTTTAAAGAAATGTAGCCCTTAAGATCAATTTGCCCCGAACCACAGCTTTCGAACAAGCCTATATAGTCCCTGGAGAGACAACCTCTGTGTTATTGATGACAGATAATCACGTATTTCCTCCATAAGAGTATTATTAAAGAATTTATCGTCTAAAAGCCTGTCATTTAACTGCCAATATTGTGTCCATTCATCCTTACCCTGTGTTTTCAAAGATAACCAGACTGGAGCATGTTCCGACCAGGTGATATTGCCCAAGTCAGCTTCGCATGTGTAGCCCACCAGAGATCTGCTTATTAAGAAAAAATCTAATCATGAGTAAGATTTATGCATCTGAGAAAAATGTGTAATTCTGAGTTGTGGGATTTTGTAATCTCCAAATGTCCACCAACCCACAATCCTTAATAAGATTCTTAAGAGCTTGCCTGCATTTCCTGGCCTCCCCTATCCCCGGGTCAGAATTATCAAGATAGGGGTTTCAGGTTTTGTTAATATCTCCACCAATGATAATGTACTCTTCCATCCACTTTTCCAACAAAGATGAGATCTTATTCAAAAAGGGCCTTATTTTGTATTGGGGCATATACATTGAATATTGTATACAGCATATCATCTATCATAGCTTTAACCAAAACATATCTGCCCTCCACATCCCTCAGAACAGCCAATACATCCACAACCAATGACCGGGGAAATAAAATACCCACCCCACAATATTTTTTTTTCCATAGGAACTGAGATGATAAATTGTTGTGGAAACGCCTTGTCACCTAATAACCTTTATTTACATTTGCAAAGATAAGTTTCCTGGCAGAAGACTATTGTTGTCTTAAGCCAAGACATTTCTTGAAAAAATAATCTTCTTTTTATAGGGGAATTCAGTCCCTTTGTATTTTCAAGTTCAAATCTTTTATTGAGAGTTTAACAAGAAATGACAAAACAGAAATATACAGGGTCAAAACAAAAAAACAAACAGCACAAAGAAACATAATGAAACAAAGAGCCAGGGCCGCATATCAATTTGCCAGAGAACCAAAGAAAGAAATAAGTCATATATCAAACAGGTTGTGCAGCATAACAAAACTTAATAGAATCAAAAAAGTCATCAAGCAGCTTCCATACCTGTGCCCATTGCACTAACCGCTGGTGCTTAAAACCAATAGCTTTTTCATATTTACAATAAAGACAAATGGAATTCCACCAAAAGTGCTCATTAAGCAAATCACTGTGCTTCCAGTTGAACATGATTAGATGTATAGTAACAGCAAGAAAAAAAATTTACTATTTACGATGGGGCAGGGATAGAGAAAAGAGTAGAGCCGCACTCCAAAAAATAACTATGCGATAACTAAGAGGAGCAGTCAAGGGCAAAACACAAGAGAGAATGCCCCATTTCCCAAAAAGAGAGAATGCCCCGTTTCCCAAAAAGAGAATACTATAGGACAAAAAAATATCATGTGAAATAATGTGTCTTTAGCAGAGAAGCAGGATCGACAATTGTGAGATTGTAATAAACCTGCCCTAAAAAATTTCCATGGGGTCCACAGCAGCCTTTCAGAAATAAAAAAATAAAAAAAAAGACTACTTCAAACCGGAAGACAGGGAAACACGTAAAGTGGAACACCAAAAAGAAACAGTCTGCATCCTCCAATGAACAATTTACCTCCGAGAGCCATACATTCTGTAACCCTGTCAATCTGGAATAAAGAGAATCCTTCAAAGACTTATAGATCCTAGAAGCTAAATGACTCATGGGACCAAAGTCCTAGTACAGTATGTATAAATAAGGATAGGCAGAAAAGTGAAATTGAGAAAGCAAGGAAGGTGATAGATAGTCACGGAGTTGTAACCAGGTATAAAACTGAGAGTTGGGTAGATAAAAAATCTGCCCTAAAGTCAGAGAAGGGAAAAAGGAATCATCCTGAAAAAGGGAAGAGAGAAACCAGATTCCACATTGTTGCCAAATATGCCAGTTTATGGTATGACCTCCAATAGAAATGGAGGAATGAAACCATAAAAGTGCAAATCGGAAGAACTTCCAGGGAGGAGCAGAAGAGGGCTAAAAACGGTCAAATTCTGTAAAAGCCTGATGTGCTGAGCATAAAATCGGGTGGGATTTAAAGAGATGAGGATAGGACATCCCAAGGATCCCTTCTAAAGGAAAAAGAAGTGCTCTCTCTATCAACAGCCATCTAGGACTCTCAGAGAGAGAAAGTGCATGTGAGAACAAATAATAACCTTGTAATATAAACGCTTGATAACTGTAAAATCTAGAAAGTTAACTCCCCTCAACTTTTATCGGCTTTCATTTTAGAAAGAGCAACGCGAGGGGCTACAACTCACCACAAAAAATGAGAAAGAAAATAATTAACCTGCTTATAAAACTCCCCGGAAAAGAAAATGGGTAGCATAGAGAATACAAAATTCAACTGCAGAGCAAACACCATTTTAATAGTATCCAACCTACTCCACCAAGTTAGGAGAGGGGACCACTGCAGAATAGAATCTTGTACCATTTGCAAAAGAGAAGTTTCACAATGGGATAGCATAAAAACAAATACCCAAATATTTAAGGCCCGAGGTCGACTTGGGAAGGGAATACTCAGACAAATCGACCAAAGATGCTAAAGAGTTCAAAGCCAGCATCTTAGTTTTATGCCAGTTAACTCTAACTAGATAAAGAATACAGAAATAAGGGAAAACAGATGAGGGAAAGAGGTAGCAGGATAAAAAAGGAACAACATAATGCCATTGGCATATGCCAATAGTTTATAAACATCTGTACCAATGAGAACATCTTCAATATAAGAATCTTGTCTAATGGCCGATAGTAAAGGTTCCAAAGCCAGATTGAATAGAAAGGAAGAAAGTGGACACCTCTGTCTTGTACCCCTGTGTAAAATGAATCTAGAAGTTGTCCTATTATTTAGATATAAAAAGGCAGATGGATGATAAAGCAACTGAATCCAGGTAAAAAAAAATGTGGAACCAAAACCAAACCACTGAAGAATAGCAAAAAAGTATGGTCATTCAACGTGGTTGAAAACCTTTTCAGCATCAAGAGAAATATCCAAAGCTGGAGAGGCAAGGGATTTGGCCACCTCTTGAATATGAAGAAAAAGGCAGGCATTATTAGAAATTAAACGGTGCTTAATAACCCAGATTGGTCAGTGTGGATAAGGTGCCACATAATATCCGCCATCCTGGAAGCCAGAATTTTGGCAAACAGTTTATAATCCTTATTTAAAAGAGAAATGGGGGGGGGGGGGGGGGGAGAGGAGAGAGGGAACACAAGGAGCTGATATACTCATTACCTGTTTTTTCGTTGCCTGTGAGTCTCTGAGGGAGTTTGTGTTGCCCCGATCCTGAGCGCCGAGTCGGAGTCGCATTGGCGGTGACGTCATAAGGGCCCTGGAAGAGCTATAAAAGCAGCCCCTCCTGCGGCTTAGCTCTTGGGGAGAGGAGAGAGGGAACACGAGGAGCTGATATACTCATTACCTGTTTTTTCGTTGCCTGTGAGTCTCTGAGGGAGTTTGT
Organism: Rhinatrema bivittatum; assembly: GCF_901001135.1. Classification (NCBI taxonomy): domain Eukaryota; kingdom Metazoa; phylum Chordata; class Amphibia; order Gymnophiona; family Rhinatrematidae; genus Rhinatrema; species Rhinatrema bivittatum. Next base: position 304,734,569 of record NC_042618.1, read on the forward strand.
GTTGCCCCAATCCTGAGCGCCGAGTCGGAGTCACATTGGCGGTGACGTCATCATAAGGGCCCTGGAAGAGCTATAAAAGCAGCCCCTCCTGCGGCTTAGCCCTTGGGGAGAGGAGAGAGGGAACACGAGGAGCTGATATACTCATTACCTGTTTTTTCGTTGCCTGTGAGTCTCTGAGGGAGTTTGTGTTGCCCCGATCCTGAGCACCGAGTCGGAGTCGCATTGGCGGTGACGTCATCATAAGGGCCCCGGAAGAGCTATAAAAGCGGCCCTTCCTGTGGCGCGCGCTGGAGCTGCCGGCGCGCTGCCGAAGCCGCGCGTGCCAAAGGGGCGCGCGGCTTTGTTGGAACTTTTTTACCTAAGCTTTAGGACCGGAGAGACTTTTCCACTCGAGAGATGCTGAAAGAGTCTTTGTAAGTAACTTTTGCTATATATCCTCTCTCCTCAACCCCCCACCAACCCAGGGAATTGAAAAATAAAGCAGAGATCCATAAAGAAGGAGTATTTGTAATTACCGCTTAACATTTATTTATTTTATTTATTTAAATTTCTTATATACCGGCATTCGCGATGGGAGTCGCATCATGCCGGTTTACAAATAACAAGGTGTGACAACAGAATAAATACTTAATAACTTAAAAACATTAACATGTGATAGAAGAATAAGGTAGCAGTTACAATAAAACAGGGATAAAATGCAACTTGGAATGAAGAGAAGGCAAAAGAGAGATTAACACTGAGATAACAAAAGAATGACCAAGGTAAATAAAACCAAGGTAAATAAACCTTAAAGGTATGCCACATACTAAAAGAAAGGCATGGTTAAGGGAGGTTCAAACTTCAACCCCCTTATCCACTCCATCTCAGCTGCAAATATCTATTTTTTTATGGCTACAACTGATAAGCCGGTGGAAGGAGCCGCAGTAGATATGGCTTCAGAGCGAGAAGTAAATCTACAGGCTGAAGCCATCTTTTTAAGCCCCGGCGCACCTATGACTCCCTCCCCACCATCTATGAACATAGAAAATCTCATGGGCCCTCTTATTCTGGATGAGGGTATTAAGTAAAACTACGAAAGAACTTTTAAGGAAAGGAGACCCTCCCACAGGGGGTAGGGAAGAAACCAGGGCAGAAGCAGAGATTATACTACATCAAATATCTTCAGAGGTTACCATAGATACGTTATGGTCTGCAATTAAGTCCTTGGAACAGGCAATAATAAAATTAACTTTGAATACTAACAACTTTCAACAGAGAATATTAAATGTAGAGAATTCAGCTTTGATGTGTAATAATAAAGTAGTTCTAGTTGAAGATAGATTGGGAAAAGTGGAAAAGTTACAAATAACAATGATTAAATCTGAAATGATTAATGAAAAGAAGTTATAATTCCTTGAAAACTCATTAAGATACCCTAATCTTAGGGTATTGAATTTTCCTTTACATAATTTAACATCAGCTGTAGATATGTTTAAGCATTATATGCAATATATATTAAAAATACCTAAACAATCATTGCCTGCGATAGCAAAGGCCTATTATATACCCTCAAGGAATAGAGAAGATCAATTGGGAAATATACAATCAGAAGGGCCAATTAATTTGACTGAGGTGATAGAAATGTCAATTGATATCGATATTGCTACTAGAAGTACACTTTTTGTATCTTTTATGTTTACAACTGAGAGGGATACTGTTCTCCAATTATTTCTCAGGCATCGTCTTGAGAAGTTCCACGGACAACAAGTATGGATTTATCCAGACCTCTCAAGGACTACTCAATTAAAAAGGAAAGAGTTTCTGAAGTTAAAATCAGAAATCCTTGTAAGGGGGGCTACATTTATATTAAAATTACCTTGCAGATGTGAATTAAAACACCTGGATCAGAAATATGTGTTTCATGAGGTATATCAATTGCAATCTTTCCTGGATTCTCACCCCCCAAATGTGGGAAGTAGTGCATAGGGCAATTAAGGTTTAAGTTGTTTTTTCTCTCTGTATGCAATGAGAAAAGTGATTAATTTCTCTTTTTTCTTAATATTGAGATTTCCTTAAATCGCTCATGTAAAATTTTTTTTCCCTGGATTGCCTTGAGAAAATATAGAAAATGAAGATTATTATTTATTCCTGAAACATGATTGTCACTATATGGAGTATCATAATCTGTATTCTGTTAATGTTTCATTAATGTATGTTCTTTATTGAAAATTCAGAAATAAAAAATAAAAATAAAAGAGAAATAGGTCTATAGATGGATACTATCTAGGGATCTCATCCTGGCTTTGGAAGCATCACTATACAGGTTTCAGTGAAAAAAGAATTAGACGTAGTAGGAGACACTAAATCAGAAAAAAAGGCAAACAAGGAACAATTTGTTTCTGAAAGGCACAAGAGAAATACACAGGGAATGCATCTGGGCCAGGAGCCTTCTCATCCTTCAAGGTTGACAAGACCTTAATGATTTCCGAAGTGGTAATGGGGCCATCCAGAAGCTTCCATTGATCTTCAGTGAGGGAGGGTTGGGAGAGCTGTGAAAGAAACTGACTAATTTGTGATGCAGAAGAAGAAGATTAGATTGATACAAATTGTTTTAAAAGTCACAAGAAACATATAAAATATCAGTCAGAAAGTAAAACATCACCAGAAGGAGACTTAATTGCCTGAATATGCTTTTTATCCTTTTTCTTTTTTAAGGTAGGTAGTTAACAAGTGACCACACTTTTTTTCTGCTTAATACTGGCCATGCTGTGCAAAGAGGAGTTTGCCAACATGTAAACTTGAAAGTGTATTATATTCATAGCAGGTTTTTTGCAAACCCAGTAAAGTAGCAGAAATGAGATGAGAGATATCATCCTTCTCCAGTTTAGCCACCGTAGCCTGCAGAAAGGAGAGAGATGCTCGTTGTTCCTTCCTGGATCGAATACTGTAACTTATAAGCTCATCTCTGATAGTGGCCTTAAAAGTATCCCAAATTGTCAAGGGAGAAACATCAGGGGTGACATGTAAAAAGTATTCAGCAATTTTATTCTGGAGGAAATCAGAAAAAGAGGAATCAACCAGCAAGGCCAAATTAAATCTCCATAAATGATCTTCTGCAGAAGGAGAAGGCAATGTAATACTGAAGGAGATTTCAGCGTGATCAGAAACCAAAATAAGATGAATGATGACGGATTGAACATGAGCAGCTAGGGACCCCAGATACCAAAAAATCAATACGGGAATGAGGAGAAAAAGGTATAATCTTTGTCAGTGGGTTGCAGTAATCTCCATGGATCAGCCAGACCAGAAGTGTCGATGAAATTGTGTAAAATCTTATGGGTCTTGGTGTATGAAATTCTAGCAGAAGATTGTTTGTCTAAAAGGAGATCTAAAGGATGATCAATCTAGAGGATCCCATTCCCAAAACCTGGGTAAAGATAGCATGAGAAAAAAGTCAGGATCATCAACACTGGAAGCATAAAGATGAAAAAAAAACAAAAGATTCAGTCCCCAGCATTACCTGCACAGATACCCAGCAACCATCAAGATCCACCACATGAGTAAAATGAACCCTCAACTTTTTGTGAAATAAACTAGCGACCCCTTTCTTATGTTGTGTGGGATTAAAGAACACCTCACCCACCCAGGCGTATTTCATCTTAAAGGGATTCTGCTGAGGAGAGGTGTGTCTCCTGAAGCATAGCTGCATCAGCATGCAGAGACTGCAAATATGTTCATGTTTTTTTCTGTTTGATAGGGTGTGAAAGACCATTAACATTGAGAGAAATTATTTGCAGAGAAAAGACAACAGTAGCCATAATCATAAAAAATGAAGATTTAGAAGGCACAACCAACATAGGCTAGCGGCAATGAGAGAGGAACTATTACATAATATCATTGGGAAAACAGCCCTTTTAAAGGAAATACCAAGGACAAAAGAAGAATATAAGAAAAAGAGTGCAGAAAAAGTAATCTTAGCCAAATAATTGGCAACATTTATAAAATGAGCCAAAGGGCAGGTTCAGTGGCTAAACAAGATCCAGTGAAAAGCAGAAATGAGGCTACAACCATATAGGGAACACAAAAAAACTGCATATTGCACTAAAAGACCATCAGATCCAAAAAGGAACTTCATCTTTTGTCTGAACAGCCTATACACTGCTGACAATGCCAGCAGGGAGTAAAGTTGAGATACCAAGTCAATTATTGAAAAACAGACAATGCTGCCACCCAGAAAAAATAAGGTGATCCAGATTGTAGGCAGCAGTCCAGATTTTCAGGTCACCATATCCTGTATATTCTCCAAAGAAGTGAGAAACGAAGCAAGGTCCTCTGGCATACCAAAGTACTTGGTCTGGTAGTGGCAAGTCAGCTTCATTCGGGCAGGGTAGAGAAGGCCATAGCCGGCTCCTAATGCCTGTAAATGGGGACACTGTTATTATTTGTGATAATTGTGGGTGGATCATTGGGCCGGTGGCAGATGACCACGCCCATGGGGGAAGATCCCGAGAGGGACCACCGGTTAGGCTCAGAGTTGGGAGACAGACACACACTAGTTCTTTTATTCAACTGTTTTAGAGAACCACCAGAGATGGCAGTAGTGAGCTGGAAGAGCCCGGCTGTGCTGTAGTCCCTCAGGCACTGGAACAGCAATCCCAGGATGGCTGAGCTGTAGAGAAACTGAGATAGTGAGTAGGCAGAGTATGCAGAGTTCAGGCACAGAACCTTGATGGTAACACTCAAACAATAGTCTCTTGGAACAGCCCAGGAGCTGGAATGAAGTAGCTCCTGGAGGAGCGAGTACCTGGTTCCAGGGAAAGCTCTGAGAGAGAGATGGTAACTCACTGGTATTGTAGGCAGTGGTGACTTCTTAGCAGAAGTTATATTCAGTAGCAGGTCCGGGAACATGGGCCCTCGAGGAGCGAATACCGGTTCCAGACTGCGACCTGAAAAGCAAGAGAGAGAGCTTGGCCCCTCAGGAGCGGGTACCCCTGGTAAAGTCCGAGGAGGCAGACTAACAAGGTAAGAGGAGAGCCAATCCCATCCACAGCGATACCTGGAGGCAGCTAGTTAGGAAACCCTTTGCTAACTCGAATAGCTAGCAAAACAGGAGATCTTAAATATCTGGCAATGATGATGTCATTTCAGGGGGACGCCCCTGAGGTTCGCGCCACAGCTGGTACTTGAGTCGGGGCCGCGCCGCTCGCGCGCCCTTAGGCCTCAGGAGAACATGGCGGAAGGCAGCGTCTAGGTGGTCCGGGAACACCGGAGGAGGTCGGCAAAATGACGCCACAGCAGCCAAACTTCCATCAACCAAAGAGGGAGTTGCCAAAGAGGTAAGGTGGGCGGAGTGGAGACGTCGGGCAGCGACGGTCGCAACAGACACAAGGCTTAAAAAGACCTTGCACTTCACCGCTGAAGATTTGGCCAAGTCTGTTACAAAAAGAAGAGAGTTCCCCTGATATGACTGGTGATCGGGAACACACTGCCAAAAGGATCGCCAAAGCTTGCAGACAGTGGGAATCTAGAAGATTTCAGCGGCCTAGATGGTATCCGGTGGGCCTGCTCAATCTCGAAGGGTAGATCAAAGGAGAGCTGGAGGCAAGCTGAGATCATTGTTAGGAAACCCATCATATAGGACCCCTCCAGTCCTTCAGGAACCCCAAGGATCCAGACATTGTTTCAGTGATTCCTGTTAGCGAGATCCTCCATGTCTCGCTGAAGATGTGCCACCTTTTGGTTGAGTTGGGAGAACGAGCCGGTCACTATCAGCAATGACGCCATTTGAGACTCGACATTGTCGAGCTGCATTTGAAAGGCTGACATTTGCTGGGCCGATAAATCCAGCCAAATCGCCGACGTTGCATCTGTTATACTGGAGCATTTCCTTAAGTTGCTTGAGCTTCATAAGCACTAAGTCGGCTGATGCCATTGATTTATTGTGTGTCACTTTTTCCGGTGTTGGATCTTGCTTCACCCATTTTGTGCCGGCAGCTGCTGCAAAAGCAGCTTCAATCTTGCCTGACTTCATCCCGACATAACCAGCCTCAAAAAAGAAGGCATTCAAAGATGGTCACGACAGATTTAAGGGCGCAGGATAGAATTCAAACAGGGATCTTGGAGAACAGTTGGATCAAGCAGCCATCTTGGTCGCTGCTCAAGAGCACCCCCTTATAGATACTATTTTTAATTCTTCTATCCTGAGTTATCACACCCTCTCCCTTCCATTGCAAAACCACAATCATCCACCCGCAATAGCATCCCCCACACAAACACCCAGTAATACCAATGCACCCATACTCTAGTAACCCTCAGACTCTTACCTACCTGTCATTGTCACTTTATTCGTCCCTTCCCCTGTCCCCTTCTCTCCCCCACCATCCCAACCTCTCCCAAACCATGTGTACTATCCTATGTCATGGACCCCCTCTAAAGTGAGGAATGATGCCATCTTGCAAGTCCACTACCCCCTACTACCCCCTCCTGAATCTTCTTCCTCTCTAAGAGAATATTCCTTTATCCCACCCATTCAAACAGACACATCTTCATATCATGAGCATGTTACTGTTGTGAGCCTAACTGAATAGACAAAAATGCAACCCAGCTGTTCCTTTGATGACTTAGATATCTCATCTCAGGGCATCTTTGGACAAGTTCAACCCACCCAATTGGCACTGAAGATGTCTGCCCCCTTTGCCTACTTGCTGACACCTTGTGTATTCATTGAACCACTTGTTCCATTCTGATCCTTTTGCTGGAGCTTTCACTTGCTGTATGGCTATCCACTGCCTGTTGGATGTTCTTCACACGAGAGGTCACCCCACTAATTGTAAAGCTCAGTCCAAAAGGGAATAGCCACCTATGTTTTATATTCCTATTGTGTGGTAGGGCCTCAATGCCCCAAAATTCCCTCCTTTTATGCATAGTGAAGATAGAAAGGTCCTGGTATATTTCAATTTTATGCCTCTGCCAAATTAGTGGCCCAAACTTCGTTCCCTGGTTCACAACTTTCTCCTTTAAAGGGAAGCTATGGAAACAGCCAATAATGTCTCTAGCCTGGTTAGTCCACATCATTCCCAATGATCTGTGTGCTCTCTCTAATTTGATTACAGAAATCTCCGCAGTTTCTCCTTCTAGTCCCAGCACTATTATGCAAATAGTAGATACAACCTGAAAACAGTCCCCAGATTCAGCCTCTTCTGATACTCCTCTAAATAAAAAATTTGCCCCGCGGGACCTGTTCTTAGTGTGGGCCGACAGCTCCTCATTAGCTTTCAGCAATTCTTTCTGCACTTCCCGCCACCTGGTTACTTCAGAGGCCTGCTTGTTCAGTCTCATTTCTGAATCTTTTACCTGCTAGCCCAAATTGGTTATTTTATTGTGCAAGTCCGCTACCATTTCTCCAATTTCTTTTATTAAACTGGCTGTATCATCCCGCAAAATCAGGCCTGAAATTTGGCTTGAGTCAGTGTACCGTCTGCTACATAAGTGCCATGATTGTAGCCTACCTCTGACGCCTCCTGCTCCTGAATGTTTTCCTCAGGCCCCAATGCACTAGCAAAGGAGAAGTGTTTTAGATCTTTTTTTTCCCCACAGACATCATTCCCACTTCTTACCCTCATAAAATGCGCCATCAGCCTGTCAGCGCTATTAGCGATCAGCAATTTATGTGGATTAGGTCAGATTTGGTACGGGAGACTCTGTACTAGGCAGCCATCTCGCCTGATGATGTCACTTCCTCTAGTACAGTTCTATTTTACATTGGAATTGAAATTCTCTAAGTGTGACACCACCCCAGTGTGCAGGTCCAGCAGGAACTCTGACCAGCTCTTCGATCTCCCTCACTTCCCTGGGTGTGGTTTCTTCGACTAGGGGTAGAAAGGAGTCCTCTCAGGTCCCAGTGTAGGATGACTAACTTCCTAGGCTTAATTCCCTGGGTTAGTTGAATTTCCTCTGTGTACTATGTGCCCCAAAGAAAAAACCTGAGGTCCACTGGATTATTGTCCAAAATTAATACTTTACTGAATGCAAGTATTAATTGGTGGCACAATAAATATGATTTCCAGCTCCATAATTCTATTTTTCTCTCTCCCAGTGTAAAATTCTTATAGCCTCTATCTGTACAAGAGTCTTTGGTAAGCCCAGGAATCCAACCATCCTCCTGGTTTAAGTTAAGCCCCTTTTGTGGGCAGAAGCCCCTCCTAGATGTCAATGAAAATCTTTCTTGGTACAGAGAGGTAATGTCTCTATCTCCCCAGGGTTTTGGAGATTCCAGATGGGGGTCCTCCCATTAGATATAATATTATTCACAGTTAGTTGTTCTTTCTTTGGATGTAGATCCCTTTTAGAAGGGATCCCGGATAGAACCAATGTGTCCACCAATGTGTAGGAAGAGGGGAAGAAATTCCTTCCTCCCAGGTCTTGAAAATAATTTCTTTGCTCCCCAAACTAGATAACACCAGATGTCCTCTGAAATAGGTCACCACCACTTCTGGGGCAGGTTTTCCCTAAACCTAGATGTCCTCAATCCAGGGTTCCTCAGTCTCTGAGTCTTGGAAAGGCCCAGGGCTCCTACTAATCAAAGGTCCAAAAATCCAAATCAGTCCCTGAGCAGCCACTCTGCACCTTGTGTGGAGGGAACAGCAGTGGTGCCCTGCCCTGGAGGGGTCTCAGAGTTTCCAAGGCTCCAGGTAAGCCCAAAAAATAACTCAGGATAAACCTCCAACCTCCCTCTCTAACTTCCAACTTAGACTGCCCCCAGAGTGCTTTGCAATGGATATCCCTCCTGCCAGGGATATCCATTTCAGCCCCACAATGGGTGGGTTCCCAAATGAATGGATCCTCCCCTTAATTATATTTCTCTAACTGCACTAACAGGTCTATTCCCAGGGCCTTATGGGTAACCAGGAAAGGTGCCTGGGTTACATAAATGAATTTCTGGGAAAAGTTGTCTTTCTGCTTCTGATCTGAAATGTTTAAAAGTCCTTCTCCTCTTTCACTCAAACCAGACTGTCACATTCAATTAAGATGGAATTCGGGACCACACCTGCAGACTAGACACAGGACTGCAAGGCAGGACTAGGGCTGGTCTTCTGCCTAGCCAGCTCCCTTCCCCGCAGATTGAATCCTAGGGTTCTGGGGGCCAGTAGACCTTCACTCTTGGAGAACATTATGGTGATGCAGGCAAAGGCTGGGAGCTGGATACAGGCACAAGCTGGAAGCTTGGATACAGGCACAGATTGGGGGCTGGAACTAAGTACAGACTAGGAACTGGAATTAGGTACTGGCAGAGCTAGAATCAAGGGCAGGCTTGAACCAGAGACATGGAGAGGCTGCACTGAGCAAAGCAAGACTAAACTAGGACTGGACAAAGACTGGACTAGCAAAGGACTGGGCAAGGACAGGATTAGACAGATAACAGGATACAAGAAAGGTCAAACAGTGCAGAAGGCTAGCTAGGCGAACCCAGGAGGCCCGAAGGCTGCAAGGCAGGATAGGAAAGCTCAAGAGGGCACTGAGTATAGCAAGTAGGTCTGAAAGGCTGCAGAGCAAAGCTAAGAGGTCTGGAATGGCCCAGAGCAAGGCAGGTAGGCCTGGAATGCTGGAAGGCAAAAGGCCAAGAAGGGCCACAAGGCGAGGCAGAAAGCCTGGGTAGGCTGCAAGACAAGGATGGATAGGTCATGGAGCCAAGGTGACTCAATGAAGAGGCACCAAGGAAATGGACAGGCTGGGTTAAGTAGGGCTGCTGGCTGGGTTAAGTAGGGCTGCTGCTAGCAAACCAACTAGGCCCCCACTGACAGAGGGCAGACTTACTTGGACTGGGACAAGATCTAGGCTTCACCTGTACCAATATCTTCCCCCACAGGTTGAGCCGTGGGGATCTGAGGCTGACAGGTGAGAGTCCCATGAAGAGTGTGCAAGCAGAGTCAGATACCAGACCAAGGTCGGGACAGTTGGAGAACAGGAAGCTTTGGTATCCAGTCAAAGATCATGGCCGGCAGAGATCAGGCAGTGTCTGTATCCAAAGCAGGGGTCTGGGAAGCAGAAATCAGGCAGCATCGGAATTTCAAAGCAGAGATCAGGGTACATAAAGCAGTCAGAGAGCAAGGCAAGGACGAGAGGCAGCATACCAGGCTTGGACAGGGCAAGGATGGAGAAGGAAATGGAACAGGCAAGGTGAAGAGCAGGTACTGGAATAGGCAAGTCAAGATGAGCAGATATTGGAACAGGCAAGGCAAGGAGCCAATGAGCAAATACGTACTGCAGGCAGCAATGCACAACAGGAGGACCTGTTGTTGAGGTGCCAGCTGGGAGAGCGGGTTATCCTTAAAACACCGGCCGGCGCAGACAACATTAGAGTACAATGCTCCTGCCTTCCTGCCTCAGGGCCTTGAAGTCCGGGTCAGTCATGCATGTGCATAGCTAGAGAAAGGCACGGCGTGTAACAGGGCAGATGAAATACATTCCAGGAGTGGTGCTGGCATGTCCGCTGATGGTTCTGTTCAGTAGATCCTTGTAGGCAGGAGTGGTGGCACAAGATTGAAAAAGGTTGGTCCTGTTTCAGAAAAGTAGTAGCAATAAGGAGATTGGAAACTAGAAGCCTGTTAGCTTTACCTCAGTGGTGGGCACATTAATGGAGACTTTGATAAAGGAAAGGATAGTGAACTATTTACAGTCCAGTGGGTCACAAGATCTGAGGCAATAATAGCTCTACTAGAGGAAGGTCATATCAAACGAATCCAATTTTTTTGACTAGGTGACTAGAGAATTAAATCAAGGATGGGCACTTAATATGGTTAACTTGAATTTTAGCAAAGTTTTTGATATTGTCCTGCATAGGCTTATGAATAAAATGAGCAGCCTGAAAGTGGGTCCTAAAATGGTGAAATGTATTATAAATTGGTTGACTAATAAACAAAGTGGGTAGTGGTAAATGGAACTTACTCTGCAAAGGGTGATTAGTGGAGTGCCTCAGGTGTCTGTTCTGGGGCCGGTTCTGTTCAGTATCTTTGTGAGTTAGAAGGGAAAGTTTCTCTATTTGCAGATGATACGAAGATCAGCAATAAAGTAGACTCCCCTGTAGAAATAGGATGAAAAGTGAACTAAGAAAGCTTGAGGAGTGGTTGAATACTTGGCAGTTAAGATTCAGTGCGAAGAAGTGCAGCCATATAGTCCCGAGTCCATCAAAGTCACCATTTCTGATGCTTATTCCAAGGGGCCTGCCTTATGGTTCCCAAGCTGCTATTCCATCAGGTCAAGCCGGGAACCCTAGGAGTCATGAGTGCACACAGATCATCATCCCTGGATATCATTGCTTGTCTCCAGGCACAGTACACATCTAGCATGAAGATCCATTATAAACATGACCTTGTTGCATAAGGGCTGTTTTTTTTTTAAACCACTGGTAGACTTATCCATACTAGGGAATGGATAAAAAACAAGTGAAGCAAAAGTCAGATGATTCGATCGCTCAATGACCAGCGAGTGATCGATGCCATCTCAGTGCTGAACAAGAAAGGAAGCATAAGGCACCAACCAAAAAACCTACCTAAAGATAACTAAAGGGGTTAAATATGTCCAACCCCATGAAAATGCTATTCCTGCCTGGATACGAACCTAAAGAAGTCAGGGAGAGCAGGGATACACAACTGGTGGGCTCTAGGGAAAAGATGAGCAGAACCATCAATAACATCATCTATAGTACCTGAAGCCTGGAGTGTTGCCAATATAATGCCAATTTTTAAAAAGAGATCAAGGGGTGATCCAGGAAATTATAGACCAGTGAGTCTGACATCTGTGCCAGGTAAAATAGTAGAAACTATCATAAAGAACAAAATTGCTGAACATGTAGATAAGCATAGTTTAATGGGACAAAGCCAACATGGATTTAGCCAAGGGAAGTCTTGCCTCACAAATTTGCTACATTTTTTTTTCCATTTAAAGTTTGATTGATAACCACCAATATACATGAAGGCCAGCTCCAAACCACGGTATATAAAAGCACATACATAAATATAAATATTCAGAAAAAACTCTGAAACAGTGTTTCAATACCATAATCATACACACAAAGTTGAATTATCTACTTTGGTGTAAACTGTCCCTCTCCCCCCACCTCCCTTAACCTTCTAAAGAATCACATCCCAGGGATGGCACCCATTACCTATTCTGAAAAAATGCTCATATATACTATTAGATAAAACATTACAGATAATAAACAGAAAACATTCAGCAAACACTGTACCTCAGCTTAGTAGCTCAGGGCCAATAGATAAGAATTAGACGAGAGTTAAACATAGGCCTCCGCATTTTGCATAGGCTCGGCGGTGCGCGTAAGTCCCGGGGCTTGCATGGAGGGGCGTGTCGGGGGGGGGGGGGGCGTGTCGGGGGCGTGCTCGGAGTGACGCAGTGTTTTGGGGGCGTGTCGAGGGTGACACGACATTTAGGGGGCGGTGCTGCGGGCGTGGTTTCGGCCCAGGGGCGTTCCGGGGGCGTGGCCGCGGCCTCCGGACCAGTCCCCGGGACCGGAACATGGAGCGGGGCAGCTGGCCGGTGCGCGCAAAGTTACGCCTGCTTCCAGCAGGCGTAACTTTGCCGACAAAGGTAGGGGGCGGGGTTTAGATAGGGCCGGGGGGATGGGTTAGGTAAGGGAACGGAGGCAGGCTGCGCGGCTTGGCGCGCGCAGGCTGCCGATTTTGGGCAGCCTTGCGCGTGCCGACCCCGGATTTTAATGGATACGCGCGGCTATGCGCGTATCTATTAAAATTCCGCGTACTCTTGTTCGCGCCTGATGCGCGAACAAATGTACGTGCTCGCGCTAATTTATAAAATCCGGTCCTTAGTGCCCAGAACTACCATCTGCCCCATTAAGGACCATAAAAATGAAATAGTTTCTGCCCAAAGCCCTTGAATACGGGACAACCCCACCATAAAAGAAAAAATGTTCTCAAAGTCCAGCATCCTCTCTAGCATTCTTTGGAAACTGTGGGAAACGTCTTATGAATTTTAGCTGGGGTTAAATACCACCTATATCTTGTAACCAGTCTCCATAATGGCTGTGGAAATACAGCTTCGTTTCACAACTAAAAAACATTGCTCCTACTCTGCTACTCCCAGTGGGCGTCCCAAATCTCATTCCCAAGCCCTAATGTAGAAGGGTTTGGTCTTCAAATCAGCATTCAGAATACTATAAATTTTGGAGATAGGTTTATGAAGAGTATCTGCTTCAACACAAAAGCCTTCAAAAAAGGGTCTTACCCCTCTCCAGGTCAGAAACTATCCCCTTCTGATTAACAAAATGTAATAATTGAGCTAATGCAAATATGTCCCGGTGGTTTAAAGAGTAAGTGTCCTGAATTGCTTGAATAGGAAGCACTCCTTGACCTCCCCATACTTGTTCCAGTCACATTAGTCCCACAGAAGCCTTTCTAGAACTGAGAGTGGGATCTAGGCTCTGAGGAAATTCCTTGTGAAACAGAAAGTAAGAGTGGTGGTAATAGTTCCGCTCCCCCACCAAAGCTAATTTCCACTTTATCCAAACTTCAAAGGTAGTCCACGAGTAAGGAGAGGGATCCTGCGCCACTCTCCCCATCAAAACTCTCATATCTAGGGACAATTTCCCAGGCCAGCTCCTTTCTATTTCCTCCCAGGGCGGAATCCTCTTAAGGCTGTGCCAGTCAAGAATCGCTCTCAACTGACAGACAGTATAATACCACTCCAGATTAGGTACCCCTAAGCCACTCCTCAGTTTATCCAGGTAGTGCCCCTCTTGCCACCCTTGGAGGTCTGTGCTTCCAAATGAAATGAAATATCTTTTTCTGCCAGTGCTGCAAGATCTTATCTGATACAGCAATGGGAAGAGTTTGAAAAAAATAGCAAAATCTAGGGAGAATGTTCATTCTCATTGAGGAAATCCTGCCCAACCAGGAAAGATCCAGTCTGTCCCACTTATTCAGATCACTAATTCAGGTCATAATTCAAATGAAAGACTATCTGTTTTCACACCCAAGTATGACTAGCACCCCTGTCGGGTTCCCCTTTTAACTTCAAAGGTATCAGTATACTCACCATTAGTCTTAATACAGGCCATAGGATGAAAGTATAGTTTCCGTATCCATGTTATAAATTGCATCCTAACTGAAACTTTTCTAAGACCCCCAAACAAATATGCCCAATTGATGTGATGCCTTTTCCGCGTCTACCACAATCAAATGCCTTTTCCACGTCTACCTGCTGGCTTACCCAATTTCTTTGCCCCCTGTATCAAATTAAGTACTCTAAGCACATTGTCTGAGGTAAGCCTACCTGGGACAAACCCCGATTGATATTAATGTATCAAAGTTGGAGCTACCAAACCCAGTTCATTAGCCAACACCTTGGCTGATATCTTGAGATCAATATTCATAAGTGAGATAGGATGGTAAGAGCCGCACAGCGTGGAATCACGGCCTGCTTTGATCAAGATAGTGATGCCCGCTACATTAACATTAGACGAGATTATCCCTTCCCCTGTAAGAGAATTAAACATGACTACCAGTGGATCAACTAGAAGAGGCTGAAAGGTTTTATAGAATTTGGCTGTGTAGCCATCAAGTCAAAGAGATTTAGCCAGCTTCATATCTTTGATAACTTGTACCACTTCTTTTGCCCTCATCTGGAAAGTGGTGTACTTTAGAGCTTTCATTTCTGTAAGTAAATTGTAAGCTCTCGTCTCCTTGTCACTATATTTGCAGTTCTTTCACAGAATAATTCAGTGTACTCATCCTAAATTCCTCCCAAAAGCAGTGTCTGCTTTTCTCATTAATCAAGTTATTCTGCTGCCTAGCTTCTTTCCAAGATGATATGCACACAAAGAAAAAGCTCTTCACTCCTTAGACTGTAAGAGAGACCTAGAGTACTATTTGAGAAGGACTCGATCTCATCAAGCTTCTTAACTGTATTATTTGATCCAACAGACTGGGAATGTCAATAGCCAAACAAACTTTGTCCAATTTTGCTAGTAGACTTTATTGCGTATTGATATACACTAGCTGGTATACAGATTATTGACTCTGTGTAGGCTCATCAAGTAAGAGCCATGGCAACTTCAGTGGCTCATCTCAGTGCCACTTCCACTGAAGACATTTAAAAAGCTGCTACCTGGTCATCTGTGCACTCCTTTACATCGCGCTATCTGGACAAGATGTCTGAAGTGACAGTAGCATTGGACAAGCAGTTCTGTACAGTTTATTATCCCAGTAGTTCACTCTCCACCAGTGGGGCTGGATTATCTTGAATAAGTTCTTCCAATATACATTTCTCAGCTTGGGACTCCCCCCTGTCATAACTAATTCAGCCTTCCTTGTTGATGAAGAAAACAAGTTTGCTTACCTGCAAACAGGCTTCTCCATAGACATCAGGATGAAATAGCCATACTTGTTACCCACTTTCCTCATTAAAGCTTAAGCTCTGCAAGAGACTGAAGGGTTCACGAGGCACTGTGTGCATGTGGAAACTCCTGCACATGCTCAGTAAAGATTGTGGACTCTGGTTACCACTTGCATTTCTCCCCACTTCCCATGCTTCCTCATTTCTTAACCTTCAGTCTGGGTCTTTCTCACTTAGCACAGCTCTGCCCAATCGGCATAGCCAGGAGTTTTACTCCCACTTCTATCTTATTGCCAAGAAATCTGGGGGATTGAGAGCCATCCTGGATTTGATTTCTGAAGAAGTCTGCTATGGGAGTAGCTGAAGATAAATTTCCTCCACAGAATTCTAACCTTCAAGCAGGGAAGTGGATATGTACCCTGGATCTGATGATGTCACCCACATGTCATGTCTGATTCATCCTGCTGTCTATAGAGAGCCCTGTTTAGAGGTAAGCAAATTTGCTAGCCTCTCAGATCTTCTGCGAATCCAAGCTACTCTTGTTCATTTCAAAGATCAGTATTGCAGAATACACAGTGGGTATAGGTATCTTTCAAACAAGTACAACGGAATGGTGAGATCCTAGGAGGCTCCATTTGAACTGGCTTTGGTTTTAGCAGATTGACAGGGGAGGGAGTGACCAGTGCTGGTGATTACAAACTTTCCAGAACATGGCTTGCTCAATTTCTGATGTCTTTGCAGATCTGCATGGCGTGAACACAGATTTTATTCTCTGCTGTCCCACTTAATGCGATGCAGTATGTTGTTTTTGTTATTCATGTTTACAGTGTGTTCTCTGCACTGCTGTTTCTCTTTCCTGTGAGATTAGTGTCAGCTGCAGCCTTCCTCATGGACCATTCCAATTAATATTTGCACCTGTCAGGACAAAAACATAATTGGTATTGCAGTTTTTCTCTCTAAGCCATTCAAATGAGCCTGGTGCATTTTACTTTCCAGCTTCCATGTTGGAAAGGTGCTGCTGTGCTAGCAGCATAAGTGTGTTTTGATAATTCAGTTGGCAGATCTTTTTATTATAGTGTATATTAGCATTTTACATTTATAATCATACCTCCTACTTAGCCATACCAACCTTTATAAACATATGGCAATCAGGTGCTGCTGTACTGATGTTAATGACAATTTCATGCAGACATCTCGCTGATATATATAAAGCATGAATACAGCATGGATAACTGAAGAGTAGATTCTGGGAATGAGGTTCTTCCATTAAAAAAAGACCAATAAACAAGGATTTATTAAAGTTGCTTTCTTGGGCAACAGAAAGTGATATTATTTTTTTAATAGTAAATAATTCTAAATGCGCAGGTGTATATTTTCAGTTCCTTAAAGGCTTGTTGAATACCATCATCTACATAGCTCTTGTGACAAACAAGACAGATGCTTTCATCACAATTAATAGACCTTTTCATATGTTTGAAACATGCTAAAAAGGTTGTGGTCATAATAATAGAGTGGAAACATAAGAAACATATCTATTAGATTCTTCTCTGATATTCTGCTCCCTGTATCACGAGGGACTGGAGATGCTGAGGAGGCAGTGTTCATAGCACCTGTTGGGGAAAGGTGTTATAGTAATTGCCTAATGACAATACTAGTGTTCAGAGGGAACCCCGGTCCAGTGCAGTAAGAAAAGGGGAATTGGATTCACACAGCAACCAACAGGGCCCCAACTTTTACGGTTTGGGAAACAAATAAACATGGGGGTAACTAGCTGATGTGGCGCTTACTATCCTTAATTACTAATCTTGATACTTTTGATGCAACTCCAACATTGCTCTCTGCTTTCATGGCAACAGTTAAGGGAAATTGGATTCAAACAGCATCCGAGGGCCCTGACTTTTACGGTCTGGTAAATTGATAAGCATAGAGGTTACCTACAGCAGGGGTCCCCAACCACCGGTCTGCGGACCGGGACCGGGCCGTGGGAGTTTTTTGCCGGTCCGCGGCGCCGCGGCCCCGCTGCTCTTCCTTCCCTGCTGCCGTTGCTGCTGGGTTATCAGCACGTTCAAGCCCAGCGGGAACGACAGCGGTGCAAAAAAAAAAGCTGTGGCATCCGCGGCTGGCCTTTTCTTCTTCCCGCGCCTGCATTTCCCCCCCCCCCCCTGGACCCGGAACAGGAAGTGATACGCGGTGCGCGGGAAGAAGAAAGGCCGTGCCGCGTGATAAACTAACAGCGGCCGCTGCAGCATCGGCCCCCAAGCTATTGCAGCAGACGGTAATTGGGAAAGGGGAGAGCAGCAGGAGCCTCCCGCGATCGATGGGATTCTTCCTTCTTGGCCTGCGGGGGCTGGAGGAGGAGGTGGTGCAGCTACCGTTTGTGCTCGGGGGGGGGGGAGAGGAAGTGAGTGAGAGAAAGAGAGAGAAGCAGGCAAGCCAGCCTGTGTGTGAGAGAATGTGTGTGATTGACTGGGCAGAGAGCTGATGTGTGTATGTGAGAGACAATGAAAGTGATTGCTCAGGGAGATGACTGATGTGTATGTGAGAGTGTGAGACATTAGTCAGGGAGGTGACTGATGTGTGTGTGTGAGAGAGAAAAAGCATGAAAGTGAGAAGTCTGGGTATGTGAGAAAGCATGGGCGTAAGAAGCCTGGTGTTGTGGGGGTGAAAGAAAGCATGGGAGTGAGAAACCTGGGTGAGTGTGCATGCATGAGAGAGAGAGAGACTGCTTGGTAAGGTGACGGTGTGTGTGAGAGAAAAAGACTGGTGTGTGTGAATGTGAGAGAATGTGATTCAGGGAATGAGAAGCCTGTGCACGTGGAGAGTGAGCATGGAAATGAGAGAGACTGGTGTGTGTGTGTAACAGAGAAAGTGATTATGGGAATGAGAAGCCTGTGCATGTGAAGAGAAGTGAGCATGGGAGTGAGAAACCTGGGTGTGTGTGAGACACAGCATAGGAGGGAGAAGCCTGTATATCTGAAAGAGAACATGGGAGTGAGAGACTGGTGAGTGTGTGTGTGTGTGAGAGAGAGAGAGACAGAGAAAGTGATTATGAGAGTGAGAAGCCCATATATGTAAGTAGAACACGGGAGTGGGAAGCCTCTGTGTATGTGTATGGCATGAGAGAAACTGTTCAGGAAGGTGACTGGTGTGTGTGTGCCAAAGACTGTTTGGGAGATGATTGGTGTGTGAGAGACAGAAACTGGTCATGGGGGCATGACTTGTATGGTGTGTGTGTGAGTCATGGGCACTAAGGAAGAGGACCATAAGTATAGAGCTTAGCTTCTACTGCTGCTTCTGGTGTGTGCCACGGCTTGCAGGGAAGGGGAGTAGGAGAGCTGCTGGAGGGGGTAAGTAAAAGTGGCTTTTTAAGTTTATTTTTCTTGACTGCCATTTTAATTGTGTGATGTCTGCTTTTTTAAAATATTTTATTGGTGTTTGGAGAATGTTTAATAGTTTTTATGAGTTTTTAATGGTTGGATGTTATTCTGTTCATAGCTGTTTTGAAACATTTATTCTGCTTATTAGTATAGTTTTACAATTATTTCTGTGTGGGGATCTATAGCTGCTTGCTAGTTCTGTTTTCCTAATAAGAGGTGTATTGGTTTTTAGGACCTGATTTAATATTTGTAGTGTTGCCTTTTCATAGATAGGGTTGCTCCTGTTTGAGTGTATTCCATAATACAGGTGTAACTGTGTGCAGATTAGTTTATGTGCATTACTACAGATCCTGGGAGTATGTTAGGTCGGTTCTGTGTCTGTTACCGAGATGAGATATTTTGCTAGCATGTAAGCGTTTGTATTGGTCTTATTTGTTGTGTTTTCTCAGAGGACATGCATTGGTGGTAAACTGCTGTCTTTTCATAAGTAGGGCTATTGAGCCTGGAAGTAGAAGGAGTTTGAGTTACTGTTACTGAGATGTCACCAGAACCAGAATATCTTTTTTGTAGGGTGAGTTGTATGGGGAATGTCATAATTCTGCTTTACATCCATTATTGTGGGTCAGGGGGGTTCCCATGGATACAAACTGTACTTTTACATCTAGCCCTGTGACGATCATGGGTCAGTGTGTCACGCATGTGAGAACCTATGGTGAGTTGAGTCACATTCACATTATAAATGTCATAATTAAATGATAAGTGTGCACTAAAATCCAACCCCCTCCATAACCCCGCCCTCATATGACCAAAGCCCCGCCCCTGCCCCGCCCTGCCGGGCCATGGAAAAATGGTCTTGCTTGAAGCCGGTCCCTGGTGCAAAAAAGGTTGGGGACCACTGACCTACAGAATGCAGCAGATACTGGCATAAGCTTGCTGGGCAGACTAGGTGGATCATTTGGTCCTTTTCTGCCAACATTTATATGTTTCTATGTTGAGTTATTCAGCTTACTCATCTTTACCATAGAGCGTGCCAGAAATGCCTCCCATTTTTCCAGATAAAATCTATACAGATAAGTGGCAATGATATTCAAAACTTAGCATTTATGTGAATAGCTTGCAAATCATCTGAATATCAATCTCATAATAGTTTAACGTGCAGATAAACAAACAATGCATGAAATGAAACAACCATAAAACTGTAAAAATAAAAACAAACAGATTCCAGGATCTTACTTGTAAATTTCTGAAAGAGCTTAGCTTTTACTTTCTTCTTAAAAATCAGAAAATCTCTTTTCTCTTTTTTTTTTTTTTTTTAAATTCTTTATCAATTTTTTTTACATATTACAATGCAAATAATAGGTTTACATCAACCTCAGCAAACCTAAATTGCACTAAAACTGTTATAAGGAAACAGGTCTTAAAATACACATATGCAACAAAATATTTAAACATTTGTAACAAGATTAGGAGAAAATCTGCAGCATTATCAATCTATTCACCTGGTTGGTTCGGTGCTGTTGATCTCTTCTTTACACTTTCAATGTAGTTCTTCATTTGTTCTGGATCATAATAGATATACCTTTTCCCTTCATGTAACATTAAACGTTTACATGGATATCTAATATTGACCTGTGCTCCCATCTTTCTAGCTTCCTGACTCAAGTCTACAAAGATTTTCCTACGAATCTGTGTATCCTTTACAATATCTGGATATATCTGGAGCTTTTGCCCGAGATACGTTTTATTTTGATTCTTCAAGAATGTCCTCAGAACCAAGTCTCTGTCTGATGAAAAATTAAATGAGACTAATAAAGTACCTCGTTGCTCTACCTGTTCCTCTGAAGAACTTTCTAGATAAGCAGTCAGATCTAAATCCAAGTTAACATTAAGATGATCTTTCTTTATTTCTCTACCATTTTTTATCATTGGGGCAAAATAAATTTTTGACATTGATGGCAGTTTATCAGGAGACAGTAATAAAACATCCTTAAGATATTTTTTAAATTGCTCCTTCGGAGAAATTACCTTATTAGGAAAATTGAGAACTCTCAGATTTAAATATCTCATTTTATTCTCCATGTTTTCTAATCTCCTTCTTAAAGCAGACTGTTGCGGTCCCGACCGCCTCCCCCATGTTCGAGGTCGGGTCCGCTTACCTTCGTTCCGGTCCACGGAGGACCGCACCGGGCCCCCGGTTCAGTAGGCCACCAGGCCACTGCCTCGCCACGTGGAGAACGCCGTCCAGGCTGCCAGAAGCTCTGCCCCTCTCGTTCGGCCTCGCGCGCGCCCAGCACCCGGAAGTTCGGGACGGCCCCTTTTGCTGACGTCACGCCCCGGACCGCATTTAACCGGTGTCCAGTCTCCTACTAGACGCCTTGCAACGAGGTTCTCTGTATCCTAGTTGCCTCCCGTTCCTGTACCTGCTTCAGTGACGTTCTCGTTTGGCTTCCTGGTTCTCGACTCCGGTTTGCTTCAGTACGCTGTCTGCTGCCCACCTCGACTCCGGTTTGCTTCAGTACACTGTCTGCCTGTCTGCTGCCCGCCTCGACTCCGGTTTGCTTCAGTACGCTGTCTGCCTGTCTGCTGCCCGCCTCGACTCCGGTTTGCTTCAGTACGCTGTCTGCCTGTCTGCTGCCCGCCTCGACTCCGGTTTGCTTCAGTACGCTGTCTGCCTGTCTGCCGCCTGCCTCGACCCTGGTTTGCTTCAGTACACTGCCTGCCTGTCTGCCGCCTGCCTCGACCCCGGTTTGCTTCAGTACACTGCCTGCCTATTTGCCGCCTGCCTCGACCCCGGCCTGCTTCAGCACTCTGCCTGCTTGTCCACTACCTGCCTCGATCCCGGTTTACTTCTGAACTTCGCCTGCCTGCCTGCTGCCGGCCCAGACTCCACCTTGCTACAGAACTCCTGCCATTCTTCTGCTGTCCTGACCTTGTCCACGGAGCGTTGGCCCAGCCTCGGATCGCTCTGGACTCTGTTGCTCTTTTCCCGCCTTGATCCGATCCGGGGTCTGCTCCCTTCTGGCTACCTGACTGACTTCCTCTGATCTAGCTACTAAACTTCCCCTGCTCAGCCTAAGTCCCAAGGGCCTGGGTCCCTACGGGCTCCTCCCGGGGGGATTCCGGGCTCCGGGTGAAGTCCTCCCAGGCATCTGACTCCGCCTCCCGGTCTGCCAACCAGTCATCCCTGGCAGCCCGGCCCAAGGGTCAACTATCTGACTACCACTATCCTTGAACGCTAACAGCGACTCTGACTGATTCATTGTAGTCTGTACTTTTTGAACAGCTGTTATCTTGTTTGTAACATCTTCAAATTGTTCTTCATGTTTATTTACCCTTGGTTCAATCGAAACT
Source organism: Rhinatrema bivittatum (assembly GCF_901001135.1). Taxonomy (NCBI): domain Eukaryota; kingdom Metazoa; phylum Chordata; class Amphibia; order Gymnophiona; family Rhinatrematidae; genus Rhinatrema; species Rhinatrema bivittatum. The sequence goes on from NC_042618.1 coordinate 304,756,642, forward strand.
AACATCTCTTGCGAGTTATTCATTGTACTGGCCAATAAAGAAATTGATTTTTCCAATGTTTTTATAGCTTGCCGTATTGATTCTAATGTAATTATATTAGATTTATCTATTTTAGGTAAATTTATACCAACAGTCACCACCCCTACTCGGCAGGTTTTGGAAATCAATTGTATTTCCCCCGTCGAGTCACCTCCCTCCTCCTGTTCTTTTAGCTCATTTACCCCCCCCCCACCCCCGACAAACACAGTTGGGGGTAAAACACCTGTACTCTGCACAGTAACTCCCTCTGACTCCAGAGTCCCCTTGGTGCATTGCCCTGGGCCCTGGAGGAGTTCCTGTGTGTTTCCAAGTTTTGGAGGTGGGGGGATAACTGGTGCACCTGGGGACAAAGATGTTTGATTGTCCAGGAGGGATAGGTTTTGTTCCTTACCTATACCCTCAACGGACAACTCTCCCGGTGTCGAAGCTGCAGCTGGGGTGAAGAACCCTTCAATTCTTACTTGGGAAGGGGTGTGTGGGACAGAGACAGAGGACTCAAGCCTCACATGTCCCTTTCGTTTAGTATGAGGCATAATATAATACTAATCATATAATGAAGGTTTACCACCTTAACCTCCTTCCTACACTTTATCAAGACCTTTTCTGAGAGGAGAAAGAGTTAGACAAATACAAATATACAGCCAAGTCCCAATCAAAGTCCAAAGCAAAGTCGAAGCTAAGTCGCACGCGCCCCTTGGGTGACGCGCCGGCGGACGCGATGCGCTGCTGCCTTACCCGCCTTAAAAAGTAGTACCAGGCTGACGTCACTCGGCAGGGCGGGGCTTCGGGAATGCTGTCGGGGCCAGGCCCAACAGAGCCTTACCCCCGGAGCACCGAGGAGGTCTTTCTCTCTCCTTGTAAGTAATGCAAAAGTTCTTTCACCCAAAGAAGCCAAATACCAGCACCAGCTTTAAACTTCCACCAGGTTGATGTCACTCGGGAGGGCGGGGCTTCGGGATCGCCGTCGGGGCCAGGCCCAACGGAGCCTTACCCCCGGAGCACCAAGCAGGTCTTTCTCTCTCCTTGTAAGTAATGCAAAAGTTCTTTCTTCCCATCTCTTTTCTCTTAATTCACTCTTGAGAGAGGTGCATAGTGTAGGACCCACAATTAAGAATGCCAGATGTCATGTTTCTTATAATTTGTACTCTTTAGATGACGATATAGCCAATAGATTTTGGCTAGAAGAACGTACAGACACAAAGTAGCATACGATTCAATAAGATCAGCAAGACAATGTATCCCTTTACTATAAATTACTTTATGAATCAATGTAAGGATTTTAAAATGTGTTCTGTCTTGAATAGATAGCCAATGCTCTTATGCACATAAGAGCAGAAGAATTGCCATACTGGGCCTTGAGGGTCCATGAAGCCCAGTATCTTTCCAACAGTGACCAATCCAGGACACAAGTACCTGGCAGGATCCCAAATAGTAGCTATATACCATGCTGGTAACGCCCAGGGATAAGTAGTGGCTTTCCGCAAGTTTATCTAATTAATAACAGGTGTTAGAGTTTTCCTCCAAGTAATTGCCCAAAGCCTTTTTTTAAACCCAGCTACACTAACTGCCTTTTCCACATCCTCTGGCAATGAGTTCCAGAAAATGTGTGAGTAAAAAAAAATAAAAATTCTCTGATTTGTTTTAAATGTGCTATTTACTAACTTCATGAAGTGTCCCCAATCATTGTATTTTTTTAAAGAGTAAACAGCCAGTTCACATTTACCCCTTCTTATCCACTCATGATTTTATAGACCTTTATCATATCCCCCCTTTAACCATCTGTTTTCCAAACTGAAGAGCCATGACCTCTTTAACCTTTCCTCATAGGGGAGCCATTGTATCCCCTTCATCATGTTGGTCACCCTTCTCTGTACCTTTTCTAGTTCAGCTATATCTTTATTTGAGAATCAGTGACCAGAATTGTACATGGTACTCTAGATAAGTTCTCACTATGGAGAGACAGATATCATGACCACCTCCATTTTATTCTCCATTTCATTCCTAATAATTTCTAACTTTGCTTTTTTGACTGTTGTCACACACTGAGCTGAGGATTTTAAAGTATTGTCTATGATGATGCCTAGATCCTTTTCCTGGTTGGTAGCTCCTAATATGGAGCCTAACATTGTGTAACTGCAGTTTCGATTACTTTTCCTTATGTGCATCACTTTGCATTTGCCCACATTAAATTTCATCTGCTATTCGGATGCCCAATCTTTCAAGGTGGTCCTGCAATTTCTCACAATCCACTTGTGATTTAGTAACTCAGAATAATTTTGTGTCTGCAAATTTGTTCACCTCACTTGTTCACTCTTCCAGATCATTTATAAATATATTAAAAAGCACTGGCCCCAGTACAGATCTCTGGGGTGCTCCACTGTTTACCTTCCATCATTAAGAAAACTGATCATTAAGTCTATTCTGTTTCCTATCTTTTAATCAGTTTGCAAACCACTGAAAGACATTGCCTTCTATCCCATCACTTTTTAATATTCTCAGGGGTCTCTCATGAGGTGTACGCTGTCTGAAAATCCTAATACGCTATATCCATCAGCTCACCATTATCTGCATGCTTATTAAGCCCTTCAAAAAAAAAAATTATAGCAGATTTGTGAGGCAAGACTTCCTTTGGGTAAATCCATGTTGACAGTGTGCCATTAAATCATGTCTTTCTGTATGTTTTGTGATTTTGTTCTTTAGAATAGTTTCTATGATTTTCCCCAGAACTGGTGATGCTCACCAGTCTATAGTTTCCCAGATCATTGCTGGAGCCCTTTTTAAAAACTGGTTACACTGACCACCCTACAATCTTCAGGTACAACTAGACAATTTTAATGATAGGGTACAGAATATTAGTAAATAAGTCTGCAATTTCATTTTAGAGTTCTTTCAGAACTGTATACAGTCTAGTCCAGGTATTTTACTATACTTTAATTTGTCTGTCTGCCCTGTTACATCTTCAAGGTTCACCATGATTTACTTCAAATCCCCCAAATCATCACCATTAAATACGGTTTTCAGCACAGGTATTTCTCCAACATCCCATTCAATAAATAACCAAAGAAAATAATTTAGGGCTGGATTTTAAAAAGGTTATGCGCACCGGGCCTATTTAAAAAGGCCTGGCGACATGCATAAAGCCCCGGGATGCGTGTAAGTCCCGGGGCTTGCAAAAAGGGGCGGTCCGGGGGCAGGGCATGGGCGGGGAGGTCTGGGGTGGGGCGGGGCCAGAGGCCTCCGACACAGTGGCCATTGCTGCTATTTCAGAGGATCGCATGTCGGCAGGCTGTCGGTGCGCACAACTTGCGCCTGCCCGGAGGGAAGGCAGTGTGGCTCAGCACGCGCAAGGTGCACAATTGTGCACCCCCTTGGCGCGCCGACCCCTGATTTTCTAACTTGCGCACGCCTGCGCATGCAGGTTATAAAATCAGGTGTACATGTGTGTGCGCCGGGTAGCGCCCGCATGTGTACGCCCGTGCGCACCCTTTTAAAATCTACCCCTTTGTTTTTCCAGTATGACCTTGTCTTCATTAAGTGCCCCTTTTGCCCCTTGACCATCTAATTGCTCGACTCCCTCACTTTCTGCTTTGGATGTATTTGAAAAAGTTTTTGAGTTTTTGCCTCTACAGTTAACATCTTTTCAAATTCTTTTATTGTGTCTGCCTTACCAATGTTTGGCATCTAACTTGCTAATGCTTATGCTTTTTCCTGTTTTCTTTAGTTAAATCCTCTTTCCATTTTTTGCAAGAAAGTCTATTGGCAGTCATTTCGCCTTCCTGCACAATTTTTTTATAACTTTTTATTTGTAACCACACAAACATACAAAATGCATAGATTCACCATTAAATCAATAGACTTACATCAGTCTCATAGAGAAATACATAATCGAGATTGCATTCCTGTAATCTTTGCTAAACACAAGTACAAATTATGCCAATCCATCTTGTTACCAAAAAATAGTTCTTACCCATCAATAACTTCTTTGTTTTGCCATGGCTAATAAAGACCCCACACTTCATCATATTTATCTACTTGGTCTAGTAACATTATAAGTAAGTTTTTCCATCTGAGCAATGTCTGCCACCTTGAGCTTCCAACAGGAGACCATAGGGGATCTCTTCCACAACTGAGCCACTGTCAAGTGGGCTGCATGCTGAAAGTGACCCACCAACCTTCGATGTCCCTACAAACTGGATGTATCATGCCAGTATCCCATAAGACACAGTGCCAGATTAGGTACTAGCATTTGAGCACAAATTTTCCCAATACAGCCCGCAACGTCTGCCCAAAAAGACTGTACATAGTGACATTCCCACCACATATATATGTATGTTGTGTCCCGTCCACAACCTCTCCAGTATTCTTTTCCTACTTTGCTAAATTTAGCAAAAAATACCGGGGTACGGTACATTCGGTGTAACAATTTGTACAAGAGTTCTTACTCCTTACAATAGATTACTATGCTTTGGGACCTTCTCCAAATAGCTTTCCAATATTTTTCATCCCAATCCTCACCCAAATCTTCATTCCAGGATTGTATCAATCCGGGAGAGGTCCCCTTTCCCCCAACCCAGCTCGAATTGATACATAGAGTACTGATATCAAATCGCTCTTGTTTTCAGCACAGAACCCCCTCCACCACCTCACATTCCTCTAGGATGGAGTCCACAGGCATCCCCTTTATGAAATCCTTATGCAGCTGCATGTACAAATAACCAGTGGAAGAAAGAATATAGAATTCCTCCATTAAATCCATAAATGATTTCAGCTGTCTGACCTCCACTAATTCACATCTGCATTTATTAAAGAAATCCAGAGAATCCTTTGGCTTTTTATATATTAATACTATAAGAGCCTCTGTCAAGGTGCCTACATCCACCCCAGGAGTACAAAGATAGTTAAATAACACCCTCAAATGGAGTACTACTAGCTCTGTGAAAGCCTCATGAAATTCCATGGAAAACCCATCTGACCCAGGACTTTTACCACCCACCAATATTTTCATTGCACAAGTTATCTCACCAACACTAATGAGAGCTATCACACCCATGGTGTTATGGTTTTGAGGTGTTTGAGTGGATTCTTGGGTACTGCGGAGATGGCCACTCCCACGGGGAGGAGCTACTTGAGGAACTGCAGTACTAGGCTAGACTCTATACACGCAGACACAGAGAATTCGTGTTTATTATACAGCTTGGTGATACTGCCCAGGAGGTGGCAGCAGTGAGGTGACCCAGTAGAGTAGTCCAGGGGTCCTCGGCAGAGGAGACCCGTCCCACACTCCAATGATGGTAGGCTGCGCTGGGTAGGAGAGAGAGTCCTGGATGTAGACTCGCAACGCTGAAGCTGGAGGTGAGACAAGCTGACTAGGTTAGTTTACTCACTGAATAGATAGCTGTAGTTGTTGAAGATCCTGGCAGGTAGAAGTAGTTGGTTTGCAGGCACCAAGGCAGGGAGAGCAGGCCCTCGAGGAGTGAGTACCCGATATCCCAGATAGGCACCTGAAAGGAAGCATAGGGCCCCCGAGGAGTGGGTACCCAGGGTAGAGTTGAATGGCCCCGGAGGGCAGAGAGAATTTCCAGCGGCAGCAAGGAAGTGGCAGAGTAGCTTAGACCGGAGGCAAATCCAGTCCTTGCTAACTCAGTTTGTTAGCAAACGAAGGACATGCTAAATACTCGGATAGCGTGACGTCACTCGGTGGGGCCGCCCCCGAGGTTCCTGCCATGGCGTGGTTAAAGATGTGGGTGGCATGTGCGCGCGCACCCTAGGAGGCCCTCAGGAGAAACATGGCAAACACCATCACTTTAGCCGTTCCAGGGACGCCGGATAGAGCGGCATGATGACGCGGCAGCAGCCATCTTCCCAAGGCTAGTGGAGAGAGAAGGAAGAAAGGTGAAGCACAGAGGTTGAAGCCGTCTGAGACCGGACGCAACACATGGCATCCTACTGAGGGAGATATCCCAGACCCAGAGGCTCTAGAAAAGCTGCAACCTCTCCTTCAGCCAGTGTAGGTTGGACCTTATAAAAGAAAAATGCTTATTTATTTAATTTCTGCAGGCAGGTGCTTTATATTACTCCGTTTATCCCTAATGCCATAAATGGTAATAGTCTCTGACCTCATTTTAATCAGTTTTGCTAAAAGAAATCCTGCTTTCCCCATGTGTTAATACCATTTTTGCTTAGAATAATACAAAGCCTTTCTATCTTCAAGACTTGCAGTTGCTTTAATTTGTCCCTTGCCAAGGTCAACTCCTTAAGAGTTTTAATGGAATCTTTTGATTTTGTGCCTGCTTCAATATTTTATTCTGACTAACTCTTTTGGTTCCTGCTGCCTCTGATGATTAATTCAACTTGCAAGTGATATAATAACGCCCTTTAACCACTGCTTTGAGCGCTTTCTATCTCAGAATAGGACTTCAGTCCTCAGGAGGATCATGTAACTTATACTCTTGTATAGTTGCTTTGACTTTATCAGTGAAAGTCTTTCCCCCCCAACAGAGAGGTATTTAACCTCCACGGCCTATAAAGCCCCCTTGATGGTGATACAAATTAAATGTGACAGATAGTGCGTGGTGGTCTGAAATTATGTAGGATAAGATATCATCATCTAAGATTGTTGCAGCTAATGACCCATTGCATAAGTAATCTTTACATCTGTAAGAATGATGCCTGGGGGAGTAAAAGGAGTAATCGTTACTATTGGTGTTCTATTCTCTCCAAACATCTACTAATTGAAATAATCGCATTAAGTCTGAAAAGCTTCCTCCAAAATCGTAGCTGGATTTCGTGCTTCCAGACCTGTCAACTGAGGGATTCACACCTCAATTTCAGACCCCTTCAATACATATATTAGTAGTGTCATATCCCAACAATATCTTTTGTAACTGATTGTAAAATTCCAGTTGCCCACTTTTGGGCATATACGGCCACAAATGTCATTGTCTTACCAAACAGGCTTCCTTCCAGGATTACAAATTGACCTTCAGAATCACACCTTGATTTGTGTACCTGTAAGGGTGTAGTCCTATGGATCAACATGCAGACTCCCCTGCCGTAAGAGGAATAAGAGGCCCTGTATACTTGTCCCACTGAGAACCTTTTTAGTTTCTCATGTCCTTAGCTGCTAAGTGTGTTTCCTGTGTAAAAAAAAAAAAAAAAAAAAATATCAGAGAGGCGTGCTGGTTCTTAAGATACTGCAAATTTCCTTTCCACAAATCCCTTAGACAATTCAGTTTCCTTTAAACACCTAAAGCTCTTCTTAATCTTACCCCCATGACAAAGAACTCCAACTTGATACCTCCCTCTACCCTCTACAATGGCTGTCTGTGAAAGCGCCCAACACATATTAAAAATCACCATAATCCCCAAACTCCCCAAAATCTCACAAAGTTCTCACCAAGGGGCTCACAAAGGGGCAATCTCCCTTTGCCGTACAGTGGTAACGCAGCATCTTTAATAGGCCCTCCCCATGGGTATAGGTAGGCATGGTCTTGAGATGGTCTTGGCATCCCGGCCAAGGGAGGGGCTAAGGCCCATTTGACTTCAGGCCCAAACTTCGACCCCAGGTGAATGGCCTGCAAAAGTCTCTCTCCACGAGCCCCTCCTGTCTCCTCCTGCCTAGAAAGGTAACCATATGTTACAGTGCAGCATATTTGGACAATTGGGGTTGATAGTTCTCATTAAGAACATAAGAACATAAGAAATTGCCATGCTGGGTCAGACCAAGGGTCCATCAAGCCCAGCATCCTGTTTCCAACAGAGGCCAAACCAGGCCACAAGAACCTGGCAATTACCCAAACACCTAGAAGTTCCCATGCTACTGATGCAATTAATAGCAGTGACTATTCCCTAAGTAAACTTGATTAATAGCAGTTAATGGACTTCTCTTCCAAGAACTTATCCAAACCTTTTTTGAACCCAGCTACACTAACTGCACTAACCACATCCTCTGGCAACAAATTCCAGAGATTTATTGTGCGTTGAGTGAAAAAGAATTTTCTCCGATTAGTCTTAAATGTGCTACTTGCTAACTTCATGGAATGCCCCCTAGTCCTTCTATTATTCGAAAGTGTAAATAACCGAGTCACATCTACTCATTCAAGACCTCTCATGATCTTAAAGACCTCTATGATACCCCCCTCAGCCGTCTCTTCTCCAAGCTGAACAGCCCTAACCTCTTCAGCCTTTCCTCATAGGGGAGCTGTTCCATCCCCTTTATCATTTTGGTTGCCCTTCTCTGTACCTTCTCCATTGCAACTATATCTTTTTTGGGAAAAGCTTGGATTAGGGAAGGAATGGGGAGAGTCAGATGAGGGAGGAGGTTGAGATGGGAAAAGGGGGGGGAATTGGCAAGGGAAGTGTTACGAATCTGCCCGTGGCTAGAGCCACGGGCAGCTTCTCACCTTCTGCCTACCAGCTCTCCGGAGCTGCCGTCCCAATTCCGTGCAGCCGGGGCACCACCGTTGCCGCTTCCTGCAGTCTGGAGGCCACCCCAGTCATTCCTCTGCACGGTGGGCTGTGCCACCATGCTTCTTTGTGGCCTAGAGGCCGCCGTCTGCCTGTGGCAGGAGCCGCCGCCATGGTCCGCGGTGGGTCCGCCCGCCGTCGCCTGTCCTTCACGCGGCATGGAGCTGCCCCTCAGTCTCCTTCCAAGCGGCCTGGGAAGCCGGCAGGGAGCCGCCCTCAGCCTCCTCCCTTGCGGCTCGTAGGCTGCCCTGAAGCTTTCCTCCATGGCAGCAGGGAGCCACTGACATCGCTGGGCCTGGTTGCGGCCTGGTCCTGCTCGTCTTCGCAGCATGGATGCCGCTCTCCAGGGTCCTGCCCCTGGGTGTGAGACCGCGCCTCTCTCCAGATCTTAAAGGGCCCGCAGTGGGAATAGTCCTGCGGTCCCACCTGATGACCTCATCGTGGGAGTTCCTTTTCAGCCCTATAAAAGGGCTCTGTCTTCATTTCATCGTTGCCTTTGCAAGGAGTCAGTCCTCCTTGGGACTTCTCGTCTTCTCAACTCCTCCTAGGCACTCTGTTCTTCGTGGGATCCCGTGTCTTCGTCTCATTGGTTCCAGATGTCTTGATGTTCTTCATCATGGCCTCTCGTCTGATCCTGTATCTTCATCATGGTCTCTCGTCTGTTCCTTGTCTTCATCATGATGTCCTGATCTTCATATCCAGATGCTCTTCTCATCGGCAGTGCAAGTCTCCAGAAGACGGTCGCTTTGAATCCTCCAAGCTTCAGGTTCCTAGCTCCGAGTTCTTTTTGCTCAGAGTCGTCACTCTAAACTTCTTTTCTCCGAGCAATCCACTCCGAGTTCCTTTCTCCGAGCTTTGGATCCTGAGGTTCTGTTCTTAACCTTCATCCTGACCTGGTCTCCGGAGTTCCTCGTGTCTGCTTCTGTCCATGCCTAAGACTCCGCCTGAACCTGCTCCATCCCAGCGTGGCCTGTGCCTTGCCTTGACTGTAGAGGGTACGTCTCGGTGCAGACCTCATCTGAATCTTCGTCATGTCCTGATTCGAAGTCACCGCTTATTCTGGAGTCTGCTTCGCCATCAGTGTGGTCCGCGACCTGCCTTGACTGGCTGTGTAAGGCGCGTGGCAGTACTTCTTCAGTAATTCTGGACCCTTCATATCCTGAATCTTCAAGCAACCTGTGTCTGCGTCTGAGTCTGTTCATTTCCACCCTCAGCCTCTGTCCATCCTGTCGCATCTGCTGTTCCGTATTGCATGTCCGAAAGGGCTATCGAGTGGCCGGAGGGCTACTTCAGAGACCAACATTGCATTGCTGGGTCTCTCTGATGCGTTGAGGTGCAGCAGAGGTCAGGGCTCTCTATCTCCAGCCTACTGGCCCATGCTGGGGCACGTCTCACCTGCCACGGCGCTTCCCCGGAGCTCCTCTCCGGTCGTGTCGTGGCCCAAGGGTGTACTTCCTCTCCAGGAATGGGACCGCTTCCCAGCACTGCCACAACTGGAAGTTGACAATGTCTCCTTCGCAGCACAAGCCCAGAGTGTGCCATGTGTTCTGGATCTATTAGCTATCCTTATATATAGCTTCTCCAGGAATGTTGCCGGATATTCGCAAGTATTTCCAGTCATTAAGTCTCCTAAAATTTACAACTGAACAGTTAGACACAATGAATATACCTCTTCAAATTACTGAAATCCAGCAGGACATAAAAGAGGCTAAACCTTTAAAGGCTGCTGGCCTTGATGGATTCTCTGTGGAGTTTAATACAATTATTGCCTAGAAATATATCTTCCACTAATAAAGATGTTTGGTGAATTGATAGAATTGGGACACTGCCCTTTTGCTCTGAATAAGGCCATAATTACAGTCCTACCTAAAGCTGGGCGGGATCATTTATCTCCTTCCTCTTGCTTTGATACCGAATTGCTGGCCAAATTATGGTAAATAGGTTGGCCCATCTGCTGCCTGAAATAGTCCATATAGATTAAGTGAGATATTGTTCGGCCTTCATTGACTGTCATATTATAGCTTCTGTGGAAAATAATCAATGGAACAAGATTTCCTCCACTCTGCTGAGCCTAGACACTGAAAAGGCCTTTGATAGGCTTGAATGGGATCTTATGTTTGAGGCTTTAAAGATTATGGGCCATATTTTAAAAGCTCAACGTGCGTAAATCGCCTTGCGCGCGCAGAGCCTATAGCCCCAGGACTCATGTAAGTCCTGGGGCTTGCAAAAAGGGGTGGGGGGGGGTCTGGGGGCGGGCCGGGGTCAGAGGCTCCTGGCACAGTGGCCATTTGCCAGGGCTGACGTAAGTTTTAGAACAAAAGAAAAAAAAAGAAAAAGGTAGGGTAGAAAGGGTGGGGGAGGAAGGAAAAGGGAAGGTGGGGTGGGGGGTAGGGAATGGGGGAAGGCGGTGCGGGCTCGGCGTGCACAATTGTACACCCCCTTGAGCGCACCGACCCCCAATTTTATAACTTGTCACTCCTGCTATTTGTTTTGTAATTAGAGCCCTTATTACAATGAATTGGAGATAATGGGCCGGATTTTAAAAACTGGGGCGGATTTTAAAAACCCTGTGCGCATAAATCCGGCTGGATTTACGTTCGAGGGGGGTTACGCGCACCGAGCCTATTTTCCATAGGCTCGGCGATGAGTGCAAGCCCCGGGACGCACATATGTCCCGGGGCTTGAAAAAACGGGCGGGGGCATGGCCAGAGGCCTCTGAAGGCCAGCTAGGCCAGGGGATTGCCAGCGCGCGCAACCTACGCCTGCCCAGAGGCAGCGCAACTTAAATAATAAAGGTTAGGTGGGGTTTAGGTAGGGCTGGGGGGCGGGGAAGGGAGGGGAAGGTTGGGGGGGGGGGGGGGGTTGGAAGGAAAGTTCCCTTCAAGGCCGCTCTGATTTTGGAGTGGCCTCGGAGGGATAAGGGAAAGCCATTGGGGCTCCCCTAGGGCTCGGTGCATGCAAGGTGCAGAAGTGTGCACCCCCTTGCGCACTCCGATCCCGTGTTTTATAACAGTTCCCGGTCTACACTCTCCTATTTTGAAGTCATAGGTCTTAAAATGTATTTCTCAATTTTTTGACAAAGAAGGGCAGATGCAGACTTTTCAAGACCTGACTGAGTATAGTTTGGAGCATAAGCATTGCAAGTTTATTTATTTATTTATTTATTTTTTATTTAGCAGTTTTTATATACCGATGAACATTGGGAACATCTCATCGGTTCACATTCAAACAGAAATCAGCAACAAGTGCTTTACATTGCAACAATGAACATGAGATTATACAGATAAGGTGAAATTGGAACAATTCACAACTTATGAATAAAATACAAAGCTTATAAATATCATTTTACAAGAGTATTACTATTTACAGAAGTGTCGTGAAGGCCAGAGGGGAAAGAAATCATGGGAGAGGGTGGGCGTTAAGGGAAGGAGGTGTGTTGTTCAGAGTAAGCTTGCATGAAAAGGAACGTTTTCAGGTCCTGTTTAAATTTTTTTGGGCATGCTTCCTGATGTAGAGAAGGGGGGAGCTTTTTTCCAGAGGGCGAGGGCGGCTAGTGAAAGTGCCCGGGCTTTAGTGGAGTTGAGTTTAGAGTCTTTGGGTGATGGTATATGCAGTGTTGCTGTCTTGTGGGTCTGTTTATGTCGTGAAATGTAAGGTGGTGTTCTAGCCAGTGCATATCTTTGTTGTGGAGGGTTTTGTGGACTAGTGTGAGAGCTTTGTAAGTTATTCTTGCAGTGACTGGTAGCCAATGAAGGTGTTGCAGTACTGGGGTGATGTGGTCGTGTTTGTGAGTGTTGTTTAGGATCTGGGCAGCAGCATTTTAGAGTAATTGAAGGGGTTGTAGAGTGCTTTTGGGGAGTCCTAGGAGCAGAGCATTACAGTAGTCGATTTTGGGTAGAATAAAGGCCTGTAGAGTGGTGCGAAAATCACTGATGTGTAGGAGTGGTTTCAGTTTCTTGAGTAAGTGAAGTTTGAAGTAACAGGCTTTGATTGTATTGTTTATGAATTTTTTGAAGGTGAAGTGGTTGTCAATGGTGATGCCAAGGCTGTGCACATGTTGTGTGTGGGCAGTGGCGGAGGGGGTGTTTGCCTGAAGGGGTGGGGATATGTTTTGGGTTGCAATGTAGAGTAGCTCTGTTTTGGCAGTGTTGAGTGCAAGGTAGTTGCTTGTTAGGAGAGTGTTAATGATCGATAGGGTGGAGTTCCAGGTCTCTAAGGCTTTGTGAAGTGTATCATTAACAGGTATAAGGATTTGCACATCGTCGGCATAGATGAAGTGCGGGAGGCCTAGTTTGGATAGAAGGTTGCAAAGGGGGAGGAGATAAATGTTGAATGAAGTGGAGGAAAGGGAGGAGCCTTGTGGCACACCTTGTGTAAGGGGGATTGGTTTGGATGTACAACTGCCTAATTGGACACTGTAATGCCTGTCCTGCAAGTAGGATTGAAACCATTGGATAGCTGAGCCTGTAATGCCAATGTCAGTGAGGCGTTCTATTAGTATTTTGTGGTTGACTGTGTCAAAGGCAGAAGAAATGTCAAGGAGGATCAGGATGTGTGAAAGCCTTTTGTCGAGGCTTTTAAGGATGTAATCGGTCAGGGAAATGAGTAGGGTCTCAGTGCTGAGATGTCGCCGGAAGCCGTATTGTGACTGGGAGAGGATATTGTTTTCGTCGAGGTAATCGGTTAATTGCTGATTGACTGATTTTTCAAGGATTTTGGCTATTAGGGGCAGGTTCAAGATGGGGCGAAAGTTGGCAGGGTCAGATGGATCAAGGGTGGGTTTTTTCAGAATTGGCTTGATAATGGCATGTTTAAGATTTTTAGGGACGATGCCAAGTGTGATGGATCTGTTGATGATGTTTGAAATAGGCTTGGCAATGATGTCATGTATAGTGAGGAGGGTTTTTGTAGGGATGGTGTCTAATGGGTGTGAGCATGGTCTCATTTTTTTAATGATGGATTCAATTCCTAGTGAGGAAGTTGTTTCGAGGGTAGGTAGCCTTGAGCTAGTGTTGTCTGAGGTAGCTTCAGTGGATGTCTGTGTGGATGTCTGTCTGGAGGGGAAGCGAGACATAATGTTAGCAATTTTCTTGTGGAAGAAAATGGCTAGGTCCTCGCACGTGTCTTGGTCGTCTGTGTCTAGTGTGGAATTTGGGCTGGATTTTGTTAAGCTGTTTACTTATTTAAAAAGGGCTCGAGGATTGAATTGGAGATTGTGGATTTTGTTAGCGTAGAAGTCTCTTATAGCTTTGTCTATAGCTGTTCTGTATGAGTGGAGGGAGGATCTGAAGGTATTGAGTTGTGCAGGGGTGGGATTTTTGTGCCAGTTTCTTTCTAGTTAGGCATTATATTCAGTCATTGGAGAGAGACAACTGGCCAACAAGAAAATAGTTTTCTTATCTGATCTATATGATATTTCTGATCGAAGTGCACAATATTTCTTTTCTCTATCAAACTCTGATGGAGAAATTAAAACCATGTAATTATTCTAAATTGTTGAGTGCCTGGGAATGAGAGGTAGATGTTGTGTTTACAGATCATCAGTATATGCAATAATTTTAAAGTATACCTTCCATAATCTGTAATATGGGCCTAAGTGAATGAACTGCAATATAAATTTCTAAAGCACTACTATTTCTCTCAGCATTTGGCATATATTATGAAAATAGTCACTACATGAAATTGTCTAAAATGCCACTCAGCTATAGGAACTTTGGGCCATCAATTTTGGGATTGTCCAAAAATTGGTGAATTTTGGAGGAAAGTGAATCCGGTATGTTCGTTATGGTAGGTGTGGCGATACCTTTTAATGCCTAAGTCCTTTTATTTGATGACTTGCAATGTATACCCTCATTGGAACAATTTGTTAAGTTCTGGGTATGGAAAGTTCTGCTATCGAAGTACTGTATTCTGCAATCCTGGCTGGCTGAAGACCCACCAAAGTTGACACATTGGAGAAACCAGATTCATCAAATGTGTATACTTGAAAAATATATGGAGAAAAACGTTGTTTCTCTGTAAAAGAAAAATGTCCTCTGAATTTGGGAACCATATATACCAGTCTCTATCTCACAAGGTGCACAGAGTTTGATTCTGAATGATTATTAACTGAGTGTTGGAACATCATATCTTTTATGGACATGTTGGATTTGAGTCAATGGGAGTGGGGGATGAGGAGAAGGGAAAAATTGTTCTGTAAGGGGTTTTAGGAGTATTCCTTACTGAGCATTGAAAAGAGTCTGTCAGTGTCTCAGCTCTTGGTTTTCTTTTGAATTTACAAAATTAATACAAATAAAAAAAAAGGCTTGAACATAAATAGTGCTACTGAGAGCGCAGACCATTGCGGGACCTCAGATTTTTTTTTAAATTATTTATTTATGCATTTTACAATAAGTTCAAGAAGACAATCTTGTAATAGCAAGGAAAAGAAGAGAGAGAAATATACATATAACACAAGAAAAATTGTACATACAGATTTTCTTTTCTTCTTTTTTGTTCCTTAAGTCCCCAGTATTGGATCCAAGTGCATATATTAAGGACAATAAACCCCTGAGGTGGGGCTAAAACCAAAAAAAGGAAAATAAAACTGAAGAGCAGAGTAAATACAGACAGGTACAAAAACAAATACAAAGGGTACTCAGCCTTCTAAGAAGGAACAGGCTAAACGGGGTTATTACTCCCAAACTACAAAGCTGGTTTGTCACTGAGGAAAAAAGACAACTGAGGAGTAAGAGGGGACCCCAGATTTCAACAACTATTCCTTATTCTTCTTTGTTGCATTCTATCTGACAGGAAGGATACATATCCAATTAGCATAGTAGAGGTAATTCCAGCTGACTGTAAACGGGCTAATAAAATCTCATGGATAATCATATCAAATGTGACTGATATATCTAGCTGGATCAATAGAACTGCAGACCTCTTATCTGTACTATGATACAACTAATCCATCAAGTTCAAAATGGTCTCTGTACTGTGAGCATTTCTGAAGCACAATGATATTGATCTGTTATATCTTATCCTCCTCTAAATAGTATTCCAATTGAAATAAAACCCAGTTCTCTATTTCTTTACTCAACAATGGTCAGTTTGATTTAGGATGAAAATTTGGCACATAAGAACATAAGTTACCATACTGAGTCAGACTGAGATTCCATAAAGCCTAGCATCCTTTTTCCAATAATGGCCAATCTAGGATACAAGTATCTGCCACATTCCCAAACATTAAATAAAATCCCGTGTACTAATGCTGGTAATAAGTAGAGGCTATTCCCTAAGTCAATTTGTTTAATAGCAGTTTATGGACTTTTCCTCCAGAAACTTCTCCAAAACTTTTTTAAACCCAATTTAAACTGCTTTTACCACACCCTCTGGCAATGAATTCCAGAGCTTAATTATAGGTTGAGTGAAAAAAAAATGATCTTATTTGTTTTAAATGTGTTATTTGCTGACTTAATGGCGTGCCCCCTAAACCTTGTATCTGAATGAGTAAATAACCAATTCACATTTACCCATTCTAGTCCTGTCATGATTTTATAAAACTGTCATATCCTACCCTCATCTGCCAGTTCTCCAAGCTGAACAGCCCTAACCTCTTTAGGATTTCCTCATTAAGGAACCATTCCATCCCTTTATCATTTTGGTCACCCTTCTCTGTACCTTTTCCAATGCAGCTATATCTTTTTTGAGATGTGGTGATCAGAAATGCACACAGAATTCAAGGTGTGGTCTCATCATGGAGTGAAACAGAGGCATTATGACAGTCTGTTTTATTCACCATTCCTTTCCTAATAATTACTAACATTATTTGCTTTTTATAGTGCTGAGTCAGCGATTTCAATGTATTGTCCACTATGATGCCTAGATCTTTTTCCTGGGTGGTAACTCCTAATATGGATCCTAACATCATGTAACTACATTGTAGGTTATTCTTCCCTATGTGCATCACCTTGCACTTGTCCACATTAAATTTCATCTGCTATATAAATATTCTACTGTGCATTTAATCTCCTTCAAGATCTTTATCTTGTTGGATTCTATGCCATGCCAAACAAAGTGCCACTGCCCCCCCACAAGTTGATCCACTCTATCACTGCAATATAATTTGTACCTTGGTAGAGCACAGTCCTTTTGGTTATCCTCCTTCCACCAGGTCTCTGAGATGCTAATTGTCTACTTCATTCAGTGCTATACAATCTTAACTCTCCCATCTTACTTCTTAGACTTCTAACTTTGACATATGGACATTTCAAAGTATGTTTTTAGTTTGTATTAACAACCTGCTTATCAGGTGACTGGAATAATTTGGAATCTTTTAACTTAGGTAGTTCATTATTTAAAGGCACATGGACTACTTTTGCTTTTATTGGAATCTCTGTGTTGGGATACATTATCTCTCCTGTTTCATTTGCATCATTTGAAGATACCTTCCTCTGAACCATGTGGTGTTGAGTGACTGTTGGCTTTCCCCCTTGCTTTAATTTAAAAGCTGCTCTATTTCCTTTTAAAAGATTAGCACCAGCAGCCTGGTTACACCCTGGTTAAAGTGGAGCCTGTTCTTTCAGAAGAGACTCCCCATCTTGAAAAGGTTTCCCAGTTCCTTAAAACTGAATTCCTCTTCCCTGCACCATTGTCATATCCACTCATTGAGACTCTGGAGCTCTGCCTGCTCTGGGAACTTGTGCTTATAACAGGGAGCATTTCAGAGAATGCTACATTGGAGGTTCTGGATTTCAATGTTCTACCTAAAAGCCTAAATTTGGCTTCCAGAACCTCCCTTCCACACTGTCCTATGTTGTTGGTGTCCACATGTACCACATGTAGCCAGCTCCTCCTCAGCACTGTCTAAAATCTTATCTAGGTGATGCATGAGGTCTGCCTCATTTGCACCAGGCATCAAATTACCAAGTGATCCTCAAGTCCACCAGCCACAAGCTATCTACATTCCTAATAAGTGAATCACGAACTATGATAGCTGACCTAAACCTTCCCTCCTGTGTACTAACCCTGAGAAACTCATCCTCAGTGTGAGAGAAAATGCACCACCTTGCTTACAGGATCACTGCCTGCTACACCACGGTGATGCACTTTGACCAGGTGGCCTTCATCCTCCAAGACAGCACTGGGGATGCCATGCTGGAATTGGGACTTGGCTACTATGTCCCTGAAAGTCTCCTCTGTATTCCTCTGTCAGCTTATGCTTCTCCAGTTCTGTCACTTTAGCCTCCAGAGATTGGACTCATTCTCTGAGAACCAGGAGCTCTTCCATTGGGTGAAGACACATAAACTGTCACCAACTGGTTAAAAAAAAAACCAATCATACGTGTGATACTAGGTACAAAAGATGGGAAAGCTTTCATCTTGCTGTTGGACTGTTGTCTTCATCCTAATATTGTTGCATTCTTAGTTTAGTTTGTTGCAAAGGGAGTAGGGATGAGTAAATTAGAGTCCTTTAAATTTATGTGGTGTACTCGCTGTTAATCTGATAGTGACCTGCAAGGGAATAATTAAATTCTTGATTAAAGTTGGGGCAATCCTGTGTTTTGGATAAAACCCTGATTGATTTTTAACGTGACAGTGTCTTGTGCCTATAAATCAAAGAATGAGCTGGGAACTGGTGCGGGAGGGAAAAACAGATGCTAGATTTACGTTACCTACCTTATACTAGCTTTTTATTTCAGGCACACACGAACTCTAAACAAGATCTCTTTCATTGGTAGTGTTAAATTTTTCTGCGCTGATGGAATAACTGCCCATTTCAGTAATGGTGGTGCACATCCCTGAATGAAGGAAGCATGTATTCATTTTATCAGCAAATTGTACATAGTTGTCTGTATACTATAAACTATCCAGAAGGACAGGGATCTATTTGACATTATATCTTCCAATGTAACAAGATCAAACTGAGATCAACATGTAGAGACAATGTCATTCATGATCTCAAGAATGCTTATAATACCAAATTGTAAATTATCCTGAAGCTTCTCAGTTTTCTCCTGGAAATAGTTTGTAATACTCACAATAGCTGAGGTACCAACTTTTTAGGCTTCTTTAACAAATTTTTACTGTAGAGCAAACTCTCTAGGTTTATTGAGATATATCTTTATCTGCTCTGAAAAATAATCCTTCCTAGCATTCTGGATACAAATTTTATACATCTTTAAAGTTATCAAATACTGGTTTTTAGCAGCTAGATGCTTAAATTTATGTCACTGTTGCTCTGCTTTACAGAAGTTTTGTCTTTTCATCAACAGATCCTGGGAATATGGGGTCACTTTTATTTTCCCTAATCCAAATAGTTATTTTAGGAGCCACAATTTCATAAGAATTAGCTATGACTGAATACCAATTTGTATCCAAACTGGTAACATTGCCACTCTTCAAAGTCTTCAGACATTTGGGCCCAATTGAAATTTATTTCACTTTTGCTCTTACAAATTTTTAAATCCTTATGCCTAACTTAACATGAATTATTCACTATAATGAATAATATTACAAAATGATCAGAGCATGGAATAGGGTAAAATTGTATTTTCTGTATAGTATCTTGTAGAACAAGAATGCTAAATCTATTGTGTGGCTTAACTGATGTGCGGGCTTATGAATTAATTAAACCATGTCAAGTATAGATTTTGCTTCACAAACTCTTTGGCATGTTGTGAATCATTATGTACTTGCAAATTAAAATCACCTAGTACTATTAAATTGCAACTGCTATATAATAATCTAGACAGAGTCTCAGCTAGGTACAACACCTCAGCAATCTGCAATCCTGGTGGAAAATACACTAAGCAAAATGAGAGTTAAAATTCTCAGTAAAATACTATCAACCTCTTAGTTTAAACTGAGAGGTAACCATGTAGGTTTCAAACTAGATGTATATGTGACCAACACTCCACCTCCATGTTTGTCCTCCTGTGCATATCCCATGCATGAATAGCTGGGTGGGAGGTCACATTTTTTTTAGGTATAATGTATCTTCATCTGTATGCCAGTCTAACGCATGCTCTTGAATCAGCTCTTATTACTCTTAGACTAAGAACTGATATATCCTATCATGAGATTTCCTGCTTCATCTATTTATTACCTGCTCAGTTATATGTGTCTCTGGATAAACCAGACATTGTTTTCAACAGTAATAATCATTCCCTGGTTATGTTTGCACACCATTATGTTGGTCATGTCCCTTCAATACTGTTACCCATCATTCACGGCCAAAATTATGGCTGTAAAGCTCTTAAGTTTATAATAACTGGTAAAAACTGCTCCATTAACAGTTTATCATCACACCAATACTAATTATCAGCAAGCCTAAACATCTTAAGCATCTTCGTCTCGGTTCAGTACAAAGTATCATATACCTAAACATTTTCTAATTATTCTTCAGTATAATCAATAGAGTACTTAAGGAGAAAATAACAAAATGAAGCATGCTACTTAAGATTTGTCATCACCCACGCAAGCTAATAATATCCCAAAAGCTTTAGCACACCAAGTGCTCACAAAGGGGCAAACTATTTGATGGGACCTTTAGCGAAGGCCCGTAAGCAGGTCACCCCTTAATAAGCTGATAGGGCAACATTGGATGACATTATTTTCTCTGGGGCAAGTATAGCGGGCACGGCATTCCATTCAGCAGCGGTGAATCTGGCAATAACTAAGCTACAAGACTTCTTTAGAGCTGCAAGTAAAGTGCATTGTGCAGCTTCTATTACAGCAGCTCAAGATTTAGAGGTAGATCTTAAATAAGTACGCGCAACTGGTGCGAACAAAAGTACGCCGGATTTTATAAGGTACGCGCATAGCCGCACATATCTTATAAAATCCGGGGTCGGCGCGCGCAAGGCTGCGCAAAATCGTTAGCCTGCGTGCGCTGAGCCATGCAGCCTGCCTCCGTTCCCTCCAAGTCCGCTCCAAAATCGGAGCGGCCTCGGAGGGAACTTTCCTTCCGCGTCCCCCCACCTTCCCCTATATACCCCAGCCCTACCTAAATCCCCCCCTACCTTTGTTGTGTAAGTTACGCCTGCTTGAAGCAGGCGTAACTTGCGCGCACCGCCTCAGCATCCCCCGGCACAGGCCGCAGTGCCGGGGGACTCAGGACCGGCCTGCCCCCGGACCCGCCCTGGACTGCCCCTGACCCCGGACACGCCCCTCCCGCCCCTTTTACAAAGCCCCGGGACTTACGCGCGTCCCGGGGCTTTGTGCTCACAAACGGCCTATGCAAAATAGGCGCACTGGCGTGCGGAAATCCGGCAGGATTTACGCGCGCATGGCTTTTAAAATCTAGCCCATAGTGCATAGTGCTTCTGACCAGCAGACTGCCCCTTAGTTTGAAGGGCTATGTTTGTAATTTCAGTATTTGTGAAAAGCACTTTTAACATTATCAGTTTAAATCTTCATATTTCAAAACATTTGAAAAATGAATGGAAATATGATACAGGCCAAGGGACTGCCTTAACAAACAACCAACACTGGAACCTGGGTTACCTGCCAGTAATGTTCATAAGTATTTTCTTTTCAAAAATATAGAGAAGAATATCAGACCAGATAAACTGCCCAAAAAGAGAGAACTCCCATTACAATGTACTTTTTAAATATTGCACAAATGGCTGCTCTTATGAACAGCAGGACTATTGCAAACTTCAGAAAGAAAATCATTCTAAATGTGAGCCACTATTGCATACCACAAGACTTTTGGAAATAGTATCTGTGATTTTGGAAATAACATCTGTGTTTAAAATCTATGTATAAAGTAAAACAGGAGTAAACTTTAGTGTTGCAGTAGCACTTTGGGAACCTGTCATCTCATGGTACTACATGAAAGCAATTCCTGCAGTATTTCACATAAAAAAATTTAAAAAACAGTAAAGTGTAGAACAGATGCTATGTCCAAAATTACAGCCTCCTACATTAAGTGATGGTTAACATTTACAAAAAGTTTCTTTTAAAAATCTATTATAATCTTCCTGTAAAAAAAAAATAAAAATTCATGGATGCATATTTGTTTGGATAATGCTCAAAGGGTACTTACCATCAGCAAAACATGGCAGAAATTCCCTTATTGACTTTGAGTCCTGAGATCTGACCAGAGCTTATAAATGTAGTTTCATTTCTGGAAGCAGGGATCCCTGTGCTGCTGTCACCTTGGCCAGTAGTAAATGTATGAAACTTCTCTTCACAGGTGAGATTCCAGACTTGTTCCCTGATGATGAAGTGGAAAACATCATCGGAAGCATGAGGACTGAAGTCAAGAGCCAAGGGCTAATGGACTCTAGGGAAAACTGTTGGAAATTCTTCATAGACCGTGTCCGACGGCAGCTAAAGGTGAGAATCAGGGGAGAGCATTAGATGCAGTGTACTTGGAATTCAATAAGGCAATTTCATAAGCAATATTGTGGAAGGACTATCACGAAAAGTTTGTCTTTTAGCAGATGATACCAAAATCTGCAACAGGGTAGTCCCCCAGAAAGGTGTGATAAACATGAGGAAGGATCTAGAGGCCTGGCACTAAAATTTAATGCTAAAAAACCGCAGGGCAGCGACTTCGGAGGAGGGAAAGCACCCGGAGAGCTTTGATTTCCATTTCCTGGTTTCCTGGTTCATTGGCAGCTACCCCGACGTAAGCGGGAGGGGCCGAGAGACGCAATAAGAGCAGCGTCCCAGAGGTACCTGAGTTGCAGCGATTTCGGAGGAGGGAAAGCACCTGGTTCATTGGCAGCTACCCCGACGTCAGCGGGAGGGGCCGAGAGACGCAATAAGAACAGCGTCTTTTAGGCGCGCCACCGAAGCCGCGTGCACCAAAGGGGCGCGCGGCTTTGTCCGGCTTCGTTCGGCGTTGGGAGAAGTTGGAAGTGAAGCCCTGCCGGAGTTTGCTGCCACAGAGGCAAGTAATATTTAATATTGTTCCAAAGAACGAATAGCCTGTTGTAAAGTATAAGTTTCCTAAAGATGCTGCCAAAACGGAAGGGGAGAATAAGGGTATACCCCTCTCTACCGCCTCCGTCACCAATTCAACAGGAAATAGTCCATTTTTTGTCAGCACCTGCAGTAAATCCAGTGACTAAGGATACCGCTGGCTCGAGTACTTTGGGAGGAGTATCCGAGTCTATGGAGGAGGCATCACTGAGCCCGAACTTGGACAAACCACCTATGTGTAGGGCAACAGAGGGTCCTATAACGGGCACACCTGAGGAACTCAATATTATTGAGTCACAATCCCATATTGAGAACACCACAAGAGGGACTGGAAATGAGACACAAGATCAAGTCTCAGATGGTGGTCATATAGAGACTCCTGAACGCCCTCCGGTGGTAACACTGGATCTGCTCTGGGACATTATGACTAAAATGTCTATAGATATAAAGAGGTGAGACAGGAAAGTGGATACAATGGCAGGGAAAGGTCAGCAGGATATAATGGACATCCGTGATACAGTAAAAAAATCTGAGGAAAGAATTACCTTATTAGAGGACAGGGAGAAAAAGAATTTGGAATTCCAAGGTTTGGTGGTAAAGGATAGAGATTCACTATCTAGAAGATTAGAAATTTTCGAGAATAATAGTAAACGATTAAATCTTCGTTTGCTCAATTTCCCTCGGGTGGTTGGGCAAACATTGATGGAAACGTTAAAGAAGTTTTGGATAGAAACAGTGAATCTTCTAGGAAATGAAATTCCAGTCATTAGTCATTGCTATTTTCTTCCTAAGAAAGATCCAAACTTAATAACAGAGGAAATGCCCTTTCAAGGCAACCTCACTAATTTCCTTGAAAGTACCAATAATTTAATAATAGATAGGGGAACTTTAGTAGTATCTTTTCTTAATTTAACTGATCTTAACAATGTTATGAAACAATACTTTGCTAAGTACCCTATCACGTTCTATGAAAGTTTGGTAAAAATCTTTCCAGATTTATCTATCACAACACAAGCAAGGAGGAGAGAATTTTTGTTATACAGACAAGAATTGATTACAATGGGATATACATTTACCCTGCGATATCCCTGCAAATGTGTGATTAAGAAACAACTAGATGTATATATCTTTTTTGTCCCTGATCACTTAAAAACATTTGTTGAACAAAAGAGATTAGAAGTAATCCCCTTACAGTCCAGTGATATAGCATAAAATATATTCAGGAATACAATGTTAATTACTGATTATTGATTCTTTATATCTCCCTATAGTTTCATTTTGCCTCTGTTTACAGATAATGATTGAAAAGTTTCTGTTTGATTATATCATAATTAGACTATAAATATCAATGGAATTTATGATTTGAGGTCAGATGATTTTATGTTATAGTTCAATAATTATGTTGTTACATGTCTAAATATGAAAAATCAATAAACATATAATTACAAAAAAAAACAAAACAAAACCGCAGAATCATGCATTTGGGCTGCAAAAAACCAAGGGGTGCTGTACTCTGAGGGCTGAAATTCTATGCATGAAACAAGTGCAAGATTTGATGATTTCAAGGTGTCCGAACAGTTGAATAAGGGAACTGCAAAATCCAGAAAGATGTTGGGGTACATAGGGAGAGGGAATGGGCATCAAAAAACGGAGGCGATATTGTTTCTGTGTAAGCCGTTGATGAGACTACTTTTGGAATATGTAAAATTATGGAGTATAAACCAGAGTGGAGTTGGTCCAGAGGGTGGCTACTGAAATGGTCAGTAGACTTCATTGTAAAGCATATGGGGACAGTCGTAAATATCTAAATATATATTCTAGAGCAGTGGTTCTCAACCTTTTTCCCATCGTGACACACCTGACAGATCATGCTCATATGTGTGACACACTGCTCATTACAATTCAAGGCAGAAATAAAAAATAAAGGTCCAGTATTATTTGTATTGTTAAGAATAAAAGATACGTATTCTGTCTGAACAGAAATTGCATAAATAGTGAAAAGCCCACACCAAAACAGTACCAGTTTCCAGCACTTAAAGAGTAACCACCTTACGTAAGAAAAGGCAACACTGAAAATATTACACCAGGCCTTAAGACACCAATACATCTCCTATTAGGAAAACGGACCAAGTCAGGCTGCTATAGAGCCCTACACAGAAACTACATGCCAGCAGAAAACCTCACCTGAATCACATGTGCTGACCCTCACCTAACAAAGAATAAGGAGACCAAAACGCATAACTAGAAACATGCAGACAAATACTGAATTGGAAACCACAAGCCAGAGACTCTGTATGCAGTGTAATAAAGGAAAAAAGAAACATCACCAGTCCTTATAAAACAAATCAAGAAATATAAAATCAATAGCAGCAAAACCATACTAACAAAAAGAACAGATTATTTCAAAACAGCTGATGAATGGAATATCCAATAATAAAAACTCATATCAAAAATTTCTAGATACCAATAAAATATTTCAAAATAGCAGACACAAAGACCCAGTAATGAAAAATAATGATACAAAAAATGTTTTGCTCTGCATACCTGGGAACGTTTGATATCCAGGTGCCCTGAGATTGTTTGGAATTAGCAGGAAGAGGGATGGTTTGCTTGCAACTTTCTCCTCTCTCTCTCTCACACTGGCTCTCAATCGCTCACATATACACATGCTTTTTCTCTCTCACTTGTATAGGCTCTTAATTACACATTTACACACATGCTGTCAATCTTTTCACAGGCTTTCAATCACACACATACATGCTGCCTTTTTCTCTCACACACAGACTATCATTCAACATGACCTAAAAACATTCAAAAAGGACTTAAAAACACTAATGTTCCGCAAGTTCCTCACTGACTTTAAATCATCTAATCATCCCGACTCTCAACAGAACTCCCAATTGTTTACCGCATAATTCATCCCTTTCTCCCTGTACCTGCATGCCCTCCCCCTCTATCCTATTAATAATTCATTCTGGGCTTGATATCCATTTCTCTGATATTGTTTAATGGTTCAAATGGTTTTGTATTGCAACCCATCTGTTAAAAATCTGTTTATCCCAGGACAAGCAGGATGCTAGTCCTCACATATGGGTGACGTCATTCACGGAGCCCTTAAGCGGGAAAAACTTCTGGCAAGTTTCTAGAAGCTTTTGGTTTGGCTGCCTGAGGCTACTGAGCATGCCCGGCATGCCATGATATTCCCTGCCACAGGGGTCTCACTCCAGTCTTCTTTTTTCCGCGCTGCTGACTGCATCGCATTCTTCTTAGGAGCCTGTGATTACCTCACAACGTTAAAAGTTTTTTTATAACTTTTTTCACCCTACCGGGTCTCATTCGGTTTGTCACCGGCTGGTGACAAACACCATAACTTTTTCTTCAAAAAAGAAACACCGATCGAAGGATGTCGACCGACAGAACTTCAGGGTTCAAAAAATGTCCGGCCTGCAACCGGACTATGTCAATTACAGATCCGCACGTCGAGTGCGTTCACTGCCTGGGAAAGGACCATAACATCGCGGCCTGTACCCAGTGCCAAGAAATGACGGCGAAAGGTAGGAAACTCAGATACGAAAAGATGGCTCAAATTTTTCAAATTAAAACGCCGCCATCACCGATAACTTCCTCCAAATCCTCGCCGACCGGCGTAACAAAAAAGTTATTGTTAACCAAACGCCTCGCCGAAGGATCGGGGGACGCCTCCTCGCCTACCCCGTCGACATCGTCGACAAAATCGGCGTCTGAAATTCATCCGCCACATAAGCACCGAAGACATCATGTAAGTCCTCCACTTCCACCGCCAGAGGAACCGGTGCCTAAACGCCGAAAAAAGTCATCGACCAGCGTTACAGAATCGCTGCCATCGACATCAGTATCTGACTTACAGGCTTTAATCAAGCAAATAGTTACTGATGTCTTCAAGGAAAATATGCCGGCGTCTTCGCCGATTCCGACCTCAGTGTCGATGCCGACCACCGAGTCGATGCCGACTTTACAGTCGATGCCGGCCATCGGGCCGATGCCGAACGACCAGTCGATGCCGACTATACAGTCGATGGCACCATCGATTTCGATGCCGATGCCACCATCCACCTCCATGACTCTACAATCATCGACGTCGATTTCGATGCCGATGCCACCATCCACCTCCGTGGCTCTACAACCATCGACCTCGATGACGATGCCGATATCAACGATCCTGACCGGCTCAGATACTACACGGGCTATCGATTCCATATCAATAGCCTCATCGTTGATCCCGCTGCAGCCATCGATAGCATCGATGACCTCTGCATCCTCATGGATTCCTAGGCCTATTTCTTCATCTACAGTGGCACCTCACTATACAATAGCTTCAACTGCACCTCCTGTACACGGTCTAATTCCTGTCTCAAAAAAGGCACCAGGGAAGTTTAAACACACATCCAAGCCTGTCCCTGACAGATCTACTGAAAGGAAACTACATGCACTCCTCACGAAGCGATACCAGGATCTCTTGGCCTCCCTGCCTGTTGGATCTGAAGAAGAGGAAGAAATAGAGAGGGAGATGGAAGTAAGTGATACTTCCCCTGATCATCAGGATCCCTTGCAGGGCACATCTGAGATGTCCCCATCTAGAGTACAAATTTCTCAAAAATACAAGCCCATATCAGATACATGGTCAGATACACAATCTGACCATTCTTCGGAGGAATTTCTATCTGAACATACTCCTCCTCAAGCAAAGAAACAGTCCCCTCCAGAGGACTTATCGTTCTCAGCATTCATCCAGGAGATGTCAGAATCTATTCCTTTTCAACTTCAAACAGAAAAGGACGAAAGACAACAAACACTGGAAATCTTACAATTTGTAGATTCCCCAAAGCATAATATGGCTATTCCAGTACATGAGGTGTTGCTGCAGCTCCAACAAAGAATCTGGGAGCACCCTTGCACAACTCCTGGAGTCAACAGAAGGGTGGACTCTACCTATCTAGTCCAAACTGCACCAGGATTTGAAAAAAACGCAGCTTCCTCACAATTCCCTAGTAGTGGAATCTGCCCAAAAGAAGTCACGAAGATCCAGAACGCATGCCTCTATTCCCCCTGGAAAGGATAACAGGTTTCTAGACCTCATCGGCAGAAAGATTTATCAAGGGGCTATGCTCAATTCCAGAATTGCTGCTTATCAACTATACATGACGCAGCACCAACGGAATTTATGGAAGCAAATAGAGGACTTTATACCTTCCCTGCCTCAGTCTCAACAGGAGGCAGCTCAACAGATTGTTCAAAAGGGCTTAGATGCTGGAAAGCATGAGGTTCGAGCAGCATACGACGCCTTTGAAACCTCTGCTAGAACTGCAGCATCTGGAATCTCTGCAAGAAGGTGGGCCTGGCTTAAAGCTTCGGACTTGCATCCAGAAGTTCAGGACAAATTGGTGGACTTGCCGTGTCAGGGTGACAATTTGTTCGGCACAAAAGTGCAAGACGCTGTAGCACAACTTAGAGATCACTCTGAGACTTTGAAACAGCTCTCCTCTTTGTCACAGGACACATCATCTCATCCTCCACGTAGGCCGCCCCGTAGAGACACAAAGCGTCCATTCTACAGGCCAAGGAGATATTATCCACAAAACACCAGACCACGGCCTGCGAGAACTCAACAGCGTCCTCAACAGCGACAGCAAAGAGCCGCACGGCCTCAGCCACCACCTCAAACAACTTCAACCTCTGGTTTTTGAAACCCGTTCCAGAGAACACTGCCAACTACCAAACCCTCATCCACACTTACCAGTTGGGGGAAGAATTTCCCAATTTTACACACAATGGGAAAATATTACAACAGATCAGTGGGTCTTATCAATAGTTCGTCAAGGTTACCAACTAGACTTCACATCTCCCCCTCAGGAGTTTCCACCAATAAACTCCTATCTAGACAACAATCCTCAATTACAAGAAGAATTATCTGCTCTTCTGACAGCAAGAGCTGTGGAACATGTACCACAAAATCAGAAGGGAAGAGGATTCTATTCCCGGTATTTCCTCATTCCAAAGAAAACCGGAGGCCTACGTCCCATTCTAGATCTCAGAAATCTCAACAAATTTCTCAGGAAAGAAAAATTCAGGATGGTATCATTAGGAACCATGCTTCCACTCATACAACAAGGAGATTGGCTTTGTTCTCTGGATCTTCAAGACGCCTACACTCACGTTCCAATCTTCCCACCACATCGCAAATACCTCAGATTCAAGGTGGGAAATCAACATTTCCAATACAGAGTCTTGCCGTTCGGCCTAGCCTCAGCTCCACGAGTATTCACCAAATGTCTAGCTGTGGTGGCAGGACATTTGCACAAACAAGGTGTTCATGTGTTCCCTTATCTCGACGATTGGCTCATAAAAAGTCAGTCACAGCAAGGAGCAGTAACTTCTCTTCATTGCACAATACAGTTACTACACAAGTTGGGATTCCTCATCAATTATCAAAAATCCCACCTGCACCCATCTCATTTACTCCAATATATAGGTGTAGAATTAAACACAAACCTAGCACAAGCTTTTCTTCCAAAGGACCGTGCACACACGCTGTCCCAGCTGGCGTACTACATGTCACTTCAACCACAAGTGACAGCTCATTAGTTTCTAATCCTGCTAGGCCACATGGCTTCCACGGTTCACGTCACTCCTATGGCACGACTTGCCATGAGACTCACCCAATGGACTCTACGATCTCAGTGGATCCAAGCCATTCAACCGCTATATTATCAAGTCAAGGTAACCCACCAACTTCGAGCCTCGCTGCAATGGTGGACGATCAAGGACAATTTACGCAAGGGCCTACCATTCCAAAAACCGATCCCACAGATAACATTAACTACAGATGCATCCACCTTGGGGTGGGGAGCTCATCTTCACACTCTTCAAACTCAAGGAACTTGGACAAAACTCGAAGCCACATATCAAATCAATTTTCTAGAACTTCGAGCTATACGTTATGCTCTGCATGCGTTCAAGGACTGCCTTTCACACAAGACTGTGCTAATCCAAACAGACAATACGGTAGCCATGTGGTACATCAACAAACAAGGAGGTACGGGTTCGTATCTCCTCTGTCAGGAAGCAGCACAGATTTGGGACTGGGCCCTTCACCACTCAATGTTCCTGCAGGCCACTTATCTAGCAGGGATTCAAAATGTCCTAGCAGACCGACTCAGTCGCCAGTTCCAGCCGCACGAGTGGTCTCTGAATCCCTCCATTGCGACCAAGATCTTCCAACGGTGGGGACAACCATCAACAGATCTCTTTGCGTCGCATCTGAACCACAAGGTACACAACTTCTGTTCTCTGCACAAACAGAAGAACCACCCAGCCAAGGACGCCTTTGCTCGCCCTTGGAACTCCGGCCTACTATATGCATATCCTCCAATACCGCTTATCACCAAGACGTTGGTGAAGCTACAACAGGACAAGGGGACCATGATACTCATAGCCCCTTATTGGCCTCGACAAGTATGGTTTCCCACACTGCTAGACCTGTCAGTCAAGGATCCAATTCGCCTGGGAGTAGCTCCCGATCTCATCACTCAGGATCAGGGTCGATTGCGTCATCCCAATCTTCAATCCCTATCCCTGACAGCATGGATGTTGAAAGCTTAATCCTACAATCCCTTAATCTTTCAACTAATGTTTCTCAGGTACTTATAGCTTCCCGAAAACCTTCCACACGACGCAATTATTCTTACAAGTGGAAACGGTTCACTTTTTGGTGCAAGCAGAACCATATAGATCCCTTCACTTGCCCCACTACTTCTCTTTTAGACTATTTGTACCATCTTTCAGACTCTGGTCTTCAGACATCATCAATCAGGGTACATCTCAGCGCAATCTCAGCTTATCATAATAAGATAGGAGAGGCACCTATATCCACACAACCTCTCGTCACTAGGTTCATGAGAGGTCTCACTCACCTTAAGCCACCAATTCGGCCCCCAGCTACACAATGGGACCTGAATCTGGTTTTAACAAGGTTAATGCATTCTCCGTTCGAACCCATAGATTCCTGTGACCTTAAATTTCTCACGTGGAAAACTATTTTCCTCGTAGCCATCACATCAGCTAGGAGGGTTAGTGAGTTGCAAGCACTGGTCACATACGAACCTTACACAAAGTTTCTCCATGACAGAGTGGTTCTCCGAACACATCCAAAATTCCTTCCTAAGGTAGTTACGGAATTCCACTTAAATCAAACGATAGTTCTACCCACATTCTTTCCAAGGCCTCACTCTCACCAAGGGGAAAGAGCTTTACACACTTTGGACTGTAAACGTGCATTGTCCTTTTATTTGAATCGCACTACATCCCTTAGAAAATCCAATCAGCTTTTTGTCTCTTATGATCCAAATAAGCCAGGTAAAGCAGTGGGAAAACATACTCTATCCAATTGGTTAGCAGATTGCATACAATT
Source organism: Rhinatrema bivittatum (assembly GCF_901001135.1). Lineage (NCBI taxonomy): Eukaryota > Metazoa > Chordata > Amphibia > Gymnophiona > Rhinatrematidae > Rhinatrema > Rhinatrema bivittatum. The sequence goes on from NC_042618.1 coordinate 304,787,507, forward strand.
CTGCTACGAAAAAGCAGGCCTTCCTCTCCAAGGGCGAGTAAAGGCACATTCAGTAAGAGCCATGTCAACTTCAGTAGCACATTTTCGTTCAGTGCCAATTATTGACATTTGTAAAGCAGCAACATGGAGTTCCCTTCACACCTTTGCAGCTCATTACTGTTTGGATAAGGAAGGAAGACAGGATTCAGCCTATGGACAATCTGTCTTAAAGAACTTGTTTCCAGTTTAATCCCAACTCCTTCTACATCCATCCTGCTATATTCTTCGGCTGACTCATTTCTTCAACAAAGCATTCCGGTTACCTGCATGGACAATGACTCAGCCTCTAGCTTGCTAATCACCCATATGTGAGGACTAGCATCCTGCTTGTCCTGGGATAAAGCAAAATTGCTTACCTTGTAATAGGTGTTATCCCAGGACAGCAGGATGTAGTCCTCACGGAACCCACCCGCCACCCCGCGGAGTTGGGCATCAGACTTTATTAGTTTATTTTGCTAACGCTTATTGCTACATACAAGACTGGAGTGAGACCCCTGTGGCAGGGAATATCATGGCATGCCGGGCATGCTCAGTAGCCTCAGGCAGCCAAACCAAAAGCTTCTAGAAACTTGCCAGAAGTTTTTCCCGCTTAAGGGCTCCGTGAATGACGTCACCCATATGTGAGGACTACATCCTGCTGTCCTGGGATAACACCTATTACAAGGTAAGCAATTTTGCTTTCTGTTCTTACTAATGCTCAGTTACAAGATAATGTATACTTTTGTAAACCGTTATGATGGCTCAACCGAATAACGGTATATAAAACTCATCAAATAAATAAATAAATTCACATGCTTACAAACATGCTCTCTCTCTTTCTCATGTACACATAGGCTCTCAATCACATACTCACATGCTCTCTCACCTAAACCAGCTCTGTCATACACAGACACACATGCTCTCTCTCTTACTTATACACACATACACATGATCTCTCTCACACACAAAGGATTTCAATCACACACACATACATTTTCACTCAAACAGGTTTTCAATCACAAACTTAGTCATGCTATCTCTCACACACAGGCTGTCAATCACACACATACTCTCTTTCACATATACAGGCTCTCAATCATTCACATACATGCTATCTCACACACACACACACACAGGATATCAAACATGCATGCTTGCTCGTTCACTCACTCTCTCCCCCCCCCCCCCCCCGAACTAGCGGCAGCAGCAGAGCAACCTCCTTCATTTTCAGCCCTCGCGGAGAAAGGAGTCCCATCGGCCGCGAGGGTTGATGTTCGTCATCTTACTCTGACCTGCGCTGCTCATTTTTCAGGCCGTGCCTCTCCTTTTCTTCGGGCCAATGCTGCCTGCACTAGCATGGTCTCTAGTTCCCGCACACGCACCGCTGCTCACCAATTCCTCTTCCGGGCCACGGGGGTGGGTGGGAAGAAGAGCACATGCTGGTGCCACTGACTCTAGCTGTTCTGCCGCGTTCCGCTCGAGCTGTCAGCATTAAGCCCTGGGCGGAGGACCTATTTCGCTTCGGTAGGGAGTACAGCTGGGTCAGCAGGGGACCTGGAAGTATGGCGACGCACCTGTGTGTTCTTGGCGACACACCGGTTGAGAACCGCTGCCCTAGAGGAAAGGTGGGATAAGGGTATATATGATAGAGACATGTAAATACCTCCAAAGTATTAGTACACATTAGTTTGGGCCTCTTTCAGTCAAGGGGGGGGGGGGAGGAATGGCTCTGGAATGAGAGGTCATGAGATGAATGTGAAAGAGTGAAGATTGAGGAGTAATTTAAGAAAGTATTTCTTTACAGAAAGAGTGGTGGATGCATGGAACAGCTTCTCAGTGGAAGTGGTAGAAACAAGGACGGTATCTGAATTCAAGAAACCATGGGACAAGCACAGGGGATTTCTGAGGGAGTAGTAGAGATTGTAGAACTGAGCAGTTGGTGTGGATGACAGGCTAGATAGGCTATATGGTTTTTCTCTGCTGTCATGTTTCTATTTTTCAAAATCATCCTTTCCAAGCCAGGGAGAAGGGGCCAGCAAATAAATGACTCATCTGAATCTTTCTTGTATTATGACAAGAAAAAGGGATTTTGGTATTTTTCTAGTAAATATAAAGGGTGCATTTAGAGTGAGATGGAATACAGTAATGGTAAATTATATATCCAGTGCATAAGATCACTGTTTGACCTACTATATTAAAAATAACCCTCAGTAATTAGAATGGGACCAGCATCAGATGTGAAATCTCTTAGACATTGTCTTATTTGCTTCCTGGAATGGTTTGGAGATGGGGAGGAGGTTGTCTTCTCTAAGGTCAAGTGCATTATCCATCACATACTTGAGTGACATCATTGCATCTGGGTCCTAATGAATGTTTTCCAGAGATTTCCAGAAATTTCATGAAAACCAAATCTGCGCCTATTTGGCAATACCGAACTCCCATAGTATGCAGCCTGCCTGTTTTTCTTCACAGTAAACAGAAGAACGTATTGGCAGTTACCTGCTTTCAACTCTTTGTGACTGTAATCTGTTTTTTTGGCAGTTTTTAAATCCAAATCAGAATTTGTTGTGTTTTGACCTTTTAGCCCACCTAGTCAAGTTTCAGTCTTTTTCAGATGTTCTTGTTTTTCAGTGAATTTGGTTAATGAGTTTGTTTTAGGCTGTGGTTCTTGTCAGGCTCTTGGATTTTTTTTCTTGGTTCATTGTTTCGCAAAATTTGCGAGAGAGACAATGATTTTGCTTTGATAATGTTTTATACGCTGTCAATCGGTCATTGGGCCGGGCTGACATCAAGGAAGCAGCTGTCAGGGCAGGCCATTTACAGGTGAGACAATGACAGGTACATTCAGGGCCCCACCAGCCCTGCTCGGAATGCTTTGGCTTGCGCTAAGGCACATTGGGATCAATGATCCAAACCCAAAAGTGTGAAAACAGACAAAGGTACTTAATACAATTGAGGAATTTTGGGAAGATATGGGTGCTCATTAATTATATGCAAAATAATGTATGCATAATTTCCCAGGGTGAATCTGAAGCAGAAGGACTATGGAGCTATGCTATCCGCTGAAGGCAAGGAGTTGCTGAAAGATGCGTTAACTTCTATACCAGAGCCTAATTATAGGGCCAAGGTTTGAGACCAATCTTATTTTCTTGGCTCATTCTAAGATAATAGATGATGTCAGGAAATCACCACTTGTACCATCCAGTCTGCCCAGTTAGTCCTGTTCACACTACAAGAATATATCCTAACTGCCAGCCATGGAATGTAACTACTTGTAAGATCTCTCCTTATCAAGGACAGTTTTTGCCATCTTTCTCATTTGTACTCTACTCAGGGCAGTTAAGCATACAAAATTTCCCATTTAGTTCACACCAAGGCTCACTCCCTTCCATTGTCTAACCACTTTGTATAATTGCTTTGTGAGAATCAAAATAAAAATTAGTACCAGCTTGGCTGTTACCTGAATATCCAGCTCATACTAAGCATTGGACTTTGACTGCTTAAGCACACATAGCCAAGGGGAAACAACCCTGAAGACCTGTTGAAGATGAAGAATCTTTGATACCAGTCCCCTTCAATGCACAGCTCCAAGAGTAGGAAGGTTCTGAGGGCTGCTTTCCAACCCCAGAAGTGGCTTCATATGGAATTTAGCTTTCTCTTCCATTGAAGGCACTTGCCGCATTGGTCTCTGGAGGTCTGATTTCAACCTTTTTGTGCTCCTCAGCAGACACTGAAGGCCAGCATATCTATTTGACTCATCAGTCTTCGGGGGAGGATCTGTAGAGTAGAATAAACAACTGCTATAAACTGCAGGGCACCATTTATGAGTGTCTTGAAATTGTTAAAACCTTTTGTTTTAATGAGATGTTTATTTCAAATCTAGTCCTTATTTTTTTATTTGAAACCTAGTCCTTGCTGGCCACCTTCTTCAAACTTGAATTGTTATAAATCTATATTTTTTTATTTAAGTAGTTGTGAATATAGCGCATCAACTTTTCATAAAAAAATTCAATTCAGATAATATAGGAAATTGCAATAGTATTGAACCAGGCAGAGCAAGAGGCATAACGCACATGCAATTTTCATCAATAATACCAGTGCCCTTGTGGGTTGGTACAGTTTCAATACTGAATTAAAACTACTTGGGACCAAACCTTTAATACCCTTATACGCAGATGATGTACATCTTCACATCATCTTATATCTGCGTATAAGATGATGTACATCTTATACGCAGATGATGTGCAGATCATCATCCCCATTCAAAACTCTCTCAACGAAACAATGCATTTTTGGGAGTCCTGCCTGGCCTCTATAAACTCCTTACTATCTAACCTCCACCTAGCTCTAAACACATCAAAAACAGAACTCATCATTATCTCCAATCACCCAGACCGTTTATGCCACCCAACCGTACACAACACAGACATAGCCCAGACCATGCTGCAATCAGTCAGAGACTTAGGTGTTTTCATAGATCAACATCTTAACTTCAAACCCCACATCAAATCCCTCCTAAAGGGGGGTTTCTACAAATTAAATATCCTCAAAAAACTTAAACCTCTCCTCCACACTCAAGATTTTAGGACAGTACTCCAAGCGACTATGCTCACCAAAATGGACTACTGTAACTCCCTTCTCCTGGGATTTCCTGTCTCCTCCATCAAACCCCTACAGATCTTGCAAAACGCTATGGCCAGGGTTTTAACCAATACCCGTAGAAGGGACATCACCCCCACATTAAAGGATCTGCATTGGCTGCCCATTACCCTACGGATCCAATACAAAACCCTTACCATTCTACACAGTTCATTGTACAAATGCAATCACCCCTGGCTAGAGGAAATGCCACGTTTTCGCTCCACTGAACGCCCCACCAGAACTGCCCTTGCTGGCACCCTACACTCCCCATCGCTCAAAATTGCCCACCTTACACTCACCAGAGAAAGAGCCTTTTCTATTGCGGGCATCTCCCTCTGGAACTCCCTCCCCACCTTTCTCCGTCTAGAGCCATTTCTACACAAATTTAAAAAAGGAGTCAAGACATGGCTCTTTAAAAAGGCCTATCCCAATGCTAACCAAACCTAGACCTTATTGCTAACTGCTTCCTGACTCCCCAGCTTTCTGCCCCTCTGCCACCCTCTGGAACCTTATCCCTGCCCCTGCCCCCCACCCCAGAATCCATCCTCAACTTGTACTTTAAAAAATGTATGATATTATTGTATAGTTTGTATATAGCCTCGATTGTTCTCAAGTTCTGAACTTATATTGTTTATGATCTGCGGTTCCTACCATCTGCGTTCCTATCATTTCTCCCTCACGTTTAGCCCCCTACCCCCTTTCTTCTCCCCTTTCTAGCCTACCCCTCGCTCTCCTCCCACGTTCATTGTAATTTTCCTTTCATTCAGTTCTTTGTAAACCGGTGTGATGTGTTCTACGAACATCGGTAAGTAAAAGTTCATAAATAAATAAATAAAGGCTAAAAATGCCACTTTGAATTTGATTCTCCAGACAATAGGTAACCAATGATACTTTTTTAAGTAAGGTGTCACATGTTGATTAATCGAGATTACAGCCACAGTTCGCACCACTGAATTCTGAACATATTGAAGTGCGCACGTTGTATTTAAAGGCAAGCCGATGTATAATGCATTGCAATAATCAACTGTAATTACTAAAGAATGTATAACAGTTTTTAAATCATTCTCATTTAGATAAGGATGTAAATGTCAGAGCATTTGTAATTAAAGGTAAGATCGCACAACTTGCTTTATTTGTGGATGGAATGACAACTTAGTATCAAGAATAATGCCAAGATTACATACTTCCTGCAAAATCATGATTTTCATGATGTTAGCATATGTTTGGGCATATTGTCCGATGGAAATCTTGACAATTAAAGGATATCAGTTTTGACCATATTAATGACCAATCTGCTCATAGTCAACCAAGATTTAAATGGAACAAACAATATGACACCTTACTTAGAGCATTTGATTAGGCCCCATTAAACGGTACATAAAATTGGATGTCATTGTTATGGTTTTGAGGTGTTGGAGTGGATTCTTGGGTACTGTGGAGATGGCCACTCCCACGGGGAGGAGCCCCATGAGGAACCACAGTACTAGGCTAGACGAGACACGCAAACACAGAGATTTGTCTTTTATTATACAGCTGGATGATACCACCAGAGGTGGCAGTAGTAAGGTGATACAGTAGTAGCTGTCCAGGGACCCTCGGCAGAGGGGACCCGTCTCGCAATGATAGATGTTAGCAGCACTCAGTGGTATAGAGAGTTCCGGTTGCAGGTTCCCAGTGCAGAGCTGTAGATGAGACAGACTGGTAAAGTTAGATTACTCACTAACAGGTCAATACAGTAAAGTGCGGCCGCGGTTACCCTGCTTCTAACCCGCTTTCTACTCACTTTTCGGCCGCGTTAGTCCAACCCGCGATACACTATCCCCTGTAACCCATTCTTACCGCCTCTTTAAATCACCGGGTAACCCCTTCCGCCCGCGGCATGTATATTAGATGTAAACTATCGAATTAGCTATTCCCTCCCATATAGTAATGCGCGCCCTGACTATCGCTTTTTTAACCTGCAGTTTTGCCGCGCGTTTAACCTGCTAATTTACCGCCTACCCCTACTCCTGCGTTAGAGGCAGGGGTAAGGGTAGACGGCAAACTTTCCCCCAAAAGGAAACCTAAAAACCTAAAATCCCCTCCTCCCAAAGGGACTCAACATGTACCAACTTAACTTTTGTTGCTTTTTCAGCCCTTTCAGCCTCATCTCCGCCGTCCTCCGGAGGGGGCAGCCGGCGGCGAAAGCGGCTTCCATTGGTCCCCCGTGCAGGTCCCGGTTCTCCTGGCTCTCGATGATGTTTCAGCAGGTACTCCACGGCGCGGTTCGGGCTCTCGGCTCGAATGGCTAGAGCCAGCGAAGCGCCTGACATAACGGCGTGAGCAAAGTGAAGCGTACTTTCATTGGCTTGAGCGCCCAAATTGATGGGTGCTCAAGCCAATGAAAGCACATGGACAGGCGTGCGTGACGTCATGGCGTGCGTCACGCCCGCCCGTCCATGTGCTTTCATTGGCTTGAGCGCCCAAATTGACGGGCGCTCAAGCCAATGAAAGTACACTTCGCTTCGCTCGCGCCATTATGTCATGTGCTTTGCTGGCTCTAGCCATTGGAGCCGAGAGCCCGAACCGCGCCGCGGAGTACCTGCTGGAACATCATCGAGAGCCAGGAGAACCGGGACCTGCACGGGGGACCAATGGAAGCCGCTTTCGCCACCGGCTGCCCCCTCCGGAGGACGGCAGAGAAGGCTGAAAGGGCTGAAAAGCAACAAAAGGTAAGTTGGTACATGTCGAGCCGCTTCAGGAGGAGGGGATTTTAGGTTTTTAGGTTTTCATGGGTTAAAGTTGGGATCCACTTCCTGGTGCCTGTCATTTCAAATGTCATTTGAAATGACATTTGAAATGACAGGTACCAGCGCACCCAGGATACTGTATAGGCGCTGTATTAAGCGCCTATACAGTAAAATGGGTTGCGCGGGCCTAACGCTTCACAGATGCTTCTTGGACGCGGCTTGCATTTGCAAGCTATTTAAATACAGTATCGAGCGATAGGTGAGCAGGACTGTGCATGCGGCAAACGCGGGTGCGCCCAGGACTAACACAGCTCTTCCTACCGCTCCTTACTGTATCGGCCCGTAAGTTGGTAGCTGTATAGATGTAGATCCCAGCAGGCAGAAGTAGTTGGATTACAGGCACCAATGGCAGGGAGAGTAGGCCATCGAGGAGCGAGTACCTGGTATACCAGATAGGCACCTGAAAGAAAGCAAAGGGCCCTCGAGGAGCAGGTACCCAGGTTAGATGAAATACCCCCAAGGGCAGAGAGAGCTTCCAGGCATAGCACAGAAGCGGCAGAGTAGCTCAGACCGGAGGTAAATCCAATCCTTGCTAATTCGAATTGTTAGCAAAAGAAGGGCAGGCTAAATATCTGGATGGCATGACATCACTCGAGGGGGACACCCCAAGGTTCCCGCCATGACATGGATAAAGACGTGGGTGGTGCACGCACACCCTAGGAGGCCCTCAGGAGAAACATGGCAGATAGCATTGCCATAGTCATTCCGGGGATGCCGGAGAGAGCGGCAACCAGATGCAGCAGTAGCCATCTTCCCAAGGCTAGCGGGGAGAGCAGAAAGAAAGGTGAGGCACAGAGGTCGAAGCCATCTGAGACCGGACGCAACAGTCATCCACATATATATAGGGATGTGCAGAGCAAAAGTTTAAGTTCATATGTCCATATGTCCAAAGGGGGTCCCATTTGCGGTCAATATGGACATAAACAGAATTCAATGAGTTGAGTATATGTCCATATGTGCAAATAAAAATTTAAACCCCTCACCCTCCTTAATCCCCCCCCCCCCCAAGACTTACCACAACTCCCTGGTGGTCCAGCGGGGTCAGGACGCCATTTCTGACCAACTTTGCAAGGAGCACGTGACGTCGGCGTCATGTGATTCCCTGCGAGTTCCCTCCGGCACCCTCGTTCGGCCCAAAAGGAACTTTTGGCCAGCTTGGGGGGGCCTCCTGACCCCCCCAAGCTGGCCAAAAGTTCCTTTTGGGCCGAACGAGCGTTCCGGCGCGAACCCGCGGGGAATCACGTGACGCTGCGTCACTCCGACATGGCGCCGACGTCACGTGCTCCTCGGAAAGGCTTTCTGAAATGGCGTCCTCACTCCTCGCTGGATCACCAGGGAGTTGTGGTAAGTCTTTGGGGGGGGATTAAGGAAGGTGAGGGGTTTAAATTTTTATTTTGGATCAACAATCGCGATTTCCAACTTATTCAACATGGCTATGTTGAATAAGTTGGAAATCCGATCGTTTATGTCTTATCACTTTTTTAAGTAAAAAAAAAAAAAAAAAAAAAGTAGCGTTTTACATTTATGTTCAATACGAATGCACACCCCTAATATATGGTATGCGAAATCCAGTTCTGCAAACACTTGACAAATAGGTATAATGTATATATTGAAAAGTGGGGTTGACAGGGCCGATCCCTGGGGAACTCCATTAGAGGTTTTAAACACTCTCAACCTTTTCCCTGCTAAATGTTCCCTGCTAAATGTGCCTTATCTATTGCCCACCAAGCCTCCTAGAATTAAATATCTTACCAGTAATTGAGTTCCTTACAACACACAAACATCTCTAAACCTACCATAGTGCTAGGAGATTTTAATCTTCACATGGACATCCACCCTTTATCAAATGGCATGCCAGACACTAATAGACGCTATGACAGCATTAGGTTTCTCACTAATAACAGAGAAATCAACACACAAAGCTGGACACTCCCTGGATCTCACCTTCATCAATCACAACTGTTTAGAACACTTTAAAACTGATTACATGCAAATTCCCTGGTCAGACCACTTCCTTATTCATTCCAACGTAAAATTCCTTAAACCTCAAATCAAACAAAATTATAAACCCATAGAGTTTAAATATCGACCACCTTTTAATATTTAAAAACTAAACGACAAGCTAGAGGAAAAACTAACAGATATTGACTACAACAACTGCAGTTCTGCTACAGAAACATGGCTAGACTCAACCAAAAAAATAGCTGATGAAATAAACGCCATCAATTCAATACGAAAGAAAGAAGCAATACAAAATAATCCCTGGCATAACGAAAAAGTAAAAGTTGCAAAAAGGACCCTCAGGTCAATTGAAAAAAGATGGAGAAAACACAAAACAACCGAAACCCTAAATACAGAAAACATCTAGCTTTTTACAAACAACTAATCCTTAATGTTAAGAAAGAATACTACAGCAATAAAATAGAAAAGTTTGCTAACAATCCAAGAACCTTATTCTCAATAGTATCAGATCTCACCAATGACAAGAATCACCACAAAATCTACCAGAATCAAAATGTAACGAAATTGCCAAATTCTTCAGTGACAAAATTACTAACTTGAGAAACAAACTTCCAAACACTACCAATCAAGAAATTAAAATGCAAAAAAGAGACGTTAACCAATGGTAGTCATTTATTGAGATATCCGAGATGGAAGTGGAATACATGCTAAAAACCCTAAACCTGGCTCCACATAAAATCGACTCAATACCAACATTTGAACTTTAAAAAACCCAGCAAACACAGTCTCCCCTACATTAGCTAAGATCATAAACCTATCCCTAGAAGAAGGAACTATGCCAGATATACTGAAAGGAGCAATTATAAAACCAATCATAAAGAAAAAAAAACAGTGACCCCCTGATCCTGAACAACTACCACCCAGTCTCAAATCTTCCCTTAATAGCTAAACTAATAGAAAAAACAGTACAGAAACAACTAGCTGAACACCTAGATGATAATAACATACTATATCCATCTCAACATGGATTTTGAAAGCACTACAGCACTGAGACACTACTTCTCTTGCTAACAGATAACATTCTAAGAGGTTTTGATAGCGGTAAACATTACATTCTAATAATGCTAGACTTAGCAGCAGCCTTCGACACCGTAAACCATAAAATACTACTAAAAAGACTAGAAGAAATCGGATTACACAGCAAAACAATAAATTGGTTCAGTTCATACTAAATAATAGGTTCTTTCAAGTTCAGATCAACAACGTATTATCAGAAAAAGTCAATCTCAAAACAGGAGTACCGCAGGGATCAGCCCTGTCCGCAACACTCTTTAACATATACATGCTGCCCTTATGCCATCTACTAGCAGGACTAGGAATCATACATTACATTTATGCAGATGATATTCAACTAATTCTACCAATCGAGGACACATTAGAGAAAACATTAAACCTAGCTAACATGTACCTAGACATTATAAAACAATTGCTAAACAGTGGACCTGAAGGATCTCCAGGATAGGAAACTCCAGGTCCATCTGCAGTGGATATTTGAAGTTTCGGTGCTTGGCATCCGGGCAGCTGTCTGTAGTAGCTTCATGCTCCAAGCGGGGCTCTGCTGGGTCCAGCAGTTGCTGAGCACCCAAGACTTCCACCCCTGGAATCAGCGCAGGCGGAGCACTTGGAAGCGGCGGTGGCATATGGGGCTGACGCCTTATATGATCTTCTGCGTACTTCCTCCAAGACGATGGTGTCCACCGTGGCAGCAAGGAGGCTTTTATGGTTATGCAACTTGTCAGCTGATGTTTCCTATAAGGCCCAGTTGAGCGCTCTCCCTTTCAAGGGCAAATTCCTCTTTGGCAAGGACTTGGAGCAGGTCATTAAGTCTCTGGGTAACAACAAGGTGCACAAGCTTCCGAAGGATAAACCTAAATCATCTAAAGGCTTTCTTCCAACCCACTCCCATTTTTGGGGCAGAGACACTACCGGCAGAGCTCTGGCTTCGAGTCAGAGGCAGACAGGGAGATCCCAATCTTGGTCTCATTCCTTTCGGGACCGTAGGCCTTCTCGAGATGAGGTTGGTCATGCAACACTGGGTTCCAAGTCCTCTCAATGAGATTCGGATGGCCCATCCCTCGGTTCCACGATAGGTGGTCGGCTATCCCTTTTTCTCGAGGTGTGGGCCAAGAAAACCTCCGAGCAGTGGATCCTAAATATAGAACATGGCTACACGTTAGAATTTTCTCGGCCTCTTCCAGGCCTGTTTATGGTCTTGCCTTGCAGCTCCCAACTGAAGGCAATGATTGTTCGTCAGACCCTTCACCTCCTGCAGTGCCTAGGGTCCATCATTCTGTCCCCGAATGGAGTGGAAGATGGGACATTATTCCATCTATTTTGTGGTCCCGAAAAGGAAGGCATCTTTTGTCCAATCTTGGACCTGAAAAAGGTGAACAAGGCCCTCAAAGTGCTGCACTTCCAGATTCAGACCCTACATTTGGTCATTGCGGCGGTTTGCAGCGGAGAGTTCTTGGCTTCCCTGGATCTAATGGAAGTGTACTTGCACATCCTGATTCGCAAGGATCATCAGAGGGTTCTGTGCTTCATGATACTTGGAACACATTTCCAGTTCTGTGCCCTCCCGTTTGGTCTCGCTATGGCTCCCAGCACTTTCACCAAGGTGATGGTGGTGGCGTGGCGGCAGCTCTCAGAAGACGAGGGTGTGCTGGTTCACCCATACCTGGACAACTGCCTCATTCAGGCAAAGTTGAGAGTCCTCTATGAGCTGTCGGTCGTCCGACTTGTGCGCCTTCTGAAATCCCTCAGTTGGCTCATCAATCAGGGCAAGAGTCACCACCATCCGACTAAAGTACTGGTCTTCTTAGGGGCCAGGTTCGACACCCAAGTGGGAAAGGAGTTCCTTCAGGAGGAATAGAGCAGCAAATTGATGTAGCAAGTTAGTCACCTATTGTTGGTTCCTCTTCCTAAGGTCTGGGACTACCTGCAGGTCCTCAGTTCCATGGCGTCCACTCTGGAGTTGGTCCCATGGGTGTTTGCTCATATGAGGCCGTTGCAGAGTGTTACTTTCCCATTGGGATATGATGTCAGAAGAATTTCAGGTTCCCTTACCACTCTGAGTCCGACAGGTCCAGTTTTGAGTAGTTGTTTATCCTGGATCACTTGAAATGCGGAGTGTACCTCGAGGTGCCACAGTGGGTGATAGTGACCATGGATGCCAGCCTCTTTGGTTGGGGAGCAGTGTGCCAGTCACAAGTGGTTCAGGGCCAGTGGTCGCCAGAGGAAGCGACCTGGTCCATCAGTCACCTGGAAATAAAGGTGGTACGTCTGGTGCTACAGAACTTCCTGCCTCTGCTACGCAAACGGGCGCTGCAAATTTTGTCCAACAATGCAACAACTGTGGCTTACATCAACCATCAAGAGGGTACCAAGAGTCATCCGATAGCTGTAGAAGCGGATCAGCTCATGGTCTGGGTGGAGCAGCATCTCACCTTGCTGGCAGCTTCGCACATTGCAAGAATGTACAACGTGCAAGCGGATTTCCTGAGTCGACAGCAGCTAGACTCTGGAGAGTGGGAACTTTCAGACAAAGCAATGTCTCTTGTCTCTCGCAAATGGGAGTCCTCCCACCTGGACTTGATGGCAAACATGGAGTGGAAGGGGTCGATGCGCTGGTGCTCCCGTGGCCGACCGATGTGCTCCTTTATGTCTTCCCTCTGTGGCTTTCAATAGGTAAGATATTACAGAGGATAGACGTTTATCTTGGGACGGTCATCTTGGTAGCCCGGAGTGGTCCCAGCGGCCCTGAGTCGCGGACCTAGTCAATCTCACGGTGGATGGCCCCTTGTGGCTAAGCCATCTCCCAAATCTACTTTGTCAAGGCTGTATATACTTCAACCAGGCAGATCACTTTTGTCTAGTGGACTGGCTTTTGAAAGGCGGCAGTTAATGAAGAAAGGTTATCCGGAGGATGTGATTACTACTTAACTTCGGGCTTGGAAGCCTTCCACTTTTCTGACCTATATTAGGGTGTGGAAGGTTTTCAAATCTTGGTGTCATGAGCAGGGGGTTCTCTTTCATTGGGCCTGGGTGACACAGATCCTGCCATTCTTGCAGAAAGGCTTAGGCAAAAGGTTGTCCTTTAATTCCCTCTGGGTACAGGTGGCAGCCTTGGGCTGCCTCAGGGACAAGGTTCATGGTACAGCTCTTTTGGCGCACCCGGATGTGGTGTACTTCCTCAGGGGGACGAAGCATTTGAATCCCCCAATCAGCCGTCTGTCCTTCCTGGAGCCTTAATTTGGTGCTGAGGGTCTTATGTGAAGCTCCTTTTGAACCCCTTTAAGAAGGCCACCTTGAACGATCTCTCTCTAAAAGCGGTGTTTTTGGTGGTGATCTGTTCAACAAGGAGGGTATCTGAGCTCCAAGCTCTTTCTTGCTGGGAGCCCTTCTTGCGCATTTCCAACTCTGGAGTCTCCCTTAGAATGGTTCCCTCCTTTTTGCCCAAGGTTGTATTGGCATTTCATCTGAATCAATCTGTGGAACATCCGGCTTTTCCTAATCTCCAGCCGGATGTGCCTCACGCTAGGGAGTTGAGGCATCTGGATGTCAGAAGGGTTCTGTTACAGTATCTTGAAGTCACGAATTCCTTCAGAGTTTCAGATCATTTGTATGTCTTGTGGAGCGGCACTAAGAATGGTCACAAAGCATCTAAGGAGACCATAGCCTGTTGATTGAAAGAGGCCATTGCTTCTGCTTATATTGGTAGCGGCCAGCCTGTACCTGATGGATTAAAAGTGCATTCGACTCGTTCTCAGGTAGCTTCCTGGGCGAAAACCCAACTGGTCTCGCCAAAAGAAATTAGCAGGGTGGTGACCTGGAAGTCTCTACACACTTTTGCTCGACACTACCGTTTAGATGTCGAGGCACCAGATGTCAGCTGTTTCGGAAGCAGTATCATTCAAGCGGGACTCTCAAGGTCCCACCCTAAGTAGGGGGCTTTGGTACATCCCAGCAGTCTGGACTGATCCGGGTACATACAGGAAAAGGAAAATTGTTTCTTACCTGCTAATTTTCATTCCTGTAGTACCATGGATCAGTTCAAATGCCCTCCCATTGAGGGGGTTGTCACTCAGTTTTTTCTTGAGAGTTCGCTCTGTTTTTTCCTTAGCTGGAAGAAGGCTACATGTTTCTCCTTATCCTGAGTTCCATTTTTTTCACAAGTTCATATTATTCTGGTTGGTTTCCTTCTTGTCCTTTGCTTGATCTACAATGTTTATTATGTTCTGCTTTGGTAATTTTCATACTGAAGAGATGCAATTGGCACACCAGTTTGAGAGGGTGCTCTTCAAGTTTTTCTCTGTCTCCATCTGCTGGAAGGGAGGCAAAACCCAGCAGTCTGGACTGATCCATGGTACTACAGGTACGAAAATTAGCAGGTAAGAACCAATTTTCCTTTTTTCTAAATATTACCTCTACTTTTGATTTGGTCAATCACATGATTTTATCTAGACTGAGTACATTAGATATTATTGAAAAGGTTCTTCAGCAAATTAAGATTGGAACATCCTATTCTAATTGGTACTCTCCTAAGGTAGGAGTTTGTCAAGGATTTATTTTATTTGTAGTTTTTTAAAAATATTTTCAACCACTATGTATTTTATTAGATTTGTTCAATGCGCAATTTAAGGTATATGCAGATGATGTTCAGTTGTATTTTCCTGTTTCTAGTGACATTCAAACTGTTTTATTTCAAATTTCCTTCTTGTTTATCAGTGGTGAATGAATGATAATTAATGCCTTGATTTGAAATACAGCCAAAACGGAAGTTCTTTGGATCTCTAGAAGATCACAACCAAGAGATTTATTATCTGTTAGGCTTCCATTTTGATTCTGGCCTAGGGTATAATTATCAGCTAAAATCTGTTTTGTCCACTGGTTATTTTAAATTAAAATTACTCCAACATTTACAATTTTTGATAAATTGATCAGATTTTCACACAATTATACTGACATTTGACCTAACCACAATCAATTACTATAACTCCCTTTATGTTGGCGTTTTTAAAACTGATTCATGCTTTACAACTGTTGCAAAATTCCGCAGGAAAGTTCCCTCCGAGGCCGCTCTGAAATCAGAGCGGCCTCGGAGGGAACTTTCCTTCTGCGTCCCCCCACCTTCCCCTCCCTTCCCCTCCCTTCCCCTACCTAACCCACCCCCTGGCCCTACCTAAATCCCCCCCCCCACCTTTGTTGGGCAAGTTACGCCTGCTTGAAGCAGGCGTAACTTGCGCGCGCCGCCTCGCATCCCCCGGCACAGGCCGGGACCGCCCTCCCGGCCCGCCCCCGAACCGTCACCACGTCCCCTCCCACCCCTTTTACGAAGCCCTGGCACTTACACGTGTCCCGGGGGTTTGCACGTGACGGCGGCCTATGCAAAATAGGCGCGCCGGTGCATGAGTGCCCTGCGCGCGTAAATCCAGGAGGATTTACGCGCGCAGGGCTTTTAAAATCTAGCCCATTATGTTTTATTTATTTGAAATGCCGATGTATGTATCAGTTGTTTTGTCTGCTGCCTTATTTGTTTTTGCATGATTTTTAATGTTTATTGTAACCCGCTTATCATGACCTGTTTACTATAAGCATGCTATAAGAATGTTTTATTTATTTATTTATTTAAAATTATTTATATATCGTTTTTACAATAAAAGTATTGAACAAAGCGGTTTACAATAAAATAACGAGCAAAAAGAAAAAAAAAGGAAAAGAAAAATTACATACATAAAATTATAACTAGACTAAGTTAAAATTAAGGATTAAAATAGAAATCAAAGAGGAAGGAATACAAAGAATGGGTAAATTATGGTAATGTCTAAGCATTGAGAAGTGGAAGGATTAAATGTGTTCTGTGAGGGAAGTGGCAAATACTTTTGAAAACCAATATGTTTTAAATAAATAAATAAAGGGTAGCATGGGTGTGAGCCCTTTATGCTGTGGCATAGTTGTCACAGCCTCATAGGCGAACCTACGAGAACTATGCCAGTAGCTGGCAAATGCACTCTGTAGCAAGACAGACTGGAGCTTCACCTGTGCCAGTTGCCTCCCCCCCCCACAGGTTGAGCTCTTGGGTTCTGGCAGCCGGCAGGTCTTAAGCAGGACCCTAAGAAGGTGAAGAGAACTAGAGTCCAAAAGTACACCAGGATCAGGGTAGGTAGCAGAGTAATGGAGTCAGAGAGAGGCCAAGGTTGGGGCGGGCGGCTAAGAAGAATAGTCAGGACCAAGCAAGAGGTCGGGTCCAGGTGGCAGCTAATCGTGTTCAAGTCCAAGCAAGAGGTCAAGAACCAGAGAGTCAGAGCAAGGATGGACGAAGACACACAGAGAACAATGGACAAGATTGACTAACAAGGAAGGCTGGACGAGGCAAGGCTGGAAGACCAGGCTGGATGAAGAAACGGGAATGCAGGACACAGGAACCAGGAATACTAGGCAATATGCACGGCAAAGGCAGAAGACCCATTGCTGAGGCATCACTGATAGTCTAAGGCTGCCTTAAGTAGTAGGAGCAGGTGATGTCATTGGATTCAGGTTTCCCATGCTGGGCCCTCTATAGGTGCATGCCTAGAGTAAAGTCTGGGAGGAGCAGGAACATGGCAGAGTCTGGATGCCTTGGCGTGTGAGCTACATTCCTGCCACATGCTGATTGAAGTGGCATCAGGCGATGAGATGACTCGTAACAATCAGCATAGGCATTTGAACCTTCATATGTTACTTTCACAACGTGATGGATGAAATGCCTTATATTACTTTAAAGAAATATTTCTATTGAGCCCAACCAAATTCCTTCTATCAATAAGTTATATTTTCTGTTTGTTAGTTCATTCTGCTTTTCAGCAGAAACAAATTTCTCAGCATGCCACAGAACTTTTTAATTTGACAAATTTTGGGGAGAATTCTGGTCCAGAGGTTATAGAGCAATGTATTAATTATTTATTTATTTATTTATTTAACATTTTTATATACCGGGATTCATGCAGAATTTGCATATCATCTCGGTTTACATTGTAACTGAAAAGGACAAGCATGAGGAATGCAAGTTACATAGAACAGGGTATTAAACTTGGAACAGATTACATGGGTAAAATAACTTAGTACATGGGTAAAATTACATGGGTAAAATAACTTAGTACATAATAGAGGATGGAGAAACTGAAAATTATCTCATTGTAATATTTTATATTTTAAGCTTGGTTTGAGGGTCTTTTGAAGGACTATGTGCTAGTGAGTAGGCGTTGATGTATCTTATTATCATGATTGGAACTCTTGTTCGAATAGCCAGGTTTTTAGTCTCTTTTTGAAGTTGATTGGGCAATGTTCTGTCCGGAGAAAAGAAGGTAGGGAGTTCCAAATTGATGGACCTGCTGAAGACAATGCGCGTTTGCTTAGCGAAGTTTTGACGTGTGTTGTTCGGAGAGTGTTTTTGTAAGCTGTTCTCGTTGGTCTAGTTGGTAGATGAAATTGAAGTGGAGAGTTGAGTTCAAGAGGAATGCCCTTGTGTATGGTTTTGTGAATGATTGATAGTGTTTTGTATAAGATTCTGTACTTTATTGGGAGCCAATGTAGGTCCCTCAAAATGGGGGTGATATGATCTCTCCTGCTGGTCTTAGTCAGTATCCTGGCTGCGGCGTTCTGCAGCATTTGAAGGGGTTTAAGGGTGTTAGCTGGAATGCCGATTAGCAACGAATTGCAATAATCGATTTTAGAAAATATGATTGCTTGGAGTACTAATCGGTAGTCTTGGAAGTGCAGTAGTGGTCTGAGACGTTTAAGGACTTGTAATTTAAAAAATCCCTCCTTAGCAGTGTTATTGACGAATCTCTTTAAGTTTAGTTGATCGTCCATGATGACTCCTAGGTTTCTCACTTGGGCAGCAAAGGATGGTTGATTTATTTGGTTTGCGTTTGGCCTGGCGTTGTTACCGTCTTGAGAGATAAGGAGTATTTCCGTTTTATTGGAATTGAGAATTAGATTAAGGCTTGAGAGCAATTTGTTAATGGAAGATAGGCAGGAGTTCCAGAATTCTAGTGTTTTTTGAAGGGATTCTTTAATTGGAATAAAAATTTGTAAGTCGTCTGCGTAAATGAAATGTTTAAGATTGAGTTTGGATAGGAGCTGGCATAACGGTAACATGTAAATGTTGAAAAGAGTCGGAGATAATGAGGAGCCTTGAGGGACTCCCATAGAGGAGTCAACGGGGTGGGATTCATTGTTGGTGATTCTAACTTTGTAAAATCTGTTTTGTAGAAATGACTTAAACCAATTTAATGCGGTGTCTTTGATTCCAATGTCTGCTAGACATTCCAAGAGAAGGGAGTGATTCACTGTGTCGAATGCGGCTGATAGATCGAGGAGTATGAGTAAGCAGGTTTGTTTTTTTTCAAGATTCAGGAGTATTGTGTCAGTTAAAGAGATTAAGAGAGTTTCAGTGCTCCGTTCTTTGCGAAAACCAAATTGAGATGATGCTAGAATTTTGTTGTCGTCAAGGTATTCCGTCAGTTGTCTGTTTACTATTTTTTCCAGGATTCTAGAGATGAAGGGGAGATTTGCAATAGGTCGGAAGTTGGCTGGGTCATCTGGAGAAAGGTTAGGTTTTTTCAGGAGTGGTTTGAGGATTGCGAGTTTCAACAGAGCCTTGAATTAGTGAACAATTGATAATGTCTGCGATAGGTTTGGCAACTGTTTTAGGGATGGCTATAAGTAAATTAGAAGGGATCGCATCAGTGGGGTGTGAGGAGGGTTTAAGTTTTTTTAGGACTGTTTCGATCTCTAAGGAGGAAATAAGTTCAAATTTGGTCAGAGTTGTGTTCTGTTGGAAATGTACTGAGTAGAGAGAGGTCAAATGTGAGTCCTTGTTGGCATTTAACGGTGTTATAAGGTCTGTGATTTTTTTCTTGAAGTAAGTTGCTAGTTCAGCGGCTTTTTTGGCGGCTTGATCGTCCGGGATGGATGGGGGGAGGATTTGTTACTGAGCAAGATATTAGCAAAGTAATGAGACTATATTTTAAGAATTTGAATTCTATGTTTTGTGATCAAGCTGTAAGGGTTTTTCCTGATATAGCTAAAATAACCCAAGAAAGAAGTATGGGTTTTCATGCTTTAAGGCAAGACGCTATTGTCTTGGGTATTTCCTTTATTCTCTATTAGCCTTGTAAAAGTATTATAAAATATAATTATTGTTTTATTTTCTTTTTTCACAAGCAATTGAAGTATTTTTTGAATTCAGAAAAATCACTGATATCTTCTTGAACTCCCAGTCAGGCCTAGATTACAAATTCATTATGATGTAGTTTTTTCCTTGCTTTGCCATTTCTTATATATGTTTTCTTTAGGGCTCCTTGATTTTCTGCTTCTCCTCAAAAGTTGTATGAGATTGTAATGGGAATCTGTTTTAATGTTTGTTTCATGCATGCAAAGGATTCTACAGTGCCTGAAGCCCTACTAACCTTCAAAGATTTCCGGGCTGTGTTGCAAACCTTAATTTTCTTGAACCTAGACTATTGTAATTCTCTATTTCTAGATCTACCTGCATACCTCTTAAAACCATTACAAATATTGTAAAATACCTCAGCAAGACTCTTACTTGGATCCAAGAAATTCAATCACATTTCTAGATCACTGATCTCTTTACACTGGTTACCAGTTCACTACTGAATCCAATTTAAAGTACTAACTTTAATTTTTAACATCTTTCACTCAAGTAACACCAATATGATAGGCATATCACTGCAACCCTGCACTCCCACGTGATCATTAAGATCCCAAAATAAGGGATTACTGTCCGTCCCCAACATACAAAGCTCACACCTGATACAGGTAAGGGATTGTGCCTTTTCCATTTCTGGATCAAATCTGTAGCATCAGTAGCATGGTATCTTCTTCGTGTTTGAGTAATTGCCAGGTTCTTGTGGCCTGGTTTGGCCTCTGTTGGAAACAGGATGCTTGGCTTGATGGACCCTTGGTCTGACCCAGCATGGCAATTTCTTATGTTCTTATGCTCTTAACTCCCTGCCCGGAAGTCTACGATTGATTCCTGACAAAAAGAAAATTAAAAAGGAGCTAAAATCATGGCTCTTCAAAAACACATACAACCTAATCTAACTTCTATAAGAAGAAAAGGGTCTATAAACGACACAAAACTAAATAATGCTTTAATACAAATTCTCTAACAAATCATTTCAACATAGTGTTGAACAATTACTCGTGCTTACCCTACATAATGATCTATTCATTTTACCCTCCACATTTTGCACTATCAATCTTTCTAGTATTGACCTGGATTATAAATGTATTACATTGACTTTTGTACTCTTGTCCTTTCAAGTACTGACATGTTTTATGAATGTACTGAATTTGACTTATGAATGTGCATCCCTAAATGATGAATGTCTTTTCAAGTAATCTAGGATCCTTTATCTATGAATGTATGTTTATTGTGAACCGTTGTGATCTTTACTGGAATGATGGTATATAAAACTTTCAAATAAATGTGATATTTTGATTTATTGATTCCCATGTGTGTTTCTATGTATAAGCCTTTAGCTTTTAAAATTATTAAATATAAAGTTTAAAAGAAAGATTATATTGTTGGAACTCTTTAGGTCCCTATTGAACATTCCCTCTGATTTCTAAAATGTATTATTTGCCCCAGAGAAAAAGGACTGAATCTTGGGAGCAAGTGTTTTCCTCAGTAGATTCTATTAATGTCTCTTAAATTTTGGAAAAATTAGATTATGATCTTTCTACTTCTCCTGCAACTTTATTTGGTTAAGCTAGCTTTATATGCTAATTGAGAGTTACTTCTTAGATATATATTTTTTAAAAGTCATGGTGTTTTATTTAAAGGGAGGAAAAATTATGTTTCCAGATCTGGCTCATTCTACTCAGAAAAGGAAGAAGCAATTTCTGTTATTTAGACCTCAGTTGAATCAAATGGGAAATAAATTTGTATTGCATTACCCCTGTAAATATGTTGTTAAGCTTTGTGGGTTATGTTATATCTTTTTAAATCCTGTCAGGTCTCTATCTTTGTTTCTCGGAAGATTTCTCCTATTAGTAGTACTCCCTGATCAGAATTTGTATGCTCCTGATGAGTCCAGACAATAGCAAATGTATTTA
This sequence comes from Rhinatrema bivittatum, assembly GCF_901001135.1. Lineage (NCBI taxonomy): Eukaryota > Metazoa > Chordata > Amphibia > Gymnophiona > Rhinatrematidae > Rhinatrema > Rhinatrema bivittatum. The sequence continues at coordinate 304,809,100 of NC_042618.1, forward strand.
TTTATTTAGTTTTATATACTGATATTTGAAAATACATCATGTCGGTTTACAGAAAAAACAAATACAATTAACAAGAAAATAAAATACATCAGTAAGAAATTTAAATAGGAAATACATAATAAATAAACTAAAATATAAAAAATTATATTCATAAAATACTCAATAAAATACTAAAACAAGGCAAAAGAGGAGCATTATTCAATTGGGGAAAGCTTGCTGAAATAGCCATGTCTTTAATTTCTTTTTAAAATTCTGAGGATTTGCCTCTGCTCTCAAATTTATTGGTATGGAATTCCATAGATTTGGCCCTGCTAGGGAAAGTGTGCGTTCTCTAAGTGTGTTTAGGTGGGCCAATTTCAGAGAAGGTATTGATAGTAATCCTTTGTTTGCTGAACGCAAGTTTCTCTGTGGTGTGTGGGAATGTAATGCAGCATTAAACCATTCAATTTATTCATTGTATAATGTTTTATGTATTCGTGTCAGTATCAGCTTTTTGCTTTGTATTATTTCTTATGGCTGTCTTAGTTTAACTCGTCTCCCCCTTACATTATAGTTTAAATAATTATAATTTGCTTAGTTTGTATTCCTAGTTTCCTTTCTTTGGTAATTCCTTCTGAAGTAAGCTTGTAACTTTATAATGAAAATCAGTAAAATATTAATGGGGGAAAAACATATCTATGATCGTTGTCCCAATCATATAGTTTGAAAATTGCCCTCCTACATGCTAGTTTGGAAATGTTTGAACAAATGGTTTATATTCCTAGAGAGTTCTGAATTTCTCTTTTAGTAATCTGATTATAAGGCCTTTGATGCAGTGGTATGGTTCTAAAATGTGTTCCCCTATGGCGATGCTGTCTTACTGTTTCTTGTGGTTTGTAAAAGGAATCACCTTATATATTTTTTTCTGCTGACCTTTATTTCTGTACATTCAAGTGGACTAACAAGGCAACCATATTACATGTTACAAAATTAGATTGTAAACTCTGTGGGGATAGTAACTGATTGTAATCCATTTTGATAAACACTTTGAAGTGCTGAAAAATCTAAATAAATAAATAAGCATGTATTTAAATATTTGAAAGTACAATTTATTTTGTTTTAAAACACTTTTCTGTCACCATCTGCTTATGATGCCTCTTTTATTCTATAGGTGGCGCTCTGTTTTTCACCTGTTGGGAATAAGCTGCGAGTCCGGAGCAGGAAGTTCCCTGCAGTAGTGAATTGTACGGCTATAGACTGGTTCCATGAATGGCCACAGGAGGCGCTAGAGTCTGTCAGCCTGCGCTTCCTACAGGAGACAGAAAGCATTGAGGTGAGAGTACAGTCAAGTTAGCTTCTGTCACTGGTGCCAATGTCTTGTTTCTGAGGCTGATTTCTTCCTTTAGCAATAACTGTGCACCAGCTGTCTAATAACCTGCAGCCTTGCTTCTGGTGCTTAAAGGAATCAGCAGTGGAGAAATGCAGACAACAGAGCATCAGCTGCCCACTCACTGCAGGGGTTTCAATAATGAATGAAAACCTTGATTCTTTCAAATGAAAAGTACACAGATGCTTTTTTAAAAAAAAACTTGGACAGTAGTAATAAATTGAATCAAAACATTGGACATTGTGTGTTGATGACATGTCAGTGAAATGTGCCACACATCGCAGAGCATAAAATCTAGAGGAAATGAATTTTGGTAATTTCTGAGGTCCTGTTTCATTCATAGATTGAAGGGCACTGAAATATGAGCAGGAGGGTATGTATCTCAGTGCTCAAGAACCTGAACTTTCATGGTATTTTACCATCCTTGAAAATGTCCATTTAATTCACTTTCATACTAACTAGTGAACAAGGAGAGGAAGTTTCAGGCAGGATTTTTGGATACGCATAGGGAGGAAAACTTTATAACAAGCGTGCGGGGCACCCATATACATGCATGTATGGGCGCGAACTCACATGCGCTAGCATTTTGTATCATTTGTGCATGTGCGTGCACATTATATAAAATCCGCCTCTTTCGCGTGCATGTGTGCGCCTAATTTTAAGCACTTGAATGAGCATCTACTAATAGTGCATTTTCCTCAGGAAATGTCAGCTTTTACACGTGCGAGTGCTGTTATTTTATAACATGCATGCTTGCAGGAGATGACCGGTTTAACCAGTTCATCCACCAGCTTGCCCTGTTTATCTCTAGGTCATCTAGACCTGCCCCGGTTATTCAGCCTGCACTCCCCCCAGATTTTCCAGACATTTCACCCAGTTAGTAATTGGCTATAAAGAGTGTTCCTTTTACTTACACCTGATAAATGGTAGAAGAGAATGGGCTCAGGTAAATAGGCGTACCAATTGCACTGATTATAAAATAGCAAGTTATGTGTGTAACTGTTGGCCCTGTCCCTTTTTAAGCACACCAATTTATTCACACTCCAGTACTTGAGTGTATGTGTGCGAGGTTTATAAAATCAAATGGATACACGTATGTGCTATATGCACGTGCATCTGCCAATTTTTGTGTGTGTGTCTCTTTTAAAATTCACCTTTACATCATCAGGCTCCAACACTGAGGCAAACTTGCCATTGACCTGCCTTTTTTTGCACTTTTGGATTTGGATTTTAGAGTTATTTACTAGCCTTTCCTAATCCAAGCTCAAGGTGATTTACAAAATTGGGTACAGTTGGTAGGTTCTTGCCAAAGAGGGCTTACAATCTAAGTTGGTGTAGGCAACACAGGTCCTGGAGTGCTAAAAATAGATCTAATTTTCAGGATATCCATAATACATCTGCACGAGTTATGTCTTCACTGTATGCAAATACACCATGAATTTTCAGTTTGGATGTTCTGAAAACCAGACCTGTTTGTGGCACTCCAGGAACAGAATTGCTTTCCCCTTGTCAGTTTTACCTGAGACAGTGGAAGTTGACATAACTGCACAAGGTCACAAGGAGCATCTGTAGAGAAGCAGGATTTGAAACCTGGCTTTCCTGATTCTTAGTCTGCTGCACTAATCAAGAGGCTATTCCTTCACTCCATTTTTGATTGGCTTGTCTTCCTGTTTCCTTCATCTTAATTGATTGGTCACATCTACCTGCAGGCTTGAAAGATTAGATCCTACATGGTAATAATGCTGTCATTTGTAGAAGGTGCTGAGTTGTAAATCCCAATTTTCTCCTTCCTCCTTCTTGAATTTATTCTCCCATCCTATAATACTTCCTTTCTCCACCATCTTTTTCTCTTTCTTCCCTTCCCTTTCTTTCACCCCCATCTTCTTTATGCTCCTCCTCCACATTATCCTCTTCTTTGCTTTTAGCTTCATGCAAAACCTCTTCCCTCCCCTCCCCTCTCAGAACTGTTTGCAGCTCCTGGTTGAGTGCCAAGGAAAGACTCCACATAACTGCAGCTTCTTTTCCTTTCAGATGTGCTAGATCACACACACACACACTCTCTCTTCTCAGCTCTTCCATTGCTCCTCCCTCAACAGTCCTGAGTCAATTTCCCCATCCCACTCCTCTCTCAGCTGTGTTTTCTGAGTGGTACTCAGCTCAGGTTCTTCTATTAGGCAGACTAGGCAATTGCTCAGAGTGCAGTAATTTTGGAGGCAGCCTCAGGGGGCTTTGCTGTGCATCAGCCTACAGAGAAAGACACACAATTGATTGTCTAGTTCTCAAGCAGCAGAGAGCGGCCCTTGCTCAAGCCCCTCCCAACCCAGGCAGTATACAGGGAAAAGGAGAGGGAGGACAAGAAGATCCACTCTGCACTCTAATCCAGCCCCTTCTTCCCTGTCAGTCAGGCATAGAGCAGAGAAGATTTGGATATAGATATCTTTATTGGCAGGACAAATGTATACATGATCCCAAAGTAATAAATAAAGACGGTCATTTTCAAAGCTATTTCCACGGATAAAACTGTTTTACCCATGGAAATGGGCTTTAACCAAATTGCCCTCCACCTCCTGAATATGCAGGTAAAAGTATGTGCAAACTTTACCTTTTGCATTTTCAAGAGTATGTCTGTAATTTTTTATACAAAATTATCGGCATACATAATCAGGTTACATGTGTGCGGGTAGTTTTAGTGGAATTATTTTCAAAGGGAAAGTACAAGCATACATTCTCTTTAAACACTGGTGTAAAATCTGTGGTAAAAAGTACCTGCAGACTTTACACTAAAATGAGCAGTTGTAAAATTACCCTAAAGTAGCTAAAAAAAATTTTTTTTTTAAAGATTTACAAAATAACTGTAGGATAAAATTACAAGGTACAGAGAGGACAGTTCTGAAGTTTTAGTGCTGGTCTATATTGTCCTGGTCAGATTATATTTCTGGCCTGCTGACAGGATACAACATAATTTGCTGCTTACCGCTGCTGTTTCTCCTGTTTCCTTCCAGGATTATACAGAGTTTTTCCTGCTCATTATTTTGTGGAAAGTCTTAAATTTTCTCTGTCAGCATTGAGAAATGAGCATGTGTGTTTTGCACTGTATAGGAGAAAATGTTTCCATTTCTGTTTCTCCAATGTTGCATTGTATATAGCCTGGCTTCTTGGGATTTCCAGTTCAATTTTTGTCTGCATATTGCTTTTTCTAATATGTGGTCACTTATTCTGTAATGGGTGACGATCTGTGTTTTGCATGTATGATCAAGGTAAGATATTCTGCTAGCATGTAGTTTCTGTGTAAGGATCAGTTGTTATGTTTTCTAATCTGCACCTCCCAGTAGGAAATGTATTGGTGTTCTATGGTAGTTCCAATATTTGCATTGCTGCCTTTTCCTTGGCTGGATTGTTGCTGAAGTCATTCTGCTCCCTAATCTAGCACCTTCCCTCCTGACTTGTTGAGGAAAGCAATGGTTTGCGATGCTTAGGGTAATGGTGTTCAGTTCACTTCCAATCCTAGAGGACAATAAATGATCAGGTTTTCAGGATATCCCTAATGAATATGCATGAGAGAGGTTTGCAAACAATTGAGGAATGTGCATGCAAATCTATACCTTGCATATTCATTAGGAATGTGCTGAAACCCGATGTATTTGTTGCCCTCATGGACAGGAAATGAATATTACTAGTTTAGGAACTACTGATTCCTCTAGGCTGGGGTAGGCAACGCTGGTCTGGTTTTTAGGCCATCCACATTGAATATGCATGAAATATATTTGCATACAGTGGAGATAGTACATGCAAATATATATCATGCATATTCATTGTGGTTATCCTGAAAATCAGATCTGTTTGTTGCACTGCCTAATGGTTAAGGTTTTTCTTATTTTACTCCACTGAGAGCTTGATTACGATTGGATTATAAATGAATAAAAACTCCAGAGCTGGAGTTGCATACCCCTGCTCTAGGCTGCTCCTAGAGAGAGAAATGCCTGTGTCAACAAATATCTTCACATAGTACAAACTCCTCAAACACATTGGTAGTCATGGTGGCAGTGAATTAGCATCAGTGCCTTGGAGAAGATAGAAGTTCTGTTAGAAATGGGACCAAACATGCTTAGACAATCGCAACAACACAAAGCAGCACTGCAAAATAGTGATTATGCTAGGAAAGAAATCCCTTTCAGACTAAGCTTCTAACTGAGGACTGTAAAATAAGAGAAGCCTCTTTGTGAGATTCAAATAACAGTGAGCTGGAAGACAACAGTAGTTTAGCAGCTAGTAGACACAGGTGGTAGGTTTAATGTATACACTTGAGTCTGCCACTTCGAAAAACTGACAGAAGAATCATAAACATATAATCATCCGAAAGAATCAGTGTATCTGTAACTTATTATATTTAGAATAGCAAAGCAGGGATGGGGGAAGTTGCTGGACGCATGAGATTCAATGAGAATAGTTCTTGGAAAACAGTTTGTAAAATGTAATGAGCTGTTTACAACATGAGTTGTAGCAGAGACAGCAATGGTTTATTTTTTGCAGACAGCCTGTCAATGGAATAGACTTCATATAACTCTACTAATGCAGCTAAGCCGCTTCCCATGGTGCTTGCATGGTAGCTGCTGAGCATTTTTCTCTAACAGTGATTGCTAATTACCATAAATCCTGTAGCTTGTTGTAGTAAAGCAGTCAAATGTCATCTATGGTCCTGAACTAAGTCCCAAAAAAAACTCATTTCACTTTGGGTTTATGCAGGATTTGAATCTGGGTCACCAGAAATGATGATGGACTAATTCAGTTATCTCCCCCCCCCCCCCCCCCCCCCCCCGAGATTCAGTGCTTACTGTATGGTGTGAATAACACATTTTCTACTCATACTAGCTTAATATTTTTTTCTTGCTATCTGCTCTAGTCTTCCATTAAAGAGTCTATAAGCAAGTTCATGGCTTACGTCCACACAAGTGTCAATGAGATATCACGGACATACCTGAGTAATGAGCGGCGCTATAATTACACTACACCTAAGTCCTTCCTGGAGCAGATCAAACTTTACCAGACCCTTCTGCAGAAGAAAGGGAAGGAGCTGACAGCCAAGATGGAGCGTCTGGAGAATGGACTACAGAAATTGAATAGCACATCTGCACAGGTCAGAGCAACTCTTCTAGTGACCAAGGGGAAGGGGCAGACTAGTCAAGCCTTGGCAATCTTTGTCTGCTGTTGTACTCTATTTTACCCTCAGCACTGCTCTGTTGAGTCTTTTTAGATGTGTACAGTGCCCCCGTCTATATTCATTCAAAGGTATGCCCTTCAGAATTGCATACGGCCTATACAAAGGCAGTGTGAAGTTTGCCTGGGAATGGAGTGATGGTTTCAGGGTTGATACAGGAAGAGAAGGCAACAGTTAATGCAGTAAGAGAAAGACCTTAGAATTTGTGTGGGCGGGATGGCTCCCATAGCCTGAATCCTGGGGCAAATAGAAAGAGAGATGGATTATAGCTGCAACCAGTTCTTTATGGATAGCTTTGCACATCTGAATTCCAGGGCTCCCTGTAGGGGGAAGCATGGTTTCAAGGCCCTTTTGCATTAAATGCAATACAAGCCCCTTTTTCCTTCTCTGGAAACAGCATTGGTAAGTCAGTCTTTTGCATCCAAAAATCACACTGAGAAGCAATGTGGTTTCTAACTTTACTGATAGTTGATTAAATGACTGAAGAATATTTACAGCACTTAACTTGGATTTCAAATAAAACCAAAGCAGAAATAGGTAGAAGATTAATACATTTGTGGCTTCATTGTTCTAGTAAAGTGTCTGATTCTCTCTGGAAGCTAATTCCTTGACACTTGATCTCCTTCTCTTGCCAATCATTCAGATTAAAATAGTTCAATCCTCCTTCTACTCCCAAATTTATCACACAGCTTCTCCCCACTGTAGAATAGTTAGACTAAAGTCCCAATAATTTATCAGAACGTAAGTCCTAATTCTTATACTTTTCCTGAAGCCTCCTTAATTATTTTAAATCTCCTTGACAGTACCAGTGGAAACTCTCCTCTCAAATGCAGCACACTTGAATCAGCAGCAAACACAATTCCTAAATACCTTCAACACTTTCCCTTTGGTAATGGATAGAATCCATTTCTCCTCTGATGAAAACTTCACTCCTCAGGCTCTTCCTAGGTGAAAGACACCTCTTTCCAATGGAAACTGATTCCCTGGTACCAAGGCCACTCAATTCCAGATGGGGAAAAAAAGAGTTTCTTACTTAAAATATAGGGAAAATAAACAAGAGACAGGAAGGGTGGAAAAAAACTTCCTTGGCTCAAAATAAGTAGATAGTTACTGATAGAAAAACAACTGAAGGTCAAAATTCCTCTGCACCGACAGATCTTATATCTTAGAGGAGTAATAGAACATTGCCAGAGTCTTCCCTACTCCTTGATCTAACTTTGCTCAGGGATGCCCCAATCCTATACGAAAAGGTACCAAGGCTCTCACAGGGAAATTCTTAAAATTTTGAAAAAAAAGTAAACCCAGCTTAAAATAAGTCTGTCTGTCCAGCAAGCCTTAAGGGAAAAACCTACTAGCTTCTCTCATTCCTTAAATTGCAAAATTTAAGAGACAGAAGCAGAGAGCTCCTATCTCCAGGAAATCTAACCAAAACTTCCACAACCTTATGGTGCCTAGTGGTGAAAAAGGCTAAGGCTACACTATCTCAGTCTCCCAAAGGAGAAGCAAAATACAAGCCCCAGTTTACTCTGAACCTCCCCAGCTAGTTAGTGCATTCCTTCTGGTAAGGAAATCATTGGTTCCTTACATGTGAAATCTGCTTTAGATAAATGATACCAGATTAAAGGACATAGATTATCTTGAAGTTTTAGGGAAACATATTGCAACCTGGGTAATAAGATATATAGTTATATACAAGGGCAATGTTTCCCAATTTTTTTCAAGCCCAAGACACACCTACCTTAACAGAAATGTTGTGTGGCACACCATCTTTCACAGAGCAAGTGGTGCAGATATGGAGAGGACCCAGAGCCAAAAGAAAGAGCTAGGGAAGCACTGAAAGCCCCATGAGTATCTTCCAAATTTTAAAGCAAATGGAGAAAGGAGACAGAGACACAAACAAACCCATCACGATGGATTGTCTCTCTCTATATACAAGTGCAGGAGAAGTCAGTGCGGTGTGGGCAGCTGACTTTGTTACTTACCTTGATTGCCTCCACTGTACTGCTCCCAACACTCAGGCCGATTCTGTAAAGTGTGCTTGGCCGCGTGCACTGTTTAACGGGTTTGGCCATGTGTTTTCGATGGGTGTCTATTACCCCTTATACAGTAAGGGGTTTATCGTCTCAAAATCGCACAGCCAAACCCCCTGAAAACTAATAGCACTCATCACATCCAAATGCATGTTGATGAGGCTATTAGTCAGTCACCCCGATTAAAAAAAAAACAAAATGTGCGGCCAATCTGCACATTTTACGCTCATAAATTAACGCCTGTCCAAGGGCAGGCATTAATTTATGAGCAACCCGGAAAAATGTACAGATAAGCAGAAAATACTGTGCCGGCCAGTCCGGTTAGGAGAACAGACACTCAATTTTACTGGCATCCATTTTCCTAACCGATACAGTCAGCGGGTTCGGAAAACCAACGCTCGTAAAATTGAGCGTTGGTTTCCTGAACCCGCTGACAGCCACCTCTCCTGGGCCAAGGAGGCATTAGGGGCGCATAATCGCCCCTAGCTCCTCCTTTTAGCATGACCCCTCATTTAAATATAGGATTGCGCGCCCAGGAGATGTGGTTGGGCGTGTGTCGGGAGAGCGGGCGCTCAACACGGAGCACCTGTTCTCCTGCGATCTTTACTGAATCGGCCCGAATCAATGTAAACCACATCCAGTACTCTGTGCATACTCCACCTGTGTTACTCAGCCTGAAGATAAGATTGAGGCTAAAAGGATTCAAAGGAAGAGGCTCAGGAGGATTAGGTGCTAAGTGCAACATGTATGCTGCACAAAGCAAGGTTTATCTGTTCATGCATTGCATGATGCTTATTAATTACCATCCTCAAGGGTTCATGCTGTAGCTAGGAAAATGAGGCAAGCATGATTACATGTTGATCAGACTTGCAAAATATCCAAGGTTGTTAAAATACTACTAAATATGTAAAGGTCAAAACGTATGTTCAGGTTCAACACTGAGTTTCATTTATGCCTTCTGGCTCATTACAAGAAATCACATGTCTTACAAGAATTCAATCCCATTAGCATATATGAGATAAAATTATAATGCCAACTAATTAGAAAACTATTATGCACACACAAACTCATTGGTGTGTACATTTAGAGGTGGTGACCTATTTACTGTATCAATGTGATCTGAGGCTGCTCCTGAATTGCCTTGCTGGTAATCTCACTCCTGGATTATTTCATTTTCTTGAATAAAGATCCTTCTCTTTTAGATACTGGTAAGTGTTTATTTACAGCCAGAACAACTTTACCTTTTGTAACCAGGAAAGATAGATTAAGACAAATGTATTATTTTTAACTGTGTCCTGGAAGCATAGACTTTCTCAGGGTTGCACAGAAAGTTCAGGGCAGGTTTGAGTCTTGGGGATAAATTCTCTCTAAATTTTGCAGGGCATGTGCTAGTGTGCACTACTGTTATGCACATAACCTTTACAAGTGAGTGGAGTAGTCAGGGGACAGAGAAGAAGGGTTCCTGTCCTTATCCTCCATCCTTAGCTGTTTGAATCTTCCACTCCCCATCACCATGAGCTTTTTTGACCATGGTGCCACCACCTACTGCTGCTGCCACCAGAGATCCAAGCTCTGTCTTTCTCCATCTTTCACTTCTGAGCTTCCATCTCATCTTTCAGTGCCATTTCTTCTCTTTTCACTCTTCTTTAACTTTTCCTACATTTTCACCTCTCACCTATCTCTTCACTTCATTTTCCTCTCTCCAATCCTTGAATTCCTTCACTTTGTCTCAACCCTCCACCTCTTTCTCCTATTCCTTATCTATATCATCTCTATAATACTTCCTTTCACATTTTGCCACATTTCTTACCCCATTGTCACCACCTATCCTCCATTTATCTTTTACCTAGAATCTGCCCCTGCCTCTTTCTCCTTTTTACTCCATTATTAGTTCTTTTTAGCTCCCACCCCAGTATTTATCCCCTATCTCTTTTCTGCCACACCCTTGCATTTGCTCCCCTGCCTCCCTCAGTTTAGGTGAAGAGTGAGTGCCTGTCCTGCAGCTGCCAACAAGCCCTGTAGTATGTGTCAGCACCACAGGAAAATTGGTTCTTACCTGCCAATTTTCGTTAATGAAGTACCACGGATCAGTCCAGATGAGTGGGTTTATGCATCCCTACCAGCAGATGAAGGCAGAGAACAAAACTCTGAGACACTGCTACATAATCAAGAGTACCACCTGCAGTCCCTCAGTATTGTCCTGTATCCAAGCCAAGAGGTCCACTTTAGAAAACCCCAATAAACCTTAGGCGAATAGAGACTTAAAGTTGGAGTCCCCTGCAAATTAGGAACCCTTGACTTAACGCAAACATATACCAAACTATGTATAGTTTTCATTACTCTGAGCTGGCATTTGATAGGATCAATCAGCTTAGCCATATCCAGAAGCGAGGAAGTCTTTCTTCAAAAGGGGACGGGTCTCTGGACTGATCTGTGGTACTTCAGGAATGAAAATTAGCAGGTAAGAACCAATTTATCCTTTCCTGTTTGTAACCCGGATTAGTCCAGATGAGTGGGAGATACCCAAGCCCCTCTGTTCTGGGCGGGACCCAGCATGCAATACACTCTCCCCAAACATCACTTCCTCTGGAGCCTGCACATCTAAGTTGGTAATGTTTGGTAAAAGTGTGAAGAGAAGACCACGTTGTCGCACGACAGATCTCCTGCAGAGAAAGCAGTTGACACTCCACTCATGAGGTTGCCTGTACCCTAGTAGAATGCGCTCGAGACCCCTCCAGCACCGGCTGGCCCTTACAGATGTAAGTTGATGCTATTGTCTCTTTTAACCAGCGAGCAATAGTGCCCTTGGAAGCCTCATTTCCCTTCTTTGCTCCACTGAACAGGACAAACAGATGATCTGATCTCCGAAAGGGATTCGTCACCTTGAGATATCACAAAGGATACGACTCACATCCAATAAGTGAAGTTCCCTAGCCATAGAAGAATTGGATGTCAAGTTTGGAAAAGCCGGAAGCTCAACCACCTAATTAAGGTGAAAAGAGGACACTACCTTTGGTAAAAAGAAAGGAATCATGCATAAAGAAACACCATTGTCCGAAAAACGCAGAAAAGGGTCCCTACATAACAATGCTTGCAGCTCAGAAATTCGGCTAGCCGAACAGATGGCCACCAGGAAAACAGTCTTCAGAGTTAAATCCTTCAATGATGCTCTCTGCATTGACTCAAAAGGGGGCCACACAGCACCCGACGAACCAAATTCAAATTCCACGCTGGACAGATCTGCTGCACCAGAGGATGCAGATGCTTTGCCCCTTTCAGGAAATGAGCCACATCCGAATGAGATGCCAGTGGTCTTCCCTGAATCCTACCATGCAGGGAACCCAAAGCTGCTACCTGGACCTGAAGGGAATTATACGCTAACCCCTTAGACAACCCACTCTGCAGGAAAGCCAAGATCTGCGGGATGTCCAACGTTAAGGGCTGCACTCTATTCAGCAAACACCAGGATTCAAAAACTCTCTACACCTTGACATAAGCATTGAAGTGGAAGGTCTCCTTGCCTGAAGCAAAGTTGCAATCACCGGTTCCAAATATCCCTTCAAACGGAGCTGCCGCCAATCAAAAGCCAAGCCGCTAGACAGATGTGATCCTCCCAGTCTGAAAATACAGGTCCCTGTTGAAGTAACCTTGTAAGATGAGCCAAGCGAACGTGCCAGACACAGAAGGTCCACAAACCACGGTCGATGTGGCCACTCGGGTGTCACCAGAATCACTCCGCCTGGATGAATCTCATTGCACTGCAGCACCCGTCCTTCGAGCGGCCATGGAGGAAACATATAGCAAGATGTGTGTTGGCCACGGTTGCACGAGAGCATCGATGCTCTCTGATCTGACCTCACGTCCGCAACTGAAAAAGCAATCCGTTTTTGTATTTGCTGGATTCGCCATGAGGTCTGTCCCCTTGAAGCTGTTCAGGATCATCCAGGCTATCCAACTAATCGCCCTCCAGGGTTCGCCCGAGTCCCAGCATCCGCAGGGTCCCTCCTGACTCAATAGGCCCTCTAATCTTTTTGACCGTCGGAGACTTCCTATTTGCCCCTAACTCCTTCCTGGCTAAATAGGCCTGATGAAGGAGAAGCACAAAACTGTGGAAAAGGCCTCCGGGTCTGAAGAGGAAGAGTCCTGATCGGCTCCCTCATGAGTCTTATCCCATCCCCTGTCACCAGCAGGGTTTTTTCCTAAAGGAAAAAGTGTGGGAAGGGAATCCAGGGGCTCAGAAATGGCAGCCTGCACTTCTGCATGTGCTGCCAAAATGGCTGCTGGCTCCTCTGACCTCCCCCACCGGAGCCTCAGGAGGCGACCCAGCCACCTGAAATTTTTTGCCGCCCCCCCCTTCCCCCCGAGGCACATTTGCAGCAAAATGAGGCCGCATCGAGGCAAGGTTGCCTCAGACTGCAGCTGTGTAAAAGTTTGCCATGCTGCATGGGAGCTAGCATGTCAGGACGGTTGGACCTGCACATGCGGTCAGGCCTAAAAATAAAACTCACCGCTGTCCTGGTGCTTAAATTCAGCTCTCACCCAACCCCGATGAAGGCAGGGAATTCGGCCCGCTCCCTCTGGCCTGCCTCTCGGCAGGAAAACAAATGCTTACCCACTCCTCAGCACTGCACAGAGCCTCTGCTGCTGCCAATGTCCCTGCTTCATCTCTCTCTCTCTCTTTTTTTTTTTTTTTTAAACAAGGCCACCACCAAACAAGGGGAAAGAACTACTCCCCTGCTTTTGGAGATAGGCTTAAAAATCAGATCTCCGAGAGAGCTAAGGGCCCAGAGGGGGAGAGGGAACCAGAACCCCTGGCTATCTACCACCCCTTGCCAAAAAAGGACAAGTCCTGACAGGGATTACCAATCCCCCGCTCACCTTGCTCCACCCGCAGGATGGCCCACGAAGGAACCTAAAACCTCGGGGAGCCGAATCCTCCTCTTATCTTTATTCCAAACACCTCTAGACTTCAGGCTTGCACTTCTACCATCTGCTGGAGTCTGATAAATACTGAGGGGCTGCAGATGGCACTCTTGGTTATGTAGTAGTGCCTCAGAGTTTTGTTCTCTGCCTCCATCTGCTGGTAGGGATGCATAAACCCAATCATCTGGACTGTTCTGGAGTACAAACAGGAAAAACAGGTTCAAAGCTTTTGAGCTAGCATTTCTTGTCTGCTGATTTCTGAACGATAATGTTTGTAAACTGTGTATTCCTCTTCATCCAATTAGACCAATTCAGGCAAGTGGGTTATGCACGCCAACCAGCAAATGGAGATAGAGAACAACAGGCTCACTGATGTCACTCCTTAAATACCTCTGCGCTGACACCAGCCTGTCAGTATTCTCTGTCTCCAGCAGAACACTTCCTGTGTTTGAAGCAAGGCCCTGGTTAGGCCAGGTGAATAGAAAAATTCTGATGAGTAGCTCCTGAGGTGACAGATGAATTCTCCCTCCCTCAGTTGAGCCCGAGCCCTAGACAGAAGAGGATGTCTGTGTGGTTGGCAGCTCCTGAGATGACAGCTTCAGGCTCCCTCCTCAGTGGAGCATTGCCATGGATCAGAGGTCTACCAGTGTGGGTACTTGGTTCCTTCTTTAGCCCCTCCCTTCAGCTCTACTCTCCCTGAGTATTCAAAACCAATTTAGGTTCAAAACCTTGTGTTTCCTCCTTCAGTGGTGTACTCCAGGAACAAAGAGGTTCCAGGGGGTCTATTTCTCCCCTTCCTGTTTTCCATGCTCTCAGGATATGTTTGCTGTTTCCCTTTTAAAGTCTTGAATCTGTTTCTGGCTACAGCAGTAAAGTAAAAAAAAAAAAATCTATAAAGGGGAATGCTAGCTATTCAGCAGCCAGAGGTTCATGGCAAATGGAGAGAAGGGCTGTCATCTGTTTGGGCGGAAGACAAGTCCTATATGTGTACTTGGTTTGGGCATTTTGGACTGCGGGCAGTACTTGAGGAGGAGGAGGAGCGATGGCATGGGGGAATGCAAACCCATGCTCTGCACAGTATGCAGTCTTAATGCAGTGCCTTTGTAATAGGGCTCTGAGTGCTGTTGCGGGGATGGAATCGTGTGAGTAAGTCTACCCAGTCTTTCAGTGTGTGTGTGTGTGTGTGTGGGGGGGGGGGTTCTGCGACTGGCAGCATAGGGTTGGGTTTTTTTTTTTCAAACTGTGGGTAATGGCTGGGAGCACTGGTGGCCATTTGGAAATTACGTAAAAATGGCATGTGCTGGTCAGCAATTTGGTGCTGTCTGAGGTGTACCTTTATTAATTTGTTGGAGACCATGTGTCATTCAGCGGCAAGCATAATGGTGGAACAGAACCACTCTGTGCTTGGCATCTAGTTTGAGGAAAGTAGTAAATATTGCCAGGATTGCTGTGGAGTTCAGGACCGCAATTGTGGGATGTGTCTGCAGGGTGATCACCGGCTAAAAACCACATTCAGGCGACGCTTTTATGCAGGGTGCCATTGCTGGATCTGCCTCTGATCCTTAATATCCTTGGTTTCGAATGGAGCCCAGGTTAACATATCGTCCAGCATGGAGGAGCAAAGGGGTTTTCAGCTTCAAAAAACTTCTTTTCAATGGGGCTTTTATCCCTTAGCCAAAAAGGGCATGTTGTGGATTCCGTGGCCACTCCAGCTACTGCAATGCTGGGGAATTTGGTCCTTCTTCCATAGCCCTGAGGGGCTGGATTTTTGGTTTCCACAATCATCTTTTGGCCACCACGGCTGCCGAAATACTGGGGTATTTGTTTCTCCATTCCTTGACCCTGAGGGACATGTTTTAAATCTCTCAGTCCCTCTTAGGCCACTGCAGTAGCAGTGAAAGTAATACATGATTCCTTTGTGAAGGCTAATTCCTTTTGGCTCTACATTGTATGTCAAAGGTTTCTTTTTTGTTAAAGGTCTACAAGTTTTTGGTTTTTTTTTAATGAGACGGGGTATAGTTTTAGGAACTCCTTGCAATTTCCCAGGATCATTGTCCTCAATTGTAGCCCAGGGCAGAGCCGGGAACAGCTTTTTCTATGCCCAGGGCAAATATTCAGAATTAGACCCACCCCTCACCCCCCACCCTGCACACACACACACACACACAATTTTGAGTTTTAGTTGCAAAGAATGTGGTTTATCATACATTCCACATGACAGTGAGCCTGTAAAACCAATATAACTAATATAATGTAACAGTAATAAGTTATTCCACAAGAAAAACATCTTTATTGTTAAAGCAGTAGAACTGCCACCCAGATTGCACTCATTCAAGAAAATAATCAGGCACAATATAGCTCCATACAATAACAGGCTAGGCCAGGGGTGGTCTGTCTTATGCATACAAAATTATAAAACTAGAACACTCAGCAGTAAAGAGGCTTTTCAAGAGAGCAGAAATTGTCCTGTCCCCCCCCCCACCAAAGGGCTAACGCTGTGTGTTTTTTGTTCCCTATCTCCATCAGATTGTCTCTTCTCACATTCTATCCAGCCTCTCAGTCTTCCCCATCTACCACTCTTGTCCAGCCTCCCTCTCACTCTTTGTCTCTCTACACTCTGCCTAGCCTGACTCTCCCCTAACCCCCCACACTCTGTCCAGCCTGTCTCTCCCCCAGCCCTTACACTCTGCCCAGCTTGTTTCTCCCCACCCCCAACACTCTGCTCAGTCCCCTCTATCTCCCAGTCTCCACATTCTGCCCAGCCTCTTTCACTGACTCGCTACACTCTGCCCAGTCTTTTTCTGTCCCCACCACTCCCTACTCACTCTCTATGGGCGGAAGGGCAGATTAGATGGGTTATACAGTCTTTTTCTGCTATCATGTTTCTCTGTGTCTCCCCTACCTCCATAATCTTTCTGTAACCGTCTCTTTTTAGTCAGTAAGGAGGTCCAGACAACTGATCCGTAAAGATAGACTTTTATTGCCAGCAAGATGCAGCTAAGACAAAGGCTTAGTACAACTGCATGCCCCTCCCCTCCAGGAGCAGACTCTTATGCACTTTACAGTTCTTATCTTTTACACATGCGTTCTAAGCATTGCTGAGCGAGCATATTCCGGCTGAAGGGGCTACTGACCCCCTCCCTAGACACCCTGGAACTTTCGTGAAACTTCTCCCATGTTCTGCAGGAGAGGCTGCTGGGACTTGCAGTTCTGGAAAGGAATTTGCGAGTCTGCAGTAATACAGCCCTTCACATAATACATCCATTGTTCTAATCTAGGTTACAGCAGTGAAAGCTTATCAGAGAATAAGAACAGCGAAGCCAAAAAATGAAAATGTGCAATGTGCTGACAGAGAGTTTCTCAATGTCCTAATTACAGCTGTATTGCAGACTGTAAGTAAACCCGTCATGAAGCAGGGAATTCTGGTACATGAAGTCCTTTGTCAGGTTGAAGCGTTCAGACCCCTTCATTCCCCCCTTTGATACTTATCATTCTTTATGAAAAGTATCACACCATCACAACGCAACTGTGGAGCTGAAAGAAACAGAAACAAGAAAAATTAGCAATTTGAGTTCTCAGGGGGCCCTAATTTCCCAAACAGTCCGATGGTTTCTTCACGGGTTTGAGACGGATGGGCCCTAATGGCTCCACCCCCCTTTGTAGCCCGAACTTGTCATGTATGGGAAGATGGCCCAGGATAAAACATGAGGATGGTTAAACAGGTTCTATAGGCTCAGAGGAATACATGTACAGTGACAGAAGCTGCGTGGCTGTTTTGCGTTCAGCAATGTCCTTCATCACCCGACGAAGGCGGTTTGAGCAAGAAAGGAATAATTCAGGGTCCTAAAAAACAAAACAGAATTAAACTGGCTGGGATAACAAACAAGCTCTTAAATCCACCGATCATGGAAAACCAACCATGGAATCCATTGGTCCAGTCCCAAGCACTATTCCATTGCTGGACAGGGACGTGTGCCATCTTGACCATGCGATCAGTGATGTCTTGGATAACCTTGTTTTGGTCATCTACCTGTAAACAACAATTGGAGAGGTTAAATGTTCCACAAACCCTCCTTCCTGGGCCAGAGGATAATCTAAAACCAATCTATTCTGGTACACTGCAGTCATAATTTTGGTATTTTGTTTTGCCCAGAGTTTAAGAGCAAAAGCAGTCATTGGTGATGAGCTCCAGGACTGCCTGAAGCCTGATGATTCGATGCAATTAATACTGCTTGGAAGGGTTCCCGAGTTGCCCCTTTTTGCTGCTTCATCTGCTCTCTGATTTCCTTGACAATAGGGTTTGATTTCCTGGTGTGTGCTTTTCCATGCATTACAGCCACCTTGCGAGGTAGCCAAACTGCGTCTAGTAATTCACGTACTTCTGATGCATTGTTCAATTGTTTTCCCTCTATAATGCTCCATGCACTTGGATTGTAAGGAAGGCATATTTAGAGTCTGTATAGATATTTACAGTTTTTCCTTCTGCCAACTGCAGAGCTCGAGTAAGGGCAATTAGTTCAGCTTTTTGTGCAGACGTTCCTGGGGGAAGAGGTTGAGCCTCAATGATTTCATCTTCAGATACAACAGCATATCCAGCAGAACGTATCTCATGAATGATTTGGCTGCTCCCATCAGTGAATAAAGTCCAAGCTCCTTGCCAGGGTTGATCCCTCAGGTCTGGTCTACTGGAATGTATTGTAGTCATGACTTCTTCACAGTCATGGGCAACTGGTTCAGGTGCCGGCATAAGAGTGGCCGGGTTCAAGTTTTTGCTGTCTTGTATTTGAATTTCAGGAGTTTCACATAGTAAGGCTTAATACTTGACGAGACGTGAATTAGTCATCCATTTTGGTCCATGGGTCTCTAGCAGTCCTTGAATGGTGTGGGGAGTTGTTACATTCAGAGTTTGACCAAAAGTTAATTTGACTGCTTCTGGAATTAGTAAGCATGCAGCCGCAATGCTTCGAAGACAACCTGGCCATCCTTTTGCAACATTGTCCATTCCTTTTGACAGATATGCAACAGGTCGTTCCTATGATTCTAGAGTTTGAGTCAATACCCCAATGGCCATTCCTTTCTTTTCATCGACGAATAGATGGAATGGTTTCATTACATCTGGCAATCCTAAAGCAGGTGGTTCAATTAAGGCTTCTTTTAGTTGACGTAAGCTTGCCAGTTCGTTTCCTTCCCATTGGAAGGATTGAGATTCTGCCTCTTTACCCCGCAGCTTGTCGTATAGGGGTTGGGCCATAACAGCATAGTTAGCAATCCACAGCCTACAGTATCCTGCAGCTCCAAGGAACGCCCGGAGCTCTTTCTTGCAAGTGGGTACAGGTTGATCTCTTATAGAACTGGTGCGAGAAATCCCCAGACATCGGGTTCCTCCACGTATTTGGAAGCCTAAATACTCTACTTCCAATTCACAGATTTGAGCTTTCTTTTTACTTGCACGATACCCTTTTGAGTACAACATCTTTAGCAGCTGAAGAGTGGATACCGCACATTCGAGGTACGTCTCTCGAAACAACAGAAGGTCATCCACGTATTGTATGACTGGCCCATACTTTACTTGATACATCTTTAAGTCTTTTGCCAGTTGCTCACCGAACAGCGTAGGTGAGTGCCTAAACCCTTTAGGCAACCTAGTCCATGTGTACTGCTGCTTTACTCCAGTATCTGCATTTTCCCATGTGAAAGCAACAATCTTTTGACATTCCTCCGCCACCAGGACGGAGAAGAAGGCATCTTTGAGATCAATGACACTGTACCACTTCGATGCAGGAGAGACTTGGGCAAGGATTGAATATGGATTTGGCACGAGGGCTACTAGATCTTCTACTTGACTATTCACTTTTCTTAAGTCTTGTACTGGTCGATAGTCATTAGATCCAGGCTTCTTTACTGGCAACAAAGGGGTGTTCCAAGCAGATCGGATTCGCCGAAGAATGCCCAAATCATACAGTCTTTGCAGGTGTATCTGGATTCCTTGTCTGGCCATATATGGAATGGGGTATTGAGGTTGATTAATCACCTGTGCATTCTGTTTCATCTCTATCCATATGGGGGTAGCGTCGATAGCTATTCCACCCGGGTTCTGTTCGGACCATACTTGGGGTACACTATCCATCAGTTGTCTTCGTTTTTCGTTGAGGGGGGTGTTGTTTTCATATCGATGTTCGATGGTTCGTTCGACTATGGGAAGATGTAGTCTCCATTCTTCTTGGAGGGGACAGATGAGTATCACTGGATGGTCCCCGAAGGAGGCTTTAACTTCCCCTGTTGGTTGAAATCTCAATGTGGTCTGAGGCTTACACAGCAGGTTCCATCCGATAAGGGATACCATGGTCCCGCCTACTTGTATAGTTCATTCTTTCTGCAGAGGGGCAGTGAGTACCTAACCTGAGGCACCCACTATAGAAACAGTCTCTTTCGTCGGGGGGGCCGATTGGTGCAGTCATGACAGATCGTTGGCCTCTGAGTCCAACAGGCCCCTGATTTTTGTTGTGTTACCTCGTGGATCTCCACCAGAGGGTCAGTGGGGATTCTTCCCTCCCGGTCTCTTCAGGCTGTATGCTCCTTGTCGCCTCCTCCGCCATCTGCCAGTGGGGGTTGTCCGATCTCCTTCCTCCTCGGCCCCTTTGTGTCGGTGCAGGTCCATTTTTGTCGTTAGTATTCACTGCAGGGCTCCCGTATTTCTTTTGCCATTCTTCACAGTCTCTCTTCCAATGGCCTTCATTTTTGCAGTACGCACACTGATTCTTTCCCAAAGGGGGGTCTTGTTCCCCCTCCTCTTCGCGGTCTGCCATTGTCTTGGCTCCTTCCCGTCCGCGTGTCCTCGAGAGCGGCGGCTAACAGTCACTTTCTCCTTCATGTCTCTACTTGCTTCTCTCTTTTCTCTTCCACTTCTCTATTTCCACATACTTGGTCTGCTATAGCTTTTAACTGGCTGAGGCTCATGCCCTCAAAGCCTTCGGCCTTCTGCAGCTTCTTTCGGATGTCGGGTCTCTATTATTAAGTTCCTGGTTGCAGGGACGGGCCCTTTTCTTCTCTTCCTGATCCCTGTTCCCATACATCTCAAAATACGATGAAAAGATCACTGTCCATCTGGAAATTGAATAGGTGACCTGCGCCTGGAGGCAAGTCAGTTCTGACGAGGCTGAGAAGCTGCAAAACATTGCTTCCTTCTTACTTGTAAGTTTGGCATTGGGTTAATTCAATAAAGTCAACCTGGATCTGCAGGCTTTAGGTGTGCAGGAGTGATGATCAAACCCTTGGAAGCCTTGTACCAATTACATTGCAACCACTAAGAGCATATGGTAATAGCCAGAGCCCAGCCCCCACCAGTGGTAAAAGAACATAATTGCAATATATATATATATATGTGGGGGGGGGGGCCACCACTTTATCATTTGGGTCGACTCATATTTGCTCTTGTTCCTAATCTTGCATAGTGGCCCCTTCTCTTGCCCACAACTTCCAATAATCCTTATCTTGCGCCTGCCACTGAATCAAAATTTTTAATATTAAGTCTTTGTTTTCTCTGGTTTTTTTTTTAATCATTTCTCTAAATTTCCCGGAGACAGCTTCAAAATAAACTGCGTCAGCAAAAGAGAGTTCATACTTTATCATGCGTTCCAATGTAACTTTTAAATAACAGATAATATATAGGAGACAAGTAAGAACAATAATTAACATGGTATTAGAGAATAGAAAGATAAGCATAGGGAGGACACTGGGATAGAAGATATGAGAAAACTAAAACTTCTGATTAGCAATGCCAGCATGAAACGCACAGCCATATTGAATGCCTACGCACTACGTACTGACGCGCAGTGGGACGCACCACCATTCCACTTTGTACTGTAACAATTAATTTGCTGCTATAAAATGTCTTAAAAATAGCCTGCATCATAAGGCACTAAATGATTTGTAAGGGACCCTTGGTTCTGGTATTTCTTTGCAAGTAGCAATCCTTTGTCAGATTACAGACAGTTTTAGCAAGGACCTTGGAGAATAAATTTAATCAGCAGAAACTCTGAGCTACAAAAACTTCAACTTCTGTGAAACAGCCACAATTCTATCTTTATTCACATACGCACACCATCAACTAACTTTCAATAATGTTCTGTTAAAACAAACGAAACAATTTTTCTCTCTCTTTGTCTTCATTCACCCAGGCTAGCCCAATGTCCTTTTTTTTTTTTTTTTTTTTTTTTTTTTCTTTCTCTTCTCTCTCTGGCTCGATTCCCTCCTCTCCTGTAATTATCTCTGCCGTTAACCCTTAACTGCCATCAAGTTCTAAACTTCAACATCAGTAAATGCATTCTTCAGCAATCAAATCAGTATTTTAACTTAACACTGTAAATTAATTTGTTGTATAGTAGTCTTGTGCAGCATCTGTAAACCAAAACTCTTCTTATTAGGGTTTAAAACAATTAAAAAAATCCCTGGTACATGTGCTTGCAATTCACAGATAGCAGTTACATACATTACAATCCTTAATTAATAATTTGAAAACCCAAACGTACCAGAGAAATGTTATAGGGGTTAAACTGTCCCGCTGAGAAGCAGTCTCTGCCCAGCCAAATTAGTTAACTGTCAAGCTCCCAGCAGCAGCAGCTAACTGCCGTTGTTCAGCACACATATACAGATAAGTAATTCACAATCACTTTTAATAAATTTTCCTTAAGTAAAAATAGTCTGCATCACCAGAGTAGATCAAACACAGTAGAATTTTTTTTTTTTTTTTTACAAGTACCTTACAGACAGACAGACACTGGGGACTTCCGGTTCCCCATTTTGCGTACTTGAGTTACCATTACGAGGGCGGCTCCCTCTACTAGCTTTTTTGCCCACGACGGAGGATTTTCAATAACTGCAATCCAAGCAGTTATGTACGGTTAATCCTCAGGGCAACCCGGATTCCCTTCTCGTATAACTATATTCTGGACCCTTGTGGCCGTTTGGAAATCGAAAGTCCCTACCGGAGGCCAGTTTACACACAAACTGGGCCACCTATGGGTGCATCGTTGAATCATTCCGGGCTTTGTACATTTATGTCTATCGAACACTTCCTTATAGTGTTCCGTCATGACTTTTAATGGAGTAGAACCGCCCCCTCCCATTAGGATAGAGTCACAGACAAAGGAGGGAAGGGAAGACGGATAGGTAAGGGGTCCGTATCCGTCAGACACAAAAGGGTCACTTTCACACAACAAGAAACCTATTCCCACTATCGTATGCGTTACTTCTTTTTCCTCTTTTTATGCGCGTGGCTTTCGGAATGCAATTCCTACCAAACCACCGCTTGGGGTGTGATCAAAGCCCCCTCGGTCCCCTCACGGATGGACCGGTTATTTGCTACTCTTTTAGCTATTCTTCACTTTTCCCATCATTCCCATAATACTCGCCTGCAGGGTTCTTCCGATCGTCACGAAAGCCTTCTTCCCAGATCACCAGCCCAAAGGTCTCAGAGGATCTCCGTGGAATGACCCCCTCGGATACCTGATCACTGAACTCAGCGGTGGCCACTCACCAGGCAAGTCTGGGGGATCACTCCGCCACAAAATCCCCTGGACCAACTGGGGGGCTAAAATAGCATCCCCGGTACCTCCTGGCTGAGGCTCGCCAAATGTAACCGTCTCTTTTTAGTCAGTAAGGAGGTCCAGACAACTGATCCGTAAAGATAGACTTTTATTGCCAGCAAGATGCAGCTAAGACAAAGGCTTAGTACAACTGCATGCCCCTCCCCTCCAGGAGCAGACTCTTATGCACTTTACAGTTCTTATCTTTTACACATGCGTTCTAAGCATTGCTGAGCGAGCATATTCCGGCTGAAGGGGCTACTGACCCCCTCCCTAGACACCCTGGAACTTTCGTGAAACTTCTCCCATGTTCTGCAGGAGAGGCTGCTGGGACTTGCAGTTCTGGAAAGGAATTTGCGAGTCTGCAGTAATACAGCCCTTCACATAATACATCCATTGTTCTAATCTAGGTTACAGCAGTGAAAGCTTATCAGAGAATAAGAACAGCGAAGCCAAAAAATGAAAATGTGCAATGTGCTGACAGAGAGTTTCTCAATGTCCTAATTACAGCTGTATTGCAGACTGTAAGTAAACCCGTCATGAAGCAGGGAATTCTGGTACATGAAGTCCTTTGTCAGGTTGAAGCGTTCAGACCCCTTCATTTCCAGCCTGTCTTTCTACACTCTGCCCAACTTCTCTTTCATCTCCATACCCTCACTCTGCCCAGCCACTGATGCTTAGGGTGACCAATTACCTGGTTTTGGACCAGATAGTCCAGTTTTTATGCTAATTGTACAATATCTGGTTGCAGAGGTAACCGGACACAGTAATATCTGGTCAAAATTGCATGCATGCAAGTCACTGAGATAGCATCAGAACTATACTGGCTGCATTGCACATCATCCAATCAGAGAATGGCATGCATGATTCTGGTGTCTGCCCTTCCTCTAATCAGATGCCTGGTCTTTGTATCAGGAAGCTGATGCAGCCATAGGAGGAGGACGAGGAACAAGGAGTTGCTTGTAGAAACTGTGCCTGCATATCGGTGTTTAAGCCGCAGCTAACTTCCACTGATTTTACTCCTACAGCTTGTTCAGTCAGTCATGCTGTTCCACCACTGCTGTTGCCTTTTTATGGCCAGGACTTGCATCACTCACACCACAGCTGCCTCTTCTACACCCATAACTCAGGTCATGGCCAAGCCCATCAGTACTGCAGCCTCTTCTTCCCATGTCATTGCTGTCTACAGATTTCTTCTGCTGGTAGCTGCCTGCTTGCTATTCACTGTAGGATATACCTTCCTCCCTCTCTCAGGGCTCATTCTGCCTGGCTGCTTGTTTCACTTCTGGCTGCTCCTGGCTGGCACCTTCCCCTTTTCTCCCCTTCCTGATCACCTATTTTCCTGCTTTCTTGTTTTCTGTTCTACATTTTTAGCTGGTGCCCCTCATTTTCTACTGGCTGCTGCAGTCAAATCCAGATAATTCAGCCAGGTAAACAGGAATGGTTTATAAAGAAAAAAAATAGATACTATCTTACCTTTGTCCCTTACCACATTTGAATTACCTGGTGTAAAGAAAAATATTTAGTGTACTGCAGTGACACCTTTCCTGCCCCTCTCCCTGCCCAGCATCTCCTATCCTGACACCGGTCTACCTCCTTCCTGTCTATTATCCTGCTTCCCTCAGGCCTGTTGCTGGGCTGCCCATTGCCTCAGGAAGCAGGAGAGTGGCATTGGTTGCCTTTTTGGATGAGATAACCAGCCAGTTAAGCCACCAACTGCATACAGGCTAAAGGGCGCTGACACTACTTTGCAGCACTAGCACACAACCCCCTGGTGAAATGCAGCAGTGCCCCCTCCCCCCAATCTTATACCCTGGGTGAATGCCCACCCCTTCCGATAGTCCTGGCTCCCGAGAGAGTATGTGTGAGGTAGAGGTAGATGAGTGTGGGTGTGTGTGAGAGAGAGACAGGGAGTATGTGTATGTGCGTGTGTCCGTGTGAGGTAGAGGCTCACATATATACACTTCTTGTTGCACACCCACTATCAAACACATACTCGTGCTCATACAACTGCAGGCTCACACACACACACACACTCATACAACTGCAGGCTCACACACACAAACAGACACGCATACATATGTGTGCATACACATGTTCACTTGCATGGTCCCTCTTTCATATACATATGTAGGCTCATATAAACACTCATGCTCTCTCTCTCTTATACACATGGAAGCTCACCTATATATACAGACTCTCTCTCTCTCACACACTTGCTCTATCTCATACATACCCAGGATAACCAACATACAGAGATTTTCTCTACTTACACGCAGGCGGACACAGACACTCTCATACACATGTGGACTATACACACATTCATAGGTTTTCTTGTGCTCTCTCATACATATGCAGGCTCTCTGTCATATACACATACACACACACACACACACATACAGAGTGCAGGCTTTGTCTCTCATAGGTATGCAGGCTCCCACACAAACTTTTTCTCATAAACATGCAGGCTCACTCACACACAAACACACACCCTCTCTCCCCCTTTCTCGCTCATACACACACAAGCTCACGCACATACACATACTCTGTCTCTCTCATACACATGTAGTCTCACAGACACATAAACCCTCTCTTTCTTATGTAAATGCAGGAGACATACACTCTCTCTTTCTCTCATACATATACCAAATCCCTGATATTTGTAATCCGAATCTAAGGGTTAGCCAGATAATGTTGCTCTGTCTTGGTACTCCACTGACAAGACTGGATACGTTTTTGTCCTGCTAAAAAGTTATCTGACTATGTCAGGAGCAGTCTTGCAGTCCTGCATTTGTCTATCTGTGCGCCAGACTTGGCTGGACAAACATGCTGAATATTGACCTCAGAGTTTTTAAGGATCTTACAGTTTATGCTGGGCATAGGGAGGAAAATTTTCAAAGGAATTTGCATGAGTAAAAATAATTGGCTGACTGAAAATTACTCATATTGTGGGTAAAAGTACTGTAATGGAGGAATTTGTTGCCACAGGATGTGGTTAAGGCAGCTAGTATAGCTGGGTTCAAAAAAGGTTTGGATAAGTTCCTGGAGGAGAAGTCCATAGACTGCTATTAATCAATAGGGAATACCACTGCTTGTTGCCGGCATTAGTAGCGTGGGATCTAAGTAATATTTGGGTACTTGCCAGGTACTTTGGACTTGGATTAGCCACTGCTGGAAACAAGATTCTGGACTTGATTAACCATTGGTCTGACCTAGTATGGCATATTTTATGCTCTTATGTTTAATTCCTGGGGCAGAGTTAGAAGAGGGAAGAAAACTTTATGGTTTAAAATTTAGCAGCATTTAGCCAGAAAACTATAACATAGGGAAGCAAGACCGCAGCTCGCTCCCCACACTGCCCCCTCCCCTGCACAAAAATCCACATGAACACTGTGCTGGCTCAATAGAAAATGTCAGAGTTTCCCTCATCCAGACAGCTAACTTTCCTTCCCAATCAGTCTTCGGACAAAGATCTCTTAACTTTGAAATTATTTATTGTACAGATAATTTTCCATTACTTACAATTGTTGCTTCCAAACGTATAGCCCCAGGCAAGACCTTTGTAGCTGGAGATAGGCAGGAGAAGGGAGAACGGAGTTTCTTGGGATGCAGGGTGAGAAGACGGGTTCTGAAGCTGATTTAATCTTTAGAATTAAAGCGATAAGAAAGAATGTAAAAAAGCTGATCATATCACAGAGTTTGCAGGCACCTCTAGCTTTGAGGCAGCATGGCTGAGACTGACTAACAGTCTTGGAGAGTGATTATAGGAAACGTCCCCACAAGCTGGGGCTAGAGGGCGAGATCCAATGCTAGCAAGCCTAGGATCCATGTGAAACGGGGGGGGGGGGGGGACATGAAGGGCAGTCCCTTGAGCCAATAAGGCACTTAAGAAGACTCAAGTTAGATTGAGAGGGCATACAGACCCTTCCTAAGTGGGAGAAGCAAAGGATGAAGGGAACTTCTCTTAAGGGCAAGCTCCCTTAAAGGCAAGGCTCACCAGTTTTTATCATGGGTTACAAAAAAGTGTTGCAGCACTAAGCACAGTATATGCAGACACAAACATGTACCCACTGCTGGGGACAGAACAAACACTTACATGGCTTTAAAACAAGGCCGCAGTTTATTATCCAACATAACCCGAGCCCGCAACTTGTTAATACAACATCCAAAACATAATCCCCCACCCCCTCTTCCATTGTGCCCCTCTTCACTTACCACCACGTCCCAATGGTAAGTCTACTTCAAACCCCCCTCCATCTCTTACCCCGCCTCGGCACCAGCGAGGGTAAGCATGCGGCCTGAGCATCGGCCCCCCTCCCTTGCTCTTTTGACCTTCCCGTGTAGCAGCCCCAAACTACACAAGCATTTCCCCCCTCCAAAGTCCTTCACAATACAATACAATACATTACAACTTAGGGCTCGGGTTTTCTGCCACAAACAAAGGCAACTCGATTGCCTTTGTTCCCCCACTGCGGACCTTTTCTAAAGCAGTTGTTGCTCAAATCTTTCCTCCAAGGCATTGTTGAATAAATCCATGCCAATGTCAGAAAGATGCACCCCATCACCTAAAAATAACCCACCCAACACCTCCCATGACCAAGCATGCCGTACCCAAAAACCTCCCTGGTGAACCAACCATTTCCCAATATTGATTCACTTTTTTGACACCGTTGCACCATAAAGGCTCTGCGCAGTACCTGATCCGAATTATAATATCTGACCACCCCACTTTTGTATTCGGCATGCTGATCATAATCCGTGCCAAATCTTTGCGCATAATTGCCACCAATTCATGGCAGGACATCTCGCCAATGTCATTTCCCCCCAAATATATGATCAGTAAACGTGGTGCACCCCATATTCGAACCTTCCCCTGTAGGAAAGAAAGCAACTCCCCCCACCGCATGCCCCCTTTGCCAAACCAGCGCAAAATCCACTGATCAGTATTCAGGTTCAAGTTTTCTCCATACGGCCTCTTTGCTGCCCTCCGTTGAGCGCGATGTACAAAAGAATGGCCCACGACCCAAGCACATTCTCGCATAGGTGCCACCCCGTCAATGTCTGCAAAGCAAAGAACTGTATTAGCTAAATGGTAATGGCCCGCTGCTTGCCCCGCATTACACCTTACTTGCACACGTAGGACCGGAAAACCGCCGACTTCCAACGTCCGAGTGTTTGAATCCGGCAAGCCAGCCACCCCAGCTCGGCTGCCATAGTTGCCACCCCTATCCTAAATGAATGCGTCTAGTATCTCCCTGCCTCCCACTCCAACCCTTCTACCATCCATTGTAACATGCGTGAAAACTGGAAAATGGTTAACGGAAAACCATCCTCATGAACCAAAAAGGAACCCCCCCCCCCCCCGTTGCTGGCCGGGGGGGGGGGGTTCCTTTTTGGTTGCGCACTCCGCACTGGACACACCAACTCATCACATGCCCGTACCAAGGAAATCCAAAACCCCTTTCCTTGTTGATCCATCTTGGATATCTTAATGCGCAATGTGATGCGATGTTCATAAACCCAAACATCTTGAGCCCTCAAACCAAACCCCTACACCGCACATCTTGGATCTGGCAACCAATTCACTGACCCTCAAGGCTCCAAAAAAGGCAAACGAGAAAGCCGCCCTAAACAACAAAACCTCGTACCTGGACCGACACACCACCTCCAGCTGTTCCGCTATTTTCACCAAGTAGCTATTTTCAATAGCTCGCTACAAAACCTGTTGTGTTACCTGTTCGAATTTCTCATTGTTACCTTTATTAACCTTCACTTTGTTCCTTGTTCTCTGTAAAGCTTGTTGCTATTTTTAGTTATCTGTGAACCGAGATGATGTTCCCAACATATCCCGGTATACAAAAACACTCAAATAAATAAGTCTGGGTACCGTATTGACTTCCGCTTATCTCCTTGCTCTGCATACCCTCTGCTCCAGCCCTTCAAAACTCAGCTGATCAAAAAACTACTAATCGGGTCACCCCAACCCCCCAGCTTCTGAAAAAATGTGAAACCTGCTAATTGGCACTGAACTGACCCTAACGAGTAACCCGCCCCCTTAGCCCACAAAATAAACTGTATCACATACCCTTCATGCACCGCCCCTCCATCCCACCCCAAAGCCTGCAAAAAACGAGCCACCACTCCTCTGCCTGCCAGATAGGATCTCCACGTAGCCGGTGCAAGGGATTGTCGTATGAAGTCCCAGGTGTCATCCCGCCGAGCTGCCACAGATGCTCTGGAAACGCTTCTCCCCGTGAACTTGCTTGTGGAGCCTCGGCCCTGAAGATGTCCCATTTGAAACGAGAAAGAGCATTGGCAATCAAGTTCATGGTACCTGGCACGTGCCTCGCTCGTATAGTAACATTCCAGCTCATGCAGAGGAAAACCATCTCCCAAAGAAGCCTGGAGACCCATACATACTTGGCAGACTGCTTGTTAACCACCTGGACTACCCCTAGGTTATCTCACCACCATACCACCTTTTTTATTCCGCAACTCTTTCCTTCAGATCGTCAATGCTACTATTACAGGGAAAAGTTCAAGGAAGGTAATATTTTGTGTCAACCCCTCCGCATCCCACCCCTCAGGCCATCTTTCCGCGCACCACCGCTCCTGGAAATATAAACCGAAACCAAAAGCTCCGGCTACGTCAGAATACAGTTCTAAGTCCTCGTTGGAGACTTCAGCCTCCTGCATAATGCAGACTCTGTTAAATGATTCTAAGAATCCTTCCCAAACTCCTAGTTCGTCTTTCACAGTCTACGTGACTTGGATGAAATGATGCCCTGCCTTTACCCCAACAGTTCTGGCAGACAAGCGACGGATAAACGCCCGACCCATCGGTATGACGCGGCAGGCGAAATTGAGCGAACCAATTAATGATTGCATCTGCCGCAAGACATGGCTCTTCGAGCAGGCTTATGCTGATCACCTTGAAAAAAGGACTAGCTAGTATGGAGAAACGCTATTTTATTTTTGTTTTTTATGTTGATTTTTTAAATAATTTTACTTGTTATTAGTCATTTTAATGTATTTTAGTTACTACTGTTATTGATTTTATGGTTTTGTAAGATGTAAACAGTCTTAATGTGTATTCCGAATGACAGTATACAAAAATTTTAAATAAATAAATAAATACGGTCACTTTGACCGAACCGCGTACTGTCCGCACAGATTCCTGTATCTGAACTACTTTCTCTGCTGGCAATCACGACACCATATCCACCGAATCTAATTCAATGCCTAAAAATGTCAGCCTAGTGACTGGCCCTTCTGTTTTGTCCTGCACGACCGGCACACCTAATGACCGAGCAACCGCCAAAAAATCCGTTAACTGACGCTGGCAAGCACTGGACTCACTCGGCCCCACAAACAAAAAATCGTCCAAATAATGTAGCATGTCGGAGCACTCATTATACCGCATCGTGACCCATTGGATGAAAGTGCCAAAGGCCTCGAATGCACACAAAATCGCACAACCCATTGGTAAACAGCAATCAACAAAATAACCTCCCTTGAAATAAAACCCTAAGAGCGGAAAACAGCGCGGATGGATAGGTAACAGCCGAAAGTGGATTCTATGTCCGCCTTAGCAAGTAACACCCCTGGCCCGGCACCCCGCACCAAAGCTATCGCCTCATCGAAGGAAGCATATTTCACCGTGCACTTATGACGCAGGATATAATCATTTACTGAAGCACCCTCCGGATATGATAAATTCAAGATCAACCTGAACTTACCAGGGACCTTCTTGGGAATAACTGCCAACAGTGACAAATGCATCCTGTCGTAAGCCCGAGCAGCAAAAGGCCCCATCACCCTTCCTAATTGGATTTCAGCCCTCAACTTTTCCCACGATACATCAGCCAGTCTACAGGCTGATCTGGCATTTCTCGCCCTCCTCCCTGTACCCGGGCCCTCGTATGGAATGATGAACCCTACGCTAAACCCCACCCTCAACAAGGAAGCCGCCTCAACATTAGGATACCATCGCAAAACCTCTTTCAAAGCAGTCAGCTCGACTGGAGACTCTGCCTTGTGATACAAGACCTCAAAGTTTACTGCCCTTGGTAAGGGCAGTGCTCTGTCCTTGAGAACACTTGGTTGCTGGACGTGCACCACCGCGCAAGCATGCCTGAATTTACATTCAGGGAACGAGCATGTAAGCTGGTTGAACCTCCAGCATATGTCTGACCCGCTGCCGATGGCTTTACCTCCCGGGTCGCTCTTGCGATAAAGTCCCGAAACATGAAAGGAGCTACCCTTACCACCCCCGACTGTGCAGCTTGCTAAGCCACCACTCACCCCTCCCCCCACCCCTGCAACTTTGCTAGCCCCAACGCCCTTATTGGTCATCTGGGTTAGTCTCAAATGAATGTCCTGGGTACCCCAGGACATAAACTTATTCCCTGCCATTTTATCCCAAAATTTTTCGTCATAGTTGAGCCAGACCCAACCTTCGTAATTCTTAAAAGCCCCTAAGATGCTATCCGCATAAGATAGCAAGGCTCCGTACTGAGTGGAATCAGTGACTGACAACGCTAGCTAACCGAAGAAAACCCCGGACCCAGTTAAGTATGTTCTTAGAGATTTTTGGACCCGCCCCATCTCTCTTATTCTTCTTTTTTGCCTTCTTTTTTTCATTCCTTCCACCCCTTCTACCCTCCAGCAGCTTAAAGATATTCACAAAATTTTGCTTACGAATCCGCTTAACTAGGTGCTTTGGAACTTCTTCCCTCAATTCCGTCAAGGAAGCGAGTGCTGGATGCCCCATATTTTGCAGAGGACCCTCTGCCAACGCTGGGCACCTACCCTGGCCTAACTCGCTTGAGCTAGTAAAGGACGAGCTGGAAGAGCTGCTAACTCGAGACCTCTTCTTCTTCTAGGCCTGCCCTTCGCTAACGCGTGCTTCCCTTTTTGCCTGCCTACCTGTTCCCACTCCTGATGCTCCTCTTGCCATGGCTCTGGATGTACTGTCGTTCTTAACGTCCGTTGCAAATCCTCTCGCCTCCAGCCGCCAGGTCCTCGAGTCCTCCCATCTCGCTTGGAACTCCCGATCTCTCCATGCCTCTTGACCCGACGTCCCTGGCACCGCATCTCCCTCCGGGCCTGGAAAAGATCCCCCTTCCCATTCCATCCTGTGCCCGCTGGCCAAGCCACATCCGTCCCAACCCGCAACCTGGGAAGCTCGTCTGGGGGCACTGCGCTCTAGGCCCTCTCCCCGCAGCTCATCCCTAGAACACACCTCAGGCGGCAAAAATGCTTCACCGGGGTGGCCACCCGCTACCTGTGGCCATCCCCCGAAACCCTCTAGACTCCCTTCAAAGCACCCATTGCTGGCTGAAGGCCGCCGGACCCTTGCCCCAGGTAGTGGGTCAGGATGTCAGCCACTAAGGCAGCTGGGAGGCTGACACTCACACCAGGTCGCTCTGCTGCAGAGCCCGGGGGGGGGGGGGGGGCCTGGAAGTCGGAGGGGCTCCCCACACTTGTGGAGCTGCTCACCGGACCTCCCCTCTTAGGCCCCTGCCCCAAGTGTCTACGGACCGGGTATGTACCCTTTCCTCCCTGCCCGATCTCGCAGCACCGGGGGGCCCCTCCGCTCAGCTTGGTCGGCGCACTCCGGAGGCCGCTGCATGACGTATAAGGGCATGTCACCACCCTCTGCTGACTGGGACCTACCCCTGCTGCGCTGGGTTTTTGACGCCGCCGTCATTGGGATTGCGTCTGCAAGGGGTGCGGGACACACGGCGCTTGCTAGGGACGGGACCCATCATCGGGGGGGGCCGTGGATGCACCACCAACCCGTGCGTCACTAGGCCCAGAGAGCACACGTCCCGCCGGAGGAAAACCCACCGGGGTACACCGTGCATGCTCCCCCATCGATTCAGGGGCATTCGATGCAATCTCGATGGCGACCCCAGTTGGCGAGGAGGCGGGGGAGGAGCATGCTGGTGACACCGGAGGAGGGGAAACAGGGTAAGAATCCAGCTCCAGACCGCTTTCGCCAGACTCAGAGGGAGGGGTACGTGTCGGAGGAGTAGGAGGCTGGCCTGCGGCGGAAACTGCCGGGCTCGGCGATTCACCGAGCCTGCAAAAACTTACCGCGTCCTTCCTGGGGAGCGTGACAGGACCTGGGACCGCAGCCTCACCAGCTGTAGCCACCCGCGACCGGGCAAGGAACTCCCCGGAGGCGGGGGCCGCCTGATTAGCTCTCGCTCTCCTCATGGCACCGCTCACCGAACAGTTTGCCGCTTGGAAAAAATGAAAAAACTGACTGGAAAAATTGGGCAGTTAGGAATCTCCAACGGAGCAAAGAAAAGCAGAAATCTGCCGCTTGCTTCACTGCAGATGCCCAACTGCCTGAGTTCCTGCCTCGATCCCCATATAACTGCCAGGCATCCAATGGCAATGCAGCAATTTAAACTTGTTGCCATTGCCATTGGCAACCTCTGCCTTTCCCCTCCCCAATCCCCTCCCTTTCAACTCTCCCTGCCGCTTATGCCCATGTTACCTTCAGCGGTCCGAGACTAGCTCGCTCCGCTTTCTAAAATTATCATGGTAAATGCCGAATTTTCAATATTTCTCCCACTTATCAAATTAGTCAGATAAGTTTATCGAGCTAATTTTGCAATCAGGCCAGTGACTGAATATTACCCTTATGTGTACAGTTATGAATTTTCAAAATCTGTGTGTTTAGGTTTGGAAGAAGTATCCACAAGAAAAGCAGATGCAAATTTTGACTGGTATTTTTCCCTTGGGAAGTTTTCAAAGTAAAAGTATGTGAATACTTTTACTTCAAAAATTGGTGCAAAGACCATGATTTCAACTCATGAACTTCACTGTTATGTAGGGAATATGAATAGTGTCCTCATAGGGGCCAATTTTCAAACAGCCAGCCTAGGTGCAAAGTCCTTGTGTACAAACTAGCTGCAAAACTTGTACCTAATTTTCAAAACTAAAGCTTTGCCTTTGATAATAGTTAAAGATGAAAAGTACCCACAGACTTTGCACTTGCATTTTCTGCCCATGAAACTTCATGTATAATCTGAAAATACAATCCATACATGATTTAGTTTTCAGATTCTGCGCAAAATGCCCCAATGAACGCCTTATCTAAGTGTGGATAAAAGTACATGCATTGTGAAATAGGTGGCATAATTTTAGCTGCATTTAGAAGGGCGGTTTTCAAAACTGGCTTTCTGCTCTGGGGAAATGTTTTTTTACCCACATAAAAGGCTTTAAAAATTGTTCTTGTACTATTTGCTCTTTGTTCCCTTCCAGTGCCAGCTCCCTTGCTCTTACCTTATCTGTAGCCTTATCCACTGAGAAGTGGAAGCCAGGAATTTGCCCCTGGGGGGTGACTAACCTTGGCCATTGCTGCCCTCACATCATGGCAGATAGACTTGAAACATAAGCTGGGATATATGTTTTATTTCCTGCTGATATGCTTATGTGATGTGTGTGTTTGCGTATGTGTGGGATGTACCTGCAGGTAGATGACCTCAAGGCCAAGCTGGCAGCACAGGAGGTGGAGCTGAAGCAGAAGAATGAGGACGCTGATAAACTGATTCAGGTGGTTGGTGTGGAGACAGAGAAAGTGAGCAAGGAGAAGGCCATTGCTGATGAGGAGGAGCAGAAGGTGGCAGTAATCGCCGAGGAGGTTGGATGCAAGCAGAAGGACTGTGAGGAGGACCTGGCTAAAGCAGAGCCTGCTCTGGCAGCAGCTCAGGAGGCACTAAACACACTCAACAAGGTATGGAAACAGATTAGAAGCCACAAATAGGCAGAGGTGTAATAAATAAATAAAAATATGCATGATTGTCTGAGCATATTCTATGGGTCCTTTCCTTCCTTCTTGTCCTTGCAGTGTTCCTGATCTTTTCTGGAAGAATGTTACTAGCTGTCCCTCAATTCATGTAAATGTGTATCATTTTAACCTTTTTCCTCCAAACCCTTTCACCCCACCCCTCGCCCAATACTTACGTTGGCTGAGGGATAGAATCTGAGTGCTCATTCTTCTTTTCTCTATAGGATACTCAGCAGTCAGTGCTCAAAAAAGTTTATGGGAGCATCTTTATTTATTTTTTTTTATATTCCACTCTTTGGCACTTCAGAGCGGATTACATTCAGGTACTGTAGGTATTTACCTATCCCCAGAGAGCTTACAGTCTGAAGTGTGGTACTGCTTTACTATGAGTTCTTTACTGCCAGTCTCATTGTTTTTAATGGGGCGTATTCACTAATATAATACATGGTAAAGTGGTAGCATACTTTAGTGAATCAGCCTGCAAGTTTGTACCTGAGGCAATGAGGGTAAAGTGACTTGCCTAAGGTCACAAAGAGCAGCAGTAGGATTTGAATGTTTCCCTGGTTTGTAGTCCGCTGCTCTCTAACCATTAGGCTACTCCTCTTACCTATGGAAAAAAACCACAGCCTAGACCTCTTACAGCACAGTGCACACCTCTGCCACACAATCCTGGGCTGATCACAGCTCACATAATATTCTTTCTTTTTTATCTCTCTTCTCTCTTGTCTAGTATCTCCAGAATCATGCCTGGGAAATTTGGGTCTCATATCTCCCCCCCCCCCCTCCTTTCCTTCCCCTCCCCGCCGTTTGCCCAAAAACTCATGGCACAGCACTTCTTTCTTTTAAGATTTTTGTTTAATGCTAGCACTCTATCTAGCTATTTGCTATTTTATGTACACTTTTAAGCTCAATTTTAATTTCTTTTTCTTTTTATATTTTTGTAAACCGTTTTGATAAAATTTTATTTTAAAAGACGGTATATAAATACCTTTAAATAAACAAATAAATAATTAAATAAATAAATGTGTTCCAGGAGGAAGTGCACCTCAGTCAGCAATCATACCACCCCTTACTCCAAACAAGCCTTCCTATTGTCAAGCTCCCACAGAGAGGAGGCCATGTCTGTATGATATGGTACTGTTACTGTAACACAGGACTCACCTACCATACACAGTGCTGTCACTATCATCCTACTGATCCACTGCATATAGAGCTGTCACTGTATCATCTTGCCAATCCTCCGTACACAGTGATATTGCTGTACCATTCCATTTTCCCACTGCATGCAATGAGATATTGTCACTGAATCATTACACACAGTTATCACTAGCATGCCATTGACTTAGCGCATAGAGTGCTGACACTGTTAATAGCATGCAGTACTGTAACTGTACCAGTCAACTGACTACATGCAGAACTGTTACCAGCATTCCATTAACTCACGACGTGCAGAGCTGTCACTGTACTATCCCACTCAGCTACCATGTGCAGTCCAGTCACTAGATCATCCCCTTGACACTACATACACTGCTGCCACTGTATCATCCCTCTGATTCACTGCACACAGAGCTTGCACTGGATCACCCTACTTATCCACTGCACATAGTGGTGTCACTAGCATTCTACTCACCACAGACATAGCTGTCACTGTACCATCCCACTCATCCATGGCACACAATGCTATCACTATATCATTCCACCCTTACACTGTATGTAGAGCTTTCACTTTACCATCCCACAGATTCACCATATACAGTGCTGTTACTGTACTCTCACTAATCCACTGCACACAGTGCCTTCACTTTGCTATCCAATTGACTCACCACATGCAGAGTTGTCACAGCCATTCTACTGTCTTGCCAGATGCAGTGCTATCAATGTATCATCCACTGGTCCACTACACGCAGTGCCACCAGTGTACTATCCCTCTGCACATAAAGCTGTCACAGTACCAGTCTGCTGATCCAGAACGTAAGAGCTTCCATACTAGGTCAAAACAAGGGTCTGTCAAGCCCAAAATCCTGTTTCCAGCAATGGACAATCTAGGTAACAAGTACCAGGCAAGATCCCAAATAGTAGGTAGATTCCATATTGCTTACGCCCAAGTCTACCTGGCTAATAACTGTTTATAGACATTTCTTCCATGAGCTTGTCCAAACCTTTTTTAAACCCAGCTATCTTAATTGGCTTTACCACATCCTCTAGCAATGAATTCTAGAACTTAATTGCATGTTGGGTAGAAATGTATTTTCTCAGATTTTTTTTTTAAATGTGCTACTTAGAAACTTCTTGGAGTGTGTCCCCTAGTCTTTTTATTTTTTGAAAGTGTAAACTGATTCATCTTTATTTGTTCTATGCGACTCATTACTTTATAGACCTCTATCATATCTCCCCTCATATCTTCTGTTTTCCAACATGCCATCACTATATTATCCCACTGATTCTACACATGCAGTGCTGTCACTGTTTCATCCTACTGACACCACCGATGATGATAACCTCCTTCATCCAAACCAACATGGCTTCCGCAAAGGACATAGAACATCTGCTTCTTTCTTCCTTTGATTCTGTTATCCATGGTTTTGACTCTATTTTTGATCTATCTTGACATCTCTGTGGCTTTTGATACACTAAATCACGATATTCTCTATTGCAATCTCGAACACATTGATATCACAGATACTGTTCTACAATGGTTTAAATCTTTTCTGTCAAATCATCCTTAACAAATCAATCTTGGGGAACATTGTTCTAATTGGTACTGTACTAATTTGGGTGTCTTCCAGGGTTCTTACCTATCTGCCATTCTATTTAACATTTATCTATTTCCTCTTTTTCTCTTGCTAGCAGGTTTGGGAATACATTTCAAAATCTATGCAGATGACATTCACTTCGCTATACCTTACATGTCATCATGGCCAAACACTTTTTCATTAATACATCTATATCTCAAAACCATTAACACATGGCTATTTCACAATTGCCTCAGATTAAAATACTTCAGAAACTAAAATGATCTACTCATCTACCATTCCTCACTCTTCCTGCCGTCCTCCTGCTGACTTTACTTTTGAAAACTGCATCAATTGCATTGTGAACCACACTGGTAATCTAGGAGTCACCCTAGGTTCGAATTTATCTATGTTTAATACCATCTCTGCAGTAGTAAAAAAAAAAATCCTTTTACAAAATCCACATGTTGAAAAGATTAAAACCACTGCTTTACACCACTGACTTCCGTACAGTTCTACAAGCTCTAATCCTAACAGAACTAGACTACGGCAATTCACTTTACCTAGGTCTCCCCAATGTTGCTCTTCCCCCTCTTCAACTGGTCCAAAATACTTTCACTCGCCTTGTCACTAAGAGATCATATCACCCCAATACTTCAAACTTTTCACTGGCTTACGATATGACAACATTTTCAATTCAAAGTCCTGACAATAATTCATAACCTAATTTATAATCCATCCACAATATGGCTCTGTTCCTCATTAAGACTCTATCAACCATCATGTAATTTCAATCGAAAAATGCCTTCTACAAGTTTCTTATGTTAAGATGGCTAGACTGGATCTAACAAGAAAATGTACCTTTTCAGTGGCAGGTCCCATGCTATGGAATTCACTTCCTGACTCCATCACATTAACAGCAAATACCAAAGAGTTAAAAAAAAAAATTGCTTAAAACATATCTATATTCCACTGTCTTCAATAAACCCCAGACAACACCATGAATCTTATTCCCCCCCCCCTATTTTATTTTCTGACTCATTTCTTTTAATAATTTTGTTTTTTACCTTTTTATGCTTTTTGTATTTGTTACCCTCTGACTTTTTTCTCATCCCTCATTTCTGTTGTTTGAATTTTTGTATTCTTCTTTTTTTGTAAACCACTTAGATCTCACAAAACATTTGTGTAGGCGGTGTATATAAATGATTTAAAATAAATAAACCCATAGCAACCTCTTTTTTCTCTTTCTTTTATATACTTTCCTAACAAAGATTGATTGCCCTTATAATATTTCCCTTTAATTTTGCTCACTGCTTTTCTAGTTCCCCTAGATTTTCCCATCCTGCTAATGACTCCTTGAGGTACGTCCCCATTTTAGCGCAGTTTGTTTTCGTTACATGTAGAACCATTGTCTTTGAATGAACCATCATCTCCTGCATTCTAATACTGAACCATACCATCTGGTAATTGCTGGTTCTCAGATGATCGTCTGCTACAATATCAGGAACACGGCCCCCATAGTAAGCACCAGGTCCAGTATTGCCATCTCCTGTGGGGTTCCATTACCAGTCGACAGAACAGTTCTGCTTGCAGAATTTAGGATTTCCCTGCATCTAGAAGATGCCGCAGTCAAGATATCCCAATCATTATCTAGCAGATTAAAATCTAGCAATAACACCTCCCCATTCATTGCAATTTTGTGACTGTCCTCCTTTAAATTTCTATTTCTTATTTATTTATTTTTATATATCGACATTCGATCTGAAATATCACATCAGTTTACAGAAAATACATGGTGCTGGTAATATCAGTGTCTTCACATTATTTCTCACAATAAAACTTAAAATCAAATTAACAGATATTAACATAAATCTAGGTCACTTGCCATTATAAACATTATTGTAGAGTATAATTGGAATGCATTCATAGACTTTCTAAAGTAACCAATATACTACTTCTCCGTGGTTGACAAACATCAAGACATTCATGCAAAGCATGAAAAGGCTTTCTGAAAGAGCCATGTCTTTAGATTTTTCTTGAATGTTTGATTTGTGGGTTCCATCCTTAACTCTGTTGGTAAGTTACTCCATAGGGCAGGACCTGCCAATGATAGTCCGCTCCCTTACTTGTATTCAGGTGTGCCAATTTCAGAGAGGGGATTGGAAGAAGCCAAGTATTTGTAGAGCATAGGTTCCTTTGAGGAATATGAAAATGAAGTGCAATATTCAACCAGTCTTATCATTATCAAGTGTTTTATGAATGAGAGTTAAAGCTTTGCATTGAATTCTATATGGAATAGGTAACCAGTGTAACTCTTTAAGAATTGGTGTAATATGATCTGATCTTTTACTGTTTATAAATGTTCTTGCTGCTGCATTCTGTAGCAGCTGCATTGGTTTTAGAGTGGCCGCCGGGAGACCCAAAAGAACAGTGTTGCAGTAAACTAGTTTTGAGAAAAGTAGTGCCTGAAGAACAGTTCGATAATCTTGTGTATAGAAGCGGTTTGAATTTTTTTAAAACCTGGAGTTTGTAGTATCCTTCTTTTATCAAGGTATTAATGTATTTTTTAAGTTTAGCTCACTATCTAGGAAGATTCCTAGATCTTTTATTGTAAAGACTATTTGATTCTTTTTTGGCATGATATGAAGTCAGGGCTAAGTACTGATTTGAGTTTGGATATTTATTTATTTATTTATTTATTTATTTATAGTTTTTTATATACCGCCGCTCATCAAAGATATCACGTCGGTGTACAATGAACAGGAACTTATATATAATATAATATATATATAATATTTCAGTTTTATCATGATTGAGTGAGAAGGACATTTGCGATAGTAGCTAGAGATGTGAATCATTTTTCTGACGATTGAAATAGACTTAGTTTTTGGGCACTTGCCAGGTTCTTATGGCCTGGATTGGCCACTGTTGGAAACAGGATGATGGGCTTGATGGACCCTTGGTCTGACCCAATATGGCATTTTCTTATGTTCTTATGTACAATATTTTCAAATTAGTCAGAAATTGGGGGCTCCCCGAAACCGATAGGAAAACCCCACGAAATTGTTTGTGGGGTTCTCTTATCGTTTTTGGGGAGGGCAGGGAAAATGGCACACAAAAACAACCCCTAAACACACCCCGACCCTTTAAAACACATCCTTTAGCTTCCCCCACCCTCCCGACCCCCCCCTCCCAAACTTTTTAAAAGTACCTGGTGGTCCAGGCGCCATCTTTAAAAATGATGCGGGCCATCCAGTGCTCCTACCATGTGACAGGGGCTGGCCAATGGCATGGATACCCTGTCACATGGTAAGGGCAAAGGGCCATCGGCGCCATTTTGATTAGTGGCAGCCGATGGCCTGAGAGCGGGAGATCGCTCCCGGGACCCCCACTGGACCACCAGGTACTTTAAAAAAGTTTTTTTTGGGGGGGGGGTCGGGAGGGTGGGGGAAGCTAAAGGATGTGTTTTAAAGGGTCGGGTGGATTTTTTGTTTATCGGCTCGGGCGCAGCCGGCTGTTACAGTACTGGAGGTGCAGGATTTGTATTGACAGTCTGTCCCTTCCTATATATAGAATTAGAAGCCAAATGTCCGATCTGGACAGAGACAAATATCTTTTAACAAGCCCGACTCAGGCCGAGTTTCACCCTCTTACAATGGGGCTGCATCAGGGGCTACAACATATAAACAAATAAGGCATACTAATAAAGAAAATAGAAATCATAATAAAACACAATTCATAATAGACATATAAAATGGTAACATATATATATATGTTTGGTGTAACATGTAAACCTGAAAAGTTATATATATGAAACTGTGAATTTGGGAAAGTATAAAATGTATATTAATAAAAATGTATTGCCTTTACCTTAGCTTAATCATTTTGGAATTTCTGAGTATCCGGGTTGAAAGTTATGATTATGCATCAAATGGTTGTGAATATGTTTAAAAACAAAGTTTAAAAATGAAGTTTAAAAATAAACAAACTATCTTGAAAACTTGTGTGTGATCATAAAATATAAAAAAAAGTACCTCTGGCGAATTGTATTTGAAAAACAACACTCTACAATGCTGTAAAAAATATAAAAAAACTAAAAATAAATAATTAAATAAAATCACTTAAGAACAAAACCACTATTCTTATGATCATGATTGTACGTTAGAATGATGTACACAGTCGCCCAAAAAACTATACTAGACAATATAAAAAACATTTTGTTAAAAAAATACACATAAGGGCCACCGTCTAAACGGACAGGTGGTTTAAATATAAATGAAAAAACAAGGCCTAGCTATCATAAAAAATACTACTTTGGCAAATCATACTATAGTGTGCCGAAGTGATATTATTAAAAAACTCTTGAATAATGTGGACAATGTTAAAAAAATGAAACAATACATTAAAATAACATCACTTGAGAACAAAATCACCCTTCTTGTGTTCATAATTATCCATTATAGAAATGTACACGATCACTCTAAAAATGTGCTGAAACCATACTATTCAAAACCACACACTCTTATTTTAAAACGGGAAGTACACATCAGTGCCACTTTTCTGTATAGTTATTCTTTATCCTTTGTGATAAAGAGGGTATTGGGCATTAGGTACTTGATAATGTTCTGAGGATAGCACTTTTTCAATTTCAGTCCTGTTTTTCTCAGTTCCAAACTGCTTTGTATCCTGCACCTTGTACAGCAGCAAGATGATATATCTCAAAATGCTACAGGGTGGAAGTTGAAAGAAAAACTAGAGCTGATGCAGGTTTTTTGATGGTTCTGTGTCAGTTGAGAGGTCTTGTATGAAATGTGTGTTTTGTTCCTACAATCATGCATGTCTATAACAGCACATAGTTACATATTCTGGAGGGTAGGGTCTCTCTGATTCACAAGTCCGGCAGAGGCTTTCACACCTCTGAGCATGGAGATCATTGTATTACACCTATAAAGGAATAGAGTCTCATTGTGCCTGTGCTAAGAACCATTGATAAAGCTTAAAATCCCAGCTGATACTATAGACTGTTTTCTCCTTTACATTGTTAACTTGAGTGCTTTGTTCCATCAGTGCATATATACACACACACATACGTATAAGAATAATGCTGTTTTCATTGTCCTTTAATGCCTTGTTTTTTTTTTCAGACCAATCTGACAGAGCTAAAGTCATTTGGGGCCCCACCCTCAGCTGTCAGTAATGTCAGCGCAGCAGTCATGGTACTCACCGCTGCAGGTGGCAAAGTTCCCAAGGACAGGAGCTGGAAGGCTGCCAGGGTCATGATGAGCAAGGTTGACAGTTTCCTGGACTCCTTGATCACTTTCAAGAAGGAAAATATTCATGAGAATTGCATAAAAGCCATCCAGTCGTACTTGCAGGATCCCGAGTTCAACCCTGAATTTGTGGCATTCAAGTCGTATGCTGCGTCCGGGCTCTGCTCCTGGGTCATCAACATTGTGAAATTCTACGAAGTGTATTGTGATGTGGAGCCGAAGCGCCAGGCCCTCAACAAGGCCAACGCAGAACTGGCTGCAGCCCAGGAGAAACTGATGCACATCAAGGCCAAAATTACTGTGAGTTTAAAGGGAAATAAAGGGAACCGTGCCACCTTCGGAAACCTTTAAAGATGTGAGACTACCATTTTTTCTGTTGATTCAGAAAAATGCTTTGAGTCAGAATGGGATAAATATTCAAAACCTGCTAAGTGGGCAAAATAACCGAGTAAATGTACCAGTTTATCTTTACAAACTTGCATGGATGAATATTCAACTAATCTTCTTGCTCAAAATTTGCATCCTGGGTTGGCTGGGGAGGGGATGCTTCAAACTCAGCATTCAAAGCCCCTGGGAGGTGAGAGTGGGAATCATGGTCGTCATTATGGGTGATACCTGGCAGCTGGATTTAGAGCTAACAATACACAAGGTTCATGAGGTTCTCGACACAGAACATTTGCTGAAGTAACCAGCCCAGAAATAGTGAGAGAGTGGGTCTTTTAA
This sequence comes from Rhinatrema bivittatum, assembly GCF_901001135.1. Classification (NCBI taxonomy): domain Eukaryota; kingdom Metazoa; phylum Chordata; class Amphibia; order Gymnophiona; family Rhinatrematidae; genus Rhinatrema; species Rhinatrema bivittatum. Next base: position 304,852,749 of record NC_042618.1, read on the forward strand.
AATAGGGGTGAAGACACATTATGCCAGAGCCATTCATTAGTTCCAAATGAGTTGGAAATACAAAACTGAGAAAGGAGGCATTACTGGGCCAAAAAAAAAATTTGAACATGAAAATTTAAGCCTGCCATTTTCAGGACCAAGGTTACCTGGTTAATTTATCCGGTTAGCAATGAATATCTTACTAACTGGCTAAACTTGAAAACCCACCCCAAGGATATCTTATCTTAGTCATGGCCCCTTTTTTACCTTGGCTAAATGTATGCAGCTTGCAAATTTAACTGCACAAATTTAGCCAAAGTGACAAATTTTTAAATAGGTAGATATACCCAGCTAAAACGTGATCTTAGATAAATATTTTGAATATTAATCCCAATGTGTTTGACATTTCCGAAAGTACTTCCCACTTGCCCTGGGAAGGCTAGCTTTGGTCCTCAAAGGCTTGCAAAAAGGTCTTTTTTACTAGACTAACCAAAATATGCAAATCAATCTGGTTGTACAGTAAACAAATATATTCATGAATATTATTCATTTTGAAAACTAGAACAGTTTGGACCATGAAGGCTATAGTTGTCTATGCCATCTAGCAAGGCCCACTACAATGGATCTAAGCCACTTGATTAAACTGGTCATCAGCCTTGGTATCCTTAAAACCAGATAATAGAGATGTGCATTCTTTTTTTTTTTTTTTAACAAAATGAAAATAACAAAAAACTTTGTTTTGTTGTGTTGAAAAACTACATATAACCCCCCCCCCCCCCAGACATTTTGTCCCATTTCCTTTCCATTTGTAAACAAAAAAAATAAAAACAAGTGGCACTGATATTTAAAAACTGAAACACTGCCCCCCACCACCTTCTGGGCCTTCCCTCAGCAACTGCCTCTTATCTCCAATCCTTGTGGTCTCCAAAGTAAAAAGGGGCAGAAGAGATACCCAGTTGCTCCTGTACTGCTAGGTTCTGTTTTCCATATGTCATCAGCCACCTTGAGGCTAGGTGCCATTTTGTTGTAGACTCTCACTCAGCTCTGTGCATAGCATTAAGGCTAGAGAAGGTGTTACCAGCTAATGACCTCATGAGCTAATAACATGCCTCTTTCTGAAGTCTGCCACTGTGCAAAATATATAGGTCAACAGCTCCTGGAGGTATCATGTGGTAAGCATGATGCCTTCTGCACTTTCAGTATTATGTAGAAAGAAAAGCATTTGGGGGTACCTGAGACCTGGAGGGACCCATGTCTGTAACAAGGACAAATTATCTATGCTTCCGACAGATGTCTGTCAGGCTGCCACATATAGAAAATCTTCTGTGAGGAGCAATGTCTCTGACTACCTCATTAGCAAGGAGGGACAAGCTTGGCACAGATATCATTAATAGTTGATGATGCACAGGCCAGGAACAGCAAATTTGGGCCCAGTAGGTAACCAAAGTGCTGAAGGTAGTCTGTAATCAACAATATCCTAACCGATGTGTGTGTCTGGGTGAGTAATGTGCTCTGTTATACTCTATCTAAATCTGTGTCCCGGTATGATGGGCTTGTAGTTACCTACCTTACAACACCAATGCATACATCAGAGCAGGCACTGGGTGTGCACCCAATTAGCACACACTGGGGCCAATGCAATACAGTGCACTCAGCCGAGCGCACTGTTATCCTGCAGTCGGACATGGGTAGAATAGGTGCTAATCAATAGAGATGTGAATCGTTTTTCAACGATTTAAATTATCGTCCGATAATTTTAAAATCGTCTTAAATCGTTAAAGAACACGATACAATAGGAATTCCAACGATTTATCATTAAAAAAATCGTTAATTGGGTTAGTGCGCACTAACGGGAGTTAGTGCGTACTAACAGAAAATGATACAAATTGACACTTTTCAGGTCAGTTAAGGTCAGTTTAGGAATGAATATGTATTCCTATTGGCTGGCTGCCCTCTTATTTATTGATGTTACCAAGGTTCCCACTGAGGTGATGGTTGGGGGGATGGGAAATGGAAACGGTTGGTAGCTTGACAAAAAAAGTAATGTGATCAGTCAATGTGACTAGAACTTGTGCCCTTGTGATCTTTCTGCATGCAGTGCTGTATCCCTGATACTGGGAGTGTTGTGATCTTCCTGCACGCAGTGCCCTATCCCTAATACCAGGAGTGTTGTGATCTTCCTGCACACAGTGCCCTATCCCTGATACTGGGAGTGTTGTGATCTACCTGTACACAGTGCCCTAACCCTAATACCGGGGGTGTTGTGATCTTCCTGCACGCAGTGCCCTATCCCTGATACCGGGATGTTGTGATCTTCCTGCACTGAGCAGGGATACAGCACTGCATGCAAGAAGATCACAACACTCCCAGTATCAGGGTTAGGGCACTGTGTGCAGGAAGATCACAACACTCTCGGTATCAGGGTTAGGGTACTGCGTGCAGGAAGATCACAACACTCCCGGTATCAGGGTTAGGGCACTGTGTGCAGGAAGATCACAACACTCCCGGTATCAGGGATAGGCCACTGTGTGCAGGAAGATCACAATACTCCTGGTATTAGGGATAGGGCACTGCATGCAGGAAGATCACAACGCCCCTGGTATCAGGGATAGGGCACTGTGTGCAGGAAGATCACAACACTCCCAGTATCAGGGATATGGCACTGAGTGCAGGAAGATCACAACACTCCCGGTATCAGGGATAGGGCACTGTGTGCAGGAAGATCACAACACTCCCAGTATCAGGGATAGGGCACTGCGTGCAGGAAGATCACAACACCCCTGGTATCAGTGATAGGGCACTGTGTGCAGGAAGATCACAACACTCCCAATATCAGGGATACGGCACTGCATCACAACACTCCCGGTATCAGGGTTAGGGCACTGTATGTAGGAAGAACACAACACTCCCGGTATCAGGGATATGGCACTGAGTGCAGGAAGATCACAACACTCCCGGAATCAGGGATAGGCCACTTTGTGCAGGAAGATCACAACACTCCCGGTATCAGGGATAGGGCACTGCATGCAGGAAGATCACAACACCCATGGTATCAGGGATAGGGCACTGCGTGCAGGAAGATCACAACACTCCCGGTATCAGGGCTAGGGCACAAGTTCTAGTCACATTGGCATTACTTTTTTTGTCAAGCTACCAACTGTTTCCATTTCCCATCCCCCATATATTGTCAGTGGGAACCTTGGTAACATGAATAAATAAGAGGGCAGCCAATAGGAATACATATTCATTCCTAAACTGACCTTAACTGACCTGAAAAGTGTCAAATTGTATCATTTTCTGTTAGTGCGCACTAACAATGGTTAGTGCGCACTAACTCCCGTTAGTGCGCACTAATCGGAAAAACCGATTTTTTAACTAAAAAATCGTACCAAACACGATTTTCTTCTCCTGCCAGATGATTTTGATCGTTAAGACGATCGGGCACACGATTCACATCCCTACTAATCAGTCCCCTAATTCAATAAAGGGATTAGTGCATATTCAACGTGCGTCTAATGCGGAGTGAATCTAATAGCACTCATCACATGCAAATGCATGTGAATGAGGCTATTAGGCATTCACTCCTGATGCAAAAAAAAAAAAGTGTCTTGGACGCACATTTAACTGGCATCTATTAATGCCTGCCTGGAGCAGGTGTTAATAGCTGAGCGCATCAAAAACAAGTACAGAAAAGAAGAAAAAACTGCTTTTCTGTACTTCCTCCTCCTTAATATCGTTGTGATATTAAGTAGGATGAAAAATTAAAGAAACGAAAAAAGTTTAAAAAAAAAGACATTCGGGTTCAGGAAATGGCACTTCCTGAACCCTCGTCATTGATTTTCGTGACTACCGTCCGCCAGTAAGGAAAACAGACGCCGGTTCTATCGGCATTGGTTTTCGTGACGGCCATCCGCCGGTCAGGAAAAACGATGCCTATAAAATCAGCTTCGGTTTTCCTTGCCGGTGGATGGCCGAATCACAAAAACCAATTTGGTTCTCATTAGCAAGGAGGCGCAACCCCCTAGTTTAAATATTGCATGGTGCCCCCCTTGGGGGCGCCTGGAGCACATTAAGAGAGCAGATGCTGACTGTTCAGCGCCTGCTTTCCACGAAAATTTATTGCATCGGCCCCACTGGCTTTTGACACAAGCAGTCTTGTGCCTCCATTCTTTATGATGGATGCCCACAGCTAATCTAATGTGTAGGGGGAAAGAAAATGGCCTCATGCATTGTAACAAAATATTCCACCTTGGCCTGATACTGTTTAATCATTCAGTTGAGAGGGGGATGTGAAAATTGGAAGCATGATAGCTCAGATATGCTGTTCCACTTTGCTGGTTGAGTAGATATCATATGCCTGTAGTGTCCAACTTCTCCCCCCCACTCCCCCAGCACCAGACGCTTTCCCACCCAGTACTTGGAGTGGGCCTATTTGTATTGGTATTGGGGGGAGTGTACCTGGTTGGAAAATTTTCAGCTGCTGGGGATCAGTGTCACTTTACCTACCACCACACATACATTACATGTACTCTATGTACTCTCTGGGTTTGGTCCTGCAGCTGCACATTTTTGCTCCCTAGAGATGAATGAGACCTCGTGCTTTATATATTTTTCAGGGTAATATTACAGAGGGAAATGCTTTTTTATAGCTAAACTCTCTAATGGCATATAACAATATCACATACACAGAGAGATCACATATATTCAAATTATCAAATCATTTATTAGAAATCACAAGGTGTTTCCCTATCTAAACATTTAAAATCTAAACTCACACACTCATTCATCAATCACACGTCATATAAAAACATCTACATACACAAATGATGTTCAATGGTCAATAGTTACAATTGATTACAAGCAATATAACAATATCAGGTATATTATTGTTTTATATCCAAACCCTTCTCTATCTGGACAGATAGAGAGAGAAGGGTTTGGATATAAAAACAATAATATACCTGATATTGTTATATTGCTTGTAATCAATTGTAGCTATTGACCATTGAACATCATTTGTGTATGTAGATGTTTTTATATGACGTGTGATTGATGAATGAGTGTGTGAGTTTAGATTGTAAATGTTTAGATAGGGAAACACCTTGTGATTTCTAATAAATGATTTGGTAATTTGAATATATATGATCTCTCTGTGTATGTGATATTGTTATATATTTTTCAAGCAGGCTTTTGACTAAAGACTTATGTGATGACAACATTTGGTACTAGACTCAAAAAGAAAGCCCGTTGTTTGGTTAGAGTTGATAGATTTTCACAATGGAAGAGGCCAAGGGTTTGTTATAGCTGTACCATGACATTAACATAATTATACAACCTATTGGTCACCTATAGAGTGAAGACATTGCTACAGCACCTCTAGCCAAGCATTTCTACATCTATTCCACCATATGGGGGTGAACACAAGGTAAATAGTTCCCATCTCACATACATGTCCATATAACCAAGAGCTAGCTAACAGTATGCTCTCTGGAGAAGGCAATACGAGCCACTTGGGAATCTCCATGGTAAAGAGTTTCCTCTTTTGCTCTTGCTATGTTCCTGGGAGCATACAATGAGCTTTCTGTTTTATGGCCTAGGCTATATGGTCTTGCATATAAGAAATGTTCCTAGTTGGATAGGCCAATGGCTCTCTAGCATGTAAGGTCATGTGGGTCCCAAACGTTTTACCTAGTGAACCCTTAAGACAAAAACTACACAATGAAAAGATACAACCAGAAAGTGAAGTTTCAAAGCATATGACCATGTCATTAACATTTGTAGTCACCAGAATCAAAGCAAGTCAATGTCTTTAGTAATCACATTCTGCAAGGACAATTATAACTGAAATGACCAGCACATTTACGTACAGCACAATGTATATATACATTGTTACAAATGGCAACATGACATATGTGGTATTATGATAGTATCCTTTTGCAAAATCATGATTACTGCAAAGAAAGTGGAAGTGGCAACCCAATAGCTACAGTACAGATTTAATGTTAGAACCGATGCCAGCACAACTATATGATGGAAAGTGAAAGCCCCGACAGTCCATGTTGAAAGAGTGCACTCAAAGGGAAACAGCCTAAGGGCTATGGCAGCAAAGTTCAAGTAGCAGGCAGCAGTATGAAGACTGGAGAAGGCAGCAGGACCAGGACCGGAGAAACTAGTATGGAGGCAGCAAGACCAGGACTAGAGAGTGCAGCATGGATACAGCAACCTCAGGAGATGAGATATGAGCATGGAGGCAGCAGCAGTATGAGATGAGAAGAGAGTGCAGCAGGAAGGCAGCAGCTGAGAAGAGACACCAGCATGGAGGCAGCAGCAGGATGGAATGAGAAGAGACACTATCTTGGAGGCAGCAGCCCCAGGAAACAAGAGATACCAACATAGAAGCAGCAGCAGGGTGAGAGGAGAAGAAACCACAGCATGGAGGCAGCAGCAGGATGAGATGAGACACCAACAGGACCATGATTGGACACTGCATCAAAGAGGCAGCTCTACGGACAGAGCATAGAGGAGGGTATATCAAGTAAGCAGCAGGACAACATAGGCAGACAATAGACTATCCCCATCTGCAATCCGGCACAGAAATTTTATAGTCGGGATGGGCCAAGAAGACGTTTTCCATCTAGCTGGCACAGAAACTCTGTAGTCAGGACGGGCCCAGCAGGCATCTTCCATCTACCTGACACAGAAACTGTGTACAGAGGGTTGGCCTAGCTTGTTTGGACAAATCATCTTTGAGTGATTTTGGAGCCTGTACAACTTGGGCCCTCATGGGCCTTTTCCTTGCCTGTGCTTTTGGCTGGTTAGGAGTAGCATATCTTTGCTGGATGAACCCCTGGGCCATCCCAAGAGCTGGGGACTGCTGCGCAGAGTGGACTCCTGTGAAGGATGGGAATCACTCAGGTGCAGGCTCTGCAATATTTGAATTAGTTGGGTAATGGTGGATGTCAAGTTGTTTATGGAGATGGTACTTAGGACTCACATAAAGGCTGCTGTCTGTGCCTGCTCAGAATTGGTGTGGGTGACCTGAGCCCTCCACAACTGCACCCACTCTGCCCGTTTATTGTGCAGGTGGAGCCCATGTCTCCTCTCAATGCTGTGGACAATCCGCCCCAGTGCTGCTTGTGCTGTGGTTGGTGGTGGCTGAGGTGGTGTCTTTGGCTCCAAAGCTGGCATGTCTGGGCTAGTGGACTGATCTGGCTGAGTGTGTGGTACATCCTGCTGATGACTTGGCATGCTGGAGGCACTTGGGAACTGGTCAGCTTCATTCTATGGCATAAAACTGGAGAGGTTTAGGCTGGTGTCAAGTTGTAGGGGTGAACCAAGGGGTGGCAGCAGCTGATGCTGTTCTGGTAGCTGCAGCTGCTCCTTCTCCTCTTCCTCGCTCTACTGGGTCTGAGCATTAAGTTGCAAGCTGAGAGCGGGGGTTGCGTTGCTGGGACCGGCAGGTTCCTGGGGAAGAGCTGTGGAAACAAAGAAGTCATAAGGATGATTGCTAAGAAGTACACATGTACTGTTTGGCATAAGTTGTGCACTTTGCATCAAGCAATGTAAGCAGCTTATGCCAAAATATGTGGACATCTGTAGCAGACTTGACATTTACAGGTGACATGAACTTACTGGCCCCAGCTTGTCATGTTCAGGGCATCGTCCGTCCCATCCGTTTAATGAGGTACTCCTCCATGGGGGTTAGGACTGTCGAGCAATGTGATCTTCCTCCTGTCTAATGCTGATATCTGTTGCCACTTGCCATTTTGTTTTTCATCCGAGCCTTTATGTTGTGTTAGCGGTGGGCCAGCTGCTCTCCGATTCTCTTGATTCTGCTTCACCGGGATTTGGCCTGGGTGATGGTGCAGAATTTTTCATTTTTGGTACAGAATTTTCAATTATTTTTTTGTGCAGAATTCCCCCAGGAATGTCTATTGCTATGCCTAGTGGTAGAAGCAGCTAGACACTACCACACTGGGCACAGCAATAGTATAATATGGCAACCAGAACTGAGAGTCAGGTTTTACTCCTGCTCTGACCCAGGAGTTAAATTTCCAGCATTAAGAAAATGTGCTTTAAACTGTCTGCCCTTTAATACACCTCCCTGCATTGCTGGAGAATAACTAATACCTTCTTTTACATGGAATTTGCTTGCACCTCCTGTTTTAGTGTGCATTTTTTAGGAGTTAAAATCCCATGCTAAAACAGGAGTAAACATAAGCTTGTGTTAGCGCACCTTATTACATCATCACCTGTATTCAGATTCACAAGCGAGAGAACTGAGCTGAAATCACTAATCATACTAGGCTGCTGAGCCCAGACTGTACCTACCACCATTTCACCCTGCAGGAAACTCTCTTGGCTTCACAGACATTGCTTTCTTTTGTGGACGATAGATGAGAAAAGATTGAAGACAAAACAGAATCCTGATGAGTACAGTTTACTCCTTCCAAAATGATAAAGGTGGCACTCAAGTCTTATACTACAATATTAATCACAAGGAAGCCATGAAAAGAGCAGATTGTGGTTCAGAGAAGAGAAAAAACAGCAGTTATAATAGTCTTTGTCTGCACAGACATGCTGCAAATGGTGTTTTTCTAAATGAAGGAACATATTAGCTCATATGACCAGTGTTCTCCCCCCGGAGTTGCTCTGTATTTTGTTTTTTGAAATGAGGACTGAGAATATAAATGCTTACACATAAAACATTTTATTACTAAATGCAAATAATCTTTGGTTTTCATCACTATATGAGAACAGCATTCTCATCAGGGGAGACCTGGGCAGTAGGATAGTCCCAGAGCAGCATCTCTGCCGTCTTATGCACTTCCTGTATTTTGCACCAGGTAGCCTAGTTAGTAGTGATCAGCATTTTAGATGTTTGCTGAAAAACAGTCTTGTAATCACTTCAGGCAAATATTTGAATACACTTTTTAACTAAGCATTTTTATTATGCAAGCCTACAAATCTTTATTTGCTGTACAAGGTATAATACTTCTCTCATGGAAGGACACCAGATGCTTAGTGTTCTGGGATGGCAGCACTGAAAGTTAGTACTCTGTTTTTCAATGGGTATCAAGGGCACAGAAGAAGGCTAAACATTATGGATAAATATAAATTTGCTCCAGAATATATCCAACTAGAAAGCTAATTCATCCAGGGAAACAGCATGTGCATCAGTAGTGCAAATTTCCCCCATAATACTGCCTCACCACTGATCAGGTAAAGTACAGGCAGCAGACCACACACACACACATCCCACCCCATCGCAGAATGAGCACAACACAGGCACCAGTGATGTTACGGCCGCCTGGGAGTGTAGCTCCGAATATAGCCGTTCTCAAGAGCTGAAGTGCAGGAACTCGCTTGAGCGTTGATGGCGTGGTGCCCTGGCAGCACAGGCAGCTGTTTACCTTGCTTGCCTGTTTCAAGTATTCTGGGCAACCGTACAGGCTTCACCCAGCCTCACTATTTACTCTCCCCCATCATTTCCCATATAATCTTTGCATGCTTCCTTGGTAAATCCACACCTTTTCAGTGTTTTTAATGCAGTTAAACCTCCTTTCAGTAGGTATGTGGCTTGTCAGGTATGTGGCTTTTTAGTGTGCACAACTTAGAAATGTTAACCCCCCCTATGTAGCCAATGAGCAAGTTTCCATGTCAGGTACATTCTAACTGGATCTTATAGAATTAACCAGTTAAGTCATCTCTTCATTGTTAATGCTCTGAGCCATCTTTTGTAGGTGACTGCCTCTGGGATTTTGGTCACTGCTCTATCTGTGTTTTTGCACTCTGCTTAGACTGCTGTGCCTGCGTCCTTCCATTTCATGTTGAGAATTGACAACTGTGAAATTTGCATTGTCATATGAAGCTCAGATAGTCCCACTTTCATAAAACGGTATTACTGGTTTTTTTTTTATACAGCAATTAAACGAGAACCTGGCAAAACTAACTGCAAAGTTTGAGAAGGCCACAGCAGATAAGCTGAAATGTCAGCAGGAAGCAGAGGCCACAGAACGTACCATCTCTCTCGCTAACCGCCTGGTAAGTAGTAACAGGTACCATTCTTACAGCCTGTCCACCATGTACATAAGAACATAAGACTTGCCATACTAGGTCAGACCGATGTCCATCAATCCCAGTATCCTATTTTCCACACTGGCCAATCCATGTCATTAGTATCTGCAAGTCCACCATAATACTGGTTTTTGGACTTTCCCCCCAGGAACTTGTCCAAACCATTTTAAAACACAGCTACTCTAATACCTTTCACCTATCCTCTGGCAACTAATTCCAGTTGAGTAAAAAAAAATGTTCTCTTATTAGTTTTAAATGTATACCTAGTAACTTCATTTGTATGTCCCCTGTCTTTGTACTTTTTGAAAGAGTAAACAACTGATTAATGTTTACTTGTTCCATTCCACTCATTATTTTATAAATCTCTGTCATATTTCCCCTCAGCCATCTCTTCTCCAAGCTGAAGAATCATAACTTCTTTAGTCTTTCCTCATGGGGGAATCGTCCAATCCCCTTTATCATTTTGGTTGCTTTTTTCTGTATCTTTTCTAATTCTGCTATATATATTTTTGAGATGTGGTGACAACAACTGCACACAATACTCAAGATGATGTCACACCCTGGAGCGATACAGAGGCATTATGATATTCTCTGCTTTATTCTCCATTCCTTTCCTAATAATTCCTGGCATTCTATTTGTTTCTTGGCTGCTGCCACACACTGAGCATAAGATTTCAATGTATTATCAACAATGACGCCTAGATCCTTTCCCTGAATGGTGACTGCTAATGTGGAACTTTGCATTGTGTAGATATAATTTGGGTTACTTCTCCCTAAGCACATCACTTTGCATTTGTCCACACCACCTTTCTCCAATGGGAAAATTTACCATTTAGCCCTAGACTATCTTTTAACCAGTTAGCAAGCCACAATAGGATACTGCCCCCATCCCATGACATTTTAATTTCCTAAGAAATCTCTCATGAGGGACTTTGTCAAATGCTTTCTGGAAATCCAGATACACTACTGTATATCAATCTTTAATTATATGCTTATTTATGCCCTCAAAAAAAATTGTAGCAAATTATTGAGGCAAGACTTCCCTTGGCTAAATCCATTTTCGCTTTGTCGCATCAAACTATGCCTATCTATATGTTCAGCAATTTTGTTTTTTATGTTAGTTCCTACCATTTTTCCTGGCATGGACTTCAGATTCATTGGTCTGTAGTTTCCTGGATCACTCCTTGATCCCTTTTTAAAAATTGGCGTTACCTTGGCAATCCTTCAGTTGCCATAGATGATGTTAATGATAGTTTATAAATTTCCAATAGCAGGTCCGCAATTTTTCCAAATGATTTGCTGCTCTTTAATTTGTCAGTTTTCTCTAGTACATCTTCCAGGTTCACTGAGATTTGTTTCATTTCTTCTGAATAATCACCTTTGAATAACATTTCTGGCATGGGTATTTATCCTACATATTCCTCAGTGAATACCTATGCAAAGAATTAATTTAGTCTCTCTTCTATGGCTTTTAGAGATGTGAATCGTGTGATCAATCGTCTTAACGATCGATTTCGGCTGGGGGGGGAGGGAATCGGATCGTCGCGGTTTTGTTTTTTTAAATATCGTGAAAATCGTAAATCGGGGGAGGGCGGGAAAACCGGCACACTAAAACATCCCTAAAACCCACCACGACCCTTTAAAATAAATCCCCCACCCTCCCGAACCCCCCCAAAATGCCTTAAATTACCTGGGGTCCAGAGGGGGGGTCCCGGTGTGATCTTTTACTCTCGCGCCTCCGGTGCGTTGTAGAAATGGCGCCGGCGCCGGCACACTAAAACATCCCTAAAACCCACCCCGACCCTTTAAAATAAATCCCCCACCCTCCCGAACCCCCCCAAAATGCCTTAAATTACCTGGGGTCCAGTGGGGGGGGTCCCGGTATGATCTTTTACTCTCGGGCCTCCGGTACGTTGTAGAAATGGCGCCGGCGCTACCTTTGCCCTGTCATATGACAGGGCAAAGGTAGCGCCGGCGCCATTTTGTTTTTTGTCCCCCGACGTCAGGAGCGTAGGAGATCGCTCCCGGACCCCTGCTGGACCCCCAGGGACTTTTGGCCAGCTTGGGGGGGCCTCCTGACCCCCACAAGACTTGCCAAAAGTCCAGCGGGGGTCCGGGAGCGACCTCCTGCACTCGAATCATTTTGCCGTACAAAATGGCGCCGGCCATACGGCGTATGGCCGGCGCCATTTTGTACGGCAAAACGACATCAAAAGCGTAGGAGATCGCTCCCGGACCCCCGCTGGACCCCCAGGGACTTTTGGCCATCATCATTCCACTTAAATCAGTCTGTGGAGCTTCCATCCTTTCCAGTAGTAGATCCTTCAATGCCACATGCAAGGGACTTGCATCGTTTGGACGTGAAGCGTGCATTGCTACAAAACCTGAAGGTCACGAACAATTTCCGTTTGTTGGATCATCTTTTTGTCCTTGGGAGTGGTGCAAAAAAGGGTCATAAAGCGTCAAAAGCCACAATTCCAAGATGGCTCAAGGGAGCAATTAGCTCTGCATATATCTGTCAGGGTCGCCTTGTCCTGGAGGGGCTAAGGGCACATTCTACTCATTCCCAGGCAGCCTCCTGGGCCAAATGTCAGCAAGTCTCACTGCAAGAGATCTGCAGGGCAGCTTTTGGAAATATTTACACACATTCGCCAGGCACTACCACTTGGATGTACAGGCTCCAGAAGCCATGGGCTTTGGTGAGAGTGTGCTACAAGCAGGATTTTCACAGTCTCTCCTCAGTTAGGGAAGCTTTGGTACATCGCAGGAGTCTGGACTGATCTGGGTTTGTACAGGGAAAGGAACATTGGTTCTTACTTGCTAATTTTCGTTCTTGTAGCACCACAGATCAGTCCAGAGTCCTGCTCACTGGAGGAAAGGAAGATTTGGAGAGTGCACTCAATTTTCCTTTGCATTTTTTTCCTGCAGTTTTTTGTATCCTATTTGATTCAATGCCCTCTTTCTCATATTGTGCTACCCCTCCACCAATTTGATCGATCCTATCATTTCAATATAATTTGTATCCTGATATCACAGTGTCCCATTGACTATCCTCCTTCCACCAGGTCTTTGAGATGCCAATTATATCTACCTCTTCATCCAGAGCTATACACTCTAACTCTCCCATCTTATTTTTTAGACTTCTAGTATTTGTATACAGACATTGCAAAGTATGTTTTTTGTTTGTATTAACAACCTGCTCATCAATTGACTCCAATCAGTCCAGCTTTCATGAGGGAGCCATCATGCCCAACATTTCAACATACTCCTACCAATCTTATCAGAAATCCCTCAGACTCCAGCTCTTATCAGGAAGCTATCATGTATGCCCTTTCATTAGAGAGCCATCATGCCGAACTTATGACCTTATGCCATTCATTTTGTCTCTTATCAGGGACCATAACATACAACTTTTCACTATACACGAAGCAGTTTAGAGAGCTGCCAAGAATCACTTGCTCCTTATTCTTTCTGATCCAACTCTCATCAGGGAGCCAGCATATACAATTCTTTCCTTCCATCCTTCCCATCTGGCACTCGTCAGGAATCCAATGTGTATTAGGGATGTGCATTCGATGGGCCATTTATTTCATTTGTTTCATGGGTATGTGAATTCCTTGCAGATTTATAGTATGCACATATTTTATTAATGAATTATGCACATACCATCCATTCTTACACGCATATTATAAATCCACGAGGTACGCGCATACGCACGAAATGAATGCATATCTCTGGTGTATATGTCTCTCCTTAGACTTTCCCTTTTGGATTACATCAGAGAGCATGATAAATGATCTCTCATTTTATTCTTTCACACCAGGCTTTCATCAGGGAGCCATCCCACTGAGCTCCTGCACAGTGCATAGAGCACTTTGGTGCTCAAGTGGCAGTGTCATATCTCATCACTTCTAATAGAACATATTCATTTTCATGCATGAAAAGAGAAGTTAACAGGTTGGGAACTGTCCCTCAGGCAGTTGGAGACTTAGAAGGCTACACATTTTCTAAATGCTTTGGAGGCCAGTAAAATCAATTCATGGTTTAAAAAAAAAAAAAAAAGTGAGTAAAAGGAGAGTTAAATGATTACTCATCTATGCAACACCTGAAAAAAAAATCAATAAAAGATGGGAATGAAAAAAAAATGTTGCTAATAAAAATTATTCTATATTATGGTCCATGTCTCATAACTGGTGAAATCTGTGTCTAATTGAGATGTAGGCCTTGCATACTTCTCTGTATGTTAACAGTCTAGTAACTGGAGAGGGTTACTTAGCTACTCTTTAATTTACAATAACATTTTTCCCTTAACACCTTGGGGTTAAAGCAGCAGTGTCATACAGAAGGCTTTATTTTGTCTGGTACAGAAAATAGATGACACTTCTCTATTTAATCAAGATCTTGCAAGGAGAGAAATGGTCTAGAATTTCTACAAGCAGATTCCTGTTTATTCATGCAGCTTTTTTTTTTTTGACCCTGCAGTTTCCTACTGTGCCTTTGTACGTTCAGCTCAATTAGAAGCAAGGCTGGGATCTGGGCCTTGAGCCTTTTTCGCAATTAACCAGGGATATTTTCCCTCTTTTTGTATCTAAATCCAACTTACATTTAGTTCAATTATTACAGCAATAATCCTGAGCTGGGAGTCATTTAACAGCTTTCCTTTTGGAAACTTTACAGTAATGGGCCCTGAATCTGACCACTAGTTGTCAACCTTATGCTATGACCATAACACCTTCCCACCCTAGGGCCTGTGAATGCTACATTCACAGCATCCACACCTCCTGGTGACCCAGGAAGCAGAAGGTTCGACACAGTGTTTGAACCAGGGCTCTTCCTCATGGCTGTGCATAACACTTACAACAACTGAATTACCAGGCTGGCCTTCATACAGGGTATCTTAATCAGTCATGGGATTAAAAATAGAAGTAAAGTCTGCTCATCCACACCAATGACTCAAATCCTCAACCCCTACTCGCTGAAAACCCCTGTGCTTATCCCATGTTTTCTTAAATTCAGATGCTGTCTTTATCTCCAACACCTCCACTGAGAGGCTGTTCCATGCACCTACCACCCTCTCTGTAAAGAAATATTTCCTTACACCCTTATCCCATGACCCCTCTTTCTAGACTCTCCTTTCTGTGGAAAGAAGCTCGCCTCCTGTACATGCATACCCTGGAGGTATTTAAATGGCTCTATATCTCACCTATCCCACCTTTCTTCTAGGGCACACATCTTTCTCTATATCTCCCATATCCCGCCTTTCCTCTAGGGTATACATCTTTCTAGCTTTTTCCGTTACCTTATCCACCTTGAGATCATCAGATACATTCACTTCCAGATCCTGCTCTTGTTTCATGCTTCTTTGGGATTTTGCAGCTGAATTGCATGACTGCATTTTTTAGCATTAAATCTTAGCTGCCAAACTTTAGACCATTCTTCAAGGTTTGCTAGATTTCTTCTCATTTCCTCCACATCATACTGGTTATCTACCCTTTTGTGGATTTTGGTATCATCTGCAAAAAGACAGATCATTCCCTTTTGCAATATTCCTTATGAAAATCATATTGAAAAAATCCAGTCTAAGAACCAATCCCTGCTGCACAGTACTAGTAATGCCCTTTTCCTCAGAGTGAGCTCCTTTTATCACACCCTTTATCACCTCTCACTCAACCAGTTTCTAAACCATTCAGTCACTTTAAGGCCCATCCCAAAGATGCTCAGTTTATTTATCAATTGCTTATTTGGAAACATGTCAAAAGCCTTAATGAAATCAAAGTACACTATATCTAGCACTCTCCCTCATCCAGTTCTCTGGTCACACAGCCAAAGAAATTGATCAAATTAGTCTGACAAGACCTACCTGTAGTAAACCATGTTGCTTCAGATCTTGTAATCGGTTGAAATCCAGAAATTGCAGTATCCTCTATTTTAGCAGTGATTCCATTAATGTACTCACCACAAAGGTCATATCAATTGGCCTGTAGTTTCCAACCTCCTTACTTCCACTTTTATGAACCTCACTCACTTTATCTCCAGCGCTCCGGCACTACTCCTAATTCTAAAGAAGCATTGAAAATGTCAGCCAGCAGAGCTGCTAGAACTTCTGAAAGTTTACTTAAAACCCTCTGATTTATCCCATCCGGCACCATCATTTTATCTACTTTAAGTTTAGCAGGTTCTTCATGAACACACTTTTCTGAAAATTGTTTTATGCTTACTTTACTTTCAAACTTATTTGCGTCTGCTTTCTGTGATCTACTCCTGGCACTTCCACAGTGAATACTGAACAGAAAAATGTGTTAAGCGAATCTGCTTTTACCTTAGCATCTACATATTTCTTCTCTTCTCCAAGTATCACAGTGCCCCTATTGCACTTCCTCCTATAATTATCATATCTAAAACAAAACAACAAAAAAAAATCCTTGTCCCTTTGTTTTAATGTATTTGTTAATTTTTCTTCCATTTACATTCCTGACTACGTTCCCAGCTTCTCTTACATTTTCCAGATATTATTGCCTGTCTTCCTCTTTCTGCGTTCTCATGTCGTTTATGAAAGGAGGAATAACCAGAGAAGCCAGAGTTCAAATCCTGCTGCAGTTCCTTGTGACCTTGGGCAAATTCACTTCACCCTCCATTGTCTCAGATACAAACTTAGCGATTTATTTTAATAATTTGGCTTGCTGAAAATTCTTAAGCCCTCTTATTTTCCTTATAGTTAGCTACAACTCAGGAATTTATTTTGATTTAGGGCCACCTCTAAAGGTAGTGGTGGGAGAATGGGACTGGGTGTCTCACAAGACCCCCAGGGACACTTTGAGTGGGAGGGATTTTTTAGGCTGCTCAGACCCTTTAAGAAACTGCCTGGGAGGATTGGCAAACACATTAGTGTTCCGATACTCCTGGGAAAAGTTAGGAGTTGCAGCTTTCCTGGGAGTAATGGAGCACTAACTTGCATACCGATGGTCCCAGGTAGTTTCTTAAAGAGTCTGAGCAGCCTAAAGGAAGCCACCCCCATGCAAAATGTCCCATAACACTGAGAGTCTTGTGAGACACCTTGTCCCTCTCCTCCCCCACACCACTTCTGCTTCTAAAGATAGCCCAAATGTCATAATAAAAATTTTAAAAATTAGTTTAAACTTGCACGCAAATGCCCCTTCCAAACCCCACCCCTTTGCCAAAAAGACTGTCTGCAGCCTCCACCTCCCCCCAACCTAGCCTTAAGACCCTCCAGGTATAATTTTGTAAGAACATAAGAAATTGCCATGCTGGGTGAGACCAAGGGTCCATCAAGCCCAGCATCCTGTTTCCAAAAGAGACCAAACCAGGCCACAAGAACCTGGCAATTACCCAAAAACTAAGAAGACCCCATGCTACTGATGCAATTAATAGCAGTGGCTATTCCCTAAGTAAATTTGATTAATAGCTGTTAATGGACTTCTCCTCCAAGAACTTATCCAAACCTTTTTTGAATCCAGCTACACTAGGCTTTGGGTCCTGTGCCAGCTGGCCACTATTCATTATAACCTGTTACAGGTTCACTGTATGGGTGTGGAAAAACCTAAGAACACAAATTTCCCCCAGTGAGATTACCTACTCTGATTCAAACAGAGCTGGTATATCCCCCCACCCCCCCAAGCACATTCCCTCTTTGTGAGACCCACTACTCTGAAAACAAATGAAGCCAGTATCCTGCAGGCTCCTTTCCTTACAGGATCTGCTATTCAGGCAAAAAACAAAGCAACTCTGTGAGACAGCACAATTGTGGATGCTATCAATGCTAGATTATGCTTCTAAAAGCAGGGCAGAATTCACAGATATAGCAAAGACAATAGTTGCAATGATAATAATGTAGTACAAATGTTTCATATGATTAGGACAGCTGAGTTGCTTCTGTCAGTGGGATTCACTCTCTTCATCTATTACTTTGCCATCTCCCTCCCCTGCCTCTTAGATATACCCTTTTTGTCTGTGCTTCAAAAATGTTTTGAGAGACTCATGCAGTTTTCCAAAACATGCTCCAGAGTGGGAGCTGCCTGCTCACAGATCCTACACAGCTGGTGTTTATGCCTTCTTTTCTCACAGTTGTTGTACAGTAACCTGACATGGGGTTGATGTGAGAATGCTAAATTCAATGAGGCCTATCTTCTAAATATATCTTTAGCCAAACATGTACATTCCCCATGGACTCAACACCTGTTGGCTGAATAGTTTCATAATCTATGGTTATATTGGTGGCAGCACTATTCAAAGCAATGGGGTAGATTTTTTAAAAATGCGCGTTCGCGTACTTTTGTTGGCGCACCAGTCGCAAACAAAAGTACGCTGGATTTTAGTAGATACACGCGTAGCCGCATGTATCTTCTAAAATCCAGGATCGGCGCGCGCAAAGCTGCCGATTTTGGGCAGCCGGCGCACGCCGAGCCGCGCAGCCTGCCTCCATTCCCTCCAAGGCCACTCCAATTTCGGAGTGGCCTCGGAGGGAACTCTCTTTCGCCCTCCCCTCACCTTCCCCTCCCTTCCTCTACCTAACCCACCCCCCCGGCCCTATCTAAACCCCCCCTACCTTTGTCCACGGATTTACGCCTCCCAGAGGGAGAAGTAAATCCACGCGCGCCAGCGGGCCGCTGGCGTGCCGAGACGCAACCCGGGGGCAGTTCCGGAGGGTGCGGCAACGCCCCCAGACTGCCCCGGGCCGAAACCATGCCCCCGGGCCCGCCCCCGAAACACCGCTTCCCGCCCCCAAAACACCGCGTCGATCAGCCCCACCCCCGACACGCCCCCGACAAAAACCCCCAGGACTTACGCGAGTCCTGGGGCTCTGCGCGCGCCGGCAGGCCTATGGAAAATAGGCGCACCGGCGCGCAAGGCCCTGCTCGCGTAAATCCGGGCAGATTTACATGAGCAGGGCTTTTAAAATCCACCCGAATATGAATAACTTGTTTGATACATAAATGCATTAAACACTGGCTGCCTAAGCACTAGCAAATATAAAAGACCACTACTACTACCATATTTGCAAGAAAAACTAATTCCATTAGTTTATTTCTCACCTTGTGTAGCTGGTCAGATAACCCCAAAAATGAAATCCTAAACCCCATGAAAGCTTTATTGCACCTGAATTTTAGTTGCTTCAGAAGTGTGGCTGCATTGAAATATTTAGCAGGTATGCCTCTATGTTACCAGGAACCTCTCTGGCAGTTCTCAGCATTTCCTGTCATTTTTTTTTTTTTTTTTTTGCAATGCTCTGCTGGTGGTTGTGTATGTGACTGGCTCATCTGATGTTTGGGAAATGCCTGGCTCAACAGAATTCATGGTTAAACTCTCATTGGCTCAATTCAGTGTCAGGCTGTCTTTGCTCATCATAGCCTGCTTAGCAAAAGTTCAGAGTACTCTCTTTAGTTGTATATCTGCAGATATTTGGGTGTCTTTCCATGCTGTGATAAGTTCTGATCTCAGGTCCTTGCTTGTCATCACCCACTGGCAATTCACACTCTGCTTTATTATATTTTGTATTATGTGGAACAGTGAAACCCAAGTATATCTTTCTCATCTATCTCCTCCCTCTTGACATCTGGAGGTCATGTGATTATAATCATATGTCAAGATTTCCTTTCACCCAACCAGCAACACAAGAAGGGCATTGATATGCAAGAAGAAAATATAAAAAATATACCAAAAGGATGAGGTGTAAATAATCACAGTTAAAAAGGATCGGTATCCGATGTAAACATCTGCTTAAGAGATGTAATCTACTGCCTCTCACCCACAATGGGTCACAAGCAATTGTCAGACATAAGCACTCAAAGAACAGATCATTTACCTGATCCTTCAAATTTCTATAACCTATTTTTATATATTTTGATTGCACATAAAAATGTTGCCCAATAATATTGTACCCATTGTGGGTGAGAAGCAGTAGATTACATCTCTTAAGTACATGTATACATCTGATACCAATCCTTTTTAACTATGGTTATTTACATCTCATCCTTTTGGTATATTTTTTATATTATATGAGGTGTCTGCTTTGTGTGTTCAAAACAGAAAATGTCATAATAAGGAATACATAGTCATGTAGAATAATGATTATACATTTCAGAAATGCAAAATAAATTACAGACTTAAAGAAAGCAAAAGATTGCGTCCAAATTGTTTAACAAGTATATACAATTTATCATTCATTTATTCTGGGAAAGTATTGAAATCATTGCAGGGAGTGATATGGGAATCAGATACAGTTATCTATATCGAAGTTTCTAAATTGTTACCTCATAAAGTAAGAAAATTGTTTCTTAATCAGGACTACCTCTATAGGGCATGAGAGTGCATTTTTCTATATGTGCCATCATTCTGTGGCTTATATTTAATTGTTTATAGAAGCAGCTGCATAATACGTAGCCCCTTTTTATTTATTTTAACCTTTCTAGCCCCTAGATCACTCTGAGGTTGATTTTAAAATGAGCACACGTGTGTCCATACATGGGCGTATCCACACATAAGCGAGGATCCACTAGAATTTTTAATCATGCATGCACTTACATGCATATGATTTTACATGCATCAACCGTGCATAAGTATGCTCCTAATTTTAAGAGGTTATTCAAGCACAGCTAGCACATGCGTGTCTTCAATAGGACCATGTTGGATTTTATGTGCAAATATTCAGGCGAGACACATTCCCAGTTTTTCAATTAATCCACCACTTTGACCCAGCTAATAGTGATGTCTTTCAGACCCCTCTGGTTCTTTATCCTGCATGTTGCTCAGTAGACCTGGACCCCTCACCCTATCCACTAAGCTGTATAACTCAAGATCAATAGACTTGCTCCTCATATGCATGCTGTAAGTTTCGATTTTAAAATTCAGAATTACATGCGTAAGTCTTGGCCCACCCCTTTTATGCCTCCTCCTTCCTTAATCTAGCACAGGTACATATGCATGTATTTTGCTGCTTTTTAAAATCTGTGTTTCTTGTGCACAGACCACATGTGCATGTCTATGAGCATTTTTGCACAAGCAATACTTTTACAATCTGGTTCCCCCCTTCCTCCCCACACACCCCATTCTACAAGACAATAGACATCATATAAGATGAACAGCTCATTCCTACAGACCACATATAACACATCATTCAACCCCCCCCCCCCCACCAAAAAAAAGGAAAGAAGGGAAGTAAAAAAAACAATTCAAAATAAAAATGCAAAATTACTTGTGAAAAAATTTGACAAAGTCAAAAACAAACTAATCATCTGTTCAGAAATAAGGGGGGAAAAGCTATTGAAATCAATTCTCTTTCTTCAAGCTAGAAAAGGAATAAAAAACTTGATCTTCCAACTTTCATGGGAGGGTGGAGAAGTACCATTTTTTCTTCTGTGACACATGCTTACAAAACAAAAGAAAAAATTAATTCAGTTTTTTTTAATCAAATCATAGGGTAAGAATGGGATAAATCTCTTTGTGCTAGCTTAATAACTTATTTTCATAGACAAGTAAAGTTATATTTTACCCTTATTCTGCTAAAAGGCAAAGGGAAAAAACCTCTTCCAATTCTAGTTAATACACATAGAGAAGACAGAAAAGTGTGCCATAATAGACACATCTGCTTTGCTAATTAATATAAGTTAGCACAAGTAGAAAGAGCAGAAAATACATATGACCAATTAGAAAGGACAGACTGGTACAAGCAAAGACTAGGAGAGAAAAGTTTGCATTCATAAAAAACACTCTTATCTCATACATACCTCCTTCTCACTCAAAGAAAGGAAAAGAAACTCAGTATAGCTGTCCTAGAGTATTGAATTATGCTTTAAAAGAAACAAAGCAAAAGAAACAAACATTTTTATGTATCTACTAGCAATAGGAACTCATCAACAACTGTTTCCAGGTTTGTATTTGTAGCCCTGTCTTTGTTTAATTGCTTGTGCAAGATGCTGCCTCCTGTTCTCACTGGACTGTCACTTCCCTTTCTCCTTGTCCTGCACATTTCCAAAGCAAACAAGCTCACTTTTGAAACAAGCGAAAGCAAGAAAGTTTAGGTACTGGAAAGGAGGGAGGAAAATTAGCAAGTAATTAATGGCTCAGAACATTGATAAAAAGTAATCTCAAGATAATTATTTAATTTAGATCTGAAAATTGACTTTGTGCCCAGGCTGTCAATGCACCAGAGCAGTGGCTGCATGTCATAAATTTGCAAATTACTTAGCTTAATGAGACAAAATTTATGAAAATTCCGAAGAAATAAAAAAGAGCAACATACACAAATACCATAATATGGCCTGAAGCCAGCAACAATTTTCTCATCACTGGTGGGAGTTATTCTGAGCCTAAAGGACTGCTTGGCTCAGTTTCTCAGATGAAACATTACAAAACAGATTGACACCACAAAGAACAGCTAACATTACTTTTCATCTTTTCCTTTCGAAGCAAAAAACTCTAAAACAAACTTACAAATGACTTTCATGCTGTACCATTCAGAGACAGAGAGAGAGAAAATTCTGACAGACATAAAGCTACAGTTAGTCAAATGAAACAAATCAGTAGTTTCAAAAGACAGAAAGAGCTCAGCTGGTGGAACAAATTAACAAGGAATTTCAGAGATAAGAGGCACAGGAAGAGAAAAGTCCACATTCTTGTTAACAAGCGACAGTCCTTCTTCAGGGTTTTCTTTAGTGAGCACCGAACTGAAGTATTTGTTTAATATTTCTACCATTTCTTTGTGTGTGGAAAGAGATGAAGAAATGGTGGAAATATTAAACAAATACTTCAGTTCGGTGTTCACTAAAGAAGACTCTGGAGAAGGAACATCGCTAGTTAACAAGACAGTGGATAGGGGTGGATTAGACGAAACTCTGTTTACAGAAGAGAATGTATGGGAAGAGCTAGGAAAACCAAAAGTGGACAAAGCCATGGGACCTGATGAGGTTCATCCCAGGATTCTGAAGGAGCTCAGAGATGTGCTGGCGGGGTCCACTGCGTGACCTGTTCAATAGATCCCTGGAAACGGGAGTGGTGCCGAGTGATTGGAGAAGAGCGGTGGTGGTCCCGCTTCACAAGACTGAGAGCAGAGAGGAGGCTGGAAACTACAGGCCATTTAGCCTCACCTCAGTGGTGTGAAAACTAATGGGGACTCTGCTGAAAGAAAGGATAATGAACTATCTACAATCTGATGGGTTGTTCGATCTGAGGCAGCATGGATTCACTAGGGGAAGGTCCTGTCAGACGAATCTGATTGATTTTTTTGATTGGGTGACGAGAACTGGATCAGGAAAGAGCAGTCAATCTGATTTACTTGGATTTTAGTAAAGGTTTTAATATGGTCCCGCATAGAAGACTCATGAATAAAATGAGAAGCTTGGGAGTGAGCACCAAGGTGGTGGCGTGGATTACAAACTGGTTGATGGATAGAAAACAGTGTGTGATGGTAAGTCTAACTTACTACGGTGTTAAGTCGAGTGCCACAAAGATCAGTGTTGGGACCGGTTCTGTTCAATATCTTTGTGTGTGACATTGCGGAAGGGATAGAAGGTAAAGTTTGTGTACTTGCAGATGGTACTAAGATCTGCAATAGGTAGACACATCGAAAGGAGTAGAGAGAATAAGAAGTGATTTAAGGAAGCTTGAACAGTGGTCGAAGATATGGCAGCTGGGATTCAATGCCAAGAAGTGCAGAGTCATGCATCTGGGGTGTGGTAATCCAAAAGAGCTGTATGTGATGGGAGGTGAAGGGCTGTTGTGCATGGAGCAAGAGAGGGACCTTGGGGTGATAGTGTCTAGTGATCTGAAGATGACAAAGCAATGTGACAACGTGATAGCTAAATCCAGAAGAATGCTGGGCTGCATAGTGAGAAGGAATAACTAGTAAGAAAAAGTTGTAAAGTTCCTTGTTGAGGCTTCACCTGGAATACTGTGTTCAGTTCAAAAGGGACAGAGACAGAATGGAGGCAGTCCAGAGGAGAGTGACCAAAATGGTGGTTGGTCTCCATCAATTGACTTGAGAGGTTGAAGGACCTAAATATGTATACCCTGGAGGAGAGGAGGAGCAGGGGAGAATATAATACAGACCTTCAGATACCTGAAAGGGGGTTTTACTGATGCACAATCAACAGCAAACCTTTTCCACTGGAAAGAAATCAGAAGAACTAGGGGTCACGAAATGAAGCTCCAGGGAGGATGATTCAGAATCAATGTCAGGAAATATTTCTTCATGGAGAGGGTGGTGGATTCCTGGAATACCCTTCTGGAGGAAGTGGTGAAGACAAAAACAGTTTGGTCCTTTTCTGCCATCATTTATATGTTTCTATAATTAAGAAGAAAATCTGGAATGGTTCATAACATTAACAACAACACTGGAATCCTGAGATCCTGGAAGACTGATTTACAATGTCAAATTTGTTGCAGGTTCACAGTGTGAATGTGGCAAAGTACAAGGATACAAACCCCCAGGCCCCTTCCCTGTGAGATTCCCTTCCCTGAAACAGGGCGGGTATCCCCCAAAAACATTCCTCCTTGGTGAGATCTGCTGCCCTGAACACAAATGAAACCAGTAACCTGCTTCTCTCCCCCCCTTTAGGAAAAAAAACAAAGCCATACTCATATTCTGAGTCAACACAACTGCAGATGCCAGGATAAACAATGTTTTATTATTAATACTAAGTCATGCTTCTAAAAGCAGTGCAGAATACACCAATATAGCAAAGACAATAGTTGCAATTAGAGCAGCTGAATTGCTTCTGTTGGTGTGGATTCTCTCTTTCCATTTGTCCCTCTGCCATATCCCTCCCCTGCCTCTGTTAGTTATATTCTTTTCATCTGTGCATCAGAAACATGTTTGAGAGAGTAGTATGATTTCCCCTGCACATCTGGTGTCATTTTCTCCCAATGACTTGGGATTGGTGTGAGAAAGTTGAGACTAATGAGGCCTATCTTCTAAATATATCCTTACCCAAACTTGTCAGACAGGCCAATCAATTCCATTACATGCCCCTATCATGTGATGGGCATAATCTGAATAGCAGCTGGATAGCACCATTTTGATTCAGATGGCACAGGGCCTGGGGCCTAGGAGGTGCTCCAGTCCCCACTAGGCCATTAGGTCCTTGAAGATATGCCAGGGAGAAAGGATCCTAAGGTTAGGTGAAGGAGGGTTAGAGGCTAGAGGCATGGTCATTTCTTTGCATAGGGGATGGGAAGGGGCATTCGCCTCGTGAATTTAAACTTTTTTTTATTTTGTCATTAGGGACACCCCCCTGGGGTTTTGGGACCCTTTGGAAGGGGGGGGGGGTATCCTTTAACATGATGGCAGCCTCGGGATGAGAGTCTGCCATTATGCAGTGTTAGTGGGGTTTCCAAACCATGGTATTTCCCCCTCTGGGGGAAAATACTGCAGCTTAGTAGGGATGTGCATTCGTTTGCGACAAAATAGGAAATATAGACGATATGTCCTATTTTGTCATGGGTTGGGGGGCCCCAAAAATGATAGGAAAACCCCACAAAATTTTGTGTGGTATTCTTATTTTTTGGGGGGGGGGGGGGGGGAAGAGCACATAACCCCCCCCCAAACCCACCCCAACCCTTCAGATTTAATTTACAATCCCCCACCCTCCCGACTCCCCCCAAACAACTTGCCTAAAGTCCCTGGTGGTCCAGCGAGGTTCTGGGAGCGTTCTCCCACTCTCGAGCCGTTGGCTGCCAGTAAACAAAATGGCGCAGGTGACACTTTGCCCTTACCATGTGACAGGGGCTATTGGTACCATTGGCCGGCCCCTGTCACATGATAGGAGCAATGGATGGCCCGCACCATTTTTTAAGATGGCGATGGCCATCCATTGCTCCTATTATGTGACAGGGGCCGGCCAATGGCACTGATAGCCCCTGTCACATGGTAAGGGCAAAGTGTCACCGGTGCCATTTTGTTTACTGGCAGCCGATGGCCTGAGAGCGGGAGATCGCTCCCGGGATCCCGCTGGACCACAAGGGACTTTAGCCAAGTTTTGGGGGGGTTGGGGAGAATGGGGGATTGTAATTTATTAAATCTGAAGGGTTGGGGTGGGGGTTTTTTTTCTTCGGATGGGAACAGCCGAAAAAAATCAGCCCAGACCGTGGGAAACAAAATTTCCCACAGCGGTCGCCATCTTTAAAGATGGCGCCGGCCATCCAGTGCTCCTACCATGTGACAGGAGCTGGCCAATGGCACGGATACCCTGTCATATGGTAAGGGCAAAGGGCCATCGGCGCCATCTTTATGAGTGGCAACCGACGGCCTGAGAACGGGAGATCGCTCCCAGGACCACCACTAGACCACCAGGTATGTTTTGGGGGGCTCGGGAGGGTGGGGGAAGCTAAGGGGTCATTTTTAAAGGGTCGAGTGGGTTTTTTTTATCGGGCCATTGGCGCCATTTTTGAGTGGCAGCCAAAATAGCGCCGATGGCCCGAGAGTGGGAGATTGGTCCCCGCGCCCCCACTGGACCACCAGGTAATCGTAAAAAGTTTTGGGGGGTTCGGGAGGGTGGGGGAAGGTAAGGGGTTCATTTTAAAGGGTCGGGCCTCACTACAAAAAAAATAACGATGTGAATCGGAACCAATTCCGATTCACATCACCCACATCACCCATGATCAGATTTTTTTCCCCCTCTAGCCGAACCCGATCGTTAAGACGATCGGGCACACGATTCACATCTCTATTAGAAACACTGTCCGTTTGGTATCATTGATAAACACCAGGGTCAATGTCACCTGTTACCAGTTCAGGAAACAGTTCTCCCTGCAAAGAATCTAGGATCTCTCTGCTTCTAGAAGACACTGCAGCTGAGATTTCCCAATCAGCATCTGGCAGATTGAAATCACCTAGCAATAGCTCCTCCTCTTTCATTGCAATTTTGTGAATATTCTCCATTAAATCTCTTTCTTCTGTCTTTGATAGTATATTACACCAATGTAAATAGATGTTCATGCCCTCTTTCCCGCTTAACCCACAGTGCCTAATTAGCTCATGAGCCCTGCAGTTCTGTTGCTTTAATATTATATCAAGTGCCACTCCTCCTTCCTTTATTCCTTCCTGATTAATTTTAGTCCAGTATAACTATGTTCCAGTTATAGTTTTCAAAATACCATCTCTCAGTGACACATACTATATCCAACTCAGCCTCTTCCATGACTGCCTCTAACTCCAGAACTTTATTTCCCATACTATGGGCATTAGTGTACATAGTTTTCCAGATATTGTCCTTTTTTCTCATTTCTATGGAAGAGTTAAATATTTTACTTTCCTGAGATCTATGTTCACCCATCCCTAGTCAGTAGATTTGCCAGTCTGTTATGGAAGATGCTGTGCCCCTTCTTCAAAAGGTGGACCCCCATCTCTGCTCTGAAGTCCTTGTAGCAACATCCTCTGGACAAGGAAATCATCAAGCTCTCATTGGCACAATCTACACTGCCATTAATTCATCTCCAGAATGCAAGCTTCTCTGCCTAGTCCTTTATCCTTGATCAGGAAGACTGAGGATAATACTACCTGTGCTTTGCCTCCTCTCTCACGCCCAGGAAGTTACTTTTGATATGAACTGTGTGGTACCTAACAGTATCATTTGTGCCACCATGGATGAGCAGCATCGGATAATAGTAAATAGGCTTGATGATTCTCGGCATCTCATCATGATATCTTCGATCTTGGCACTCAGCAGACAGCACACCTGCTTGGACAGCTTGCATGGTTGGCAGATAGATGCCTCTGTACCCCTCAGAATGAGTCACCAACCACCTCTACTCTTCGCTTTCTAGCCCTTTCCTTCTATAAACTAAGCATTAATATTAACATAGTAAACAGAAAAGCATTGAAAAAAATACTCTCTTCAAAATCAACTAAAAGGCAATGAAAAAATATCTTTTTTCAAAATTAAGTCATGGCATTTGAATCAATAGCTAGACAAACATATCCCTGTTTCTAATTTAGTCCGTGCAAGAATTGTCACTATTAGCCATGTAGAATGGGGAAAGCTACTGCTTATCCCTGGTTATGAGCAAGGAGGATTGGACCTGTTCTTTGGGATCCTATAGGGTATTTATGAACTGGATTGGCCACTGTCAGAGATAAGATGCTGGGCTTGATGGACCTTTGGTTTGACCCAGTATGGAATTTCTTATGTTCTTATATAGTATGAATAAAAAGTGTTCATAATACTTCCCCCTTTAAATTCTTTGGGAATTTCTTGTCAAGTGTTCAGGGATTTTTGTGTTCTTTTGAAACTTTCTGATGCTTAGACGTGTTGCTGAAATACTTAGAAAGCTGTCAGTTCAGGCTCTAGGGCTCCTCAGAACAAAGCTTCAGGCTTCTCTCACACCTCAGAAGCAGGTGACAGAGGAAAGCTCTGTCTTGCTTACTGCTGTCATCACACTCCAGCTAATCCACTTCTCTTAACACCTTTGGTATGATAAATATTAATTGAAGATTAGATTTGTTAGAAGCAATTAGCATTAAATGTGAATTATCATCTGTGCTGTCACTGCTGCCTTAGGCCTTACTTGAAGAATCCAGGTATTCTTTTTCCATTTCTGTGCTGTACTTAGAGAACTGCAGTGACTGTAAATGGGGAGAAGTCAAGTCACATTAGTCAAATAGGGGCTGGTGTGGCTCAAAGTCCTGTGGAACCTCATGCTGCTGCATGTCATCCTTTATATATATTCATATTGTTGAAGATTTGAAAGATTGATCATTGATTTGTTGAACATCCTACTGAAGGCCGCAGTCCAGCAGCAAGAGGGGGGCTTCCCAGTCTTTTGCATCGAGTGTCACATGTATGATTTTTTACCCACCAGTGAGAAGTTGTACATGTGCATGCGATGCAAAAAGCTCCTGGCTCTCAGAGAACGAGTCCGATCTCTGGAGGCTAGAGTGGCAGACCTGCAGGAGCTGAGGCAGAGAGGTATATAGATGAGACCTTCAGGGACATAGTAGCCAAGTCCCAACTTCAGACTGGCAGCCCTGGTGCTGCCTTGGAGGAAGAAAGTCTCATGATTGGAGAGCATCAACCTGATATAGCAGGAAAGGATCCTGTAGCAAGGACCTGTCTCTCCAGGTGATGTACTGTCCTTTCGTACCGAGGATATCTCCCCAAGGCCTACTACCCAGGAGGGAAGGGTTAGGACGGCTGTCATAGTTGGTGAGTCGATTATTAGGGATGTAGATAGCTGGGTAGCTGGTGAGCATGAGGATCACCTGGTAACATGCCTACCTGGTGCGAAGGTGGCGGCCCTCACTCGTCACCTAGATGGGATTTTAGACAGTGCTAGGGAGGAGCCGGCTGTCGTGGTACATGTGGGCACCAACGACATAGGAAAATGTGGGAGGGAGGTTCTGGAAGCCAAATTTAAGCTCTTAGGTAGAAATCTTAAATCCAGAACCTCCAGGGTAGCATTCTCTGAAATGCTCCCTGTTCCACACGCAGGTCACCAGAGGCAGGCAGAGCTCCGGAGTCTCAATGCGTAGATGAGACGATGGTGCCAGGAAGAGGGATTCAGTTTTGTTAGGAACTGGGGAACCTTTTGGGGAAGGGGGAGTCTCTTCCGAAGGGATGGGCTCCACCTTAACCAGGGTGGAACCAGACTGCTGGCGCTAACCTTTAAAAAGGAGATACAGCAGCTTATAAACTAGAACAAAGGGGAAAGCAGATAGTCACTCAGCAGTGCATGGTTCGGAGAGAGGTATCTTTAAAGGATACTAATGATGCATTAGAATTAGGGCATCCTGACAGTGAGGTTCCAATAATAAGAAAAGTAGTCCAAGTGCCTGTAACTAAAAACTCACCTGAGCTAAAAAATTCTAACTTATCCCTATCAATTAAAAAGCAGAATGAAAATACAAACAAAAAACAAACTTTTAAATGTTTGTATGCTAATGCCAGAAGTCTAAGAAGTAAGATGGGAGAATATGAATATATAGCAGTAAATTATAACATAGACTTAATTGGCATCTCAGAGACATGGTGGAAGGAGGACAACCAATGGGACAATGCTATACCGGGGTACAAATTATATAGCAATGACAGGAACCGACGAGAGAGGGAGCAATTTTTGGATCTAATTCTCAGTGGAGAACAGGATTTGGTGAGAGAGGTAACGGTGGTGAGGCCTCTTGGCAATAGTGATCATAATATGATCAAATTTGATTTAATGACTGGAAGGGGGACAGTAAGCAAATCCATGGCTCTCGTGCTAAACTTTCAAAAGGGAAACTTTGATAAAATGAGAAAAATAGTTAGAAAAAAACTGAAAGGAGCAGCTACAAAAGTAAAAAGTGTGCAAGAGGCGTGGTCATTGTTAAAAAAATACCATCCTAGAAGCACAATCCAGATGTATTCCACACATTAAGAAAGGTGAAAAGAAGGCAAAACGATTACCGGCATGGTTAAAAGGGGAGGTGAAAGAAGCTATTTTAGCCAAAAGATCTTCATTCAAAAATTGGAAGAAAGATCCAACAGAATAAAATAGGATAATGCATAAATGTTGGCAAGTTAAATATAAGACATTGATAAGACAGGCTAAGAGAGAATTTGAAAAGAAGTTGGCCGTAGAGGCAAAAACTCACAATAAAAACTTTTTAAAATATATCCGAAGCAGAAAGCCTGTGAGGGAGTCAGTTGGACCGTTAGATGATCGAGGGGTTAAAGGGGCACTTAGAGAAGATAAGGCCATCGCTGAAAGATTAAATGATTTCTTTTCTTCGGTGTTTATTGAAGAGGATGTTGGGGAGGTACCCGTACTGGAGAAGGTTTTCATGGGTAATGATTCAGATGGACTGAACCAAATCACAGTGAACCTAGAAGATGTGGTAAACCTGATTGACAAACTTAAGAGTAGTAAATCTCCTGGACCGGATGGTATACACCCCAGAGTTCTGAAGGAACTAAAAAATGAAATTTCAGACCTATTAGTAAAAATTTGTAACCTGTCATTAAAATCATCCATTGTACCTGAAGTCTGGAGGATAGCTAATGTAACCCCCATATTTAAAAAGGGCTCCAGGGGCGATCCAGGAAACTATAGACCGGTTAGCCTGACTTCAGTGCCAGGAATAATAGTGGAAAGTATTCTAAACATCAAAGTCACAGAACATATAGAAAGATATGGTTTAATGGAACAAAGTCAGCATGGCTTTACCCAAGGCAAGTCTTGCCTCACAAATCTGCTTCACTTTTTTGAAGGAGTTAATAAACATGTGGATAAAGGTGAACTTGTAGATGTAGTGTACTTGGATTTTCAGAAGGCAATTGACAAAGTTCCTCATGAGAGGCTTCTAGGAAAAATAAAAAGTCATGGGATAGGTGGTGATGTCCTTTCGTGGATTACAAACTGGCTAAAAGACAGGAAACAGAGTAGGATTAAATGGACAGTTTTCTCAGTGGAAGGGAGTGGGCAGTGGAGTGCCTCTGGGATCTGTATTGGGACCTTTACTTTTCAATATATTTATAAATGATCTGGAAAGAAATACGACGAGTGAGATAATCAAATTTGCAGATGATACAAAATTGTTCGGAGTAGTTAAATCACAAGCAGATTGTGATAAATTGCAGGAAGACCTTGTGAGGCTGGAAAATTGGGCATCAAAATGGCTTATGAAATTTAATGTGGATAAGTGCAAGGTGATGCATATAAGGAAAAATAACCCATGCTATAGTTACAGAATGTTAGGTTCCATATTAGGTGCTACTACCCAAGAAAGAGATCTAGGCGTCATAGTGGATAACACATTGAAATCATCGGTTCAGTGTGCTGCGACAGTCAAAAAAGCAAACAGAATGTTGGAAATTATTAGAAAGTGAATGGTGAATAAAACGGAAAATGTCATAATGCCTCTGTATTGCTCCATGGTGAGACCGCACCTTGAATACTGTGTACAATTCTGGTCGCCGCATCTCAAAAAAGATATAATTGCGATGGAGAAGGTACAGAGAAGGGCTACCAAAATGATAAGGGGAATGGAACAACTCCCCTATGAGGAAAGACGAAAGAGGTTAGGACTTTTCAGCTTGGAGAAGAGATGGCTGAGGGGGATATGATAGAGATGTTTAAAATCATGAGAGGTCTAGAACGGGTAGATGTGAATCGGTTATTTACTCTTTCGGATAATAGGAAGACTAGGGGGTACTCCATGAAATTATCATGTGGCACATTTAAAACTAATCGGAGAAAGTTCTTTTTCACTCAACGCACAATTAAACTCTGGAATTTGTTGCCAGAAAATGTGGTTAGTGCAGTTAGTATTAGGGATGTGAATCGTTTTCCATATCGTCTTAACGATAGAAATCGTGTGGCAGGGCAAGAAAATCGTCTTAGGCACGATTTTTTAGTTAAAAAATCGTTTTTTCCAATTAGTGCGCACTAACTCGAGTTAGTGCGCACTAACTGGGAGTTAGTGCACACTAACTGAAAATGATACAATTTGACACTTTTCAGGTCAGTTAAGGTCAGTTTAGGAATGAATATGTATTCCTATTGGCTGCCCTCTTATTTATTCATGTTACCAAGTTTCCTACTGACAGTATATGGGGGATGGGAAATGGAAACAGTTGGTAGCTTGACAAAACAAGTAATGTGATCAGTCAATGTGACTAGAACTTGTGCCCTAACCCTGATACCAGGGGTATTGTGATCTTCCTGCACACAGTGCCCTATCCCTATTAATACCAGGAGTGTTGTGATCTTCCTGCACACAGTGCCCTATCCCTAATACCAGGGGTGTTGTGATCTTCCTGCACACAGTGCCCTATTCCTGATACCGGGGGTGTTGTGATCTTCTTGCACACATCCCGGTATCAGGGATAGGGCACTGCATGCAGGAAGATCACAACACTCCTGGTATTAATAGGGATAGGGCACTGCATGCAGGAAGATCACAACACTCCTGGTATTAATAGGGATAGGGCACTGCATGCAGGAAGATCACAACACCCCTGGTATCAGGGATAGGGCACTGTGTGCAGGAAGATCACAATACCCCGGAGGAGTGAGGGTCAGGCAGCTCCCCCCTGTCTGTGAAGCCAGCCTCTCACTAGTAATGCAGGGAGGGAGCTGTCTCAGACTTCACCATCCTCCCCCCCCCCCCTCACCCACACACCATTCACTAGCTGGGACATGGGGGAAGTCAGGAGTGAGGGTCAGGCAGCTCCCCCCTGTCTGTGAAGCCAGCCTCTCACTAGTAATGCAGGGAGGGGGCTGTCTCAGACTTCACCCCCCTCCCCCCCCCACCCTCACCCAC
Organism: Rhinatrema bivittatum; assembly: GCF_901001135.1. Classification (NCBI taxonomy): domain Eukaryota; kingdom Metazoa; phylum Chordata; class Amphibia; order Gymnophiona; family Rhinatrematidae; genus Rhinatrema; species Rhinatrema bivittatum. The sequence continues at coordinate 304,886,053 of NC_042618.1, forward strand.
ACACCATTCACTAGCTGGGACATGGGGGAAGTCAGGAGTGAGGGTCAGGCAGCTCCCCCCTGTCTGTGAAGCCAGCCTCTCACTAGTAATGCAGGGAGGGAGCTGTCTCAGACTTCACCATCCTCCCCCCCCCCCCCTTCACCCACACACCATTCACTAGCTGGGACATGGGGGAAGTCAGGAGTGAGGGTCAGGCAGCTCCCCCCTGTCTGTGAAGCCAGCCTCTCACTAGTAATGCAGGGAGGGAGCTGTCTCAGACTTCACCATCCTCCCCCCCCCTCACCCACACACCATTCACTAGCTGGGACATGGGGGAAGTCAGGAGTGAGGGTCAGGCAGCTCCCCCCTGTCTGTGAAGCCAGCCTCTCACTAGTAATGCAGGGAGGGAGCTGTCTCAGACTTCACCATCCTCCCCCCCCCCTCACCCACACACCATTCACTAGCTGGGACATGGGGGAAGTCAGGAGTGAGGGTCAGGCAGCTCCCCCCTGTCTGTGAAGCCAGCCTCTCACTAGTAATGCAGGGAGGGAGCTGTCTCAGACTTCACCATCTTCCCCCCCCCCCCCTCACCCACACACCATTCACTAGCTGGGACATGGGGGAAGTCAGGAGTGAGGGTCAGGCAGCTCCCCCCTGTCTGTGAAGCCAGCCTCTCACTAGTAATGCAGGGAGGGAGCTGTCTCAGACTTCACCATCCTCCCCCCCCCCCTCACCCACACACCATTCACTAGCTGGGACATGGGGGAAGTCAGGAGTGAGGGTCAGGCAGCTCCCCCCTGTCTGTGAAGCCAGCCTCTCACTAGTAATGCAGGGAGGGAGCTGTCTCAGACTGGTATCAGGGTTAGGGCACTGTGTGCAGGAAGATCACAACACTCCTGGTATTAATAGGGATAGGGCACTGTAAGAGATGACTGTAGTAGATTGAATAAAGATCTGATGTTTCTGCTCTCCTCACACCAAACAAAAACAACACACAAGCAGAGAAGCCCTTCTTACAAAGCTGAGCTAGTGAGTTAAGTAGGAGGAAAAGTAAACATACTTGTGCCAGTGTGGCTACTTAAAAAATACACTTACCAACAATCAATTACATATATTTGAACTGTGTACAGTTCCAGCCAGGACCACCTTTCTAAAATGCACAGTGATTGGCAAATTCAACATGCACTAGCATTTCAGGTGCCTGCTAACAAAAATAATAAACAAACAAGTTCTAGTCACGTGAGTGCTGATCATTACATTACTTTTTTTGTCAAGCTTCCAACTGTTTCCATTTCACATCCCCCCAACCATTACCTCAGTATTAGCCTTGGTAACATCAATAGATAAGAGCACAGCCAGCCAATAGGAATACATACATACATATTCATTCCTAAGTGACCTTTACTGACCTGGGAAGTGTGAACACTTTGTTTCATTTTCTGTTGGTGTTCGTTAGTTTCCAGTTCCATTTCCCATCCCCCCAACCATCACCTCAGTGGTAACCTTGGTAACATCAATAGATAAGAGGGCAGCCAGCCAATAGGAACACATGTTCATTCCTAACTGACCTTCAGTGACCTGGAAAGTGTTTATTTGTATCATTTTCAGTTAGTGCGCACTAACTCGAGTTAGTGCGCACTAACACGATTTAACGATTTTTAACGATAAATCGTTAGAATTTCTATTGTATCGTGTTCTATAACGATTTAAGACGATATAAACATTATCGGACGATAATTTTAATCGTTGAAAAACGATTCACATCCCTAGTTAGTATAGCTGTGTTTAAAAAAGGATTGGATAAGTTCTTGGAAGAGAAGTCCATTACCTGCTATTAATTAAATTGACTTAGATAATATCCACCACTATTACTAGCAACAGTAACATGGAATAGACTTTTGGGTACTTGCCAGGTTCTTATGGCCTGGATTGGCCACTGTTGGAAACAGGATGCTGGGCTTGATGGACCCTTGGTCTGACCCAGTATGGCATGTTCTTATGTTCTTAAGGCTTTTCAAACCTGTTCTGGGGTCCACACAGCCAGCTGGGTTTTCAGGAAACCCACAATGAATATGCATGATATAAATTTGCATATACTGAGTCTCCATAGTATTTGGACTGGTGCTTTTTAATATATTTATAAATGATCAGGAAAGGGGAACAAATTTGCAGATGACACAAAATTATTCAGTGTAGTTAAATCACAAGCAGATCATGATAAATTGCAAGAGGATTATGCGAGACAGGAAGATTGGGCGTCCAAATGGCAAATTAAATTTAATGTGGACAAGTGCAAGGTGATACATATAGAGAAAAATAACCCGTACTGTAGTTGCACTATGTTAGGTTTCACCCAGGAAAATTATTTAGGCCTCATAATGGACAATACATTGAAATCATCAGTTCAGTGTGCGGCAGTGGTCAAAAAAGCAAACCGAGTGTTAGGAATTATTAGGAAGGAAATGGTTAATAAAACAGAATATATCATCATGCCTCTATATCTCTCCATGGTTAAAACCATACCTTGAGTTCTGTGTTCAATTTTGGTTGCCCTATTTCGAAAAGATATAGTTGAACTGGAAAAGATACAGAGAAGGTGAACCAAAATGATAAAGGAGATGGTATGGCTCCCCTGAGAGGAAAGGCTAAAGAGAATTAGGGCTGTTCAGCTTGAAGAAGAGATGGTTGGGAGAAGGGGGAATATGATAGAGGTCTCTAAAATCATGAGTGGATTAGAATGAGTAAATGTGAATCAATTATTTACTCTTTCAAAAAATATAAAGATTAGGGTGCACTCTAGGAAGCTAGCAAGTAGTACATTTAAAACAAATCAAAGACATTTTTTTCATTCAATGTACCATTAAGCACTGAAATTCATTGCCCATGGATGTGGTTAAGGCAGTTAAGGTAGCTGGGTTTAGAAAACATTTGGACACGTTCCTGGAGAAGTCCATAAATTGTTAGTGACTATGTGGATCTTGGGAAATCCACTTCTTATTGCCAAGCATTAGCAATATGGGATCTGTTTATTGTTTGGGATTTTGCTAGGCACTTGGGATCTGGATTGGCCACTTTTGGAGACAGGATACTGGACTTAATAAACCATTAATCTGATCCATATGTCAGTTCTTATGTTCTTAGAGTAGTAATGAGGGTGTGCTTTCGTGATGTAATACATTCTAGACAGTAGTTAAATTATTTTCATGCTAATTAGAAACTCAGTATCAGTAAATTGCACCTTAAGTATATGGTAACTCAGCAGCTGAGTTGCCTGTGTTTTTCTTCACTTCCCATCCCATTGGCCAGGAGTCCAGGAAAAGCCCTTATGCATGACTGCACAAACAGAAGGTGACACTGGCCATTTCATTCAAAATGCGCTTACTACCATTTATTTATTTATTTATTTATTTATTTTGAACTTTTATATACCGACATTCATGTGCAAACAGTTCATATCATATCGGTTTACAGCGAAACAGGGAAGCATAAAACAAGAGCCTTACATCGAACAGGGTTACAGGAATTGGGATCAAATAAAATAGTATGAACTTCCTGATATAAATCAACCTTAAATTGAACAAGGTAATAGGAGCTGGGGTCAAGAGTAAACAAAAGAGTATGAGCCTTAAGATACTATGATACTTGGGAGAGAAAGTGAATAGGAAGGAAAAAAACGTAGCTGAAAGAAATAAAACCAGAACTGTGGGGAAAAAAGGTTAGAGGTTCAGAGGCTTACATGAGGAGGAGTTCCTGTTATTCTAGGAGGCAGAGGGAACCTGAGATTTACTGAAAGGCTTGAGTGAATAGCCAGGTTTTGAGTCTTTTTTTAAAGATGGTCAAAGATCTTTCTTGCCGGAGGTCTGGTGGGAGAGCATTCCAATGTGAGGGGCCAGCTGTGGAGAGAGCTCTTTTCAGTCGGGAAGATTTGATTGGGGGGGGGGCATAAATTGGGTAATTGCCAGGGTAATTGCCAGGTTCTTGTGGCCTGGTTTTGGCCTCTGTTGGAAACAGGATGTTGGGCTTGATGGACCCTTGGTCTGACCCAGCATGGCAATTTCTTATGTTATGTTCTTAAAGAGTGTCTCTGTAGGCAGATCTGATCGGTCTGACGGAGTTGTGGAGATGAAAGGGGATATTTTGATCCGTGGGGGTGAGGTTGTATATGGCTTTGTGAATAATCAATAGCACCTTATACTGGATGCGGAATTTGATAGGAAGCCAATGAAGGTTACGCAGAATGGGTGTGACGTGCTCTCTTTTATTAGTCTTAGTTAAAATCCTAGCCATAGCATTCTGCAGCATCTGCAGGGGTTTGATGGTATTGGCTGGTAGACCGAGCAGCAGTGCGTTGCAGTAGTCAATTTTAGAAAAAATGATGGTTTGAAGAACAGAACGGAAATCTTGAAAGTGTAGAAGGGGTCTCAGTCGTTTTAGGACTTGTAGCTTGAAAAAACAGTCTTTTGTGGTGTTATTGATGAATTTTTTAGGGTTCAGTTGGTTGTCCATGATGACATCGAGGTTTCTCACCTGAGTGGAGAAGATGGGTTGAGTGGCGACCTGATTGTTAGGGACTGTTTTGGTGTTGTCCATGGAGATGAGGAGTTCTGTTTTATTGGTGTTTAGGACTAAGTTGAGGCTTGTGAGAAGTTGGTTAATGGATTGGAGGCAGTTATTCCAGAAACAGAGGGTTTTGTGGAGTGAGTCCTTAATTGGGATGAGTATTTGCACATCGTCGGCGTAAATATAGTGAGTTAATTTTAAATTTATTAAGAGCTGGCAGAGAGGAAGAAGGTAAATGTTGAAGAGAGTTGGGGAGAAAGAGGAGCCTTGGGGGACACCCATGGTTGAGCTAATAGGGTGGGATTCTTTGTTGTTGATTTTAACCTTGTAGAGTCTGTTGCAGAGGAAAGACTTGAACCAACTTAGGGCAGTGCCCTTGATGCCGATGTCCACTAGTCGATCCACGAGGATTGAGTGATTCACTGTATCAAATGCGGCTGATAAGTCTAGGAGAGCAAGAAGGCAGGGTTGTTTTTTCTCTAAACTCAGGAGCATAGTGTCTGAGAGTGATGTTAAGAGGGCTTCTGTGCTAAGGGACTTACGGAAGCCGAACTGTAGTCTAAGTAGTCTGAAAGTTGTCTATTGACGATTTTTTCCAAGAGTTTGGAGAGGAATGGCAGGTTAGCAATAGGGCGGAAGTTGGCTGGGTCTGCTGGTGAGAGGCTTGGCTTTTTCAGAAGAGGTTTTAGAATGGCGAGTTTAAGGGCGTCAGGCACTGATCCTTGTCTTAGCGAGCAATTAATGATTTCTGCGATCGGTTTGGCGATAATATTTGGGATGGAAATGAGAAGATTTGAGGGAATCGCGTCAATAGGGTGGGATGAGGGCTTGATCTTCTTTAGAAAGGTTTCCACCTCTAAAGGGGAAGTGGTTTCAAACGTTTCGAGACTGGTGTTGTGTTGTGAAGGGTTGGTGAAAATGGGTAGAGGCTGTCCGTAATTGGTAGAGGTTAACGGTGATATTAAGTTGATGATTTTATTCTCGAAGTAGGACGCGAGCTCTATGGCCTTGCCAGCTGCTTGGTCGTCAGGTATGGTTGGAGACGACAGTTTGGTGAGGGCCGAAACATATGAGAATAAAGCTCATTTAACTTTTATTTAACTTTTAACTTTTCGAATATTTAACTTTTCGAAAGCCCTACTAGACATTAGAGATGTGCTTCGTTTTTTTCTACTGGGTCGTTTTTTGACTCGGATACTTCGCGGTAAAATTCGGGTTTTCTCGTTTAGTTTTTTTGAAAAACGAAACGAGGAAACCCGAAACCGGCCCAAAAAACGAAGCGGGAAACGAAGATAAAATAAAACCCACCACAAGCATTTAAAATCATTTTAAAACATTACATACAACCCCCCCCCCCCCCACCATCCCGATCCCTCCCCAAGACTTACTAACATCCTTGGGGGTCCAGCAGGGTCCCGGGTTCCATTTGTCCCTCCGTGCCCGGTGTGCCACTGCAAGCCGTGCTCCTCAAAATGGTGCCGAATAGCCTCTGAACTACTATGTCACAGGGGCTACCGGCGCCATTGGTCAGCCCCTGTCACATGCATGTGAATGTTTGGGGTGGTTTTTAATTTAAAAAAAAAAAAATGTGCTCCTATCCCCACACAAACCCGAAAAACGAAGTTTCCCCGAAGTTCGGGGAAAATCCTTTTCGGGTTTCGGGGCCCCCGAACCACTACGAATTAGGCAATTTCGTTGTAATTGCCTAATTCATGATAAACGATTGCACATCTCTACTAGACATACACAATACAGTTCAGATGCAAAAACGAGACTGTTTCCATACCATGGAGCTTAAGATTTAGTCAACGTAGGAGTATGATGGCAGAAAAAGACCATGTGACCTATCTAATCTACCCATCCACTCAGTTGTTTAACTTTATAATCCCTAACACTCACTCAGAGATCGCCTGTGTTTGTCAATAAACATACACGTCAGATGATGCTATAGGAAGTATATTTATTGTAGAGAAATAGGATTTAAAAGCAGCTTTGAAAAGGTGAGTTTTTAAACTGGATTTGAATACGGCCAGAGAGGGAGCCTGATGCATGGACTCAGGAAGTCTATTCTAAGCATTCAACAAATGCAAAATGGAAAGTTCTAAGTCAGGAGTTGATGGTGGAGGAGAAAAGCACAGATAAGAATGACTTACTCGAACAGAGTTCACAAGGAAGACTGCACGGAGAGAGAAGATAGATAATAAGGAAGTTGAGAGTGAATGCATTTATAGGTGAGTAAGAGAAGTTTAAACTGTATACAGAAGTGGATAAGGAGTCAATGTAATGACTTGAGAAGTGGGGTTACATGGTCATAGCAATGTTGAAGGACTATAAATTGTGCAGCTGAATTTTGAATAGATTGCAGTGGAGAGAGACAGTTCAGTGGGAAGGCTGGAAAGAGCAAACTGAAGTAGCACCTCTGCAATTAATTTTTAGAACCTGTTTCAACTGTTCTATTGACAAAAATTAACCCTATGCTAGCATGAGTTAACCTGTCAGAGATGAATGTTGCAGTTATGCCCAAAGCCTTTTCCAATCTCCATGCCAACCTAAGGGGGGAGGGTTCAGACTAGAGCAGTTCATTTCTTTATTTGCTTATAGATGTACCTATCCATAGGTTCTGTTCAACAATCAGTGTCTCTTAGAGTTGATCAGCTTTTTGTTCAGAAAGGCTGTTGGCACATTTTGCTATAGATGAGTACAAGGGAACATGAGGCACCAGAAGAATTCATTCTGTGAGTGGGAATTATCTTGGACCCATTGTGACTGAGTTATTCCAAGTATCTGTTTTAAAAATTACCACAGTCTATAATCTATGATGAGGGACAGTTTATTTCATTTAGTCTCAGGTTTCCAGACAGTTTTCAACTTCACTTCATCTGAAACCTAATAAAAAAAAAAATGTTAAGATGAGGTGAACTGTAGCAGTTAATTAGCATGTAAAATTATATTTTAATGAAGAGAGAAATTGTAAAGTATCGTGTTTTATCTCATGGGCATCTTTAGGAAATTTAAGACATCGTGTTCTATATTTTTTTTAATTATTTTCTTATTTTGGGGATTGCCAGTCATCTCCCTAATTTACATTTGCAGTCAATGCAAGAGAAATTAAAACATTATTTTACAGTTTCTCATTAACAAAGTCTTGTTCTGGCCTATCTGCTACATGTACATTCACCATGCTTATTCAGTTCTTTTGGAAAGGAAAGAGAGAAATTTCCCCATTTGGAGAAGAACCTGAATAGTAAGCATGATTTGTTCAGGGTAGGGGCTTTTATAAATATAGAAATGTGACAGTAGAAAATAAAACAGATTGTGACGGTTGTCGTCTGTGGGTTACCTCAGGAAGCCTAATATCTGGAGAGGAGAATCCAGGCCGAAGATTGTAAAAGCCGGAAACCTGGGCATCTTCCGCCTATACCGATTACCTACCCCTAAGATTGAGCCCTCAAGTTATAGTGGCTGGCGCAGCATGAGAAACATGGGTAATCCCTGATACTAGCAAGTTATATGAAGCTGTGAATCAGAGTGAAGGACTGAAGCATACCAGAAATCCAGGAAGGAGAGCTAAAGGTAGAATCTGGAGATGTAGTCATCTTCTGGATACATGAATGGAGCCCAGAGTACAAGGACCAGAAGGATATGGTGAGCTCTGGCAACTGACTAATGAGACTGCCTCAGGATAAATACAAGTTTATATAGGAAACAAGATGACCACAAGGGGGAAGCAGGACTGGATAGATAGTCTAAGGAGATAACAGCATCACCTACAGGATACAGGAGAATTTGGCAACAGATCCTTACTGTATCTCCCCCTTCAGGAACTGCCTCCGAATGGCCCCTTACATTGCTTTGCAGGAAATTTCTTCAAAAGACGAGGTGTATGGAAGTCAGATACATCAACCCGAGATCTTTCTTCAGGGCCATACCTTTTCCAGTGGAACTATACTCTATTATGGGACCTTCTAGAGTCCAGAATCTCCTCAACCTCAAATGCATGCTGTCATCAACCAGAACAAGATCCAGAAGCATTCCTTGCATATTGAAATGATCTGACTTGGCTGGCTTCAACAAGAAGCCATAAAATGAGGATGGTATTTTAAGAGTGTTGAGAAGCTGTAGATACATTGTTACTGAGTTGATTTTATCAAAAATGGTATATGGCCCTATGTACTTAGGACCAAGCTTTAAGACATAGATTCTTTATAGACAGCCAGACCTTATCACTAACCTGAAACTGGGGTTGGGGTATGTGAAGACAGTCAATTAATTTATTCTGCTGTGTCACTTTTTTTTCCAAATTATTGCACACCTGTACCCAGGTTTTCTGTAAGTGTTGCACCAAATTGTCACAGGAATTTTAGTAACCCGAGCAGCAGGTAGTAAACAGGGTGAAAGCCATAAACTTTGAACAATGGGGAAACTCCCATAGATTCACTAGCATGATTGTTTTAAGCAAACATAGCCCAAGGGAGCAATCTGGCCCAATAATTCTGACAAGCAGATGAAACATCTAAGGAACTATTGAAAATTTTGGTTGGTCCTCTCTGTTTGTCTGGGGATGACATCCTGATGAAAATTGCAAATTGATACCTATATTTTTACAAATGGACCTCCAGAATCTGGTGGAATACATCCTTAATAATGATGATGGCCATTGAGGGGCAATGAAGTATGCAATTTTGGAAAAATAGTCCACTACAACCAAGTATAGTCAGTGGAAACTGGAAGCTCCATGATGAAGTCTGTGGAGAGGTAAGTCCATGGTACAAAAGGAATTGGGAGTGGGTGCAATTAACCCAAAGCTTTAGCATGAGGGACCTTAGTTCCAGCACATACTGGACAGGCCAAGTCATAAATCCTTGCACAGGCAAGGCCACCAAAAAATCTTGGAAATCAGATCCGAAGTTTTTCTAATCCTGGATATCAGGAGAGTTTGGAATCATGCACCCATCTGAAAACATCTGGGTGGCATGTGTCTGGAACAAGAGTATGTCTAATGGGAGGTATGTCTACAGGAGGTTACTGGAGCAAAGATTCCAGATTATTTTCTCCATCAGATCACCCTTGACTGTATTTGAGATTATATTGGACACTGGTACAGCTTCACAATGTTATGTTTTGGTATGGATATGAACCCTGGGCTGAAGTGAGAGATGACTCCTCCCACAGGGTGGAGCTCTGTGGGTTCACCGCCGGTAGGAGCGGTCTCAGAGGCTTAGGACACAACTGTACAGACACTATTATAGGAGAAAAGGAGCAGAGCCATGGAGCAGGAACTGCAGTTAAGAACAGTTCTTGAGCAAGGGGTATGCCCAGGGTGATACCTCAGGTGTAGTAATCTGGGGGTGGCCTGAGGAGCAGAGCATGACAGGCAGCCTTCAAAGTTGTGAAGCCAATACCTCTGAAGTGTAGATCCGGTAGTGGCCCGCTGAGCAGGGTATGCCAGGTAGCTTTCACAAGATGATGCAATTACCTCAGGTGTGCAGATCTAATAATGGCCCACAGTGCGGGGTATACCGAGGATGACTGTACAATGCTGATGAAGCTGAGGTAGTCAGAGGTACGGAAGCTCAGAAGGTTGCTGGAGAAGTTGAGGCAGTAATCTGTAGCATAGGTCTGGTGAGAAGGATCCTGCTCAGGAGAGCGCGATAGTGGCCCGACGTATGGGGTACACCACAGGGAATCCCAGCGAGGTTATGTAGAGTTGAAGTATGAAGGAAGGTACTCATGAAGCGTGGTTCCAACGAGAGTTCAGAGAAGGTAGAACAAACAGAGTTCAAAAGCTGAAAAGCTATCCGAGGAGCGGATTGCCTAATAACACGGAAGAGCCCCCGAGGCGTGGGTACTCAGAGTGTTCACAACAGCAACAAGGAACTCCAAGGTGCAGAATAAGCAGGAAGGAAGTCCTTGCTAACTCGTTAGTGCATAGGGCCGGTCGCCTTAAGTACAGGTAGCGAGACTACGTCATCTGGAGGAGACGACCCCGAGATTCCTGCCATGACGTGTACATAGCTGGCCTATGCACGCGCCTATGTGACTCCCGAAGCAAGATGGCAGTCGGCAGCACCCACGCCATCCCAGGAACGCCAGAGAGGTCGGCGGTGACTGGTGGAGGTCGCCACTCGTCCCAGACTTGATGGTGCAGGGAAAAAAGAGGTGAGCATGAGAGGTCGCAGCCGTCTGCGATCAGGCACAACAGTACACCCCCCTTCTTAGGGCCCCTCCCCGGGGGTTTTGGTTTCCTAGGATGGGAAACGTGGAATTGCTGGATCAACTCCTTGTTAAGGATGTTGCTTTCAGGCTCCCAACTATTCTCCTCGGGACCAAATCCTTCCCTGGATTTGAGGTACTCCCAGTGCCTTCCACGTTTTCTCACATCTAAAATATCCTTGACCTGATAGGTGATGTCCTCTTCAGCTGAGTTTGTGGTTCTGGTGTCTTCCTCGAGAATTCTAATATGAGAGGCTTAACAAGGGAGATGTGGATGCGCAGAGAGGCAGGTAACTGTAGGCTGTAGGTGACGGGACCCAGGTGATGAAGCACTGCGAAAGGCCCAATGTATCTATGCACAAATCGGGCAGAAGGCAATTTTAGACAGATGAAGCAGGTACTGAGCCATACCTTGTCTCCAGGTTGAAATTGTGGAGCGGCTCAATGGTGAGCGTCACAGAATTTTTTTGGCCTTCTGTCCAGCCTTCTGCAGAAGTTCTTTGGTGTGCTTCTAAAGTTTGATGCAGTTCTTGGGCCGACACCTGGGCTGCTAGAGACTGTATTGACAATGGAACAGTTAGTTGAGGTAAGGGTTGTCATCCATAGACAAGTTGGAAGGGTGATGACCCTGAGATGCTGATGGATGAGAATTCAATGCAAATTTGGCCCAAGGAAGCAGCTCAGACCAGTCGCTTCGCCTGGAATTAACATAGGCTCGAAGAAATTGTTTTAATGTGCGATTTGTTCTTTCAGTTTGTCCGTTTGCCTGTGGGTGGTAGGCACTTGTGAAATCCAGAGAGATGTCAAATTTTTGGCATAGAGCCTTCCATAACTTAGCTGTAAATTGGACCCCCCTGTCAGAGAGGATATGTCTTGGTAGGCCATGGAGATGAAAGACATGATGGATGAATAGTTTCACCAATTCTGGAGCCGAAGGTAACCCAGGTAGTGCCACAAAATGGGCCATTTTAGAAAAAGAGTCAACTGTGACCCAGATGGTGTTATTGCCGTCGGACACTGGTAGGTCAACTATGAAGTCCTTAGCAACATGTGTCCATGGTTCAGTTGGAGCGGGTAGTGGTTGAAGTAGTCCCCAAGGACGGGGCCCGGTGGTGGTTTCTGCCTAGCACAGGTAGGACACTACTCTACGTAGGCCCGAACGTCTTTTTTCATGGAGAGCCACCAGTAATACCTCCATAGAGTTGCTAAGGTTTGAGATTGTCCGGGATGACCGAGTAGAGAATCTGGGTCCATCGGAGTATCTTCTTCCAGAGGGTCTGTGGAACCACAGTCTTATCAGCTGGAACCATGTGAGTAGCAGAGAGGAGTATCCTATTAGGGTCGATGAAATGACACGGATTGTCCGGAATATCCTCCGTAGAAAAGGAGCAGGATAAGGCATCCGCACGAGTGTTCTTGTCCACTGGGCAATATTTCAGGAGGAAGTCGAAGCGATTGAAAAATAATGACCAACAGGCCCGTCTGTGATTCAGGCGTTGTGCATGCCGCAAGTATTCAAGGATTTTGTGGTCGGTGTAGACCGTGATTTGATGTTGAATGCCTTCGAGCCAAGGGCGCCATTTCTCAAAGGCCAGTTTGATCGCTAAAAGTTCCTTGTCTCCTATCCCATAGTTTTGTTTGACTGGAGAAAAATGCCTAGAAAAGAAGAAACAGGGATATATAGGGTATGATTGTCAGCGTGTTGGCTAAGGACTTCTCCCGCCCTGACTTCCGAAGCATCTACCTCAATGATGAAAGGTCATCGAGGATCTGGGTGGCATAGAAGAGGCTCTTGAAGGAACGCCTCCTTGACTTTTTGGAAGGTGATCACGGCTGCAGGGGACCATTGAGAAGGGTTAGCTCCTTTTCGCATCATAGCAGTACGAGGTGCGGTCAAGGTGGAATAGTGATGAATGAACAATCGGTAGTAGCTGGTGAATCTGAGGAATTTTTTCAGAGCTTTAAGTCCAGTAGGTTGGGGGCAGTCTCGAATACGATTGGTCTTTTGCGGATCCATCTGGAACCCCTGGCTGGATACCACATAGTCTAAAATCCTATGGATTCTTGGTGAAAAGAGCATTTCTCTAATTTGGCATATAAGTGGTTGTCTCTCTATCTCTGGAGAACTCTCTTGATGTCCAACAGGCCCGTCTGTGAGTCTGGAGGTTCTGGAGGTTCTGGCAAAAGACCAGTATGTCGTCAAGATAGACTACTACGCAGGTGTAAAGCATGTCCCTAAAAATTTCATTCATCATATTTTGAAACACGGCTGGGGCATTGCAAAGGCCAAAGGGCATGATTAAATATTCAAAATGGCCATCGTGGGTATTAAATGCTGTCTTCCCTTCATCCCCTTGGCGTATTCGGACCAGATTGTATGCCCCTCTGAGGTCCAATTTCGTGAATTATTTGGCTCCTTGGAGCCTATCAAAAAGTTGGAGATCAATGGTAATGGGTAGCGATCCTTCATAGTGATCTTGTTCAGGCCTTTGAAGTCTATACATGGGCGAAGGGAGCCATCCTTCTTGCCCACAAAAAATAACCCGGCCCCAACAGGAGACTTAGAAGGTCGGATAAAACCCTTCCCCAAATTCTCGGATATAGGAGGACATGGCCTGGATTTCCGAGAGAGAAAGTGGGTACACCCTTCCTATGGGAGGCTTGGTATCAGGTAGTAGATTGATGGCACAGTCAAAAGATCAGTGAGGTGGTAGAGTGTCTGCTGCTGCTTTAGAGAATATGTCCTGGTAGGGGGAGTATTGAGGAGGTAGGCCCGGAAGTGAAGTTGTAGTGGTCATGCATGGCATAGGAGTCACCACCTCGAGACATCTCCCATGGCAAGACTCTCTCCCCATTAGGATAATTGTAGAGTATTCCAGTCAAATTGAAGGGAGTGTAAAGGGAGCCATGGTATTCCAAGTACCACCAGATGTATTGCCTTATCTAGGACTAAAAAGGAAATAGTCTCTGTATGAAGAGATCCTGTGCAGAGACGAATAGGTTGAGTGGTAAACGAGACCTCACCAGGTAATGGCTCACCATGGATAGAAGACGAGCAGTGGTGTGGGTGTCCAAACGGTGGGGATTTGTAGGTGCTCCACGAGTTGTCTGAGTATGAAGTTCCCACCAGCACCGGAATCCACTAAGGCTAATGTGTGGAACTCAAGAGCTTCAGAATTGATTGATAGAGACTGGAAGGGTCAGTGAAGGAAATGGAGAGGTTAGACCTAGGAGGAGTCCTCCGGCAGATCCTAGGTCTTCAAGTTTCCCGGACAGATAGGACAGGTGGGAACAGCGTGACCAGGTTGTCCACAATACATGCAGAGCCCTAGTCTTTTCCGGTGGCGCCTCTCTTTAGTGGACAGGTGACTGCGACCCAATTGCATGGTTTCCTCTTCTTCAATAATGGATACCAGAGTAGTCTGAGTAATTGATGGTGGACGAGAGTGAGGAACTCCTGATGGCATCTTCTTGGATGCTTTAAGCTCCTGTGAGCGTTCCCGCAGACAACGATCAATAAGTCCAGCTAAGTCAATGAGAGAGTCCATGTGATCAGGAAGCTCACGTGCAGCTAGCTCATCTGTAATGTGAAAATTAAGGCCTTCCAGGAAAATAGTCCGTAGGCAATCCTGGTTCCAATGTAGTTCCAAGGACAAGGTTTTAAATTCAATAACATGGTCAGTTTTGGTACCTTGTTAGAGGTGTAAGAGTGCAGATCCAGCGATAGTTTTACGAGCGGGATCATCAAAAACAGAACGGAAGAGAGCAAGGAAGCCAGTCAAGTCCTTGAGAATTGGATCATTATGCTCCCAAAGAGGTGATGCCCATGCCAGTGCTTTCCCATCTAAAAGGGACAGGATGTACATAGTTTTTGATACTACATCTGGAAGGTAGGTAGGTTGCAGAGAGAAGTGCATACAGCACTTTTTCAGAAAGCCTCTACATAACAAGGGATCACCTGTAAAACGTGTAGGTGCAGGCAAGGGTACAGAGTGCCATATAGGCAACGTTTGTGGAGTGGCGGAGTGTTTGTCAGGCGTGGAAGCAGAGTCCAGTCGAGAGCTCAACTGGTTGAAAGTGTTAGCCAAAATCTCTAGTGTCCTCTGTTGTTCGGAGAATCATTGGGCCAGGCCAGGAATGGCTTGGAGGGCTGAAACTTGAGCCGGGTCCATGGAGTTAGCAATCTGTTATGTTTTGGTATGGATGTGAACCCTGGGCAGAGGTGAGAGATGATTCCACCCACAGGGAGGAGCCCTGTGGGCCTCACCATCGGTAGGCGCGGTCTCAGAGGCTTAGGACACAACTATACAGAGATTTTATTATAGGAGAAAAGGAGCAGAGCCCATGGAGCGGGAACTGCAGTTAACAGTTCATGAGCAAGGGGTATGCCCAGGGTGATACCTCAGGTATAGTAATCCGAGGGTGGCCTGAGGAGCAGGGCATGTCAGGCAGCCTTTGAAGTAGTGAAGCCAGTACCTCTGAAGTATAGATCCGGTAGTGGCCCGCTGAGCAGGGTACGCCAGGTAGCTTTCACAAGATGACGCAATTACCTCAGGTGTGCAGATCGGGTAGTGGCCCGCAGCCCGGGGTATGCCAAGGATGACTGATGAAGCTGAGGTAGTCAGAGGCACGGAAGCTCAGAAGGTTCCTAGAGAAGTTAATGCAGTAATCTGTAGTGTAGGTCTGGTGAGAAGGATCCTGCTGAGGAGAGCGCAGTAGTGGCCCGAGGTACGGGGTACACCGCGGGGAATCCCAGCGAGGTTATGTGGAGTTGAAGTATGAAGAAGGTACTCATGAAGCGTGGTTCCAACGAGTTCAGAGAAGGTAGAATAAACAGTTCAAAGGCTGAAAGGTCCTCTGAGGAGTGGATAGTCTAGGAACGCGGAAGAGCCCCCGAGGAGCGTGTACTCAGAGCGTTCACAACAGCAACGAGGAACTCCAAGGTGCGGAATAAGCAGGAAGGAAGTCCTTGCTAACTCGTTAGTGCATAGGGCTAGTCTGCTTAAGTACAGGTAGTGAGACTACATCATCCGGAGGGGATGCCCCGAGGTTCCCACCAGACGTTAACATAGCTGGCCCTTGGTGCACGCCTATGTGACTCCGGAAGCAAGATGGTGTTCGTCAGCACCCACACTATCCCGGGAATGCCAGGGAGGTCGGCGGTGACTGGCAGAGGCCGCCACTCGTCCCAGACTTGATGGTGCAGGGAAAAAAGAGGTGAGCATGAGAGTTTGCAGCCCTCTGCGACCAGGTGCAACACACAAGGTACAGAAGTCTCCTCAGAGGAAAACGGTCATAACACATTGGCCTTAACATTCTTTGAGCCAGGATGATAGGAGATAATGAACTGAAAATAAGCGAAAAACATGTCCCACCGGGCATGCTGGGAGTTCAAATGTTTCGCATCCTCAATATAAAGAATATTTTTGTGATCTCTTCACTTAATTCTGTTCAAACACACACTCTTCTCAAACTTGGCAAAAATCTAGTGTTGGTAAAGTTGAGAAAGAACCTCCACTCCTGCTGCCTATGGGTGGCCAGGTCTGAGGAAAAGATAGGAAAATTGGTTCTTATCTGCTAATTTTCGTTCCTGAAATACCGGAGATCAATCCAGACAAGTGGTTTATGCATCCCTACCAGCAGATGGAGGCAGAGAACAAAAACTTTGAGGCACTGCTACATAACCGAGAGTGCCACCTGTAATCCCTCAGTATTGACCTGTAGCCAGGCCAAGATGTCTAATTCCAAACCTCCAGGATCTCTTCCTCTAAAAGAGCTGGGGAACAAGTTGGAACTCGCAACCAAACTAACCCCTGAACTATGGTAAAAAAAAAAAAAAAAAGAATTTTGTATCTCAAACAAGTGAGAACTATATTCAGTTATCTTCTGCAGAACAAAATTAAATTCTGCATCATCAGCAGCATCCAGAATCAGGAGGTCTTTCAAAAAATAATTCTAATCAGAATGGTCTGGGAGTCTGGACTGATCTGTGATATTCCAGGAACAAAAAGTAGCAGGTAAGAACCAATTTTCCTTTCCTGTTCATACTCCAGATTAGTCAGACAAGTGGGATGTACCCAAGCCCCTTTACACTAGGTGGGATCCCGAAAGACCTTCACTCAGCACACTTTCCCCAAAGGTACTCTTCTCTGGGGCCCTGACATCAAAACGGTAATATTTAGTGAAAGTGTGCAAAGAGGACCACGTTGATACCCAACAAATCTCCTGGGCGACACCAACTGACACTCCGCCCAGGAGGCTGTCTGTGTTCTAGTGGAATGCGCCCACAATCCCTCAGGAATCAGCCAAACTTTACAAATATAGGCTAAAGCAATCGCCTCCTTCAACCAATAAGAAATCGTACTCTTAGTCACCTTGCCACCCTTCTTTGGTTCACTGAATAACACAAAAATATGGTCTGAGGTCTGAAAGTCAGTCACCTTAACATATCTTAGGAAAACCCAATGCACAACTGAAAGATAAATTTCTCTCACATGGGGAGAATCAGGCATCAGATGAGAGAACCCTGGCACCTCCACCGACTGGCTAAGATGAAAAGCCAACACCACATTGGGCAAAAAGAAAGGAACCACCCGCAATAAGACCCCATCATCAGAAGTCTGCAAAAAGGGCTCTTTACGTGATAAGGCTTGGAGCTCAAAAATCTGTTTTGCTGAGCAAATCGCCACCAGAAATGCTGCCTTCAGATAAGATCCTTCAAGGAAGCTCTGCACAATGGCTTGAAATGAGGACTACACAGTACCCACAGAACCAAATTAAGATTCCAGGATGGGCAAAGTCTACGGACTGGAGGATGCAAATGCATTGCTCTCTTCAAAAAAACATGCTACATCCTGATGTGCAGCTAAAGGTCTTCCCTTCAGCCTTCCTCTGAAATAACCAAAGGCTGCAACCTGGACTCTGAGAGAATTATAGGCCAAACCTTTTGACAAGCCTTCCTGCAAAAAGGCCAAGACCTGGGCCACATTTGCCTGAAAGGGATCAGAGTCATGGACCCCACATCAGGCCTCAAACACTCTCCAAACCCTGATATATGCCAAAGAAATTGAGGATCTTCTAGCCTGAAGAAGAATAGAAATCACCGGCTCAGAATATCCCTTCAACCGGAAATGTCACCTTTCAAAAGCCAAGCTGCTAGACAGAACTGATCTGCCTGTTCCGAGAAGATAGGTCTCTGAAGCAGCAGCCCCTTCAGATGGCTCAACCGAATGGGCCCGTCTACTGCTAGCTGCACCAGATCCGCAAACCATGGATGTCATGGCCACTCCGGTGCTACCAGAATAACTCAACTGTGATGCTCGATCTACAAGCGACCACGGAGGAAAGACATATAGCAGGAGTCTGGCCATGGCTGAAGTAGGGCATTGAGCCGAATTCCCTTCGGCAGTTGAAAAACTTGGTTGCCTTGGCACTCTTCCTTGTTGCCATGAGATCGAACTGGGGCTTGCTCCACCTGCACTGAAGGAAAGTAAAGGTTTCCGCTGACAACTCCCATTTTCCTGGGTCCAGTTGTTGCCTGCTGAGATAATCTGCCTACACATTGTCCACACCCACTATGTGAGACACTGTGAGAGCTGCTAGATGAAGCTCCACCCAGGCAAAGAGTTTGTGAATTTCCTGACCCACCAGACATTGCATTGTTCTGCCCTGCCAATTGATATAGGCCACTGTCATTGCATTATCCGAGAACACATGTACTGCCCATCCCTGAATCTGAGGGAGAACACTTCCACTGGGGACCACTGCCTTTGAGCTGCTGAACCTTGACACACCACTCCCCAATCACTGAGACTGGCATCCATGGTCACTACCAGCCAGTCCAGAACCTCCAAATCTACTCCCTTCTCCAAATTGGACCGCGATAGCCACCACGACAGACTGGACCTGACTTCTTCCTGGAGCAGCAATGGCACTTGAAACTCCTCTGACATTGGATTCCAGCGGGACAGGAGAGCTTTCTGTAATGAATGCATGTGCACAAAAGCACATGGCACCAGATCCAGCGTAGAAGCCATGCTCCTTAGGATTTGCAGACCTTGGGGACTGGCAGGTCCCACAGCTGAACCATTTGCGACTGCAACTTGAGTATCCTTTCCGGAGTAAGAAACACCCTGCCCAAGTGGGTGTCAAACTGCATTCCCAGATAATCCATGGACTGGGATGGGATCAGCTGACTCTTCACCCAATTTATCACCCAGTCTAAGGACTCCAGGGCTCCATCACTTTCCAAATGGAGCATGAGCACTCCACCTCTGACTTCGCCCAAATAAGCCATTCGTCGAGATATGGATGGACCAGTAACTGCTGCCACTACTACTATCATCTTTGTGAATGTCCTTGGCACCAAAGCCAGTCCTAAGGGAAGAGCTTGAAACTGAAAATGCTGTTCTATCACAGTGAAGTGCAGAAACCTCTGATAGACCGCTCTGATGGGAATGTGGAGATATGCCTCTGTCAAATCGAGCGAGGCCAAGAACTCCCCCATGCGTGCCACTACAATCACTGTCCACAACATCTCTATTTGAAAACGTGGGACCCGCAATGCTGCATTGACATTTTGCAGATCCAGAATGGGCCGAAACGAGCCCTGCAGTTTAAGAACCACGAAGTTCATGGAATATCTTCCCTGACCATGCTTCCTGTGCAGCACCGAGAGAATAGCTTCCAATCGCTGCAGCAGAGTGTCCTGCACTGCTGCCCGCTTGCTGGGCAAAGCACAACGGGACATTATGAAGGTATCCTTGAGGGTTTGAAAAAATTCTAACACATAGTCGTCTCATTAATTCCAGCACCCACTGATCCAAAGGGATTCTGGTCCACTCCTTGTAAAAACGAAATAACCTTCCTCAGACAGCCACGAGGGAAGAGTGGACCATCCTGCCTTCATTGGGCGGACTTGGCACCTCTGGACACCTGTCCGGAACCCTTTCTGGACGGTCTACGGGTCCCTCAAAAGGACTGCTGTCATCATGAACTTTGCTTCTGTGAAGAACTAGAAGAACGTCTGCTGGAACAAGATCTCATCTCACGGAAGCAAGAGTGAGGTGGAAAGGTCTTCTTAGTGCCCTTATTATCCTCAGACTCCCTTAGAGTCTGCCAGGAGCTTCATCAGCTTTTCCAGGTCTTCTCCAAACAATAACTGTCCCTTGAAAGGGAGATTAGCAAGTTTCGCCTTCAACCAAATATCTGCCGACCAATTGCGTAGCCATAGGAGCCTTCGCACGGCCACCATAGACATCATATTCCTAGCCGACGTGTGAATAGAGGGCATCCGCCACATAAGCCACTCCCACTTCCAACCGAGCATCCTGGCCCGCAGTCACAGGAGTACCTTCGGCTGTCTCCTGTGCCTCCTGCACCCAGCACAAACAAGCCCTCTGCATAAGACTGGCACAGACTGCAGCCCTAAGGCTCATAGCCGAGACCTCATACAGCCTCTTCAACAGGGTCTCCAGCTTCTGGTCCTGGCCATCCTTCAAGGCCGCCAACCCTGCCACAGGAATGGTCATTTTCTTCATCACCGCTGACACCGCCACATCCATCTTCGTCAGTTTCCACAACTCCAAGTTGCTCTACGGCAGGGGGGTACAACCTGGCCATAGCCCTGGCCACCTTCAATCCAGCTTCTGGGGAATTCCACTCCCAGTCATTCAGCTTCTTCACCTGCTTTGGCAAGGGGAATGACCTCTGTGGTTCATGCAGTCTCTCCAACATTGGGTTTACCCCTTCTGTGTCTGATTCCTCTTGTGCTTCCTTAATCCTCAGTTCTTCCAGAACCTGAAGGATGAGAGGCTGCAATCCATCCTTGCTCCTGATCCTGCTCCAGTTCCTGCTTCTGAGTCATCGCTCCAGGCCCAGCTTCCTCTCTGCTTGTCTTCCTAGTTCTTGACTTCGACTTTGCTTCTGGTGCTCCGTGTCTGCTGCCTGCCCCGACTACTGGTCTAGTTTCTCATTGTGCTTCTCTGCCACGACCTCTGGACTCTCTCTGACTACGTTTCTTCTCCGCCTGTCTTGACCCAGACTTTTCTTCAGACTCTTCTTCCAGGAGACTGCACCTAAGTCCAAGCAGCCCGAGTCCCCAAGGGCTCCTCCTGGGGGGGACTTTGGGCTTCCAGTGGTGAAGCTCCAGTTGATCTCCTGGCCTTGATCCGCCTCCCGGCTTTGGACTCCGCTGTGGGCCACCCCTCAGCGGCCTCTCATCATTTCCTAGCCGGCCCAAGGGCCCACTCCATAACAAAAACAGTGCATCAAAGACAGTGGTACATGAAGTTTCACCCAAGTACACTGACGCCTTGGAGAAGGACATGATAGAAGGTATTGTTCCAAGATATACCCAGCTACGGTATACCTCAAGTGACAGCCTAAGAGGTCAATAAGGATTTACATTGCTATGCATGACCAAAGCTACAGGTCCCTGGCAAGTCAGAGTTCTTTGACCTGTTTAACATAAAAGAAGACTACTTTCCATATATGCTCAAAACATGTTCAGGAGAGGTAGAGATAAAGGGAGAAGAACAAAGGGATTTGTGATAGAAGCTATAGATGGCAATATCAACTCACCACTTCCATCACTCATAGAATGCAATCAGTTATTGAATAACAGGAGAGAAATTCCCATGCCAGAAGTAGGATGGCATCATCCCCATCTGAGGCCTTTTGCTAAATATTTCCCACCCTTAGATCCTGATGCTCAACTCCTATTTCTCAGCAGAGATGTCCTAGGGCTACACAATGTTCTTTAGCTGTACAATGGTCCACACAACGCCCTCTGTGCTCATTGCCTCAAACTAGGATGGGCGATAGATGACATCTATATTGACAAAATGCGGAAACCGGACAGTGTTAACACTTTCACCACTAATGTATTAGATGATGGACATACTTACTTATTCAAGCCATGTCCGAACCATTTGTCTGTCAGAGAGATACCTCTCCATCAGGGACAACCAAGGCTTCATTTTAAAACCTACACAGAAGCCCTTGCATCAAAAGATTGGGAGGACTATCTGGGGAATGCAGTATTCCAAACTACAAAGGACAATGACAAACCTGCCCTATCTATGGAGGACGAAGAGTTCCTGAAGATAATAAGCAAAATATTTTTCAAAGATAAGTCAAACAGCTGGATGGCTCCTCTTCCATTCTGAACACACAGTCCTTGACTTCCCAACAACAAATAGCAGGCCCTCTAATGGCTTGCCTCACTGCATATGACCCTGGAAAGGAAACCAGAGATCAGGGACCACTTTACAACCTTTATGAAGGACAAATTCAATAATAGTCATGCGGAGACAGTTCCATCTTTGAAGGAAGCTGAAAAATGCAAGTATCTCCCAACCTTCGGTACATACCATCCTCAGAAAACAGATCAAATCAGAACTGTATTTGACTCAAGTCCTCAGTTCCAAGGACTCTCTCTGAACAGTGTGTTCCTCACAGGGTCCAACTTAACCAATAGTCTCTTTGGTGCCTTGATTCACTTCAGAATCAAGGCACCATTGTCATCATGGCTGAGATCCAACAGATGTTCTACTGTTTCATTGTCCATGAAGAAACAATTTGAGATTCCTGTGGTACCAAGACAACAATAACAACAAGATTATTGAATACAGTATGTGTGTTCATGTCTTCGCCAGCAGTCCATCACCTGCAGTGGTTACCTATGGACTCAAGAGGAAAGCACAAGAAGGAGAGAGAGAGCATGGCACAGATGCGAGACACTTCATAGAAAGAAACTTCTATTTGTATGATGGATTGAAGCCCATACTTACAGAAGAAGTAGCTACTGATAGTCAGTCAGTTGAGGCCAATGTGAGTATCCATAAGATAGCTTCCAATAGTGCCAAGATAATGAAAGCATTTCCTTTAGAAGGCTATGCAAAAGATCTCAAGAATTTGGATTTAGGAGTTGACATGCCACCACGCCAGCATAGTCTTAGACTAAGTTGGGATCTGAAAAGATACTTTAACATTCCAAGTCTCAAGCGAAAATAAACCATACACCTGTCAAGGTGTTCTGTCCACAGTCAACAGCTTATCTCACCCACTTGAGTTTGTGGCTTCAGAAACAAAAGAATGGGATGCCCGACTGCATCTGGAGAAGAAGCAAGAATGGGAAATATGGATTTCCTCAGACATTTCTGCAGCTCCAGATTTCTGCCGTCTGCAGCTCCAGATTCTAGGGATGTGAATCGTTTTTTGATGATTTAAAATATCGTCCGATATATTTTAAATCGTCAAAAATCGTTAGAGGCGCGATACAATAGGAATTCCCCCGATTTATCGTCAAAAATCGTAAATCGGGGGAAGGGGGAGGGCGGGAAAACTGGCACACTAAAACAACCCTATAACCCACCCCGACCCTTTAAAATAAATCCCCCACCCTCCCGAACCCCCCCAAAATGTCTTAAATTACCTAGGGTCCAGTGGGGGGGGTCCCGGTGTGATCTTCCACTCTCGGGCCACGGGTGCGTTAATAGAAATGGCGCCGGCGCTACCTTGGCCCTGTCATATGACATATGGGAAAAATTATTTTGAAATGCAAATTATGCAAAATGACTCGATCCAAATGTTTTTCGCTAGTCTAATCCAGGATTTTGCTCCAAGCACAGCTCAGAAACATTCCATGCTAGCCGAAAATACCAAACAAAGCCATTGCCTAATTAACCTGCAAGCCTCATGCTGTTCAAGCATGTGAAAGGGCCAGCATAACGGCACCACAAAACATACAGGGGTAGATTTTCAAAGGGGTACGTGCGTACCACCCCCCCGAAAACCTACCCCAAACCCCCCCTGCGCGCGCCGAGCCCCGGGACGCGCGTAAGTCCCGGGGCTTGCAAGGAGAGACGTGGCGGGGGCGTGGCGTGGGTGACGCGACGGTTTGGGGGCAGCGCTGCTGGCGTGGTTTCGGCCCGGGGGCGTGGCCGCAGCCTCCGGAACAGCCCCCGGGTCAGGTGATGGCGCGCCAGCAGCCCGCTGGCACGCACAGATTTACGTCTGCCTCCGGCAGGCGTTAATCCGTCAATAAAGGTGGGGGGGTTAGGTAGGGGAAGGGAACGGAGGCAGGCTGCGCAGCTTGGCGCGCGCAGGCTGCCCAAAATCGGCAGCCTTGCGCACGCCGATCCCGGATTTTAATGGATACACGCGGCTACGCACGTATCTATTGAAATCCCGCGCACTCTTGTTCGCGCCTGGTGCGCGAACAAAAGTACGCGCTCGCACAAAATTATAAAATCTACCCCACAGTGATTTGGCTCATACAAGGCCATAGAAAGATTTGTCCTGAACTGCCATTGTTTCAAAAATTATTATTCCTGGTCATCTTTACTACACAGGTTTGGTCAGGGTTTAATGCTGTTTTGAAGCTACCCTAGGAGCTATTTTTTGCTGTGATGTCAGCAATAGCAAGGATATGTCTGAAAAAACATCCAGAATCATTTATAGAACTTGGAGAGATTTGCAGGAGGCTTTGAGGAGAGCAGTAATGCTGTGAGCCTCTCTTGCCAGAGAAACTGTTAAAAGCCTCTGAAAATAAGGGAAAAAAAACCAAACTGCAAAGTGAGGGGATTTGTAAAATTATATGCTGAGTAAAGGGGATCGAGTGAATATGATTTTTTTAGAAAATTCCTTTTAAGTTCCTGACCTAAAGGTAAGGAATAGAGAGAGAAGCTAGATAATTAAATTATAAAGCTGAAGATGTGGGAAAAATATTAGTCTAGTCAGGAAAGGAAGCCAATGAGTGAGCAATGTGTGAGATTATTACTGAACACAACACAATAGTGGAAAAAGAAACTCATTAAATTCATCAAAGATAAGTTAATTTCACTTCCACTTTCCAGAGTAACAGAGTGCTTAAGTGTCCCTTAAATGCAATTTTTTTTAAATTTGGAAATTCTGAGGCAGCTCAAACTCTGAGCAAACTTTATTAGGGTATTAAAGAGAGTGTGCTCACTGCTGCGGAATGTACCCTGAGTCAGGCAGTAAAAATAGGTGCTGCACTAAAATAATCCTTTCAAAGGACAACCAGCACCAGGCCTGTTATTCAGAGGTGGCCAGTTTTTCCGTAAGAGAGCAAAAACAAAGCAAGGAACATACATAAAAAACATTTCCTAAGAGATATTTGGCTACCCCTGAATTAAAGAAGGATACGGAAATAGAGTCTGAGATCTCTCCTGCTTTACAAAAGTGGCAGATTGAATATCTAAGCTAAATTGCAGAATTAAAAGAGCAACTGATTCAACTCAGAGTAGGGAAAGGGAACTTATTTGCTATGTCCTGCAATAAAAAACAAAACATAACCCAAAAAAATCTTACCTTCCTCTAAAGGTATCTGAGAGACTGAGACATTATATGGAGAACAAAAAATGTATGTATATACAGCAAGTCTATTCTTAGATACAAGTCCACCTTGTGTTATGAGAGCTTTTTGATTATCTTTTTGTTTAAAACCTAGCTAGCCATAAGTACAATAAGCTGGCTAGACCAGGGCTACATACTAATTTTTTGGCAGAAGATATGCATGATAGTATAGCCAGGCTACTCTCCTGTTACTTTCATAAAGCTTAGCATAGTAGGTATATAGTGCCAGCATCCAGAGAAGAACAGGACAAGAGCTCAAGGGACCAGGATCCAAAGATAAGGTCAAAGAACATTCTAACTACTCAAGCCCTACTCTCAAACAGTGACCCCTAGCTCGAAAAGCAATCCACAGTAGAGTTGAACCAGTGCCCCCAGCTATACTAAAAAGCAGTGAACATTAGCTGCTGAATGTTAAAGCAATTAAAGGGTAGATTTTAAAAGGCCTGTGTGCATAAATACCGGGATTTACACACGTGGCTGGGCCTTGCGTACGCCGGGCGAATTTTCAAAGGGGCCTAGCCATGCGGGTAAACCCCGATAAGTGCTGGGCCACTTCGAAGGGGCGGGCCGGGGGGCATGTTCTGGGTGGGGCAGGGGGGCGGGCTGGGACAGCGCCATTGACTGCTGTCCCGAAGACTCACGCGCCAGCAGCTGCCGGCGTGTGCAACTTACTACAGCTCGGGAGCTGAAGAAAGTTGTAAAACAAAGGGGGAAAAAAAGCAAAAGGGTAGGGTTTGGGTGTGGGGAGGAGAAGAGAGGGGAAGAGGGAGGGAATTTAGGTAGGGGGGGTAGGGAGCTGGGGAAGGCCCAAATATGTCACTGCACGGAAATTGCATGCGCCGCCCGCACGGATTATAAAATCTGGTGTGCATGTGCTCGTGGCCCAAGTGTGCACATGTCAGTTACACAGAGAGAAACATAAAACTGCAGTTAAAAGACAAGAGTAAGGAACATCACCAAGGAGAGAGAGAGCAAAAGAAATAGAGGACCGGAAGAAAGTACAAACAGGAGACAACACAGAGACAAATACATAAGGATCATCCGTACTTACCTGCGTGATCACTAAAGAAAAGAGAAAAATTGGAATACCTGTAAAACAAAAGGTTTCACATAGAATCACATTCTTTTTGAGTGCATTAGTACACAGAATAGTTTGACAAAACACTTTAGGCAAACAGAACTATAGATACTTATCTGATAATGTACTTCTTGTTGATTAACAGAACTGATTCTGGGATATAGTTACCTGTAAATGCAAAGAGAAGAATTGTTAATTTCAAATAAAATGTAAATCTAATAATCTTTTGAAAGTTATTAATCATTTTGATACCATCCAATTTTACCTTAAACTTCTGCCTTCCCCCTCAACCCCAGAGGGACTACTCAGGTAGGTTTCTCAGACCTCTTTTGGACTGGATAGGCAACCTGAGAGGAAGGAAGGTATATTTCTGGCTTGCTCCTTTGTACACAAAATCTAGTGGTACCCTAACAATAACATCTGAAACCCGTTAACTGCAACACTCTGACACTGATAGCGGGATGGTCACTGAACACAGGGAGGTGGATTAGACTAAGCATTTCTCAGAGAGGGATCTAAATTAATTCTTCACAGGGTTGCATTTGCCTCAGGTAACATTCCCAGAATTACAGATGCTTGAGAAACCTATTTCTTTAATGGAGATAATCTTTGCTATTGGAAATTTATACTCGGCAAAGGCACCGTGATTACGTGGACTAGGATCAGAATTTTATAAAATCTTAAAAGAAAATATTAGCTCTTTTTGGAAATGCATACTAATTACTTATCAAAGGGGTGATGCCTTTGGAGGCTAAGCCATCTTTAATAACTGTGTTCCCCAAATCAGATAAATATCTGGGTTCTTTTCACCCTATAACACTGTTAAATGTAGATATTAAGATTCTAGCATCTATTAGCTGGATTTACTAAGGTGATGATATGAGTTAAACAGCATGTAATGCACATATGATATGCGTGCTTTTTATAAAATGTGTGATTCTTCCTTGAAACATATACACATACATAGGCTTACAGCCGAATATATGGATTGAACGTGCATATATGTACGTGTGAAAGTGCTATATATATGTACGTGCTTTATATATGTACGTGAAAACTAGGAGTTACGCAAGTCCCAATAAACACGAGTAAGCTGAACAATTTTATTTTCTTACTTTGACATGCATGTGGCAAGAAAATTAACCAGTTTACCAATTAGTTCACCACTTTGCCCGGTTCTCCTCCAGATAAGGGTGGTTCGGTAATGAGGCAGGGTGAGGCAGCCACTTCAGGTAGCAGAAATTTGAAGTGGTAAAAAAAATGCCCCTTTCAGAATGTCACTGTGGCATCCGCCTCACCCTGCCTTCCCCTACTGTGGTTGCCAACCCAGGCCAGCGGTGGCAGAAAAGAGGAGGATCATGGCCAACGCTGCCGGAGGCCAAGCTGGCAGTGTGGAGGAGGGAGGAGAGATGACGCCACTGCCGCTGGAGGCCAGGCCGCCGGCATGGAGGAGTGATGACAATGCCAGAAGCCAGGCTGGCGGCATGAAAGAGGGATGGGGGTGGGATGAGCAGGGGGTGCAGCGAGGGGGCACCATCTCATCCCTCACCTCAGGTGGCAGATTGCCTTTAGCCACCCCTGCCTCCAGATAACCGCGATCCTCCTGGTTCTTCAGCCTGAGCTCTCCCCAGACCTCCTACCCTGCCAGTACTACAAAATAAACACATTTAATATAACTTATACCAGATATTTAGCAGGTGTAAAAATACATGGGTAAGTTGGAAAATATAAACGTGCTAGTGTCTTTTAAAATATCTACTTAGGCTGAATCTGCTAGCTCGGCCCCGGCATGCCCCAGACCACTTCCCTTTTTTACACATGTATATATGAAAGTGAACATACGCACATATTTTCTACTTTAATAAAATACAAAAGAACATGAATAGAGGCTACTTACGCACACACATGCTACATTTTAAGGAGGAAATTTTGAAAGGAGTTGCGCGCTTAAATGTAACATACTATTGTAGCATTTTTCAAAAGCCATTTTATTCGAGTAAACTGCACTTATATGAGTTAATCCTATGGACAATTCAATGGCATATATTATAGCAATTTTCCAAAGCCTTGCTTACTCGAGTAGAGTGCATTTACTCAAGTAAAACCCAGTTTTATGCATGTAAATGCTTTTTAAAATCAGGCCCAGGGACAGTAACTTTCAAATCAGCATGCAGGCAGGCACACATGTGAGTGTACATCAGCTCACACCTAGGGTCACGGCTATTTTGTGACTTGCGTTCATATATGCAAACATGTTACGAAATAACCAAGCCGTATGCTTATGTACACCAAATTTTAAGTGGGCGTGTGCATGTGCGCACAAATACCGCTTTTGCTGCATAAGTTGGGGAATTTTAAATGGAGCACATACTGTCACCATTCCCAGTTTTACCAGTTTGCCCCAGTCAAGAAATAGGACCTTCAGCCCCCTACAGTTTGATAGCCGTCACTCCCCCCAGTTAGCCTTGGTCCTTAAAACTTCACACTTCTGCCTATTTTTCTTTATTTTTTTAACTTGCACATCATCTATAGCAGAAATAAAGTTACGAGGCAGGGGGCCTCTGTGCATGCTGGCTTGCAGTATTTACATGCCCATCCCCCACACAGACCACACCCACGCTCTGCTCCTTTTTGAAAACTTTCAAGATGTGCAAGCTCCAGGAGATACGCGTGTCTTCGCAATGTTTAAAATCCTCTCAGCATGCGCAAGCCCGATATATTCGCACATCCCCTAATTAATGCACAGATCGGGTTTTAAAATTCACCTTTAAGTGCATAGCTTTCAAATATTCACCTTTAAGTATCAAGAGTTCCAATTTAAACTTCTGCAGCTTTGTTATATTGACACAGTTCAGGCATTTGAGATGGGCAAGCTAGATATGGATGCCTGCATTAAGTGTCGTATTGAGACAGGTTCTTGAGTACTCAGCTTTGTATTATGTATTAAACTTTTTCATTTCTGGGAGGTTGTTTTGACTGCAGAGGGAAAAATCATTGCTATCAAGCCTCCTTATTGTGGTACTTTTCTTCTATTAAGATCAATGTGTTGAGCCTTAGGCTGTCTAAAGGATATATTAAATTTATTTGGATAGCACCATTATTGGCTAAATTTTTTATATTAAAGTATGGGATACAATCTTCTCTGCCTCCTCCACTGCTTTTCATACCAGCATATGGCAGATTGCATGCAGATAGAGTTCTTAGATGTTAAGTACACTCGAAAGCATGTAGCTAAATATATTATATGTTTATTGTAACTGCATTTATAATATGTATTGTACATATTATCACCCCATTGTTTACTGTAAACCGGCTTGATGTGATATTATCACGAATGCCGGTATAGAAAAAAAATTAAAATAAATAAATAAATAAATATTGTGGCCTGAAAAACTTTTATATTTACTTCCTCCAATAATCAGAGACAAACTAAAACAGTGGGCTGCTCTGCGAATTGAATTTGAGTTATCCTGGACATTCACCAGGCACCTATTTCCAGCATTAGGTATGAGTAATGTGTGATTGGATGGCTTATGAGTTGTCTTATGGCCTTAAATACTGTCAGGTTTTTTTTTTCTTTTGCCGTCTTTATTTTCCTTTCTGTATTTTTCTTTTTCTATCAGGTTATAAAATGTAATGTGATGTGCTTTAAGCTAGGACACTTGGACTTAATGTATCTTTTTGCACTTTATCTGATTATAATGATTGTATGTTTCATATGATAATCTTGGTTAAATTGTATCACATTATTAATAAGTTAAAAAAAACAAACCAGCCACAATATCAGAAGACTGGAGGGTGGCCAACGTGACGCCAATTTTTCAAAAGGGCTCCAGGGATGATCTAGGAAACTAGATTGGTGAACCTAATGTTGGTGTTGAGCAAAATGGTAGAAGCTATTCTTAAAAATAAAATTACTATCCCCATAGTTAGACATGGTTTAATTGGGGAGAGTCAAAATGATATTTGCAAAGGGAATGCTTTCCTTACCAATTTAATTAGATTCCTTTTTAAAGGTGAGCCAGTGTTTTTAGATTTTCAGAAGGCATTTGACAAAATCCCTCATGAGACTCCTCAGAAAATTGAGAGGTCATGAGATCAGAGACAGTGTCCTACTGTGGATTGGTAACTGGATAAAAGATCGAAAATAGAGGGTAGGACTAAATGGTCAGCTTTCCAAATGGAAGAAAGGTCATTAATGGAGTGTTCCAAGGGTCTGTATTGGGACTGGTGCTATTTAGCATATTTATAAATGATTTGGAGAAAGGAACAAGTAGTAAAGTAACCAAATTTGCAGATGGCACAATTGTTCTGCATTGTTAAAACAGCAGAGGATTGTGAGGAACTGTAGAAGGAATTTTTGAGACTAGGAGGCAGTATCTAAATGACAGATGCAATTTAATGTGGGTAGGGCAAAGTAATTCATGTAGGGAAAAATAATCCCAAATTACAGGTATGTGATGCAGGAAAAAGACCTCGGAGTCCTTGTAGACAATACTCGAAATCTTCAGCTCAGTGTGCAGCAGTGATCAAAAAGGCAAATAAGAATTATATGGCAAGGAATAGAGAACAAAACTGAGAATATCATAATGCCTGTGTATAGATCTATGATGCAATCATGCTTTGAGTATTGTGAACAGTTCTGGTCACCCCATCTCAAAAAATACATAGTGAACACTGGGAAAGCACAGAGAAGTGTGTCAAAAATGATAAAGGGGATGGAAAAGCTCTCATGAAGAAAGGCTAAACAAATTAGGGCTCTTTAGTTTGAAAAAGAGATGACTGAGGAGATTTAACTGAGATTTATAAAATCATGAGTAGGGTGGAACAGGTAAATAGGAACAGTTATTTAACCTTTCAAATAACTCTAGGAGTAGATGACACTTGATTAAACTAGCAACCAGCAGATTTAAAACAAATCAGGGAAACTTTTTTTTCACTCAGCACTCATTAAAGCTATGGAATCTGTTGCCAGAGGATGTAGTCAGGGAAACTAATATAGTAGGACTCAAAAGAGGGTTAGACAAGTCCATAAACAGTAGGGATGTGAATCGTTTTTTGACGATTTAAAATATCATCCGATATATTTTAAATCGTCAAAAATCGTTAGAGGCGATATTTAATAGGAATTCCCCCGATTTATCGACAAAAATCGTAAATCGGGGGAAGGGGAGGGCGGGAAAACCGGCACACTAAAACATCCCTAAAACCCACCCCGACCCTTTAAAATAAATCCCCCACCTCCCGAACCCCCCCAAAATGGCGCCGGCCATTTTGCAAAATGGCGCCGGCCATATGGCCATATTGCCGTACGGCAAAATGGCACCGGCCGTACGGCAACACGATTCGAGTGCAGGAGGTTGTTCCCGGACCCCCACTGGACATTTGGCAAGTCTTGTGGGGGTCAGGAGGCCCCCCCAAGCTGGCCAAAAGTCCCTGGGGGTCCAGTGGGGGTCCGGGAGTAATCTTCTACGCTCGTGATGTCGGGGACAGGAACCAAAATGGCGCCGGCGCTACTTTTGCCCTGTCATATGACAGGGCAAAGGTAGCGCCGGCGCCATTTTCTATCAACGCACTCGTGGCCCGAGAGTGGAAGATCACAACGGGACCCCCCCACTAGACCCCAGGTAATTTAAGACATTTTGGGGGGGTTCGGGAGGGTGGGGGATTTATTTTAAAGGGTCGGGGTGGGTTTTAGGGAAGTTTTAGTGTGCCGGTTTTCCCGCCCTCCCCCGATTTACGATTTACACGATATTTTAAAAAACAAAACCGCGACGATCCGATTCCCTCCCCCCCCCAGCCGAAATCGATCGTTAAGACGATCGATCACACGATACACATCTCTAATAAACAGTTATTAGCCAGGTAGACTTATGAAAGCCAGTGCTTATTCCTGGGAATGAGATACAAAAATAGATCAGCTATTGTGATCTGCCAGGTACTTGTAACCTGGACTGGCCACTGTTGGAGATGGGATACTAGGCTTGATGGACCCTGGTCTGACCTGGCATGGCCCTTATGTTCTTAAGGCATTTTGGTGATATCGGCCCCCTGTAGAAAAGGGCATGAATTGGGTGACTAGAGAATTAGATGAAGGGTGTGGATTGGATGTGGTTTACTTGGATTTCAACAAAGCTTTTGAAACTGTCCTGCATAGGAGGCTCATTAATAAACTGAGCAGGCTAGGACTGAATCTTCTAAGGAACTGAGCAGTGTTCAAAAGGCATCTAAAGGTGATTCTTTTTGGAATTTACAGGTGGGAGGACTTGCCTCTGAAAATATACGCTGGACTGAAGCTGTTGGAAACTTCAAACTGCAGGAGAGCACCTTGTGTGGGGATGTGCTTTTGATTACAGCTTTTGTCTCCTACCTGGGCTACTTCACAAAACGGTATCGGCAGGACCTGATGGACAACACATGGAAACCCTACCTCAGCCAACTGAAGGTAAGCTCACACCATTGTAACATTATAATTGCATCATTACCAACTTGTTTCTTACCATACTGGGAGCATGCTGTACATCTGCACTATTCCCAGTTCACTTCCTGTTTTATGGCTGATTACCCTGCTATTGCTTCTGAGTTCGTCTAGGATTTTTGCATCATCCACATTCAGCACTGAACGTACCTGGAGTTTAGGAATCGCCCATATTCAGCGATGTTTGTTTTGCTATTATTTATGTTTTTGATGTGAATTATTGATTGTGTCTGGTTTAATGTTTGTTGGTACTGTTATATTTATGTTAAATATTGTTCATTGCCAATGTTTATATTTTATCTGCCGAGGGTTAGAAGGTGTGCTCAAGGAAAACAAGGCCATAGCAACCAAAATAAATGATAATAAATAAATACCTATGGTGCAATATCATGGGGGACAAACTATCCTACTTCAAAATACCACAGCAGAGGCCTAAAACAGGAGAGTGAGGCAAAAATCATGACTAGAGACTCCTCAGAAAAAGACCCTGCAAGGATACATTGTACATTAGCATGCATGGGCATGCTCTGTAATACACAGTCAAGGTTTTAGAAACTCTGAAGTCAAATTTCCATACTGGGCTCCATCAGATGATGCCACCTATATGTGGACTGATATCCTGCTGTCCTTACAGAATACCTGTTACAGGTAAGCAAATCTGCTTCCATTTCTCTCTTTGCATTCCTGACTGCTTTCCCGTCTGCTCTAAATTTTTCCAAATAGTGCTGTCTTCCTCTTTCTGCGATTTCTTGTAGTTTATGAACACTAACCTGTTTTCCTTACCTTTTCAGCTACTTATTTAGAAAACCATAACAGCCTCTTTTTCCTTTCCTCTATTTACTTCTCTAACAGGCTAATTTCTCTTATAATATCTCCTTTTAGGTTTGCCCACTGCTTTTCTGCTTCCCCTAGATTTTCCCATTCAGCTAACGACTCCTTGAGGTATTCCCCCATTTTAACAAATTTACCCCTAGATTCATCAAAATGCTATAATCTTGTATGGATAATGCTCGCGATAAGAAAAAGGGGCATGGTTATGATAATTTTAGAATTATTGCACCATACGCTATCTTACCGCTTCGCATAGGTAGTTTACCGCACACCCCGCGATAATTGTACTTTGCTACTCGTGAAGTGCCTTCATAGTAGTGAACTATTTATATTACTAAAGGAGGGCCAGCTGGTAACTCGAGGTGAGGTTTTGTTGATGGTTTAGAGTTTTTGGGCCAGTTATACATATGTAGAGTGAGACGTACAAACATCACAGTAGACCTCAGTAAAGATTTAAAGTGATTTGGAGTGAGGAAAGTCACACAAAGATGAGATCTCTTCAGTGTTCTCTCGCCTAGCTTGATAGAACTCTGGTAGAAAGCCATGCTTTATTTATTTTTCTGAAGGTGAGATAGCTAGGCTCCAAGTGTAAGGATAATGGAGGCATGTTCCAGATTTTTATACGTATCAGCTAAAGGCCTGACGCCCAGTACAGAACAGCCTAGCAGAGACTAGAAGCAAGGTGGAAAGTAAAGCTAATTGGGAAGATTTGAGTTATCTCTTGGCATAAGGGAAAAGGAGTTACAAGAGGTGATATGGGACATTTATTTTTTATGCACTTGATGAAGCAGTGTTTCGAACTTCATCCTGCTCTCTATTGGTAGCTAGTGAAGCTGAGATAGAATCGGTTTTATGTTACGGCAATGAAGACACATCAGGCAGGATTCGTGGCCAAGGCTCGGCAAGGCTCCCGAACACCCTCGGGGGCCTCCTTTTATTGTACATACATTCATAGCATACAGATGTGTCATTAGATCATTGGTTCAGGAGGTGCGTACAGATCATTTCATTGGCTGCTGAAGCCTATACCATATATGTGTCTGTCTTTTGCTTGCAGCTGTGTACGTGGCAGACAGGCATCCTGTCCTTAGGCAGTGGGGGTTAATTATAAGCTGGAGCTTTAAGATGTGCTAATCTTGCTGCGCTCAGTGCAAAGGTCAGAGATAAGGAAGATGTGTTGAAATCGCTGAGTCAGCATGGTTTGCCAGCCACTGCATCAGCTGATTCCTTACATTTTATGTGGTCAGGTGCTATTGTTCTTACTAGTATTCTTGTGGCTTTGTTCTATAGGAGCTGAAGGTGTTTTGAATTGTATAGGGAATAGCCATTCAATAAAGAATTACAGTAGTCTATTCTGCTGGTGATTAGTGTATGGATTAATGTAGTCAGATTGTGTTTGTCTAGGTAGTTAGATAATTGGTGGATCTGACACAGGTGCATAAATGAGGTTTTTACTACTTTGGAGATGTGTTTCCATACTGAGGTTTTAATCAAGTAGGACCACTAAGCTTTGTCTAATTGTTTGGAATGTAACAGAGTGTCTAACAAGTAGGGTGGTGACTGTAAGGGATGACCTTGGTGGCTAATCCAGAGAAGTTCTGATTTAGAGAGGTTCAATTTAAGTTTCTGATTGTTGATCCATTGTGCCGCTGACAAAAGATAATTAATGAGATTTGAAATGGAGGGTGATTGGTCAGCTCCGATCTTTTTGCAGAATTGATTGCCGTCTGCAAAAAAGATGGCAATGTTGAAGGCCTGAATGAGGTCACATATCGGACAGATGAAAATGTTAAAAAGAAATGGGGAAAAGATTGAGTCTTGGGGGACTCCACACATGAGAGTTTTGAGGGTTTATTGGCTCAAGTGACTAGTGTACAAAATTTTCCAGATGTTGCCCTTTTTTCCCATTTCTCTGCATTTAATGTTTTATTTGAGCGCGTTCACCTACCTTAGAGCTTTGATCAACATTTCTTCTCAGTAGGTTTACCAGTCTGTGCTGGAAGACACTGTGCCCCTTCTTCAACAGGTGGACCCATAGAAGTTAGGGATTATAAGGAAAACAATCTAAAATAAAACAGAAGATATCATAATACCTCTGTATCAGTCTGTGATATTGACCACACCTTGAGTATTAATATTGTGTGCATTACTGGTTGACTCATTTCAAAAAAGATATAGCAGAACCAGAAAAGATGCAGAGAATGGCAACCAAAATGATAAAGGAGATAGAACAGCTCCCTTATGAGGAAAGGCTAAACAGGTTAGGGCTCTTCAGCCTGGAGAGGAGATACGATAGAGGTCTATAAAATCATAATTAGGATAGAACGGATAAATAGGGAAGACATATGAGAAGAAGCTATAGAGCTAAAGGTCATGATATGAAACTCCAAAGGAGTTTTCTCAGGTCTAAGATCAAGAAATACCTCTTCACAAAAAGGGTGGTGGCTGCATGGAATTCCCTCCCAGAAGAGATGGTGAAGACAAAAATAGTAATGGAATTCATAAGAGTATGGAATAAAATCTGGATCGCTAGAGGATGGAAATGAAGAAAGGGTGCAACCTGTGTTAACTTTAGATTTAACATTTCTGCATACATGGAACAGTATGGAACAGTTACTACCCTTAACATAAAGCATGGGGGGTAATCTGCATGGAGCTGCAGTTACTACCCTAAACAATTTGCTGGGCAGACTAGATGGACCATTTATGACTTTATCTGATACCATTTAATATAATACTATGTTATTTACCTTTTACTAGGATTAGGGGACACTCCATGAGGATAATAGGTATAATATTTAAAACAAATCAGAGAAATATTTTTTTCACTTAGCGCACAATTAAAATGCGGAATTTGTTGCTAGAGGAGGTGGTGAAAGCATTTAGCCCACTGGCTTTGAAAAGGGTTTAGTTACTGGAGGACAAGTCCATAAACCACTATTAGCCTTGTGGACTTGGGAAAACCACTGCTTATTCCTGCTGGATATTTATGACCTGAATTGGCCACTGTCAGGGATGGGGCTGGGCTTGATGGACCTTTGCTCTATTCCAGCATGGCATTTCTTATGTTCTTATGATGATGTAAATTTTAAGTAGGAAAAGCTGGTTATAAATGCCTTAAAATTAAATTTAATTACACTGGTAAACAAATTTCTGGGAACATTTTGTTTCCTCCACAACCTTCGGTGAAACAAGTAGATTTTAACAAGCTGAACACAAATATGCATTTATTATTTCTGTATCACGTACCGTTTGCCAGAAAAGTGCGATATACATTAAGCATTGTTACGTATCTGTAGCGGCATAAGTGATATTGGCAATATTGGCACCAGAAAACAAAATAAAAAATGTTTTGCCGCAGATTTTCGTTTGTAATCACTGTCCGATGCTTCGCAGATAAGAGTCCAACAATAGTCACCCAGCATGGAGGGGTTCCACTTGTCTTGATACTGTTTCTCCATTTTGACAATGTCTTGATGAAACCTTTCACCATGTTCGTCACTCACAGTGCCAAGATTGGGAAGAAGTCCAAGTGGGAATGAAGAAAATGTATCTTCAATGACATGTTGCACTTCATCAATTTGCATGCATGAAGCAGATTTTCAACCTGTTTGACATAGTCTGCTGCCTTATAGTTGCCTAGAAAGTTACAAACGACATTCTTGAAGGCTGTCCATGCAACACGTTCTGTACCTTGCAGAAGACCATCAAAGTGACTGTCCTTCATCACAGCTCAGATTTCTGGGCCAACGAAAACACCTTCTTTTATCTTGGCATCACTTATGCGTGGAAACAATTATTGTAACACAAAATTGGCTGTTTCTCAAAAACCTTGCGCAATGAACAAATTTCAAAGTAATATTTGTGATCAGCATCAAAATATCTATTTGGAACACCAAAAAGCCTGAAGGAAACAAAAACTTTGTTTACCAGTGTTACGTGCTCCTGAGGCTCTGACATCACCGCCATTCAGTGCTAAGTGTACTAGGGGTTAAGGCATTAACCTGTATTTGGTGCCGAGTGCAATGGAGGTTCAGGCATTAACCTGCACTCAAGGGCAGTTCAAGCCAATCTGCTGCCTTGAGGTGAGGACTGAGATGGTGCTCTCCCCTCCTCCAAAGCATGATACAGGTCAAATCACCAAGATGACCCTGGGAAGGGGGGTGACAAGGGTCCCCTTGGAGTTTGTCCCTTTCAATGACTGGAAATACTGTGGAAGGTGGGCAGGCAGAGGTCAGAATTCCCAGATAAGAATGTCCATAATAATATTTCTAGGAAGCTGGGAACCCTATCATCTGCTTCCCAACCTTCCCTAGCATTTGCATCCTGGGAATATGGGAGATAAGTAAATGGCAAGCATCTGTGCATAGCACACTCTCTCAGGGCTAGTGCAAGGATACTAGGCGTTCTGCGAACCTTACAGCCTTGCACCCAACCCCCCCCCCAGCTCTCAGCACGCATACAATTAAAAATTACACATTTATATATAGATTTTATATGAAAAAAAATTTAAAGTACAGATTTATGATGTAAAAATATTGCTTACAACATGGATATTATATTTACATGCAGTGCAGTAATGACAATGAGGAAACCCTGCAAAAAAGACACTTTGAGTCCAAAGGCCAATTGTAAAGTGTTTTGGGTTTGGGCTTGGCCCTCAGAAAGCCATGAATAATCTGAAGTACAATTACAATATAGTAAACATTCAATACCAAAATGACACTTAATGCCAGCACTCAAACAGTAAGAACCCTATGCATGAAAATGCAACACTGCAGGCCCTAAAACACCAATACTATTAATTCATTACAGTATCCATAAACCATTAGTCATTGACTAGTTCATATATGATTTTACTTTATTATTTGTTTATTTAGAATTTGTTTTAGTTATTTGTAATCTTATTTTTTTTGTGATGTTTTATATTTTATTATTCTGTCCACTTGGAATAGATGTTCTAATATAAGTGAAATATAAGAAATATGAAATAAAATAATAAATATTGAAGCCATGATGATTTTGCCACACCTGTTTGTGGCAGTTTGTGGAATAAGTTTTTCTCTGCATGGCACTGCATAGCTCCTGCAAGATCTCTAAGCCTAAAAAAATAAAAACTGTTTTCCTATAGAAAAGGATGTATTGAATTGCTGGTCATAGCATTATAAAAATGAGACTTCAGCCTTGCTCCTGCCTGTTTGGACACAACATTTGTAGGAAGGGAAAGGTTGTGAGTATGGATAACATTTAACTCACGGACTTGTGTGGTATTGTCTGTTGAACAATAGCCTTGGTATAATATAGTTCTTGCAGTCTCTGTTTTATTGTAGCACATGCTCTATGTACTTTACTCTGATGACTGAACAAGTTTAGAATGCTGCCAATATGTTTTGGTGAGCTTTTTGTTTAATTTTTCAGTAAAGACATCAGGCATGAGTGAGGTTTCAAGTCCAGGATCTAAAGCGATCTTTACACCAAAATGCAGATGAGAACTTACTTAATTTCTCTCATTTGTAATTAAGCTAAACTGTGTGAGTTCACAGTACTCATTTGTGACTGGAATGTGCAGCAGCTTTCTAATCTCACCTCTCTCTTCCCCCCCCCCCCCCCCCCCACTCCAACTAGGTGCCTATCCCCGTTACTTCAGCCCTGGATCCTCTGACCATGCTGACGGATGATGCTGACATTGCCGGCTGGCAGAACGAGGGGTTGCCTGCAGACCGCATGTCCACCGAGAATGCCACTATCCTGACCAGCTGTGAGCGCTGGCCACTAATGGTTGACCCCCAGCTTCAGGGCATCAAGTGGATCAAGACAAAGTATGGGGAGCAGCTGTGTGTGGTCAGGATCGGACAGCGAGGGTAAGAACATGGTGTCATGCATGCTGGCAAAAGTGCTCTACAGCTTTGCAGATAACAGGCTGTCATGTATGCTGCCAGTGTCTGAGAATAAGACCTAGTATTTGGCAGCATAGCACCCCTTGATGTACTGCATTTGTACATTGCCTTGCAGTGAGGACAGATTAAGGTCTAGGATACGTCTTTCTAACGTACGCCCATCCACCTCTCTTGGGCGCGCCATGCAATATGTTAATGAGGTACTGCGCTAAAAAGGGCACGCTAGAGATAAATTGTGCATGCCTAGCGCGTCTTTGGCATCGGGTGCCCAGGAGACATGGCTTTGTGGGTTTGGAATATAGACGCTCAATACGAGCATCAGTTTTATCCCGCTGTTCATTAACTTCCTGCAGATTTACTTTTAAAGCTGCTTAAGCTTGGCTAACTGCTTAGCTTGCCTTTATGCCAAACTGATCTCAAGACAGTCTCTGGTACTTGAGGAAAAGTCTGTTTTGGTTCCTTTTTCTTTTAACACTTGTTTCAAACTTATGTTCTTAAACCTATTTTTACACATCTTCCTTAGGGCCTTTCCCAGGGATGCAGTGGTCATTGTTTTGCTGCCCCCTACTGCTCTTCTTTTAGAAACGGGAATCCAGACAAGCGCTGCCTTTTGCAGAGGAGACAGAAAATCACCGCTCGGCTAACCCCGTTCTTGACTCTTGGTTTGATTTAACGCCAGCTCCGGGGCTAGTGTTAAATTAGCTGTGTTAAAAAGGGTGCATTAGCCAAGCTGCAATTTTCTACATCAGGGTGGGGGGGATGGATAATAGCTAATAACCTCATCTACATGGCATTCACGTGTGATGAGTGCTATTAGCTATGCGTGAGTTTGGATGCTCGCTTTGGACGCGCTAATCCTGTTATTGCATCGACCGTTAGTTTAGCGTGTCCAGTTGCATGTTTAACTGCACGCCTGCCCGAGCGCATGGTATTGCATTGGTCCAAAGGTGTGTCTCCCTACTCATTTCATCTGTCACTAGCTAGAGATACCATAAGCTGACAGAACACAAGTTGCCCATCCTGATCCTTTGCCACTGTGCAATTGGGCAAGTCACTTTACTCTCCCTTGCCTCATGGTCAAACTTATTTATTTATTTATTTATTTAGCATTTTTTTTTATATACTGAGGTATAGCAGGGTTGCCTTCACTCCGGTTTACATACAAAACAACAAGTTACATTGAATGATGTTTGAAGTTTAAAAATTAACAATAATGAGAAATGACATAACTAGGAGAATGAACGAAACAAGATAACACAGTGTAGATACCCTGAATAGATGAACAGAGATATCTGGGAACATCGTATAAAGGGGGCATCTGTATCATGAAGTAGGGGAGATTGACTTAGGGGATATTGAAGGATAGCGGGCTATGTTATTGAACTTTAAATGTACTTTAAAGTCGTTGAGTGCTGTCCTTAAAAAGTCATTGAGTGCTGTCCTTAGATTGTAAGCCCTCTGGGGATAGGAAAATACTTACAGTACCTGAATGTAATCTGCTTTGAAGCACCGAAAAGCAGAATATAAATCAAATAAATAAATAAATAAAGAGTCTGTGTTAGTGCAGTGTTTCTCAATCACTGGTCAATGGACCAGCACTTACCCTCAGCAGCATTTCTTCCTGTCAGGAGGATCAGGAGTAAGACCTGCCCTGTACCCGTACATGCTGAACTGAATCCTGCACCACAGCCAGAAGATACTTTTCCTAACTCTCTCCCTGCCCTGCTGTTCAGACTATTTTTTCACAGCTGGGGCAGGTCCTGAGGTCTTCATCTCTGGGAGGCGAGCAGCTGCAGCTGATTGTTAATGAGCCAGCGTGAGACTGAGTTAGCGTTTGCTCTGTTCTGGCCTCTTCTCCTGTACCGAAGTCGGGAAGGGATGGGACAACCACAGGGCTTGAGAACAGAGCAGATGCTGACTCGGTCTCACATCAGCTCATTAACCGTCAGGCTGCAGTTGGTCCCCTCTCAGAGATTAAGGCTTGGGACCGGCCCCAACTAGAAAATATAGTCCAAAGGGCAGAGATATTTATAGTAATGTTGCAAGCTCGATTTTGGGGGGCGAGGGAGGGATTTAGCATTTTTTTTTTAACAAGGAGCTGGTGACTGACTGAGGGCGGGAGAAAAAGTGAGAGGGATGTTTTTCTTTTCTTTTTTTTTTTTTTAAATGATCAACTTGTGGCTGAACTGACCAGGGAGGGAAAAAGAAGGATGCATTCTTTCTTTGAATAACTGATAGCTGGCTGGGAGGGGGAGGGAGCTGGTTAGCTGGCTGGACGGGAGAAGGAAGGGGTGGATTTTTAAATAACTACTTAAAAAAACAAAAAAATTTTTTTTAACTGACTAGTTAACTTCTTTAAATGACAAAGATCACCTACAGGGCAGATCCATGAGACTGAAGACCAGATGGGGGAGAGAGTATATCCTTCCCTCCCTCTCCCTCCCCCTTCATACCCACTGTATAATTTTCTGGGGGACCTCTTTTTCCCTTCACACTCATCAGCACTGCAAACAGTTCATATCATTTTAAAAAAAGTAGTTAGCAGGTCCCTGGCATACAAAAGGCTGAGAAACACTGCATTAATGTAGTAAAAATGACAGGAGGCAGGTTGCACTTTATAGGCTAACCATTTTAGGGCTGGATTTATGAAGGCTTTTCTCCCATTCTGTGTTTATGGGGGGAAATGCTTCATGAATGAGGACCTGCCTCGTGTTGTTTTTGATACACCACAGCTGCTATCCCTCTGAAGATCTGAACTGCTTTAATGTGTAACGTATGCTCTGGGAGGCACAGCAGCCACATACTAGGGATGTTCATAAGTCCATAAGTCGAAGGTGAGGGTCAATTTCGGTCAATATGGACATATGTAGAATTCCATAAGTTGAGGCTATGTCCATACGTGCACCGGTTCCCTAAATAAAAATTTAAACCTCTCACCCTCCTTAATCCCCCCCCAAGACTTACCAAAACTCCCTGGTGGTCCAGTGGGGAGTCAGGAAGCCATTCCTGTATTCCTTTGCGAGGAGCACGTGACGTCGGCGTCACGTCGGAGTGACGCGGTCGTCACGTGATTCACCGCGCCTCCGCTCCGGGTCCCCCGTTGGACCCAACCGGAACTTTTGGCCAGCTTGGGGGGGCCTCCTGACCCCCCCCCCAAGCTGGCCAAAAGTTCCGGTTGGGTCCAACGAGGGGTCCCGGAGCGGAGGCGCGGTGGACCACGTGACGTCCGCGTCACTCCGACGTGACGCGGACGTCACGTGGTCCACCGCGCCTCCGCTCCCGGACCCCCCGTTGGACCACCAGGGAGTTTTGGTAAGTCTTGGGGGGGTCAGGAGGGTGGGGGGTTTAAGTGTTTATTTAGGATCAACGATCGCGATTTCCAACTTATTCAACATAGCTATGTTGAATAAGTTGGAAATCGCGATCGTTGCGCCTCATCACTTTTTTAAGTTAAAAAAAAAAATAAGTTGCGTTTTACATATGCGTTCAAGACGAATGCACACCCCTACCACATACAAGCATCTTCCAAAGCTCTGATGTTGCCATAGTGGCTGTTATCACTGGAGAAGCATGGGAAGAATTTTCTGGGCCCTTATAGTTATTGTTATTTCTAATTCCTGAGCAGGGAGCAGGATTGTCTTTTGTTTTAATACCTTCTGTAACATAAGTGTTGAGAGTTTCATCCTGGCATAGGTTAAATTTCATCCTCTATTTGTATATACTTTTTTTTCTTTCTTTCCTATCAGCTCTTCACCTCAGTAAGGACTTGCATCAAACATGCTCAATGCACTTTATTTCATTGACTTGGAAATTTCCTCTCTCCAGATATAGTAGTAGACTGTTTTTTTTTTGTTTTTTTTTTTTACCAGTTTTCTGCTGACTTTGAGGGGATTGCCTGATCTCAGAAATTCTTGAGAGTTGAAATCTAGGGTCCCTGGTTCTTACAGTGAGCCTGATTTTCGTGCAGTGAAAAATCATAGAAACCATTCCAAAGAACAAAATACAGAAAATATAGAAAGACATGGTTTAATGTGACACAGCCAACATGGATTTACCCAAGGGAAATCTTGCTTCATCAGTCTGCTACATTTTTTTTGACAATGGTGAGCCGGTGGATGTAGTGTATTTTGATTTTTAGAAAGTGTTTGACAAAATGCCCCTTGAGAAACTCCTGAGAAAATTAAACTATTATGGTATAGAAGAGAATGTCCTGTTGTGGATTGCAAACTGGTTAAAAGATAGGAAACAGAGAGTAGGATTGAATGGTCGGTTTTCTCAGTCGAGAAGGGTAAACCTCTGGGATCTGTACTAGGACTGGTGCTTTTTAATATATATTTGTACATGATCTGGAAAGAGGAATAAGTGAGATGATCAAATTTTGCAGATGACACAAAATTATTCTGAGTTGTTAAATCACAAGTGGATTGTGAAAAATTGCAGGAGGATCTTGTGAGACTGGAAGACTGGGTATTCATATGGCAGATAAAATTTAATGTGGACAAGTGCATAGTGATGCACATGGGGAAAGGTAACCCACACTGTAGTTACATGATGATATGGTTAAATTATGCTTACCTGATAATTTTCTTTTCTTGAGTCCTGCTAGACCAGTCGTTATGTAAGGAAATTCCTCTCTCTCACAGCTGACAGATTAAGCCCTTCCCCGTGATCAATGATGAACTGAAAGTCCCCTGAACTGAGCTTCCAAACCCCAGG
This sequence comes from Rhinatrema bivittatum, assembly GCF_901001135.1. Classification (NCBI taxonomy): domain Eukaryota; kingdom Metazoa; phylum Chordata; class Amphibia; order Gymnophiona; family Rhinatrematidae; genus Rhinatrema; species Rhinatrema bivittatum. The sequence goes on from NC_042618.1 coordinate 304,930,184, forward strand.
ATACAGCCTTTCCCTGTTGAGGAAATCAGCCTGATGATTTTCCTTGCCTGCTATATGGGCTGACGAGAGCATTAGCAGGTTCTCTTCTGCCCATTTGAACAACTGGGCTGCCTCCTGCTCTAGCACCCAATTTCAGGTGCCCCCCCTTGTTTTCAATTTACAATGCTATAACTTTGTCTGACGTTATCCTGACTGCCCTGTTGTTCACTAATGGGAAGAAATGCTGAAGGGCTAACCAGACAGCCCTTGTTTCTAACCTGTTTATTGTCCACTGTGTTTTTCACTTTGACCACCGTCCTTGAGCCATCTGGCCTTGGGAATGGGTCCTCGATCCTTTCAGGCTGGCATCCATAGTAAAAACAATCCAATCGGGGGGTTTGAATTGCTACTCCTTTAGAAACCTGGCTGGCTGAGTCCACCAATCTAAGCTCCTCCTTACTTTTAGGGCACCTGAAATCTGTGCTGGTACTCCTGTGAAGTAGGTGACCAGCGGGACATTTAAAACTAATAAGAGAAAATATTTTTTTTTATTCAACACTTATTTAAGTTCTGGAATTAATTGCCAGAAGATGTGGTGAAAGTTGTATTTAAAAAAAAGGTTTTGACAAGTTCCTGAAGGAAAAGTCCATAAACCATTATTAAGTTGTAGTCACTGAAATTCACTGTTTATCCCTGGGATAAGCAGAATGGAATCTAATCTACCCTTTGGGATCCTTCCAAGTACTTGTAACTTGGATTGGCCACTATTGGAAACAGGATACTGGGCTTGATGGACCTTGATCTGACCCAGTATGGCAAATCTTATGTTCTTACATGCAGATTAGGTTCTGTGGGGACTGGGAGTGGGGAGAGGTAACTGGAGAAGGTGTAGGAAGCACAGAGTGTAGCTAATGGGAGCAGGAGGCTCTGAACATCCTTGCTCCAAAGAGCTTACATAGCACTACACATTCATGGAATCCCCAGGAACATTTTGCGACAGATCTCACAACCTGGGTACCCAAGCCCACACAACTGGCAATTTACAGCAGCTGTTAGAAGCAGATAATTTTAGATAACTCTTTGGTAGTTAAAAATTCATGAGGTTTACCCTTTTAATTTAATTTTTGATCAAATATATGTACGTTTTTCAGAAGCCCCTGCTAATTAGCCACTATCCTATGTAACTATCCTATATAACCCCAATATTTAAAAAGGGCTCCAGAGGCGATCCTGGAAACTATAGACCAGTGAGCCTGACTTCAGTACCGTGAAAAATACTGGAAACTATTCTAAAGATCAAAATCATAGAGCATATAGAAAGACATGGTTTAATGGAACACAGTCAACATGGATTTACCCAAGAGAAGTCTTGCCTAACAAATCTGCTTCATTTTTTTTGAAGGGGTTAATAAACATGTGGATAAAGGAGAATCAGTAGATGTAGTGTATTTGGATTTTCAGAAGGCGTTTGTCAAAGTCCCTCATGAGAGGCTTCAAAGAAAACTAAAAAGTCGTGGGATAGGAGGCGATGTCCTTTCGTGGATTACAAACTGGTTAAAAGACAGGAAACAGAGAGTAGGATTAAATGGTCAATTTTCTCAGTGGAAAAGGGTAAACAGTGGAGTGCCTCAGGGATCTGTACTTGGACCAGTGCTTTTCAATATATTTATAAATGATCTGGAAAGGAATACGACGATTGAGGTTATCAAATTGCATATAGGGAAAAATAACCCTTGCTGTAGTTACACGATGTTAGGTTACATATTTGAGGCTACCACCCAGGAAAAAGTTCTAGGCATCATAGTGGATAATACTTTGAAATCATCAGCTCAATGTGCTGCAGCAGTCAAAAAAGAAAACAGAATGTTAGGAATTATTAGGAAGGGAATGGTTAATAAAATGGAAAATGTTATAATGCCTCTGTATCACTCCATGGTGAGACTGAATCTTGAATACTGTGTACAATTCTGGTCGCCGCATCTCAAAAAATATATAGATGCGATGGAGACGGTACAGAGAAGGGCAACCAAAATGATAAAGGGGATGGAACAGCTCCCCTATGAGGAAAGGCTGAAGAGGCTAGGGCTGTTCAGCTTGGAGAAGAGACGGCTGAGGGGGATATGCTAGAAGTCTTTAAAATCATGAGATGTCTTGAATGAGTAGATGTGATTCAGTTATTTACACTTTCAGACAATAGAAGGACTACGGGGCACTCCAAGAAGTTAGCAAGTAGCACATTTAAGACTAATCAGAAAAAATTCTTTGTCACTCAACATACAGTTAAGCTCTGGAATTTTTTGCCAGAGGATGTGGTTAGTGCAGTACCTGGAGGAAGAACTAGTAGGCTGGGAGAACGAGAGAGATGTGGAACAGTGGACCAAACTAAAAGGAGCAATTACCAAGGCAACTAATCTATATGTTAGAAAAGTAAAGAAAAGCAAAAGAAAATTTAAACCTATCTGGTTCTCCAAGGAGGTGGCTGACAAAATAAAGGCTAAAAGAACAGCGTTCAAGAAATATAAAGGATCCCAAGAGGAGGAGCACAAAGAAGAATATCTGGTAGCACTGAGGGAGACAAAGAAAGTAATGAAGATGGCAAAAAGTCAAGCGGAAGAAAGGATTGCCAAAGATATTAAGAGAGGTGACAAAACATTTTTCAGATACATCAGTGAAAGGAGAAAAGTTCAAAGTGGTATAGTGAAAGTGAAAGGTGAAAAGGATCAATGTGTGGAGAGAGACGAAGAAATGGCAGAAATATTAAACAAATACTTCAGTTCTGTGTTCACTAAAGAAGGACCTTCGCTAGTTAACAAACTAGAGGGGAATGGAGTAGATCTAACTCCATCTACAGTAGAGAATGTTTGGGAAGAGCTGAGGAACTGAAAAGTGGACAAAGCCATGGGGGCCTGATGAGGTTCATCCCAGGATACTGAGGGAGCTCAGAGATGTGCTGGCGGGTCCGCTGTGTGACCTCTTCAATAGATCCCTAGAAATGAGAGTGGTGCCGAGTGACTGGAGAAGAGCGGTGGTGATCCCGCTTCACAAGAGTGGAAACAGAGAAGAGGCTTGTAATTACAGACCAGTTAGCCTCATCGGTGGTGGGAAAAGTTATGGAGTCACTGTTAAAAGAAGGAATAGTGAGCTATCTACAGTCGGAAGAATTGCTGGACCAGGATTTGCAACCACATAAAAGCAGGGGAGTAGCTTGCTTGTTACGGCGGTTCCTACCCCAAACCAAAAATACCTGATACTTCATTTTCAACGCAAATCCAGCATAGCTGTCTGCTTCAACGGTAGGGGAGGAAGTTTGACCCTTCACACATATCCAGCATAGCTCTCTGCTTCAACGGCAGGGGAGGACATTTTGACAATTCACGCATATCCAGCATAGCCCTCTGCTTCAATGGCAGGGGAGCAAGTCTGATATTTCACTTTCAATACAAAGCCAGCATAGCTCTCTGCTTCAACGGCAGGGGAGGAAGTTTGACACTTCACGCATATCCAGCATAGCCCTCTGCTTCAACGGCAGGGGAGCAAGTCTGATATTTCACTTTCAATACAAAGCCAGCATAGCTCTCTGCTTCAACGGCAGGGGAGGAAGTTTGACACTTCACGCATATCCAGCATAGCCCTCTGCTTCAACGGCAGGGGAGCAAGACTGATACTTCACTTTCAATGCATAGCCAGCATGGCTCTCTGCTTCAACAGCAGGGGGGAATGAAGAAAAGTGGATCTATATTCAGGCAACAATCAACAAGGACTGAATTACATAGTCTGAATAAACAGATAAGCATGGGTGTAGCTTGCTTATTGCGGTGGTTAATACCCATAACTAAATTAAGCTATTTCACTTAGATGCAGTTCCAACACTGCTCTCTACATTAATGGCGGGGGTGGAAGGGAAATAGAATAAAAAAAGGTTACTAAGAGCCAAGAGAAACAGATAAGTATGTGAGAGAGAAAAAAAAAGTGCAAAAGCTTGCCTGGCAGACTGGATGGGCCATTTGGTCGTCTTCTGCCGTCATTTCTATGTTTCTATATGTTTCTAGTGTAGCTGGGTCTAAAAAAGGTTTGGATAAGATCTTGGAGGAGAAGTCCATTAACTGCTATTAATCAAGTTGACTTAGGGAATGGCCTCTGCTATTACTGGCATCAGTAGCATGGGATCTTTTTGGTGTTTGGGTACTTGCCAGGTTCTTGTGGCCTGGTTTGGCCTCTGTTGGAAACAGGATACTGGGTTTGATGGACCCTTGGTCTGACCCAGCGTGGCAATTTCTTATGTTCTTATGTACAATTGTCTTTTGCTGTTACCTCATGTTTCTACAGTTCATTGTGTAAGGCCTGCCATTCCCCTATTGTGTTGCTGTAAGGTAGGTCCTGTGTGGGCAATAGTTCTGCTGCTTCTCCCAGGTCTTACACAAATCTGGAGAAGAATGAGGTGACAGCTATTTACAGTTGTACATAGTAAGGCCGATCTAATATGGATGTGCAAAAAATGTGCATCCGTTCTGGGCGCCCGTACAGCCACCTCTCCTGGGCATGCAGTTGAGTATTCTAATGAGACACAAATGATAACGGCATCAAAAAAGTGCACAGAGGTAAAAAAAGAGTATCCATAACGCTACCCATTTTATTGTATCGGATGCCCATACAGTATTGCACGTGCAGCATGTGGACGCACCAAAGTTCTGTTAAAAGAGCATACATCTGTCAGTCGGAATAAGGTAAATTTGCAATTTATTTCCAATATATTAATTTTCAAATGTATCATTGCACCTCCGATGTCATGCTGTGTGTCATAATCCTGCTTGGGATGTATATAAATCATTGTGCTAACCCCTGTTTTGCATCGGGGTTTATGGATGCATGTCTAAAATGCCCGTCCAATCACAGGTTGAGCCGTGTGCTGTAGCCAGCGCACAGTATTGCATTGGCCTGAGAGAGGGGGCCAGCATGACAAGTACCGTTTGTTCACATCTAACAGTAAACTGATATCCCCAGCGTGATAAAAATAGCCCCCTAGTGTTCTGGCTGTACAAATTCACATTGAACCAGTTGTCCTTATGTTTTCTTTGACCTCACAGGGCGCCATCCAGGCTAACAGGGCCTTTAAATCTGTCAAGCTGGTGATGTACATAGGAACTGCAAAGTGTCTCTCTCATATCTGCATTTGGCTATAGATAGCCATACAGGACAATGTCCATTTTTCTGCTTGTCTTGTTAGCAAGAATTGGGATATTCCCTACAGTATTTCCCATGCTGAAAAATACCATGGCGTGGTGAATGACTCCCTTAACAGAAAACAAAACAATTTGCAGCACTTCTATGATTTTTTTTCACAAAACATTCTAGTTGTCATGTTAGTCCACTTGAATATAAAGCAGGGGTTGGCAACTCCGATCCTGGAGTGCCACTAATAGGTTTAGTTTTCAGGATGCCCATAATGAATATGCATGAGATATATTGGCATACAATGGAGGCAGTGCATTCAGACATACCTCATGCATATTTGTTATGGATAACCTTAAAACCAGACCTGTTTGTGGCACTCCAGGACTGGAGTTGCCTACCCCTGATGTTAGGAATAAGGATCAACAGACAAGCTGTAGGTAAGACCTTTTTATTGCACTAACTTAATACATCTGGGCAGGATTTTCAAAGGGTTATGCGAGCTGGGTGTAAAGCCCCGGGTCGTGTGTAAGTCCTGGGGCTTTACTAAGGGGGTGGGGCATCCGGGGGTGGGGCGGGGTCAGAGGCTCCAGGCACAATGGCCATTTGCTGCTGTGCCAGGGATCATGCGCTGGCAGTTGGCCGGCGCACACAACTTAGTTCAGCCCCAGGGCTGAAGTAATTTTTGAAACAACAACAAAAAAAGAAGACAAAAAAGGTAGGGGGGAAGGGCGGGGAAGAGAAGGGATGGTAGGGTGGGAGGTAGGGAACGGAAGAATGCAGCACGGCTCAGAGCGGGCTCAGCACGCGCAAGGTACACAATTGTGCAACCCCTTGCGTGCACCGACCCCGGAATTTATAACATGCATGAGCGCCAGGTAGCACGCGCACATGTACACCCATGTGCACCTTTTAAAATCTACCCCTCTGTGTCTAGCTTTCAAGTGCATTGCTTCAGTGAAGGAACAGCACATTTACAGTGGGTTTAAATAGTACACAGATAGTCCTCTGGGTGGCTACATATGCCTCTGAGCTGTAACAGCTAATCAGTTGTATTGAGTTAGTCCAAGATATTATCTACAACTTGTTAGTTAACCCTTATTTTTACATTTTTTTGGTGCAGCTTTTAAATTGCATTGTAGCATGATGGGAGGATTGCATAAATATGATACAAACACAAAATTTACTGGACATTCAATACATGCACAATTTTCTTTTTAGGGGGATGGATTTTTAATAATTTTGTTCAACCCATAAATCTTGTACCTGTGTGCTTTATGGTGCATATAGAGCTTATGTATAATATGTGTTAAAAGTGTTTTTGATTGATGGTATGGTCTTACATTTGATTGTAGTACTTCAGAATTTTACAGGTCAATCATACAACCCTTCAGCTATTAAAACTGTCCATCTCTATGTCGTTCTCTTCTGTCAGTAGTAGTACCTGCGGCCTTCTTGCGTCTGGTGGATTCTCTATTGATTCTGTGTGTATTTGGTGCTATTCTCTGCAGCTTTCAAATATCTTAGGATTCTACTGTTACTGTGCATACTTATGTTTTATAGGTACTTGGATGTTATGGAAAGAGCACTGGGATCAGGGGAAGTGGTTTTGATTGAAAATTTGGAAGAGACTGTTGATCCTGTATTGGGGCCATTGCTTGGTCGAGAAACAATCAAGAAAGGAAGGTAAGGTTGGGGAACAACAGAACTATATCTTTAGAACTAGTTGCTGAGGCTCACAGCACTTAGGAGGTTTACACCAACAGGAGGCAGTGGAGGCCAGGGTCTCCTAAGCCAAGAAACTTGCCCCCCCTCCCCAGTCTGGCTAGATCACTTTAATTGTTTGTAAGGAAAAGTGCTTACCCACCCTATGTGCACCTGCTAGGTCCCTCCATACAAAATTATTTCTGGAGCTGCTGCTGACTGACAGAGAGAGGGAGAACTACTCCATAATGTTCCCAGTTTTAACAAGAATATTTTTATTTTTAATGGACTTGCTTTGCTGTCCAGTTCTCCTTGGTAAGCCACCATGCACAGCATCTTTCTTTACCTTTCCATCCAGCTTTTACCAGGGGGACTGTATGCTTAGCCTCCAGCATCTTCCTACATCCCTTTACATCTATAGGACAGGTAGAGAAATGCAGTCCTGTGGCTGAGGGGATAGGATGCAACTTCTTCAGCGCACTTTTCATTGCTGCTGTTGAGTTGGCCACTTGGTGTCACAATTAAAGCAGTCCTTGCCTATTTTTCTTCTAGGAGTAGTGTTTCTTGGGTAGCCAAAGTCACTTGAGCCAGGAGCTAGACCTATGTATTCCTGATTGCTAGGCTTTTATAAAATTGATACTTCAGGAAGAAAATTTCTCCTTCACTTTTTAATGTAAATATTATAGAATGCTTAAAAAGATTGATGCTGCAATTAACTTTGAGGTCATCTGGTTCATTCCTAGCTCTAGTACCTTTACCTCCCTGAGTAACTGAGTAATTGGGTACAGTGCTTGACTACCCTCACAGTCAGAAATATTTTCCTAATGGCATAGTAATATAGTAAATAACAGATAAAGACCAACTGGCCCAAACTAAGACTCTTTTCTCTCTAGGTTTCTGCCACTTGGAAAGATGAGCACACTCATTTCTGTAATCTCTGTTCCATCAGCTATTAAAATTTTGGGGCATATTTGAGATTATTGGGGCAAGTAGACACCTCATGTTAACTTGTTTCATTCCTGATAGGGGAGGAAGTTAGTCTTTCAATACTTTAGGTTGATTGGAGATCTGATACTTTCCAGTAAAAATAATACATTACCCCTACAGTTTGGTAGCTTTCAAAATAAATCCTGTACAGGAAAAGCAGATGCAGATGAATAAAACCAGTAAAGGGCCACTAGAAGTTTTCTTCCTCCATACTCGCTGCAGCTCGAGTTCTTACTGGAAGTGATATTCATGAGAAAGTTATGTATTATATATTCATGAGAAAGTTATGTATTATAGCCATTAATTTATATTGAATCCACCAGTGTATGGCCAGCCAATGAAATGAGTACATAGTACTGAGGTTACCAGTATAAGTGACTTTGGCTACCCAAGAAACACTACTCCTAGAAGAAAAATAGGCAAGGACTGCTTTAATTGTGACACCAAGTGGCCAACTCAACAGCAGCAATGAGAAGTGCGCTGAAGAAGTTGCATCCTATCCCCTCAGCCACAGGACTGCATTTCTCTACCTGTCCTATAGATGAAAAGGGATGTGGGAAGATGCTGGAGGCTAAGCAATACATACCCTGTGCTCCACCAGTCATGATCTTCTGCACATACCCTCAAAAGGCTTAACTTGCCTAAGTATCACCAGAGAAAAGGCTTTTTCCATAATTGTCCCAGTAATTTGGAGCACTTTACCTCTCCCTTTCCACAGTATAAAAGATTCAAAAAATTTAAAAAGGCATTAAACATAACTTTAATCAAAGCAGCTTTTCCAGCAGGATATTTCTAGATAGACTATAATAGCAACTTTTAAAGCAATGAAATAGATATTCCACCAAATTTATCAGAAAGAATGAAAGCAGATGATTATACTGTTATTGTTTGTGTATGACTGTATAGTTGCTTTTAATTAAGTATGTTATTATGTAACTCACCCTGAATTTGGAGGGAGTGGGAAACAAGTAATTTTAAATAAATAAAAATATAGCTCCTGTAATGGCCCTCATGGCTGAACTTCCTGCAGTTCCTGAGTCCCTTTTATAGGGTCTGCCAGCTGGACTTCCTGTGACATGCATAGTGACATCACAACCTGCCTCATATAAATGAAAGCTCAGAGCCACCTTCCAGTGTCTCCTGCTTCTTCTGCAGTGCTAGTTGCTACAGTGTGTTTCTTCCTTGTTCCTGGTTTGTTTTTGTGTTTCTACCATGCCTTGTTCCAGGCTTGCTATCTCCTAGCTGTCCTGTTGTGTTTCTCCCCCGGCCTGATTTCTTGTTACCGTGACCTTAGCCTGGGCCTTGACTTCAGCCTGGACCTTGACCTTTTTTTTTTTTTTTTTTTTTTTGTTAAACTCTATTTCATTTCTAATTTTACAAAGAATGAACTTTCCACAGAAATATGAGATTAATACATTATTCGAAAAACTAGTAATTCAAGAAAACAAATTATTATCCTTTAAGTTCCCAAGTAAAGAAAAAGAAGAAATATGAGGAGCAGCAAATAGAGGAGAAAAGAAGAATTCTATCAAAACAAAAACAAAACCAAACAAACTGCTAAAGCAGAACATTAAACTTGACTTCTAATTAGCTGGCATTGCTAAGGGACTTGAAGCTATAATAGTTTTCTTTGAATGTACAAGCATTTGCAACAGTTCTGGAACAAAAAAAGATATAATCATCACCACACAATTTAACATACACTTGCAAGGGTATCTTAATGTAAAAATAGCTCCTAATGCCAAGATCTCCTGGTATAATGCCGAAAAGCCCTTTCTTCTCTCTTGAGTTGCACGACAGAGATCAAGAAAGATCTGAATACCAGAACCCATAAACAGAACATTTATATTTTTAAAGAAACTCTTCATAACATAGCTGAGATTGGATTAAAAAAAAAAAAGATACCAGTAAAGTAATTCTTTCAGAAATTTCAAAATTTTAAGATTCTAGGAAAGCTGAAAAATCAAAAGTTTCTGTTTGCATCTGCCAATTCCCAGAGGGCAAGAAAGAAAATGTTATTCAAAACAGGAACAGTTTCCAGAGGGATCTTTAATACCACAAGAAAATATCTCCTTAATATGACTCTAGGGGGGGGTTCATTGACCACCCTAGGAAAGTTTAAAAAAATAAATCTTAAATTTAGATGACTTAATCTGTTTTCAACAAATTCCACCCTCCTCTGAAGAATACCTCTCTCCTTAATAATCACTGTTTGAGCAGTATTCAATGAAAAAATATGTCGCTCAATTGAAGAAAGTCTGTCATGAGATTGATTATTCAAAGCTTCACAAGCAGAAATATTCATATCTAAATGGTTAGAGGCAGTGTCAACTTTAGCAGAGCAATTGACACAAGCTAAACGAATAGAGGCCACCAAGTCCCATAGTGTGTCCAGTGTAACCAACACAGGTTTAGAGGGGATCAAACTTGCCATTGAAGGTTGCAAAAAAACCTAGGACTCACCACCAGACCTCTTAGATGACCCAGGCAGATCCAGAGATGAAATATCAGCAGCATCCTTCACAGATGGAAAGACATTGACTGCAACAATTCAGAGGCTTTCTTCAATACAGCATACTCGGTGACATCATCGGTTAGCAACACTGTTGCCCTGCTCTGGGAAAGCTCATACTGAGCTGGCGGTGGATGAATGTCGAGAGGGGCTGAGGGGAACCCCTTCTCCAACTGAGGCCAACTCCCCTTCGTTAAACATGACAACGGTGTTATCCTCCTCCATTATCGCAGGAACTGCAAACTCGGCGATGGAAGACTGTGTTGAAGGGTCAAAGAAGACTCCGAAGGGTAAGACCTAACTTTACCCTTCCATTTTCATGGTATAGTTCAAAAGAAAACCTTCCAAACAATGAAAGAGAGCAGGCAGCCGGTCTATATCAGATTTGTGCCAACATCTTGTTCCTCCTGTATATTGACTTTGCTTTCTGCCTCCCTTGACCTCATCCTGGCCAGTGTCTTTGCTTCTTCTATCTAGCTTGGAAAGCCCTACCAGCCACCAGAATGAGTAGGCTAAACCCAATTGGGAGGTGGTTGGTCAGGCAGAAGATCTTTTCTTGTGGCATATTAGCTGCTACCTATTAAGGGCCTATCTTGTGCTTAGAGAAGGGCATTAGTTTCAAACAAATAGGGGAAAAAGAAACAAATATGGTCTAATTTGTTTCTTTCTGGGGAACCTGAAACAAATTGAGAGAGACACCTGTCATTAAACAAATTATATTTGTTTCATTCATTTTGAATAGAATGATTGTTTTTTAACTTTTTATTTATGAATTTAATATATTAACAAAGCAAAAAACATTTTGGATTGTAATAAAGAGGATAACATAAAAATCTTCAAGTAATAACAAAAAGAAAAACATCATTCATTTACCAGCATTGATATCTCTAAAAGAGAAGAAACATTAAGGGAGAGAGAAGAGAAATACATGATGGAAAAAAATTAAAAAGAAAAGTATTAGCAAGCAAAATTCCTGCCGTTGCCTAAACAGGTCAATTATGAAGCAGTAGGGGCAGGAAAAGATGTTACAACGTTTTTTGCATTCAAGAAAGATTTAAGCTGCTTGGGAGAAAATAAGACATAACTGTCAGAATGATATTTAATAAAGCATTAACAACAGTAACGCAAAGTAAATAAGGCACCCAGTTCTAAAATATCTTTCCTGAATGGGATACAACAATACCAGGCTACAACTTGTTAAGGAAGGACAGAGAGGATAGAAAAGGGGGAGGTGTGGCTCTTTATGTCAGAAACAACATCCAAGCATCTGAGCTACAAGGAAGTTGGGGTAAAGAAGAAGCTCTATGGGTCGACCTAAAAAAAGATGACGGAGTGTCCATTTATATTGGAGTGGTTTACAGGCCTCCAAACCAAAAGGAAGAGCTGGACAGAGATCTGATTGAAGACATCCATAAGATAGGTAAGAAGGGAGAAGTGGTGATCGTGGGTGACTTTAATATGCCAGATGTAGACTGGAAAATCCCATCTGCAGAAACTAAAAATAGTAGAGCAATAATGGATGCCATGCAAGTATCTTTGTTCAAACAAATGGTGTTGGAACCCACGAGAGAAGGTGCTATACTCGACTTATTGCTCAATAATGCAGATAATGTCTCAGATGTCCAGGTGGGCGCCCACCTCAGCAGCAGTGATCATTGAACGGTATGGTTTAATATCACTAATAGAATAGGGAAAAGAACCACAAAGACCCGAGTTTTACAGTTCAAAAACACAGACTTTGAGGAAATGGGAAAGTACCTGGAGGAAGAACTTAAAGGATGGGAGAACGAGAGAGATGTGGATCAGCAGTGGACCAATCTAAAAGGAGCAATCACCAAGGCAACTGCTCTATATGTTAGAAACATAAAGAAAAGCAAAAGAAAATTGAAACCTATCTGGTTCTCAAAGGAGGTGGCTGACAAAATTAAAGCTAAAAGAACAGCATTCAAGAAATATAAAGGATCCCAAAGGGAGGAGCACAAAGAAGAATATTTGTATCAACTGAGGGAGACGAAGAAAACAATCAAGTTGGCAAAAAATCAAGCAGAAGAGAGGATTGCCAAGGAGATAAAAAATGGTGACAAAACATTTTTCAGATACATCAGCGAAAAGAGAAAGGTCCAAAGTGGTATAGTGAAATTGAAAGGTGGTAATGATCAATGTGTGGAGACTGACGAAGAAATGGCAGAAATATTAAACAAATACTTCAGCTCTGTGTTCACTAAAGAAGACCCTGGAGAAGGACCATCTCTACACAACAAGAAACTGGAGGGAAGTGGAATAGATGAAAATCCTTTTACAGTAGAAAATGTGTGGGAAGAGCTAAAGAACCTGAAAGTGGACAAAGCCATGGGGCCTGATGGGATTCATCCAAGGATATTGAGGGAGCTCAGAGATGTTCTGGCGGGTCCGCTGTGTGACCTGTTCAATAGATCCCTAGAAACGGGAGTGGTGCCGAGAGACTGGAGAAGAGCGGTGGTGGTCCCGCTTCACAAGAGTGGGAACAGGGAGGAGGCTGGCAACTACAGACCGGTTAGCCTCACTTCGGTGGTGGGAAAAGTAATGGAGTCTCTGCTGAAAGAGAGAATAGTGAACTATCTACAGTCCGGAGAATTGATGGACCAGAGGCAACATGGATTCACCAGGGGAAGATCCTGTCAGACAAATCTGATTGACTTTTTTGACTGGGTAACCAAGGAATTGGACCAAGGAAGAGCGCTCGATGTCATATACTTGGATTTCAGCAAAGCTTTTGATACGGATCCGCACAGGAGACTGGTGAATAAAACGAGAAGCTTGGGAGTGAGTGACAAGGTGGTGACCTGGATTGCAAATTGGTTGACGGACAGAAGACAATGTGTGACGGTAAACGGAACCTTCTCTGAAGAGAGAGCGGTTTTAAGTGGTGTACCGCAAGGATCGGTGTTGGGACCGGTCCTGTTCAATATCTTTGTGAGCGACATTGCGGACGGGATAGAAGGTAAGGTTTGTCTTTTTGCGGATGACACTAAGATCTGCAACAGAGTGGACACGCCGGAAGGAGTGGAGAGAATGAGACGGGATCTAAGGAAACTGGAAGAGTGGTCGAAGATATGGCAGCTGAGATTCAATGCCAAGAAGTGCAAAGTCATGCATATGGGGAGCGGAAATCCAAATGAACTGTATTCGATGGGGGGGGAAAGGCTGACGTGCACGGAGCAGGAGAGGGACCTTGGGGTCATAGTGTCTAATGATATGAAGTCTGCGAAACAATGCGACAAGGCGACAGCAAAAGCCAGAAGAATGCTGGGCTGCATAGAGAGAGGAATATCGAGTAAGAAAAGGGAAGTGATTATTCCCTTGTACAGGTCCTTGGTGAGGCCTCACCTGGAGTACTGTGTTCAGTTCTGGAGACCGTATCTACAAAAAGACAAAGACAAGATGGAAGCGGTACAGAGAAGGGCGACCAGGAAGGTGGAGGATCTTCATCGCATGACGTACGAGGAGAGATTGAAGAATCTAAATATGTACACCCTGGAGGAAAGGAGGAGCAGAGGTGATATGATACAGACTTTCAGATACTTGAAAGGTGTTAATGATCAAAAGACAACGACAAACCTTTTCCGTAGGAAAAAAATCAGCAGAACCAGGGGTCACGATTTGAAGCTCCAGGGAGGAAGATTCAGAACCAATGTCAGGAAGTATTTCTTCACGGATATGGTGGTGGATGCCTGGAATGCCCTTCCGGAGGAAGTGGTGAAGACCAGAACTGTGAAGGACTTCAAAGGGGCGTGGGATAAACACTGTGGATCCATAAAGTCAAGAGGCCGCCAATGAAGAGTGGGTGACTCGCCAGAATGATGGCTACTGCCTGGAGACAATACCCTTATTCAATAAACATACACATGGTTACTGTGATTCCAACATCACTCTAAGCTTCAATAGCAAGAGGAAATGTGGAAAAAAGGATTTGCACTCACAAAGACGGGAGTAGCTGGCTTGTTACGGCGGTTACTACCCCAAACCAAATATCCAAATTACTACCTCCACCTTCCTCTATTCCTGATGCCTTTCAACTAGCTTGATCACTCCATTCTTATACTTCACTTCAATGCATATCCAGCATAGTTCTCTGCTTCAACAGCAGGGGAAAAGAAAAACTGTTACTTCACACATCCAGCAGAGCTCTCTGCTTAAACGGCAGGGGAGAAGAAAAAAGGATTCACACTCACAAAGCGGGGAGTAGCTGGCTTGTTACGGCGGTTACTACCCCAAACCAAATGTGCCTGATACTTCACCTTCAATGCATATCCAGCATAGCTCTCTGCTTCAACGGCAGGGGAGAAGAAAAAAACTGATACCTCACGCATATCCAGCATAGCTCCCTGCTTCAACGGCAGGGGAGAAGATAAACAACCAATAAGGGCTGTATAACATAATCTGGGTAAAAACAAATAAGCATGGGTGTAGCTTGCTTATTGCGGCGGTTACTACCCCTACTACCTCTAACTACTCAAGCTAGATATTTCACTTGGATGCAGCTCCATCACCGCTCTCTACATTAATGGTGGGGGTGGAAGGGAATTAGAACCAAGAGCTAAGAGAAACAGATAAGTATGAGAGAAGAAATGAGGGAAGCTTGCTGGGCAGACTGGATGGGCCATTTGGTCTTCTTCTGCCGTCATTTCTATGTTTCTATGTTTCTATGAGTGCCAAAAATCCCCTTTTTCTCTCTTGGGTAAGCCTGGCAATATCTGGAAAAATTCTCACTTTTGACCATGAAAAGAAACATTTAAATTCTGGAAATAGGACGGCATATTTTACTTAAATAGAAATCTGCAACAAAGGAAACTAATAAGACTGCCCTTTCAATAATTTCTGGCCCTTATATCTCCAAAAATTCAGTGAGATTTAACATAGGCAAATTATTAATTGCTCCAGGATCTTGAAACAGCTCTGCATGGGGAAACTTGAGATGATGAAGGAAGAAAAGATATTTTATTGATGGAAGGAAAATCCTGAGATGAAATGCAAAGAACTTCAGTAAAAAAAAAAAAAAATAAATAAAGAAAAGGTTTTTCAGCGTAACCAAGAGAAGTTCTTCCATAATTTTAGGGAATTTAAAACCCTAAGGTTAAGCCTATGAGAAGCATTTTCCAATAGGGATGTGAATCGTGTCCTCGATCGTCTTAACGATCGATTTCGGCTGGGAGGGGGAGGGAATCGTATTGTTGCCGTTTGGGGGGGTAAAATATCGTGAAAAATCGTTAAAAATCGTTAAAAATCGAAAAATCGAAAAATTGAAAAATCGAAAAACCGGCACATTAAAACCCCCTAAAACCCACCCCCGACCCTTTAAATTAAATCCCCCACCCAAATAACTTAAATAACCTGCGGGTCCAGCGGCGGTCCGGAACGGGCTCCTGCTCCTGAATGTTGTCGTCTTCAGCCGGCGCCATTTTCCAAAATGGCGCCGAAAAATGGCGGCGGCCATAGACGAAAAAGATTGGACGGCAGGAGGTCCTTCTGGACCCCCGCTGGACTTTTGGCAAGTCTCGTGGGGGTCAGGAGGCCCCCCACAAGCTGGCCAAAAGTTCCTGGAGGTCCAGCGGGGGTCAGGGAGCGATTTCCCGCCGCGAATCGTTTTCGTACGGAAAATGGCGCCGGCAGGAGATCGACTGCAGGAGGTCGTTCAGCGAGGCGCCGGAACCCTCGCTGAACGACCTCCTGCAGTCGATCTCCTGCCGGCGCCATTTTCCGTACGAAAACGATTCGCGGCGGGAAATCGCTCCCTGACCCCCGCTGGACCTCCAGGAACTTTTGGCCAGCTTGTGGGGGGCCTCCTGACCCCCACGAGACTTGCCAAAAGTCCAGCGGGGGTCCGGAAGGACCTCCTGCCGTCCAATCTTTTTCGTCTATGGCCGCCGCCATTTTTCGGCGCCATTTTGGAAAATGGCGCCGGCTGAAGACGACAAGATTCAGGAGCAGGAGCCCGTTCCGGACCGCTGCCGTTCCGGACCGCCGCTGGACCCGCAGGTTATTTAAGTTATTTGGGTGGGGGTTCGGGAGGGTGGGGGATTTAATTTAAAGGGTCGGGGGTGGGTTTTAGGGGGTTTTAGTGTGCCGGCTCACGATTCTAACGATTTATAACGATAAATCATTAGAATCTGTATTGTATTGTGTTCCATAACGGTTTAAGACGATATTAAAATTATCGGACGATAATTTTAATCGTCCTAAAACGATTCACATCCCTATTTTCCAATAGCTCAATCCTGTGGGACAGAAGCCCTCTTTCATAATACAAAGTAAATTGAACCCTTTGAATCTTGACAATGTCTTATTTGACTCTCAAGCTCTTGGAGTAGATTTTCATTACAAGCAATCAAAGGGTCTGACCTTAAAACAACCACCTTGCAAACTGAAGTGGTCAGAACCTGACCAAACTTCTCCATACGCCCCCATATTGCTTCAAGGGTAATCACCACTGGTTTATCAGGTGAATGAGGCAACTCACCAAACACTGAGCCTGTGGGAAAAACCAAATCAGTAATAGCATCATGGCCTTCTTGGCCTACTGTCAGCCTAGAGTCCTACGTTGAAACTGCTCAGGAACCCGTAAGGCTCTAACAGTACTGGTAAATCCCTTGGACACCAACAAAGATGACTGGGGTGATGTTGATACCTCCTCAGCCCCCACCTGCTTAGACACTGAAACCACCTTGGAGTTCATTCCCCCCTCTTGTGATTTCTTCCCATGGTTTCATAGACAATTGATTAGATAACCCCAATTGTGAAGCCTGTTAGGCTGCCCGATATGGGTGGTAATGTTTCCCCCACTGGCTTTAATTGCAAATGAAAACTAATCAAACTACAAAACACATTTTTTTGTTTTGTTTTGAAACTAAAGATATGAATTTGAGTCCCCATGAAATGAATTTTTATTATTTTTTATGTATTTTATTTAAAAACTTTTCTATACCGTCATTAAGTTAGGGACCATCATAATGGTTTACAATAAGGCACAAATAATAATATTGGAAACTATAATAAAATCTATCATTAAACAGGTGCCAAGACTTTACGGTAACATAGCTCGTTTAAAATTACTCATAATTGGAAGTGTTGTATCATAATATATCATGTCCATTCTTTATTATAATAGATTTTAAAATTCTAAAATCAAGAGCAAACATGTTTAAAATAAAAATAGAATACATATACCCGTGTAGATTGGGGTAGCGTGCTTGAGTGTTCTGCAGATCGCTTTTCTTATTCTCTGTGTTCTACTCTCTTTTCTCTTTGTTGTACACCTGTTTAAATAACCATGCTTTTAACTGTTTTCTGAAGGTTTTGATGTCTCTTTTCAAACAAAACATATTTTTTCCACCTAAACATCCCTACTCGTGCTTATAAAAGATAGTATGAATTTAACAGCTGCCCAAGGGCTCACTACCCTCACTTTGTGACAGATTGAGAAGGCCATGAGCTCCACTAATTCGCCAGCACTCCAGCTCTTGCAAGGACTGGTCCTGCAAGTTCCGTGGCTCACAGTGTCTTTGCAAACCCTATGCAACCAGTTGGACTCCATACAGACTAAGAGCACTTCGGTTCAGCCTCTGCTTGCTGCACTGCCATTATTTGCAGTGCAGATTTCCCCAGTGCAACAAATTTGAACCGTGAAATCAGATATATATCTCTCACCACCAACACATTACAAAGGAAACCCCAAAACTTGCAAAGGGTTCCTGAACTAGTGCCAGATTATTTTTGAACTGCACTCTGGGAGTTTCCCAATGGACCCTAAATTATTTCCCTCCTCACTGGGCAGGTGCTGGTCTGGGCATTCCTGCTATGGGAGTGGAACAACTCTATGCTGAGCAACCCTAGGGTCTTTGAGGAACCGGGCCAGTCCTCTTCTGCTGCGGCTGACCTCCTGCATCTCCGCCAGGGATCTCAAACTGTGGGACAGTACATGATTCAGTTTCAGATCCTAGCTGCCTGGCTATGGTGGAGTGAAAAGAGCCTAACCATTATATTCTGGCAGGACCTGGCCACCCAGATCGAAGACTAACTTGCTGGGCGAGAGGTTCACACATCCCTTGATGTGCTGATTTCCCTCTGTACCAAGATTGATGTCCATTTCCAGAAGAAATCCAAGGAGTGGGTTTATTCCCATGGAGCACTGCTTCTGGCTCCTAGATTCCAAAAAGAACCTACCCCTCGCCTACTCAGAAGGAACCTATGCAATTTGGGCACACTTGTTTGATGGAAGAAGCGAGGCATTGATACTGGCTCCAAAATCTGTGCTTCCCCAGGACAGTAAGGTAAAACCTGTCCTTTGAAGCTCCAGTGCCTATGGATGGCTGGGGAGGCAGCCTTTGGTCCCTCTGGAAACACTCCCCTTTCTCAGATTATCCTGCTTATCCATCTTCAAAAGGCACTGAAATTATCCTCACCAAAGTCTTTCTTGACTCAGGGATGGTGGGGAATTTCATCGAAGAAAGCATGGTACATCATTACACCATCCCCATGGATCAGCTGCACAAGACCATTCACCAATACTTCAATTTTATGGTGAACTGCTGCCTGGGAATATCACAGCTGTTACCCACCCCATAACTTCTGCATCATGAACAAATCTCATTTTATGTTCTGTTAATGGCGATAACCTCTGACCAATAATTCAATGAATACCAGCTCCAAAGAAGTTATGCAGTGAAAGGTTTATTAATGGGGAAAAGGGGAAAGGCGTGGTTTCCCCGGGGAAGAAGTGAATACAAAGCAAATGGTGTATAATTCAGAATCTACCCAGCGCTCTAACGCGTGTGCTCAGACTTATAAGGGTCCTGGGATTGCTGATACCAGACATCTGCATAATCCACACCCATTACCTTTAATAGCCAATCAATATATATTTTAGCATGTGTACTTAGCGTGCTTCTTACTATAGGCTAGGCTCTTGTTATCAGAAAAATAACAAAGTTAGTTCCATCCTTCCAGGAATGATGTCATCCGTGCTGGATGATCCTCTTGTAAGTTTAATTATCATAGTGCTTCATAGTGCAATCAATCCACTCAGCACTAGGTATTCTTACATCCGCCCCTTTGAAGGGTGACGGCTAGGAGCCCTTCACACCTATCTGTGTCGCATATCGCCTGTCTTAGGTTGCCCAGCCTAGTTAAGGCTAATCCTTACTGGCTAGAGACATTACCCGTCATGGGCCAATATGCTCATTTTTCACAGATAGTCGTCACAGGTGGTGGGGAATGGTTCAGTGTCATCGTTGGAATCCAGAAGCATCAGGTTCAAGGTTTCAGCTTGATTGAGCATGATCCGAGTGCTGGTCTGTGCTATCAGCATTTCAGAGACTTGATCACGGCATCTTCGTAGGCAGATACAGAGGCATGGTAAGCAGAGGCAGACAACTAGCCCAAGTAAGGCAATCGTACACATGGAGCCAATTAGAATTTTGAATCCTGAACCTAAACTAGAAAACCATGAGCCAAGGGATCCAAATGGATCACTGACATCAAGTCCTTTCCAGGTTTGCACTGGTACATGTGCAATTGACATCATGTTGCGGGTGATTTCTTCAGTCACTTCACCCTTGTCGTCTATTTGAAGACAACAGTTACTGAGGTTAAATTTACCACATAGTCCTCCTTCTGAAGCTAGTATGTAATCTAATGCTAGATGATTCTGGTAAATAGCATTCCAAAAACCCTTTTGCTGAGTGGCTAATATTCTCAGTACTTTAGCAGTTTCATTAGTAATTATTTCAACAACAGCTTGCAATCTTATAATACGATTTAACATATAAATTGGAGTTCTGTAACCCGAAGAGCTATTCTGATAGGTTACAATATTGAGCCAATAAGAATTTACCATTTGGGCTTGCATGGTATAGTTGAGAAAAGATTGAGACAAACAAGAGGAATTGCCTATAGCTATAGTGTGTAATACTGTGTAAGGTCTATGGATGCACTTTGTTGCAACAATGGAGTGGGCCAATATCCACTGCGCTTTACATGAGATAGAATCGGTGCTTTTGCACATGGGTGTCACAAATATAGCAATCAGGAGGGATAACCTAGCAGAGCAGTTGGATATCATTCTTAAAAGGTACAGAGAAAACATGAAGAGGTAATCCATTGGAATGGACAAGGAAGAGAAGGAAAAAACAACAAAAACATAAGGCACGTTCTGGTCATAGGTAGGAGTAGGTACAGTTGCACATCCTTGTAAGAGTAAGCCTCAGTTAGAATGAGTAAATTTCTACAAGGAGATCAATCTCAGAATAAGGACAAAGGCCACAAAACTACTAGGAAATATTTGTGAGAGGGTGTAAACAAACTCCAAGTAAAATCTGAGAGGAAGTGTTACAGAAAGCAATGTTCAAAAAGGTTACAGAGAAATCAGAGTATAAAGGGAATAGGATATTGGAATATGAAAGGCCAGCAAAATAAGTATTATAGGTACAGGCTGCAGAAGAACGAATAAGTCAAAGAGATACAGAGGTACCAACAGTAAGACGAGTGGGAAAAATGCTAGAAATAGCTTACAGCAAATAGGACAGCATGAATTTAACGTACTCTGATGTAGCAGAAATATATATACACATAAGAAAAGGGAGATCCAGAGAAAAACCAGATAGTTAAAGGATAAGGGTGTGTATGGCCAAGCCAAATCATTACCACATCTATAGGTCAAATCCCAGGATGTGGGTAGGGAATATACTTAAAAATGAGGGAAACCGACCTTTCGGTAGGGAATCAAAGGGCAAATGTCATAACTAGATCTTGAGGAGTGTCTCCTTTGTGGACTTGTATCCATTGTTGGGCAGGGGCTTCAGTAGGGTCAAAACAGGTAATAGTTGTCTGCACAGTACATACGCTGTATCGTGTAGAATTATGGGAACAGTAAGGAACTGTCCCTTGACAATCATAATGGGATTTGTATAGCAGAGTGGAAGTTTTAGTCGTACCATCTATAGTTACTGTGATGCAAGCATTACAATTCGGGTCAGTGGTGCATACAGGAAGTATGCCATTCCAAAAGGATAATACACAAAAACATGTTAATGCAAAAAGTGAATATCAAACTGGAAATACAAAAGCAAACTGATAGTAACAAAGATGATACACATGACGAAGGAAAAGGGCTGTTGAAACATTAGGCAAGTGCAATCATGTAACAAAGCATCTGTAGGCCCAATAGTGGACAGAATGTTGTCCAAGGATAAGGGATTCAAGAAAATATTTGACCATACTGGGGCATATTACATAAACATATAAGGGTATAAGAGGTTAGAATTAGACTGGAAAATACTACAAAACTTGGAAAAACAACAGTAATTCTGTCCAAATAATGGCAATTTGCAAATAGGTCCAAACAGCATCTGAGCAAGACAAGAACAATGAATACGATGTATGATGGCAGTCTTTGAAAACAGTTCATAGTCCAAGTCAGGATAATCTTTGAATTCAATGATGCAGATGGGGAAAACAGGTCATTCAGCTTAGTGCACGTCAGAGACAGGAGGCACAGCTGTGCAGTTCAACAGTAGGTAGGTTACTTGATCAGAATCTACCAGAAGGGTAAAATAAATTCAGATTAATTAGGGAGAAGAGTCCACCACAGACATCGCATCACAGAGAACATTAAACTTTGACACACAACGGCACTCATTCATCAGGACACAGAAGACAAACAAGAAACACATGGTTTACTTCTGATGAGCTCAAACCCCTGATCAAAAATAAAGATAGGCCAAAAAAAAGTGTAAAAAAAGTACTGAGAAAATGTCTAGATCGATCTAGAATAAAAACAAAAGAAAAAAAGCAAAAAACTGGAAAAAAGGAGAAAATGCAATCTTCTGCAATCTTCAAATGGTCCAACGGCTCTTGACCTGGGGAAACATAAAATCTGAGAACAGATAAAGGTTAGAGGAATTACAGCTCAATTGAAACTAAAGATCCTGATATGAATTCAGCAAATTGCAGTCATAAAGCTACTGTTGGTTCTTTAATATGCCTGCGCCACTAGGAGGCGCTGTGCTCATGAATATTCAGTTTCCACTCCTTTTTTTTTTTTTTTTCTTCTGAAAGACAGTCCTGCGACAAAATCATTGTTACTGGGATAACTCTTGCGCTGCTGGGGAAAACCTTCACCTCTGTAAAATGAGGAAACATCATTAATTAGAACATGTAACTGATACATAAGGGCAATTTCTAATGTGCAAGAAAAGACTTAGGGCTGTACTGTAAGTGTGCCAGCGCAATGATCAAAGCTCTGTATACCGCGAAAGAGACAGAATCCTGACTGCTAATGTCCCAAGAACTATAAATTGTCTTAGTAACGTACAATGCCTTACTAATCCATGTTTAAACTAAACACACGGATAGCCTTTAGCACCCCCCTTTGAGAAACCCTATTTCCGTCACCGCACAGCGAGACAAGCGGTGATCTCCAAGTTGTAGGGTGCAGGGACTAGTTTTACGCACTACCCTAGACATACCTGAAAGACCTACAACAGACTGTGCTTCAGGGGACAAAGAGACAGATGGTGGTAACGAACGGAGAACTGAGATGGAGGCTCCAGTATCGACAAGAAATCGTACTGGATGTTTATCATTCAGGAGAAGCTCAATGGTTGGTTCCGTAGAGTCGGCAGGAACAGAAAGAGGCGCAACAACAGTTGACGACTTTTGGCGTCATTGCGGAGGATACTGATTACGTGGGCCTGTCCATGAGCGAGGGTTGAAGGTGGGGTGCTGAGGCTGCGAAGGGGCAGCATGGCAATCCCTAGCATAATGACCCAATTGTTGACCTGGATTTTTTCTCTGGGGGGGTTGGCCAATCTGGGGCATAGTCTTGGCGCTGCCAATCTCGTGGTCGTTGGTCACGATTCCAAGGCTGGGATGGGCGTCTCTGGGGGGAACGCCCTCTTTGGCCTCCTCGAAATGGGGGTCGAGAACTAGGTGTCTGGAAGAAACATGAATCGGACTCTGGAATGTCATAGGGAGGAGCATTGGCAATCTCGCGATCCTGAATAAAAAGTGTACAAGCCTTGGTAAGCACTGGGAGTGTCATTGCCATTTGATCAAGTTGAACTTGGAGGGCAGGATAAGGGCGAATTAACGAATCAGACTCATAAGGAGGAGGAGGAGCATCAGGTGAGGTAGGGGGCATGGGGGAAATAGGAGGTGCTGTCTGAGGGGTGGAGACAGTTGGGGTCTGAGGCAACGCAGATGGCGCAGCAGGGAGCGGACCAGAAGATAGCGAGGACTCGGAGGACTCATGTAGGGCATCAGCTGCTTTCTGTGGAGGAGCAGAAGCAGTGTTAGCATTGGCTGATCTTACTAAATTAAACCAGCTGAGGACCAGCCTGTGTTCATTTAACTTAGCAGGCTTAGTGGCATATTTATTCTCAAGAAATTCTTTTAAACGAGTCAGGAGAACCGTGTCAAAGGAGCCATGGGAGGGCCAACTAAGAAAATCATCTTGAGCTGCCCATAAAACCCACTTAAGATGGCAGGCCCTGATTAATTTCTCATTTGGGATCTGAAAGGCAATGACTCGTGCAAGAGGTGATTCACAGGAAGTACTACTAGAAGCAGCTTCAGAGCTAGTCTGAGCTTTGGATGCACGGAACTTGGAAAACATATTTAATGATAGCTAAAGGTCTGGCTGAATGGGAAAGCAATATTCCAAAGGAACCTCTCCCGGGTTTTTTTTTTTTTTTTTTTTTGAGTGCGGTGTTAAGGAAAAAAAAAAACTGCAAGCACAGTATGAGGATTAAAACAAGCAGCAGGGGAAAGGATGGCACAGGACAGAGGACAAAGTCCGTGAACGTGCGTAGAACTTGAAACAGAAAAAAAAAAAAAAAAAGAGAGAAAGAGCTCACAAGGTTCAGAGCTCGTGTGGTTTTTTTTTTTATTGTTTGTAACAGAGCACAGACAGGAGCAGGGGTCTGAATTGAATGCCTAAGGGAGGGGTAAAGGAAGGAGTGAGTATTCAGCACGGCAGCCTAGTATCAAAGAATGTGGACCGCAAATCCCAGAGAGCAAAGGGAAGCTGTGGAGGGCAAAGCCAATAGGCTGGGCGGTCACTGGTTGGCACGAGGAATTCTGCAAAGGAGGGGCTCTCCCGCTCCCCTGTCCCACTACACAGAAACAGAGAACAAAGCAGCCTAGAGCAGCCGGAAAGAAAGTTAAAAGCAGTGAAAGAATACACAGATTGCAAATGGTACAAACCACATGAAAAGGAAGTAAACGGCAAGTAACAGACGCATTAGCAGTTAACACAAGCAGGAGGAGATCTGGTGCTGTGTGCAGGCAAGCCGTAAAACTTTAATAGCTGCAGTAAAACTAACAAGTGAAAGGAAAAGGAAAACAAAATATAGTCGGAGCCAGGCACACAAAGAGAATTAAAGTGAATTGAAGTCCCAGCAACACAGCAAGAAACACGGACACGCAGCCTGAAACAGAAGTGATTACTAACAAAAGGGGGAGAGGGGCGAGCCGGGAGATAGGCACAGAGAGAAGAGAACTAACGGGACCAGAAGTCAATCGACGGAGCACGGCAGGAGGGGTGGCACGCCCACAAGGCTTGGAGACAAAGACAAAGAAAGCAGGTACCAGCAGGCACTGACGTGAGGAGTGAGGAATGCTGAGAAGGAGGGGAGAGTGGGGAGAGAGGGGGCGTGACAACTCACAACACTGGAAAACTACAAAACGGAGAGAGGGGAGATAAGCAAAACTCAATTTCCCAACAAGCATTGGGAGGAGACAAGGGAGGGGGGCTAGGAGGGAGGGAGGCTAGGTAGCTTCCTGGCTGATAGCAGGGAATGGTACCAGCGCACAACTTGGTACAGGAATGTGAAGGGGGGAAGGAGGGGGGCAAAGGGACAGTTTTTTTTTTTTCCTTCTCTTTTTTCAGAACAAAGAAAGTTTCAGAAAATCAGAGCAGGGGAATTAGCAATGAAAGAGAAATCCACAATGCAAATAAAATTGACAAACAGTGACGAGAGATACCTAAATGTAATCAGACCAGAATGCAGAGCGTCATTAACTTTGACTGCAAGAAATGAGAAGGCAGAGTCGAGGAGAGAAGAACTAAAATTCCAAACTGCTGTAAAAAGTTTTAAGAAAGTTTGAAATAATACAGAACAAAAACAATTGAGGAATGGGCAGCGTCTAAATTAGCTATACACACACGAGGCAACAACTTAAACTGCTGTAAAAGTCTTAAGAAAGGTTGAAATGATGCAGAGCAAAAACACTTTAGGAATGAGCAGCGTCTGAATTATCTATACACACACACGAGGCGACGACTTTAAGAGATTTATAGCTTCCTAAGAATGCCATTCAAAGGAGCACTACCTACAATTAAACTAGGGCCGCAGAGAAGTACAGAGGCGCAATAAACTAGCAAGAAATGAAAGAAAATACACAGACAACTTAAACATTAATCAAATCAACACTTTTAAAAAACTTAAAGTTAAAATTGAATCTCATACATACCACACAATTGAGTAGCTCCACCTATGCAAACCGGCGTCCCGTGTTTGAAGGATGGAACAATACCTACATATTGATATTCGGACTACAGCCACGAATTCAGTAGGTTAGAGGTCAGAGCTGCCCGCCATAACTCCTATTAAGAGTCAGAGCCTGGAGCCTTGACTAGATAAAGAGTCAGAGCTGTCTGCCGAAACACCAGCGCTGAGTGAAAATCGGTAGCAAAAAGGTGATCGCCACCTACCTATTTAGAACCGGAGATTCCCGAGCAGGGAGTCGCGAAATCCCTTCTCAAGGTTCCCCGTACGGGCCACCAGATGTTAATGGCGATAACCTCTGACCAATAATTCAATGAATACCAGCTCCAAAGAAGTTATGCAGTGAAAGGTTTATTAATGGGGAAAAGGGGAAAGGCGTGGTTTCCCCGGGGAAGAAGTGAATACAAAGCAAATGGTGTATAATTCAGAATCTACCCAGCGCTCTAACGCGTGTGCTCAGACTTATAAGGGTCCTGGGATTGCTGATACCAGACATCTGCATAATCCACACCCATTACCTTTAATAGCCAATCAATATATATTTTAGCATGTGTACTTAGCGTGCTTCTTACTATAGGCTAGGCTCTTGTTATCAGAAAAATAACAAAGTTAGTTCCATCCTTCCAGGAATGATGTCATCCGTGCTGGATGATCCTCTTGTAAGTTTAATTATCATAGTGCTTCATAGTGCAATCAATCCACTCAGCACTAGGTATTCTTACAGTTCTTTGGAGGTCTGTGAACCCACTGGTCCTGGGTCTACCCTGGCTTCAGCCACATGTCCCCATGGTAGACATGTGCATGGGATATATTCAGTCTTGAAGCTCCTACTGCTTCCAGCATTGTCTCCACTCTGTTGTCCCACCTACAATCATTGCACATTCTTATCTTGTGATATCCACTGGCCTTCCTTTGGCTTATGTGGCCTTCCTGGATGTATTCAGCAAAAATCAAATGGAGACCCTTCCCTTTCTCACCTATGACTATCCCATTGACCTCCAAGCTGGGAACATGCTGCCTCATGGAAAGGTATATCAGCTGTCTGTGCCAGAAACACAGGGAGTGTCTGAATATATCAGGGAATCCTGGAACAGGATTTCATCCATCCATCCTCATTGCTTACAGGAGCAAGGAGTTTTCTTTGTCAGCAAAAAGATGGGTCCATTAGACCCTGTATTGACTACTGCAGTCTGATTTCCATTTCAATTAAGAATGTTTGTTTGTTAGGATTTATATATCACTTATACACAAAGGACTAGGTGATTTACAGTTTGAATAATTATCTGCTGTCACATCTTTGAAGCTCCAATGCCTATATTCGATTGACTTCAAGGTGCCAAAATCTTCACCAAATTGGACATTTGTAGAGCTTATAACTTGATAAGGATTAAGGAGGGAGATGAATGGAAGTCCACATGTAACATGAGAAACAGATATTATGACTATCTAGTTATGCTGTTTGGACTTTCTGGTGTCCCTATAGTGTTTCAGAACTTTGTAAATGACATGTTCAGAGATCTCTTGCAGATGTGTGTCGTGGTATACTTGGATGATATCCTCATTTTCTCTCAGACTTTCACAAAGCACCGTTGACAAGTTAGAAAATTCCTCCAGTGGCTTTGCAAAAACAGGCTATATACAAAAATTGAAAAATGTTCATTCTAACAATCAGAATTACCATTTTTAGGCTATATTGTCTTAGCACAAGGCCTGAAAATGGACCCTGCCAAACTCTCAGCCAACAGAGATTGGCCTCAGCCCATCAGACTTAAAGCTCTACAGTGCTTTCTGGGATTCGCAAATTACTATCACCAGTTAATTTCCTACTATTCTTTGCTTATGGCCCTCACCCACAAAGAGGCATTCCTTAAAAACTGGCCCAAGAATGCAGTCCGGGCCTTTGAACCACTTAAAGGCGCTTTCAAATCCATATCCCTTCTTCAGTTTGTCCTTGTTCCTTCTTCTCCAGAAGCTTCTTACCTGGCGAGAAAAATTATACCATTGGGAACCAGGAACTTCTGGCCATCAAGCTCGCTCTTCAAGAGTGGCAACATCTCTTGGAGGGAGCCAAATATCTCTTCACCATTACAACCAATCAAAAAATCTTCTCTACTTCCAAGAGGCTCAACTCTTGCCAGGCTCAGTGGTCTTTATTCTTCAGCAGATTCAACTTCCACATAGCCTTTCATCTTGCTGGGAAGAATGCCAGGGCGGATGTTCTGTCTTGTTCATTTGATCTTTCCGGTACCACCACCGAAGCACAGTTGATCTTTGAGCCAGCCAAGATTCTCACTACAACCTCCTTCTCCATTCCTGTTGGCAAGATGATGCTACCCTCTCACCTTAGAGAGAAAGATCTCGAGTGGGGCCACAATTCTAGGCTGAGTGGACACCAGGGGGTCCAGAAGACTATGGAGTTGATCTCATGCCAATAATGGTGGCTCAGAGGGCCCTGGTCATCCAGGCATATGTGGATTCATGCCCTAACTATGTTCACAACAAGCCATCTCACCAGTGCCCCTGGCATCTTCTCCAATCTCTGCCAGTCCTGGGCAAGCATGGATTCATATCCACTGACTTCATTACAGAGCTTCCCTCATCAGAGGGTTGGACTGTTATCTGGGTCGTCGTGAACTGCTTCTCAAAGATTGCACACCTTCACTGTCCTCAGCAGCTAACCTTGCTCGCTATTCCTGCAATGAAGTCTTCTGTTTACATGGGTTACCCGAAAACCTAGTAAGCGACCGAGGGGTAGAGTTAATCTCAAAGTTCTGGAGGAGCCTCTGTAATAAGTTCAATGTGTCCTTTGACTTCTCTTCAGCTTATCACCCCCAATCCAATGGGCTGAGAGAACCGATCAGACCCTGAAAACCTTTCTTTGGGCCTATGTTTCTGTGCAGCAGAATGACTGGACCCAATTACTGCCATGGGTCGAGTTGTGTTATAATAATCATACCCGAGAATCTTCAGGATCCTCTCCTTTCTTCATCATCCATGGTAGACACAACAAGGTGCCCCTTCATTACCTTTAACCACTGTGACACCAGCAGCCAACCAAACAGAGGCCAATCATCTGGAACTTTGGGAAGGAACTCTTCAACTCTTTAAAGTGGCTAAAACAGATAAGAAAAGTGCCAACAGAAGAAGGTACCATGTGCCCCCACTCTCACCAGGAACTCTGGTTTGGTTAAGTACATGAACCTTCACTTGAAGCTTATCTACACTAAATTCACTCCTCACTTAATCGTTCCCTAGCGCATCCTGAGACAGGTTGGACCTGTCACATAACAACTTAAGCTAGCTCCTACTCTGTGAATCCACAATGCCCTTCCATCTTTCTCTACTAAAGCCCATGGTTCTTAAGTGGAGAGACAGACAATCACCAATGCCCACTGCAGATTCATCATAGCCCAAAAAGAATTTGAAGTGCAAGGAATCTTGAATACTTATCGATGACAAGGAAAGGGATATGGTCCTGAGGAAAAATCCTAGGTACCAGCAGCCAATGTTGAAGCCCCACTCCTAACCAAAAGGTTTCACTTGCTCTTTCCCCATAAACCTAAGCCTAGGGGCCTGGGGAGGGGGCTTAAGAGAGAAGGGGGTACTGTAAAGCACCTCACCTCAAGGAACATGGCTGAACTTCCTGCAGTTCCTGAGCTCCTTTTATAGGACCTGCTAGCTGGACTTCCAGTGACATGCTCAGGTGACATCACATCCTGATGCCATCTTCCAGTGCCGTCGCAAAAGGTCTCCTGCTCATTCTGCAGTGCTAGTTGCGTGTACCTGGTTTTGTTCCTGTATGTTCCTGCCTTGCTCCTGTCCCGCCTTGTTCCAGACTTGCTCTCTTCTGTCTGTCCTGTTGTGTTTCTCCCTCTGATCTGATTTCTCATTACCTTGACCACAGCCTGGACCTTGACTTTGCTTTTCTGTCTGCCTGCCTTGATTGTAGCCTGAACCTTAACTCCGCTTTGCTCTCTGCCTGCTTTGAACTCAACCCGGCCATGACCTTGCTGCTTTTATGCAGCCTGGAAAGCCATACTAGCTGCTACAACTTGTGGGCTCAACCAAAAAAGGAAGTGGCTAGTCAGGCAGAAGGTCTCAGCTTGTAGTGTATCAGCTGCTGCCTGTTAAGGCCTATATTGTACACACACAAGGTAGGCAGTAATAACTGCGGCCCAAGGGCTCATTACTCTTATTTTGTGACACTAGTTCCAGGATTTTATTTCCCATACTATAAGGCACAAGAAAGGGCTTTCTCAGTAGCCTGACTCACATCATGGAATGCACTTGGGCCAGCTAATCTTCTATTAACAGAGTGCCATAAAATGTTTAAAAAATATATGAAAAGCATTTTTTTTCAGCAAGCTTATAAAGCTGGTGATCATAGTAACATAGTAATGGCAGCAGAAAAAGACCAAATGGTCCATCCAGTCTGCCTAGCAAGCTTCTTATATCTGCCATGCCATGCAGGATACCCTGATGTTTCTTTTAAAGGTAGCAACTGCTGTTCTGTGCAGTTACCCCCAAGCCTTAGGATAACCTATAAAAAAAAGTACTGCTAGTAATATTTTTACTGGGTGTGCGGAAAATTCAGATACTCCTGCTTGAAGTGCTTTGCTTATGGACTTGGACTTGGCCGTAGAAACAGTCCTGTGTGTTTTCCCCTATGTCTGCATATCAGTACCCCAGATCATGAGGGTCAGGGCCCTTTGTTAGTTGTTGTCTGAATCACATTCCTCTTCCCCCTCTCGCCATCAAAGCAGTTGTGTCAAAAGCATCAAAGTTTATTGGTTTAGGGTAATAACCCATGCCTTCTGTTAGGGTAGTATCTGCTATTCCTTGCAGGTTACCACCATGCTTATCAATTCCCCATATGGTAAAAGTCAGGGTTCTTGTTGGTTATTGTCTGAATCCAATTCCCCTTCCCTCCCTTCCCCTCTGTTATCAAAGCAGAGAGCATTGTTACAGTTGCATCAAGAGCATCAAGGCTAATTGGTTAAGGGTAGTAATTGCCGTGCCAGTAAGTTTCATCCCATGCACCCTTTTTTTCTATTTCCATCCTCTAGCCTTTAGGGATCCATAGTGTTTATCCCTTTCCCATTTGACTTCCTTTACTGTTTTCATCTTCACCACCTCCTCCAGGTATCCTATCCACAACCTTCTTCATGAAGAAATATTTCCTAATGTTGGTACTGAGTCCCGTCCCCCCCCCCCCCCCCTGGAGTTTCATTTTGTGACCCCCTAGGTCTACTGACTTCTTTCCAATGGAAAAGGTTTGAAGTTCGTGTATCATTGAAATCTTTCAGGTATATGAAGGTCTATATCATATCTCCCTCGGTATACATGTTTAGATCCTTTGGCATCTCCTCATAAGCCTTCTGATACTAATTTCACACCAGTTTGGTCACCCTTCTCTGGACTGTCTCCATCCTTTTTCTATCCTTCTTAAGATATGGGCTCCAGAACTGAACATAGTACTCCAAGTGGGGCCTTACCAAGGACCTGTACAAGGGTATCATCACCTCCTTTTTCTTACTAGTTCATCTCTCTATGCAGCCCAGCATTCTTCTATCTTTAGCTATCGCCTTGTCATATTGTTTCGCCATCTTCAGATCGCCAGACACAATTATCCCAAGATCCCTCTTTTGCCCATGCACATCAACCCCCCATCATATACTGCTCTTTTGGATTACCACAACCCAGATGCATGATTCTGCACTTCTTGGCAATAATCTCAGCCGCCAAATCTTCAACCACTTTTTAAGCTTTCTTAAATCTCTTTTCTTTCTCTCTACTCTTTCAAACATGTTCATTCTGTTGTAGATCTTAGTATCACTCACAAATAGACAAACTTTATTTTCTATCCTTTCCTCAATGTCGCTCATGAAGTTATTGAACAGAACCGGTCCCAATACCTATCCCTGTTGCACTCTACTGAACATCATTCTTTATTCAGAGTATGTTCCATTTACCATTACATGCTGTCGCCTATCAGTCAACCAGTTTGTAATCCATGCCCCCATCTTGTTGCTCAGTCCCCAAGCTTCTCATTTTATTCACAAGCCTTGTATGTGGAACTGTATCAAAAGCTTTGCTGAAATCCAAGTAGATCACATCGAGTGCTCTTCCTCGATCCAATTCTCTAGTGACCCAATCAAAAATATCAATCAGATTTGTCTGACAGGACTTTGCCCTGGTGAATCCATGCTGCCTCGGGTCTAGCAACCACCCGATTATAGATAGTTCACTTTTTCTTCAGCAGCATCTCCATTAATTTTCCCACCACCGAGGTGAGGCTAATCAGCCTGTAGTTTCCAGTTTCCTCTCTGTTACCACTCTTGTGAAGCGGAACACAGCTGCTCTTCTCCAATCCTATGGAACTTTTCCAGGGATCTATTGAACAGGTCCTTCAGCGAACCTGCCAGGACATCTCTGAGCTATTTCAGTTTCCTAGGATGTAACTCATCCGGCCCCATGGCCTTGTCTACTTTCAGTTTGCCTAGTTCTTCTCATACATTCACTTTTGTAAGCAGAATTTTGTCTGCCCCAGCAATGGTCCTCCTCCAGAGTCGTCTTTAGTGAACACCAAACTCAGGTATTTGTTTAATAATATTTCTATAAAAATGAGAACTAAATATTATTCCAAAAAGATTTTGCAATCTACCATAAAATCAATTCAAAGAAAAAATGATCAAAGAATATATTTTTAAAACATAAGTGTCAGCAAGCCAATCGGTGTGCCCAGCAAGACACGGTCCACCCAGTCTTATCAATCATTCTCCTCAAAATATAAATTTTTAAATAATTTTGTAAGCAAATAAAAAGAAACAGCCCATCTCCTGCTACCCCCACCTTCTAGTTTAAATGCCTGATAATGTATGCTTTGAAAACTTAAACAGTAGAAGCAAAGTCCCCAATTGTATTAGCTTTCTTTTTCAGGTATATTAAAATTGGAGACAAAGAATGTGAGTACAACTCTAACTTCCGTCTGATCCTGCACACAAAGTTGGCTAATCCTCACTACCAGCCTGAAATGCAGGCACAGTGCACCCTTATTAACTTCACAGTCACCAGAGATGGTTTGGAAGACCAGCTCCTTGCTTCTGTAGTCAGCATGGAACGACCTGATCTTGAAGAGTTAAAGGTGAGCAATGATTTATTGGGCAGAAGTTGATGATAATAAACAGCTTGTTTCCTTTGCCCAGGGAGAGGAGTGCTCAGTGTGCTAATCATGAGTAGGCCCCCTCTGTTCGGTGTAGGCTTTAATTTCCCCAGAATTGAAAAGCATACACTGTTAAGCATGTCAGCAGGGAGGGCCTCTATAGCTTTTACCACATGACCTGCAACAGACTACACATTGCTAATTGTGAGCAAATTTAGAACATTTGCAGATGTGCAAATAGGTATAATGCTTGTTTTCCATATTATCTGACAACATGAAAATAATGCACATACCTTAAACTCAGTCCCTTAAAGCACTAGTTCTTCCTAGAGCGAGATCTAAATTAGTTGTGAAAATGTTGTATCTCTCTTCCAGAAAAAAATGCCCGTATTTCTATCCTCTGAACTTGTTGTTTTTGATTTTTTTTTGTTTGCTTTTCTTTCCTTGGTCCAGCCTGCTAAGATCTGCCAGATTTCTCTTGCCTTATGCTCATAGACAGTCCATGGTAACTAACGTTCCACCAGGCAGAAGGAAGGGCATGGCTTCAATGAGATGTGCACCTGTGGCCATGTTCAGCTCTGAGCCTGTGATCACCAGAAAAATAAAGATAATTGTTTCTGAGAAATTAAGCTTGATAGAATTGACTGGAATATTTAGCCAGAGAGGTGGAAGATCTGACGTGATTTTAGCAAAATGGAATCTACTCTAGTAAAGGCAAAATCAGCAGTAGGTGGTCTCCAAGGCTCAGTGCTAGGACCAGTTTTTTCAATATCTTTGTTAGTGACATTGCTGAGACACTTGAGGAAGAAATATAATTTGCAGATAATACTGTAATATGTAATGTGTACTGGAAGCAGTGGAAAAACTGAAAGGGGACTTGAAAAAACTGGAAGCATGGTCAAGAGTTTGGAAAATGGGCTTCATTTTGTAAAAGTGTAAAATCGTGCAATTGTGATGCAAAAATCCATTAGCAATATATCAAATAGAAGGACAAGAGCTGGAAACTGTCAAACAGAAAAGAGATTTAGGAGTAATCAACTCAGATGACCTTAATGTTCTCAGTATAATAAAGCACCTGGAAAGGCTAACTATGCTCAATTGTATGAGGAAAGGCATTATAGGCAGGAAAAGTAGGTAATATTGCCTTGTATAGGTTACTTGTGAGACCCCACCATGAGTGGGGCAATAATCGAAACACATTTTTACGAGAATAAACATACATTTACCCAGTAAAAGCTTTGATTGATGCTCTACAGTTTTCAGTTCTAGAGGCCATGCCTTCATAAGGACATCGAGAGTATGGAAGCAGTTCAGAAAAGAGATACTAAAATGATACAAGGCCTGCAAAACAAACCTTACAAACAAGGCTTAAAGCATTCAAAGTGCGTTTGCTGAAGGAAGAGGACAGGAAGGACATAATAGAAACATTAAAATATTTGACAGACTTTAATAAAATATGGGAAGATGAAATTTTCCATAGAAAAGAAAATTTAAGAACAAGTGGTCAAGATAACGGCAGTTTTCAGAACTATGCCGAAAGATGCAAAGTGCATGGGTACTTTTACCTCCGGACTTTGTACCGCTTCTCAAAATAAAAACAAGAATATACTTTCCTTTTGAAAATTACACACAGAGATTTCTGAAAATAATATTTCCCTGAAAAATAAAACGCATTGTTTTGAAAATGTAAAACTATGCTTGTTGTTGCCTCCCTCAATTTAACCCCTCTTCTGATCCCACCTACTTTTCCTGCATGCAAAAGTGGTAGTGTTGTTGATTCCCTTGTGTGTTTTTACTCACATATAGGATGAACAGTTTTCAGACAAACTATTTGTCCAGGTAGATAGCCATTTACTCAGGTGAATGGCTTATGAAAATTGCCTTCCCTATGACATTGCAGAGAGGAAGGTATGAAGCAAATAAGAGAAAATACTTATTTTCTGAGAGAGTGCTGAGTATCTGGAATAACCTACTGTCAGAGACCATAGCAACCAAGCTGTGACAGAATTTAAACATAGACATAGTAAATAGTGATAAAGGCAAGAAAGGGGAAACAGGTAAAAGAAATGAGGAAGGGATCTTCCTGTTTACTTAGTTTATATGAAACTTTAGAGGGCCAAATAGGAGAAAATACAGCCAGTGGGCAGAGAATGGTGATACAAATGCATCAGGCTTCCAAGAAGACTGATTGTTTCATGAGCTGCAGATAACTGCCATACTTACAATCCTAACAACATTGGAAGAACCTGCACAAAATGGGGTTCACGGCCTTAAAAAGGAGCAATATGAATGCAACAGGCTTCCAAGAATGATGATGGAACCTGCGCAAAGTGGTGTTTACAGCCTTAAAAAGGAGCAATATGAATGCATCAGGCTTCCAAGAAGGATGATGGAACCTGCACAAAGCAACCATGGTTAAAACCCAACATCACTGACCCTAGGAAAGCTGAATATTTAGAGCAGCAGTTTTGCAGATCTTGGTGACTGTAAGGATTGTTGCAGGGCTTGGTAGTGGGGCACGGAGGATTTAGTCTTGTGGGAATCAGAGGAAGATGACAAGGCCTGACTTGGCCTACCAATGGAAAACAGGGTAGGCCAAATCAGCAGTTGGGTTTGGGCATGCTTGGGATAGATGATGGGTGATGATGGTGGGCGCACGAGTTGTCAGGTGGAAGTCTTGGGGAGGAACTGGTTTGTATTTGGGATTGGGAATGTACAAGCTCATCTATTCAGAGTGGTAGAGACTAGAGAGGAAGAATCTCTATTGGGCAGCCTGGATTGAATGCTTGGTCTTTTTCTGCCATCATTTACCATGTTACCATTGAAGCAATTTTAAAAGTGCTTGCATTGCTACAAAATTTGCAGGTACCTTTATGTTAAATTTTAAAGGAAAAGTACATGTGTACCTTCACTTTTAAAATTGCCTAAAAATACCTTCAGAGATTTGCACCTTCTTTTTCTGCAGATATTTTTTCAGCTAAAACTATGCCCAAAGTTTTGAAAATCCCTCAACTATTTGTGTAGTTTTCTCTTCATGCCAAACTCTGCCCTGGGAATTCCTGCAATATGTTGTGGGTAAAAGTACGTGCCTTATGGAACTACAGGCATGATATGACTTGCAAAAAGAGTGGGCAATGTTTGGACAGGCGATTTCTGTAAGTAAAATCCATGGAAATCCCTTTGAAAATTGCCCTCCTCATGAATACAATTCAAAGGGCAGTTAAAATTACCGATATTCCCTTTTTTAAAAAAATTAATGCTTTGCCATATATTACAAAAAAGTGTGAAAATATTAGAAAATGAATATATTGTGGGCAAAAAAAAGACCAAAAGAGGATGCAAAAAAAAGGTCCTGAGAAAGGCAAGAGAGTACTTTGAAGATTCTAGTTAATGCTGTTTGGAGCCAAACCACAAGCTTGGATTGCATGTTTTATAAGACCCTCCTGGAGAATAACCCAAGCTACTATATGTGCTGGGAAAAAGGGCATTCTCCCAGGACAAGCAGGATGGTAGTCCTCACATATGGGTGACGTCATCAGACGGAGCCCTGTCACGGAATACTTTTGTCAAAGTTTCTAGAACTTTGACTGGCACACTGAGCATGCCCAGCTTGTCCTAATCCCTGTGGCCACAGGGGTCTCCCTTCAGTCTCTTTTTTTACGTGCTGCAGTTTACCTCATGGGTTAGGAGCTCTGTGAGATTTCTCTCACCTTATTTCCTCACAGAAAAACTTGAAGTTTACTTCTTTAATAGTTTCCTAACGGGTCTCCCATTGCGCTCCGTTCCCTCCCGATGCTCAGTGAGTACTTTTCCCATGTCTCCGGTCGGTTTCTGCCTTCTTTTTATACAAAAATGGGCCGAGGGAATATGTGTAGGATAAGAGCGGGCAAACCTTTTTTTTTTTTTTTTTTTTTTTTAATAGGGGCCACATTATTGGTTCTCATCTGTACTAAGGCCCGACAGGACTCTTCCTACTCACATTCTCACACACACACACATATACACACACACACACTTACACACACACACACACAATCTTTCTCCCTTAACCTCTATGGATCAATGAATTGGCTGGCAGCTTCTTCTACTCTTCAGCTGCAGATAAGATGGACTCTGCCAATGACTTCTTCCACTCTCCAGCCTGCATTTCTGCCTCTGGCCTGGGGGTGCCATCAACAACAACTCATAATGATGCACTGAAGTACGCAACATCGATGGGCTGGAGATAATAGACAATGCTCAGGGACAAATGGGCTGCTAAAAAATGACACTTGGGGCCACATGGTATAGTTTGCATTATTTGTGTGTCCTGTTTGTGCATAAGTTTACACAGACTGAGCAGAGGCATTCCCGGGGACGAAGTTGGAGCAGGGTTTGGACTTTTGTGCATGCTGCTGGATATGTCTGAAAAATATCTGTGGACATTTTAGCAGGTATTATTATGTAGTTTTGGTGGGATAATTTTCAAAGCTAACATACACATGTAAGTTCACTGAAAACTGGTATAACTTATGCACGTTTTTACCAACTTTCATATGCAGGCTGTTACAAAATGATCCCCAAAGTGTAAAAGAGCAGGAACAATCTGTAATTGAACAGATCCTTGTGATCCCAACTTTCTGTACTCTCTCCTTTTTATACGCCCCTGGTGTTCCTCACATCTGCTTCTCCTGTCATTTGGAGTCAGGAGAAACAATGACAGTACTAATGATCTCTCTTTGGTGCAACAGTCTTTAGTTCAGGGAGTTCAAGACAAATCATGGACCGCTGTCTGATGACATTCCTGCGTCAGCAAGGGGTTGTCAATTATAATGCATTTGTACTGTGCCGATTTGTTCATCATTATAACATGGAAGAGACAGAGGAATGCTGAGAAATGTGGATGCTTGGTGCCTTATGTTCCTGTGACAGATCCCACCTAAGCTAATTAGACAGATCAAACAATCCATGTAGCAGAGATGCTACAGTGACATCCAGATTAACCAGCTGTGAAACTTCATTATGGTTCGTTTTCTCCATAAGCAGATGCTATGTTATAAGAGTTGACGGCTTATACCCAGGGCTCCCATGGTTATAAATTCTGGCTGCTCATCACAAAAAGAGGAGACTCTAGAATAATCAAGATGAAATCATTTTTACCTGATTGTAATCCAAAAGGATCGGTTGGCATTTTGTCAGGAAGTGTTCTATTTTTACATCTTCTGTGTTACGTTTTTTTTTTCTTCACAGGTTTGCAAATAAGGACAAATTTGTTTGTTTTTTTTAACCATTCTTCAGTCTCCTCATGTACCTGGTTTTCGCAAAGACGCGGAACTTGCCTGAGAATTTGTTATGACATGTAAAATGTTCCCAAGCATGGCTCTTTTTTTATTTTTATAATACAGAGAGAAGAAACTAATTGATTTGTATCTTAAAAGTGGAAAATATGGAATATAGGGCTGTCACTTGCAAGCATGAAATTCCAACACCACTCCTTTTTGCGTGTCTAATCCCTGCATACCGCTTGTTCATTTGTGTTGGATGGCATCCTAGTCATACATTTCAGATGAAAGATTTGAAAAACTCTGCTTTTATCATCAAGAGCATAGAAATCACCAGGGCAATGCCAGGTGGCCTCAAAGAGGGTGTTGGGATACATTTTCTATCTATTTTCCTCAGTTGTCCCATTGTACTGGCATTTGGTGCATACCCTGGCATCAAGAGAAAGATATTCCGATATAGAGCTGAGAAGATGGAAAAACTTTTCCAAAGGGCATCAAAACTTTGAGCACTGTCTGCCCAAGCTTCAGAGTAGGTTATTGGATGTAAGTAATCAGGCTTTTGTGTAGCTGATTGCATTAAATGAAGATAGTGCTGATCCTGATGAATATCTGGAGATCAATTCCACTGACAATTGGAAGCTGTTTTATAGGTGTTGAGCATACAGATCTGACACCCGCTGCATACTGTTGTTGAGAGTGCTGTAGATTTTATGCATTCAAGTGCTTCCTGCATCAGGCAGGTGCACAGCTCTCTTCCAGGAGTGTACCAAAGTCAGAGCTGATGTGTGAAGTATGGTGAAGCTGGCACCCTGTCTAAGGCCAACAAGGCATTGAAGCAAGTTGTTACATGCCTGGACTCTGCCCACCAGTTATTCAAGATCATCTAGTAAGTTAAGGAACAATCTAATGTTATCCCATGATATTTTGGGCAAAGTTACAAAGGCACTGCCCCCAACAATTGATCTATAATGGGGGATCCCCACCTTTCGGGGAACACAGACCCCTTTTCAGCTTCAAAATGTTTCATGGACCTCCTTACACTTCTCTTTAATTTTTGCTTACCATAACAACAAAAAAAATAATAATGATATGCACTCAGATGTATAAAACTTTGATCTAAACTGAATATGTAGGAAGGGCAATTTTCAAAGTTATTTAAAAATTGTCATCATAATTGAAGGTTAAAACTGCAATGGGAAAAAGGAAGCAAGTTCAAAAATGTTCCAAGTTGGCAACTTGGTATAGTCTGGCAGAAAATCAGCACTGGTACCAGCAGAGACCCACCATCTTATTTTGAAAGGGAAACTGCCCGCAGAGTTTCATTTTAAAAACTCAGGCCATTAGGGGAAAGCCAATACTTTTGTTCCTGCATACTTTTCATAGCAGACAAAAAGTATATATGCATGAAAGTATGCACAAGAATTTCAAAATTAAATCTCTGTATGCACTTTCTCTCCCTCTACCTGGCCCTGCTCCTCTTTTTCCTCCACAGGTAAAAGTATCCATGCTGTTCCCAGTGTAGGTACTTCTACCCTCAGTTACGGGAAATAGCAATTTTCTAATGGCCTTTTTACATTGATAAACAGGCGTTTACCCACATGAAAAGTTAGGAAACTTACCCTCCTTGAAAATTGACCCCCTGTTAGTCTGCTTTACTATTATATGTTATTTTCTTTTATAATTATTACAAACATACAGAAAATGATAGTCATAAAATGATATTCAAAAAACATTTAGATGGATAACTTAAAAGTTAAACTTAAAAGTTATCCATCTAAATTTTTATTTATTTTATTTAACAGTTTTATATACCGAAGTTCTAGCAACAAAGTTACTAATCAATTCGGTTTACATTGTAACAATAAAATTGACAGAATGTAGAATAAATGGCAAAACTGGCATTTTCAGCCACTTATCCGGCTAACTAGTTAACCATCTAGAATTTAGCCAGATTCTGGGACAGGCAGGAGGCATTTTTTGGAGGAGCAGAGTTAGCCTGATAAGTTACCTAACTCCAATATTTAGCCCCATTATATCCTTTCTTGCTTCAAGCCATTCTATTCACTTTTCTGGTGCAGCTCTCCTATCCTTTCTCTTTGTCAGGCCAGTGGCAGAGCATGTAGCAATAGTGGGAATTGTTTCTCACTGCTGAGATAGCCCAGCTTTCCTCAGTGTGCAGCAGAGGCTGCAAAGGATCTGACAGTTGGCCCCTTTTTTCTCCACATCCTCACAAAGTGCAGCATTAGGGTTTACAATTGGTTCCTCTCCTTCCCACCTCTGCTAAACATTCAGCAGTGTGGTTTGAGGCTTCTAATGAATGCGAATGGCCCTCTCTGTCCCTCCTCTTCTTGATCTTCAGCAATGTGGGGTGAGGTTTTCAGGGCCGTAATAGGTCCCACTCTCCTGACCTGTGGCAGCAGCTCAGCTAATTACAGGTAGTAGCAGGCTGCTCATTTTCTCCCTAGCTAAACTTTCTGCCATCCCTTCTGGAGGACCCCTGGAATGGTCTCACGGACCCCAGCTTTATTCATCCATTCCTGATGATCCTAGTTTAAACCTCCTCAGTAAGTTTGTCTGTTAGAAGACTCTGTGCCCCTTCGTCAACAGGTGGACCCCATCTCTGCTCAGCAGTCCTTGAAACATCATCCCATGGGCCAAGAAGCCAAAATGCTCTCATCAACACAATCCATGCAGTCATTCATTTATCTCCAGAAGTGAGCTTCTCTGCCTGGGCCTTTATCCTTGACTGGGGTGATGGAGAAGAATAGTACCTGTGGACCTATCTGCTTTACCTTCTCTCCCAGAGCAATGAATTCACTTTTGAGATGATCTATGTGGTACCTCGCAGTATCATTCCTGCCAACATGGATGAGCAGCATCAGACAGTAGTCAGTAGGCTTGAGGATTTTCAGCAACCTCTCTGTAATGTCTTGGATTCTGGCACCCAGCATACTTCCCAAGATAACGTGTCTGGTCAGCAGTTGATGCCTTCATGCCCCTCAGGAGTGAGTCCCAACCATCACTACCCTACACCTCCTAAGTGCAGTGGTTGTTAATCCCACAACTTTGGGGTTTGCATGTTTCGATTCCTCCTCATCCTAGGATGGTTTCTCTTCCTTCACTTCCAGGGCTGCTAACCAATTCTTCAGTTCAAGGGAAATTGAAGCCATAGTATAGAGTCTAGTTGCTGTAGTAATCTGTGTCCAGCTGTCCTCACATGGTCCAATTTCACGTTCCCCTCTGAGTTTTCCATTTTTGATGCCTCGGTGATCATCTCATCAGTGTAGCCCTCATTCTCACCACCACCTCTCTGAATTCCGTCACCTGTTTCCTGAGGGAGTCTATCTGTAGACATCTTTCACACTGAACCAGTTCCTCGCTGTGGATCAGGACATCTGTCTGGACAGCAGCAACAGCTTTGGCATACAGTGTTTTCCAGCCATCCGTCAGCTTTTGGGAGCTTCTGGAATTGAAAGAAATTAGAAAAATCTGCCCTGCCTTTTCCTCAACTCTCCTGCAAGTAAAATTAGCTAGCTTATGAAATCTAACTTTCACTTCCACACACGGAAGCCCTACATGTGATTCTGTTTGCTTGCTTAATTGATGCTTGGAAGTATGAAATGGTCTTAATCTTTCAGGCTACAAAATATATTTGTAAATCTATGAGGTATGTAGTTTTGTGTTGTTCCTTTGTAGACTCTTGTTGCTGAGGATGTGAAAGAAAACCAGAACAATGAAAAATGTATTATTATCACAAACCTCAAATATATCCAAAGATCTTTGGTGTTTATTGGGGGGTGTGTTAGAATGCTCTAACAAGCATTTTGCACATTTCAAGGTTGAGTCCTCTGCCCACAGTATGGTGCAGTAGCTGAACTACTCCAAACCCAGGAAAAACCCCAGACTCTTATCAGTGCTTAAAGATAAAAAGGAATTGGAAATAGGGGGAGGAAGGGCCAGAGTCTGGGCTGTGTGACATGCGATAGGTTAGGGCCAGGACATGGTTATAAACTCACAAATACACACACATACACTTGAACTCACACTTCCTCCTCCTTACCCCAGGGATTCTTCATCCCCATCCCCCTTCAACGCTCAATCCCCAGCTGTTCTTCACTCACCAGAACTGATTTACACCATCAGCTCTGATCCACTTCCTCAAGTCCTGGAAAAAAGGTGGCAGAAAAAAATTCTAGATTGTTCTTTCAGAAGTTAGCACAAGTTTTAAACTTTTGTGCAATAGCGTAGTAGCCAGGGTTGAAGTCTGGATAATTGGCGCTACTGCTCACAGGTATCAAAGTTGTGCTAATTCAACCCCTTTGTATATCTGTGCTTTAGACTGCAGTGTCTGCTGCAGGATCATACCCTCCCGTTCTGTTTTTTGTACAACAGGAGCAAAGGGGACTGAATTAGGGAGCAGAATAGCTGTTCCAGGCTTACTTCCCTCTTCCCTACAGAATGCCTTGTGGGGGAGGAACCCCCTCTGTTCTTCCTCTTATATCTGAAAAGAAGTGTTGGAACTTAGTTCCGGGCAGTTCCCCCACAAATTAAGCCCTGGACTCTATACTTTGTCTATCTTACATGTCTTTGGGTAGACAAGACATGGAAGATTACCATATTGTCATCTGGAGCTCCTTAAAAAGACTATGCCCTGTGCAAGAAGTAGTTTCAGCAGGAGACTGGGTAAACTGCAACAACCCCAAAACATCCATTCTCAGTTCCTCCTTCCTAAGATGAATGGGACAGCATGTTTGACATTTTCTTTAGAAAATGAGAATAGCTAAGGTCCCTCAGGAGGTTAAGTATGCTTTGGTAGAGCTGGGGAAGGGTCAGACGGGATCTCCGTAGACCCCCTTATCAAACCATAGTGGTTCACTCATTCATGACCTAGATGAAGAAGGCGGCAACCAAGGAAGGAATCTTGGGTGACCTGATGGAGAACATAAGAACATAAGAAATTGCCATGCTGGGTCAGAACAAGGGTCCATCAAGCCCAGCATCCTGTTTCCAACAGGCCATACCAGGCTACAAGAACCTGGCAATTACCCAAACACTAAGAATATCCCATGCTACTGTTGCAATTAATAGCAGTGGCTATTCCCTAAGTAAACTTGATTAATAGCCATTAATGGACTTCTTCAAGAACTTATCCAAACCTTTTTTGAACCCAGCTACATTAACTGCACTAACCACATCCTCTGGCAACAAATTCCAGAGCTTTATTGTGCATTGAGTTAAAA
The DNA here is from genome assembly GCF_901001135.1 of Rhinatrema bivittatum. Classification (NCBI taxonomy): domain Eukaryota; kingdom Metazoa; phylum Chordata; class Amphibia; order Gymnophiona; family Rhinatrematidae; genus Rhinatrema; species Rhinatrema bivittatum. The sequence continues at coordinate 304,973,740 of NC_042618.1, forward strand.
AGAATTTTCTACGATTAGTCTTAAATGTGCTACTTGCTAACTTCATGGAATGCCCCCTTGTCCTTCTATTATTCGAAAGTGTAAATAACCGAGTCACATCTACTCGTTCAAGACCTCTCATGATCTTAAAGACCTCTATCATACCCCCTCAGCCGTCTCTTCTCCAAGCTGAACAGCCCTAACCTCTTCAGCCTTTCCTCATAGGGGAGCTGTTCCATCCCCTTTATCATTTTGGTTGCCCTTCTCTGTACCTTCTCCATCACAACTATATCTTTTTTGAGATGCGGCGACCAGAATTATACACAGAATTCAAGGTACGGTCTCACCATGGAGCGATATAGAGGCATTGTGACATTTTCCGTTTTATTAACCATTCCCTTCCTAATAATTCCTAACATTCTATTTGATTTTTTGACTGCTGCAGCACACTGAACCGACGATTTTAAAGTATTATCCACTATGATGCCTAGATCTTTTTCCGGGGTGGTAGCTCCTAATATGGAACCTAACATCGTGTAACTACAGCTAGGGTTATTTTTCCCTATATGCAACACCTTGCACTTGTCCACATTAAATTTCATCTGCCATTTGGATGCCCAATCTTCCAGTCTTGCAAGGTCCTCCTGTAATGTATCACAATCCGCTTGTGATTTAATTACTCTGACTGTCCTGACTCCCCATCTTCTCCCTCCGAAACCCAGGTAGAGATACCCTGAGGGGAGGGGAATTAGTTGTGAACTTGAGAGTACTCATTCTCTCTGGCGAAGCTCCTTCAAGGATTGCTTGGACATCTTCGGGATTCCCTGAATTTCACTGTACAGTAAAAGGTCCTCCATCCTGGACAGAAGAGGCTCCATCCTCTGTCTCTGGTCTTCAAGAAGGTAAATAAATTCCTCACCATCTCGAACATTTGGGATGCCATCTGTGGAGGGCTCCTCTGTACTGGAGTAGGAGGGGACATGTCCTCCTCTGATAGATGGGTTTGTCCTCACTGGGTGCTGCCGTGACTGGTGGCATCAAGGAAGAGCTCAGTGGAGCAGGCAATGGGATCCAGGACACATTTGGCGTCAACATGCTCTGCTTCAGTTGAGGCTATATGCTCCGCTGGCTGACCAACAGGCCGAACCATTAGTGCCTGTCCTACTACTCTTTGTGCCAAGGCTTTTCTTTCCATTGCGAATGGTTTCTTGCTTGCTTTTAGGAGCCAAGGGGCTTCATGCTGATGAAACAGTTGACTCCTTGGTCTGTGCTAGGGTCCTACACCCCATGGGAACTGACTGTTCCTTGACCTGCGCTGGCATGCTCTGGGCCGATGTAACTGGAGAAGACATTGGGCCAGGGTCAGAGTGTCCAGGAAGAATAAGCTGCCATGGAAAACAATAGCATCTGTGCTAAAGAGCTCCTTGCTGAGGTGTAAGGCCTCTGCATATAACTTTTTTCAATGATCTGAGCTTATCAGATAATAACACTACACTTTGTCTTAGATAATGAAGACTTTATTAGGGCTATGTGAATGAGTTTACAGGAAAAAGCCCCAAAACACCTTAAAGGAGGACCAGATCCAGAGATCTGCCCTGGTACACCTTAAGCATAAGACAGCAGAACCAGGCAGAGGTCCCTGGGAAGGTGTATAAATAGACAGGCCCAGGAGGGAACAGCAGGCTTAGGGGAGAGAAGGAAACCTAGAGAAAAAGAGTACTGCTGAACTGTAAGCTGTGATACTACATTTGTGTTGAACTGTGAAGAATAACAGAGCTGCTTTTGTTTGTTTTCTTGTAATTAATAAAGGAGTTTATACAAGATTTCTGCCAGATTCCAGCCTGAATTTGTCCTCTGGCTATCCTAAGACCACTCACGATGCCACAGACCAACACAATGATCTAATGACTATGTTTATTACTTATCAAAGTTACAAGGATCAGGGATTCAGAAAATATTACAATAGAAAATTACTTTGTTGTTATGAAAACAGTGAGGAGCTAACATGCCATATCAACTGCTGCTTCCATGTATGAATTACCAATGTGACTTTCTGACTAAAACCCTGTGAGGAAAAAAGCACCCATAAGTTGCTTAGCAGTCTCTATTTTAGGATTATCCCCCGGCTGCTGGGGAATTGTTGGTGTAAGGAACGGCATAAGCGTGAGCCCACGAGGGTTGTGCCGACAGCTGGAGAACACGCTTTGACACAAGCCAGGCTAAGACTTCACCTGTGCCAGCCATCTCCCCCGTAGATTAGGCCTTTGGGTTCCTGCGACTGACAGGAAATTCAAGAGCAAGGCAGAGTCTAGAGGCAGTCCAAGAATCGAGGATGGTGGCAGAGAAGGTGCGGTCCATATTTAAGGCTAAGGTCAGGTCCAAGCTGCAAGCAAAAGATAGGTCTACGTGCAAGGCTGAGATCAGAACCAGAGAGACTGGCCAAGACAAATGAGAGACAGAGGAACAGATAAGAAAGGACAGATAAGTCAAGGCATGGAAAGACTTCAAAGACAAGAGTAAGATAACCAGTACAAGGAAACAGAAATAGGGCATGGCTGGAAGGCAGGCTGGATGAGGCAAGGTACCTGTTGCTGAGGCAAGGTAGGGACATCTGCTGTGCCCTTTTATAGGGCTGAAGAAGATAACATCATCCTTGGGCGTCAGTGGGTGGCTGGAGACGGTTGTTCCAGTGGCGTCCTGCCATGCACTGGAAAAATTAGCATGGAGGAATGTGCTGGCGTTTTTAGGGTAAGTGTGGTGGCTTGCATAACTGTCGGTTGTTATGGTTCACATCTAGAAGAGGTGTTGTAAGTGCCTGGCTCTGAAACCGGTGTTGGCTTAGCTCATTTGCAAGACAATTTCTTAAGGTGATCTGCAGTTGTGCTATTGCAAGCTAATTAATTATTGCAAATGTTTTCTTGATTTTTTGGTGTTAGCGTCCTTGTATTTGTGCTAAGGATGTTTTCTATAACCTTGTAACCCAGTTCTTTCTGGTACTGCAGCATCTCTTTGTCTAACATACAGCTCCTATCTGTCTAGGAAACAAGTGCAAGATTGAAGCACAAATGTCATGTTATAATGTTAGTAATTATAAAGGCTGCCTATGATAAAAAAAAATCAAAAGCTTAGAAGAACAGAATAATGACTTCTTGTGAGACATGTCAAAAAGTTTTTCACTGCTTTTATAAGTTGTGCCTGTAATGGAGCTTGTAAGCAGTACAACAGGGGGGGGGGGGGATATTCTCCGTCATTTACAGTATGCAGAGGAACTTGGCAGGGCTGCTCCTTGTCGCTTCTCTTTGTGCTTTATTTGGAACCTTTAGCCAAGAGAATTAGACACCTCGCTGGAATTCAGGGTATCAAAGCTGGATCAGAAGAATCAAACTAGGATTATGTACTGATGATGTCCTATTTACGTTGGCTCACTCAGAGATGTCACTACACCACTGTCATTGGAACTGGAGATATTTGGTAGGGTATATAAAATTAATGAGGAAAAGTAAAAAATATTGAATATCTCAGCCTCGGCCGAACAGGTGGAAGGAATAAGAAGCAGATGTCCTTTTAAAGTGGTAAGAGTGGGTGTGAAATATCATGGAGTGAGAATTGGTAAGGGGATAAGGGGAATGGAACAGCTCCCCTATGAGGAAAGACTAAAGAGGTTAGGACTTTTCAGCTTGGAGAAGAGACGGCTGAGGGGGGATATGATAGAGATTTAAAATTATGAGAGGTCTAGAACAGGTAGATGTGAATCAATTATTTACTCTTTTGGATAATAGAAAGACTAGGGGGCACTCCATGAAGTTAGCGTGTGGCACATTTAAAACTAATCAGAGAAAGTTCTTTTTTACTCAACACACAATTAAACTCTGGAATTTGTTGCCAGAGGATGTGGTTAGTGCAGTTAGTATAGCTGTGTTTAAAAAAGGATTGGATAAGTTCTTGGAGGAGACGTCCATTACCTGCTATTAAGTTGACTTGGAAAATAGCCACTGCCATTAGCAATGGTAACATGGAATAGACTTAGTGTTTGGGTACTTGCCAGGTTCTTATGGCCTGGATTGGCCACTGTTGGAAACAGGATGCTGGGCTTGATGGACCCTTGGTCTGACCCAGTATGGCATGTTCTTATGGTCCACAGAATTATGAAGGGCTGCTGAAAAAAATAACAAGATTTACAGCGATGGGATAGGGGAGAAATTACCTGGCTTGGGAGGATAGCAGTTATAAAAAGTGAATATATTGCTGAGATTTAGTTATCTTTTCCAAATACTTCCAATTCATATTCCAGATGAAGCCCTTAAAACTTGGCAAAACAATTATTTAGATTTATATGGAAAAAGCACCTACCCAGAGTAGCAGGGGAAGTATTGTATTAATTAAAGAAAAGAGGGGGATTGGGGGTTCCATGCCTTCATTGGTACTGTGTGGCAGCACAGCTTCGAGCTATTGATTGGCACAAAAGAAATGAGATGAAACGGTAGGTCTGCTTGGAGGGTGACTAACGAAAACATTCCCATTAGAGGTGTTGCCATTGCTCTCCCCCCCAAAAAGCGAGATGTTTGCTGGATTTGGTGCCGCCCATTCCAGGCCTGACTTTGGAATTAAGGGATAAATGGAAACATTACTTTGGAGGAGACAGGACTACTGTTATAGTGCATCATTTCATTTCCACAGGGAATTTGTGCCAGGTATGAATACGGAAGGCTTTGGTAAATGGAGAGAGCGGGGATGAACTAGATTGGACCAGATGTGGGAGGGAAGGGGAGTACAGTCATTTCCTATGGTACAAAGTACTTTGGCACTGACTGATGAGGATTTTTATTTTTATATTCAAGTACAACATTATATGAAACAAAAAGAGGTTGTTAAGTGATTCACTAAAAGGTAAAAACACTCTTTGAAGGGTTTTGCAACTATGCTGACTGGTCGACACGAGTAATATCTAAGTTTTATAGTATATTGAATGCTGATATAAAAGTAAAACCTAGTCATGTATTGGCATGGGAGCATGATTTAGGGCAGACACTGGATGATCAGACCTGGGATATGTGCATCAATTCACAGGAGAGTGGCTCTATATTAGCTCTAATAGTGGACAATAGTTATAAGGTGCTATAAAAAAGTCTGAGCAGGTAAAGTGGTGGCAGCCACCAGCGTCCCTTATCCAGATAACTACCGACTCATCGGTCTATTTGGGAGTGGGAAGCTGCTGCTAGATAGCAGTATGAATTGGTAGTTATCTGTCTATCTGGTGCAGGTCAGCGCTACTTAGCCGGATAAGTACTTGAATTCCTGTTGCATTAGCATATTATTAGTTTACTGCATCGGGAGTTAAAAAAAAAATAAAAAATTACCTGAGCATTAAAAATATGCGCTGAACACCAGCACACAGTTTAACGCTCAGATTATTGCATCGGCCCGTGTATGAGCAAGCTTACAGCGTTTAAATGGAATAGGCAACAGAATTTTGAAAAGATCTGTAAGCCATATGAGCAGTGGATGCAGCAGAAACAAACATAGGTGACAAACTAGACTGTAAAAAGGAGTTTTGCTTATTGGAGGATGTTATGAAAATGGATGTTGTAGTTAGACAATAATGGGAGGAGGGGGAAGAGTAAGGGAACATAATGAAAATGCCTAGATTCAACTATTTGAGGTAATATTGGTTATGTTGGAAAAGTACTTATGGTGATCAAGGATTTGTACATAAGTATTTTCATGTTATGTGATGGTGGTATTGGGATCAATACAAATTAATTATAAAAAAAAAAAAGAAAGCCAAACTCAGGGAAACAGAAAATGGTACAAAGAGAAAGTGTTCTCACCTCTTGAGTATTGAAGATAATTTGCATTTACTTGATAATTTTCTGAGTAAGAACTGAAATCTGAATGAAACAGTTTTGAGAAAAGAATCATATTCCTGTTTTAAAAAATGTGCACTACAAGGTTGTATTAATCATTCAAACTGAAACGTATCTAATGTTTTTGTTGTTGGTGAATTCTTGAACCTGCAAGATAAAAGAAAGAAGGAGTTAATATTTAGAATTCTTTAAAAAACCTGAAAGGGAAAAATAAAATAGTTAATAGTGAAAGACAAACATTTAAAGGAAATATACTTACCTGTTGAATATTTCACTAGAAGCTGTTAAATGTATCCCTGGAAAGTATTTAAAGAAATGTTTTTTGTTGCTAAATTAAGTTATCTTCAGTTTGGGTTCTTTATAAAAATAAATGTATTGTGTTGAGGTATTTATTGCTGTGAATCAACATTTATTGTATTTCAGGTTTTTATTATTGATTGATTTTTTTCTACAACCAAATCTTGTGGCACTTACTTCTCTCCCCTATCTTCTGGGAAACCATCTGTATTGTTAATAATCAAATTACAGAGAAGTGTTCTTTTATGTATGACTGCCATTGGAGGAAAGGTGAGGGAGAGAGGTTTTTCATTTTGGCTCTGTGACAGTTCTAAAGCTCTCCCTCCCCTGTTCTGCCCTTGGGGGTTACATTACTATATTTCTGGAAAACCGGAGTCACTTTTCCTTTCTATGCTTCTGTATTGCTCTTTGTGTCCAAATTATCCTGTGGGTCAAAAGCAATCGCTACAGGGATGTTTGTTTGCAATTTCCCAGGCATTTCTGTTCAGACTTTTATGCCCTCCTGTTCTAATGGCAAAGATTATTTTGATAGACTTTGGTAAGTGCTTAATTGAAAGATAAATATTTAACTGCATGCAGTTTAGACAACCAGAACCCCCTAATCAGCCCAACCAGTTTAAGCATTCTGAATGGTAAAAGCCCATTCTGCAGCCAAAGATTGGGTTTGACATGCACCAAAATTAATTTTTGACTGTAATTGACCATGAGCACTTACCAGAGAGGGCAAACAGAGCCATTACTCTAGACTCTGATTTTGATATGGTACCCCGTGTCAATTCAAAGATATTGCTATCTGTTTGCTTTGTAATTTATCTAAGTTCCGCCACCCCATGAGCACTTGCCTTGGAGAGCTATAGTTCTTGTTATGTTTCTGGTTCTGGTAGTGACCTTTTTACTGTATGTTGAATTACATTTTTTTTGGTACTATTTTCAAAGTTTGACCTTTTATTGTGTATTAAGTTAAATTAATTAGTTCTGATACTGTTTGTCAAAGTTCTAGAATCTGCTCCATTGTAATTATATTGTAATCCGCTTTGAGACCAGGCTGGAAAAAAAAAAAAAAAAGCTGAATATGAAATGTTTGGAAATAAATAAATAATACATAAGAGTTGGGAACTCAGGCTGACCCAAAGGATGGATATGAAACAATTCTTAAGATCACAAGGATTGGGGGGTGGGGGGTGTCATTTTGTGGCAGATTGGAAAGCATCTAAGGAGAAGCCAAGCAAAAGGTAGCCCAAGCAACATTTTTTCAATCCATTTTCAGATTGGTTGTTTTTTTTTTTTTTTCCCAAAAATAAAACAGCTTCAGAAAAACTGACCCTAGTACTGCATCTTGCTTACCTCTTACAGCAGGTTTTAATCTTATTAAAAGTTGAAAGCATTGATGCTTATTGGCTCTAAGCTATATTCTATGTAGCAGAATTTAAATATTTCTGCACGGTAGAAAAGTGACACGGAGTAGTAGCCTGTGGGTCTGGAACCACACGCTGCACAATATGCTTGCCGTTCCTCCCACTCAGTAATCCTGCTCCTTTCTTTTTGCAGTCAAACCTGACCAAACAGCAGAACGGATTCAAGATCACACTGAAAACCTTGGAGGACAACCTGCTGTCCCGCCTCTCCTCTGCCTCCGGGAACTTCCTTGGAGACACGGCCCTAGTGGAGAACCTGGAGATCACCAAAAAGACAGCGGCAGAAATTGAGGAAAAGGTAACTGGGCCAACACAGGAAGCTCGCTTTTCCAACACATTTTGGGGATCATTTTCAAAAGGATTTATACTCTTAAAACTGGGTTTTACACTTATAAATGCACTTTATGCGTGTAAGTGGGGTTTTGAAAATTGCTACAATATATGTCACTGAATTGTCAATAGATTTTATATGCATATGTGCACTTAGGGACAGTAGTTTTCAAAGCAGCGCGCTGGCGCACATTGACACGTGCATTGGCGCGCACCCAGGGATGCGGCGATTTTATAATATGTGTGCATGCTATAAAATACATTGGATGCACTCACATGTGCGCCCAATTTTAAATGTGCAAGCGCCTAGGCACATAAATCCCGATTCTATGTGTAAGTCAGGGTATTTTATAATGAGTGCGCATCCATGTCATTACCAGTTTTACCAGTTCACCCTGTTAAGAGCTAGGTCCTCCAAACACCCCCCCCCCCCACACTGGTTTAATAACCTGCACTCCCTCTGGTTTCCCCAGACTCTTCAAACCCTTTAGAAATGGCTAGTTTGTTTTATTTTTGAAGTTACACCTTCTCCATAGCAGAAGTAAACTTATGCAGCACTGGTCCTGGCTGCATGCCCAGTGCGTAAGTATTTACACACGCATCTCTTGACTGCATCTCGTAATGCCCATGCCCCTCTTTGAAATAAAGTGAGATGTGCATGCAGCGGAAATACGTGCGCATCTTTGTGGCTTTATGCGTAAACCCAACTTGTGTGCACATCCCCCAATTGATGCATGTGCCAGGCTTTTGAAATCTACATCAAAGCGTGTAAATTGGCTTTTGAAAATTGCTATGATAGTTTAGTTACATTTACACATGTATCTCCGTCGCTTGTAAGAGTTTAAAGGGAAGGCCCTTGCTCTCCTTCCTTCCCAGTCCTATGTCTTTTGTTGGTAGAACAGATTAATGTCTACAGATGAATGTTTCTTCTGTCTGTGACAGCTAAATCCTCAGTAGGTTACAAAGGACAATTTTTGAAGACATTTATTTGGGTAAATAGCTCTTCACCCAGATAGAATTGCTTGGCTGAGAATTACCACCCTCTGCACAGGATTTCACAGCGTGCACACCTTCACTGGGTTCAAAAGAGGGGTACTTGGGATGGGGAGGATAACAGCATTCACACTTTATATTTTCAAAAGTATGTGTGTAATTTAACTCCCATCAGCTGCCCAAAGGGTAACTTGCTGGTGTGGTGGATACTACCCTTAACAGAAGGCATGGAGATCACATCACGCTTAACCAAGATTTCTTGATGATTCTAATGCACCTGCAACATTGCTCCCCACTTCAAGGGCAGGGGACAAGGGGAATAGGATACAAACAGCCATGAGGGCCCAACTTCTATGGTCTGGGTACTGAAATTCAGACATAAGGAAAAAGCACAGGACTGCTTCTGTGGCCAAGTCCATAAGCAAAGCTTGAAAGCAACCCTGTCTGAATTTTCAAGAATGCCCATCGCCGAGTAAAAAATGTTAGCTTCAATTTTTATGGGTATCATAAGGCTTGGGGATAACTGCACAGAGTGACAGTTACTACCCTTAAGAGAAACATGGTAGTAACCTGCACAAAGAGGCAGTTATTATCTTAAGAAGCTTGCTGGGCAGATTGGATGGACCATTTGGTGCTTTTCTGCCATCGTTTCTATGTTTCATATAAATTGGTGCAAAATACTTTGCCTTTTTTTTTTATATAATTTTAAGGTAACAGGATAAAGTACATAACATAGTGCATATACTTTGCCACTGCTCATTTTCAAAGGAGAACGACATGTTTTTCCTTTGCAAATTGACTGCAATGTATGTGGGCTGAAAGTGCTCACATATGTTGTAAAGAACACTGGCTATTCAAAATTGCCCCCACAGTACTTAGCAGCACACATTTTTAGATATTACAATCTCTGTATTAAATCGAAAAATTGTGCTAACTTCATTGTTACCAAACTCTTTTGTCAAATAGGTGATCCTGGTTCCATCCTCAACTTTCCTTTAGAGTTGCCAATGGCTTTCATTTTTTCAAGACAGGTTAATCCAGTCCTAGTTTTACCCCGTTGTGTGCTAGGACTTGTAGTTTTGAGTCCATGCATGCAATGCAATATAACAAGGTTTAGGTTATCCTGCTCTGAAAAATAGATGTAGTTGGTCACCTTCCTCTGGTGCCTGTTTCTTATCCTGGCCATGGCTGGGAATGCTGCTTAGGTAGCATTTCAGCATCCTCTAGTGGACAGAACGTTTCCTGCTGCTGATATAGTGACACCTAGTGGCCAGTCAACAAGCTGCATTGAAAGTCCTTGAGAACTTTTCTGTTAAGCTGTACACCTAACGGAGATAACATTGGAAGCTGCCAGGAATCTAAATCCAGATGTGTACCACAAATTATCCTAGTTTTTGCTCAAGAGAGCCATAAGGAGCCCAATGTCATAAGGTGTGGGTTAAAATATGTCTTAAAATTCAATGCACAGGTTCTTAACGCACAGGTTAATAATGTTTTTAACTCCTGTTGATAAGCTAATGGTATGCACCGACTGGAAAATAAGCTGATTGCACATTTTAACTGGGGAAGCGGAGGAGTCTGTCAGATATGATTTATGCGTAAAAAAAATCGTATATTGTGCACATAAGACTTTTATACTCACAAAACATGATTTATGCTGTTTGTGCACTTAAAATATGATTTATGTACACAAGAATGCTTTGAACATGGAAAATATTTTTTATGCACATAAATCATATTTATGCACAGAAAACATTCTGTGTGTGCAAAAAGCATGTACTTTGTTCATACAGCCCAACTATAAATCCCAATACCAGAACGCCAGATTCCGCCCATAGACTACTTGCAGTGGAAACTTTATTCCACCTCTGACCAGGAGTAAAATATCCAGTGCTAAGAAAACATGAGTTAAGCCAACACAACTGTCTGCATTGGGGGTAATAGATAATGCCTTCATTAGTATAGGATTTCAATATGAGGGCACTAAGCAGAATGCACAGTTTTACATGCATATTTTTTGTGCATGTAACAGACAGTTCTGTTACCAGTAAGTCCTGGATCTTCCTGTGCCAGCTAAGATTGGTGCAGGTTAGTGAGTAAGGAGGGAATCCATTCTAATGCAGACCCCTTCTTTGAGGGATCTAGAATGGCCATCCTCTTTGAGAGGTTTTATAACTGCACTCCACAAAGTGTTCAAGGGGCAGTGTAGCTTGTTTTTTGAAGGTTTAGGAGGTATCTGGAGGTTTTGCATAAATTTGGATTTTTGGGCCTGCTGTAGAGCTCCAGCAAACCCTGCTGGTAGTCTTTGTGTTGGGTCGGAAATCTGCTTTTTCCTATCCACACCCTGGTAGTGTGTAATAGTGGCATACCAGGAATATTTTGAGCCTAAAGTCATTTTTCTTGGTAGGAAGCCTGGAGAAACCCTGCATTCCACCTGGACTCAGGGAATGGGGAACCCTGTGCTTATGGCTGTGTAGATAGGTGATGACCTGCCCCTCTACACCCTCAACAAGGATGGAGGATGTGGTGACCTGAGGCCAGGATTTTCCGGTGTTTGCATCATTTTTGGGAAAAGACTGTTTTGGAAGATCTGGGAAGAAGGGTTCGGCTGCCTCTCTTCTCACCCATCCAAAGGACATTTTGAGCTGTTAAGCCAGCCTGGATCTTCCACATCAGGGACCCTGAGATCAAGTAAAACTTGAAAGAACTTCTAACCATGAGTAAAGTATTATTCAAGATCACTGAGAACACCACACAGGAGTCTTTGCATCCTGGGGAAAGAGGGCAATTGAGCTCTCTGTGCAAACAGGGATTTCTTTTACTTTTTTAAACCAGTTTGGAAGGAGTTTCTCATCCAACTCAGGAATTCCTTGCCCACCTGGGAACTCTAATTTTTCCAAGCTCTGGAGACTAAATGTTTCCTTGTTCCAGTATAAGATGTTCCTGGACAGAAAGAGGAAAGAAACTGTAAAACAATGTGTGTTTTTTTAATAATTTAATCTTTATTCAGATTTCCTTCTTACATCAAGAAAACCAGAAAAAAACCACTATGAAAACACAGGTAAACAATTTAAGGAAATACCATCTGGATCAAATCAATCACTTCTACAGTGTTTTCATAATCTAGCCCACACATTATTAGTAGGTAATTTAAAAAGGAAAAAAAAATAGGCAACTAAACTAAGGAAGGAGGTTTCTTAATTTTATAAATCTATCCATAAATATTTCCCCCCATATCCCCAAGTCCAGTAATCCTAACCAGATAGTTTGTCATTGAGAGAGGTTTCCAAATTCATGGGATCAGAGAAGAAAAACTTAGTTTTTTGGTACCAAACATTTACAAGGATATTTTAAGAAGAAAGTAGCTCCTATTTGCAAGTACCTTCTGTCTTAACAATAAGAATTATTTCCTTCAAGACTGTTACAAAAGAGACGTCCAGAGAAACCCAGACTTTCTTCCCACAAAAAAGGAAATCCTTGTTGACAGAAAAAAATCTCATCTTTGTCTCTTGCTAAGATAAAAGAAACTCAAAATGGACACGAAGTCTCAGAAGTTCTTCTATGAAGAAGAACTTCTGAGACTTTGTGTTCTTCTATGAAGAAGAACTTCTGAGACTTCGTGTTCTTCTATGAAGAAGAACTTCTGAGACTTTGTGTCCATTTTGAACTGGCAAATACTACTGTGTTAACATTACTTATATGCCCCTGAGGAAGCTTTTCCGCGAAACACCGGCCGTGTTGGGCTGTGTTTATATTTTGCACTGAAAGACTGCTACTTAACTCTTCTTCATATGGTCATTGGAGTTGAATGTCTACTAAAGACTGATTTTGAAAGTTTATGACAGACTTTTAATTTCATAGCAAAAAAATATTAAAAAACCCAAAAAATATACTTTTTCAATTAATAAATATAATTTTTACAGTGATGGTGAATGATTAGAAGACCGGTTGGGTTTTGGGTTAAAATCACAACGTCTGGCTTGATGACACCGTCACTTAGGCTATAATTTAAATTTAATTCAGTTGCCCTTGTTTTTTTTACAGTTTACCGATTGGGTTACTGTATTGACTCTCCTTGTTTACAAATTTGTGGTACTTGAAATCTCCCATTATTACTGCACTACCAGTTTGGTTAGTTTCTCTAATTTCTCTTAGCATTTCACTGTTCATCTCATCATTTTGGCCAGGTGGACGGTAATATACACTTATCACTATACTCTTCCCTGACACTCAAGGGGTTTCTACCCATAACGATTCGATTGTGCATTTAGTTTCTTGCAGGATCTTTATCCTGTTGTACTCTATTACATCCCAAACATAAAGCGCCATCTCACCACCAAGATGCTCCTCTCAATCATTGTGATATAATTTGTACCCTGATATAGCAGTATCCTATTGGTTATCCTCTTTCCACCATGTCTCTGAGATGCCAGTCTGTCACCATTCACTGCTATACATTTTAATTCTCCCATTTTACTTCTTAAACTTCTTGTATTAGCATACAAACATTTCAAAGTGTTTGTTTATTTATTTTTTAACATTCTGCTTTTCAGTTGACATGGATAAATTACAATCTTTTAACTAAGGTGAGTCTTCAATTAGAGGCACTTGGACTACTTTTCTTATTATTGGAACCTCTCTGTTGGGATACCCTAACTCTAATGCTTCATTAGTATCCTTTGAAGATACCTCTCTCCAAACCATGCACTGTTGAGCGACTGTGGGCTTTCCCTTTTGATTTAGTTTAAATGCTGCTGTATCTCTTTTTTTAAGGTTAACACCAGCAGCATGGTTCCACTCTAGTTAAGGTGGAGCCCATCCCTTTGGAAAAGACTCCCCCATCCCCAAAAGGTTCTCCAGTTCCTTATAAAACTGAATATCTCTTCCTTCCATTATCATCTCATCCATGCATTGAGAATTCAGAGTTCTGCCTGCCTCTGGGGATCTGCACATGAAACCGGGAGCATTTCAGAGAATGCTACCCTGGAGGTTCTGGATTTCAGCTTTCTACTTAAGAACCTAAATTTGGCTTCCAGATCCTCCTGCTCTTATTTTCCTATGTTGTTTGTGCCCACATGTACCATGACAGCCAGCTCCTCCCCAGCACAGTCTAAAATACTGTCTAGGTGATGCATGAGGTCTGCTACCTTTGCACCAGGTAGGCATATTACCAGGTAATCCTCATGCCCACCAGCACCCAGCTGTCTACATTCCTAATAATAAAATCAACTATGATGGCCAACTTAACCCTTCCCTCCTGGGCAGTAGCCCTGGGAGACACATCCTCAGTGCAAGAAGACAATGCACCACCTGGAGAATAGGTCCTTGCTACAGGATCATTTCCTGCTGAACCAGGTTGATACTGTCTGATCAGGAGACCTTCCTTCTCCAAGGAAGCACCAGGGCTACCAGACTGAAGTTGTGACTTGGCTACTATACCCTGAAGGTCTCATCTATATACCTCTCTGTCTGCCTCAGTTCCTCCAGGTCTGCCATTCTAGCCTCTAGAGATCGGACTCATTCTCTGAGAGACGGGAGCTCTTTGCACCGGCTGCGTGTACAACTTCTCACCAGCAGGTTAAAAACTCATCTATGTGACACTTGATACAAAAGACTGGGAGTACCCCGCTGGACTGCTGTGTTCATCTCAAATTTAATACAAACACACAAACTCCTGGTTATTTTGTCTGTCTTCTATTTAAAAAAGACACAAAACACACAAAAAAATTACCCCAGTAGTTTAATTCTCCCTAAAACGTTTACATTCTAAAATTTCCCAAGCAGTACTTACTATTTCTTTTCAGCCACCAGCCTGGTGATCTTCTCTTCTCAGTGCTCCCACTGGAGCTCTTGTAGATAATACGTTGAAAATGAGTGAGTGCATGGAGACAGTCAAAAAAGCAAATAGAATATTAGGATTCCAAACAGATTGTAGAAAATACTTTTTCACTTGGTGCACCTTCAAGCTTTGGAATCTGTTGCCAGAGGACTTGATCAAGGTGACTAGCATAGTAGGGTTTAAAAGAGGTTTTGACAAGTTCCTGGAGGAAACATTCATAATGCATTATGGAATTTTTCTTCCTCCTCCACCTCTTCCTCCAAACAGAGCCCTGTTCTCACACCAGCTTGCTCTTTTCTCCATGCTCCTGAGTCCTAGCCTTCCTCTTCTTGCTTTCTTCCAGCTCCTATCCCTTTCTCAGCTCTCCCAGGAACCATTCCTTATGTTAGGAGGGAAGCAGCAGTGGTCCCGGAGCAGAAGCAATCCAGCCACTCCAGCAGCAATGCAAAAGGCAGGTTGGCAGAGCTGGCAGTGGCTGCAAAAGACAACCTGTAGAGGCAGGAAGAGAAGATCAGACAGGACCAGCGGCAGGTAGCAGTGGCAAGGCAGAGAAGATTGGGCAGCTGGAGCACATAAGCTGCTCCACCGAGGCTGGGAAGACAGGTTCCAGCCGTATTAGCAGCAGTAAATGTCCAGCAAAGAGGGCCTACTTGTGCTCCTTGCTCTTTTTGAATGTTACTTGCAGCAGGAGTAATGTTTTTAAGATGTAATTATAAATGCTTGGCAGCCCCAATTTAATTCAGTATTATGTTGAGGCTGCTGAGCCTTCGTGCAGATAGGTATGAGAGAAGGAGATAGAAGAAAGGAGGGGAAGAGAGCAAGAGTTGGGGCAGGGGGAAAATGGCAGGTGACTTGGGGAAGGGGAAAGGAGAGGGCAGAGGAGTGTTGGGAAAAGAGGGCAGGGGATGAGGCTAAGGCACAAGGAAGAGGGTTGGGAGGCACAAAAAGAAAGGAGAGGATAGGGCAACATAGGGAAAGAGGGCAGGGGAGAGAGCTTGGGAGTACAGGGAAGAGGGCAAGGGGGCACAGACAAAAAGGGCAGAGGAGAGGGCTGGGGGCTTGGGAAAAAGCAGGAGAGATGGCTGGGGGCACAAAGGAGAGGGCAGGTGAGCACAGGCATGGGGAAGAGGACAGAGGATAAGACTGGGAGACATAAAGAGAGAGGAGATGGTAGGGGGAATAAGGGCAAGGGGATAGAGGAGATGGTATGGGGTCATAGAGCAGCGCTGGGGCCAGGGGGAAGAGTCAGGAGGCATAAAGAAAGGACAGGATTGGGGACAGAAAGAGAGAGAGGGGCAGGCCCAATCCCCCCCCCCCCCCGGTAAAAGCAGCAACCAAGCCTCTCTTTTCTTCCCTCAGCCCCCTCCTTTTTCTTCTTGGTCTCAGCCTTCTGCTGTGCTCTCCTCTTCTTTGATTTCCCTCCTCCATACCTTTCTCTTTAAACAGAGCCCTGCTCAAGATTTCTTAGCTGCTCCTGAGTCCTAGCCCTCCCCATCTTGCTCCCTCCAGCCCCCATCCCCTTCTCCCCAGCTCTTCCAGACCAGGCACTTGCCTTATCTGAAGACTGGAAAGAGAACTGCAAGTAGTCCCGAATCCAGAAGCAATCAATAGTGCACCGCAGATGCACAGAAGGCAGATCGGGAGAGCCAGCAGCACTCGGCAGACTGTAAAGTAACAGAGATCCCACACAGCAGGATGTAGCAGGTGCTGGGAAGGCTAAAGGCGCATCCCAGCTCAGCAGGCAGTCCTCCCTCCTTGTAAGTGGCTCAGTGCACGTGACTGGTGCAGTCACGTGCACAAAGGTAAACAAGCAAAAAAAGGCCTACAGGTGTTGGAGCTTGCTCATCTTTAATGTAACTTCCTCTGCGATCAAATTGTAGTTCAGGTAGCAGGATGGAGAGGGAGGGGGAGAGTTGTGTTGCTGTTTCTTGAGCAAGCTTAAGGAAAGGAGTAGGACTAGAAAAGGGCAGGAGTCATTCCTAGACAGCGGCCTTTGGGGAGGGCATGGCCCTACCAACCCAACCACTCCGTCCCCTATTCTGATGCCTATGGATTTAGTATTTCATAGACTTTCATGTGCTATCTCCATTGTATGCATATCTATCTCCTTCATATTTAATGTGAATGTCCTGAAAACCAAATTGGTTGCGTGTATTTTGAGGACTGGGTTGAGAACCACTGCTCTAGAGGTCCCCAGTACCTCTGTATGGCTCATAACAGTGAACTGTGGTAAAGGGGTGTATAGGACAATAGACTATTCCATCTCTGATACAGAGCTGGATTTATAAATGTTAATAACAAATCACATGGCAGGTTGTATAACGTATTTGGATCTCTTGTGGTGCAGCTCTTGATAGCTGGCAGAATTGCAGTTGTTCAGTTGGTATGTGCCGCATTCTTGCTTTAAGTGGGCACACTTCTAGATGTGCGATCAAGACACTATTTCTCCTGCAATCTGGGTTCTGGAGCACTTCTGAAGAGTTAGTGTTCTAATATCTAGTGCCTCTCACCATAACACCACAGCCATTTTAATTCTTTATATTTCACCTGTTTGGTTCCCTTTAGAACAGTGGTTCTCAACCCTGTCCTGGGGGCCCCCCCCCCCAGCCAGTCGGGTTTTCAGGATATCCACAATGAATATGCATGAGAGAAAATTTGCATGTTATGGAGGCAGTGTATGCAAATTTTCTCTCATGCATATTCATTGTGGATATCCTGAAAACCCGACTGGCTGGGGTGGGGGGGGGGGGGTGTCCCCAGGACAGGGTTGAGAACCACTGCTTTAGAAGATAGGTAGAAGGACCAATAAGTCCAGTAGGGTAAGGCTTAAATGGTATGGGGTCAAGCCAACAGCACTACTTCTCTCATGGGTTAACAACAGACCGCTAGTACTGTTTATTATAGTGTGTCTCCTACATCATAGGTGCCAAAATCTATAGCCTACTAGGAAGCTCCCTTCATGCTAGAATCTTCTCTTAGCATCATCAGAATTATTTATGAACCAAGAAGTCCATTTGTAAATATGTTCCAGTCATCTAACAGAAAGCAGCCTACCTAGCAAGCATCATCATTTTCTTATTGCACAGCTGGAAGTTTGGGGTTTTTCTTTTACAGGAGGTGTAATCCTTCTCCTTTGGCACTGATTATATTGTAATCCTGTCCCTAGTGACATCACACGGCAGGGCATTAACTGCTCATATTCTCCAGTTCTAAATCTCAGCCAAAAGGCCAGACTGTCTGTAGCTCATAGTTCAGAACCTACACTGTGATCTTATTTTAAAACATGTGTTACCCACCCACTCACAAATGGAACACCAGCATAATCAGAGGGTGATTTAAAAAACTGGAGTCTCACTCTTGGCTTCTTTTTGATGGGATCCAAGTACAGGATTTGAGATGTGAGTTGAAGATGGTCCTTTCTGTCTTGTTGACTAATATTGGGAGCTTGTATAGCATGGAGTGTTAACACCCTATCATCTCACCCATTGAAGACACGATAATAATAACGATCATTGCCAAAAGAGGAGACTTAAATCTCCTGCTAAGAAAAAAGAAAAAAATGAATAAAGAGTTTACATTTTCTCTCCTTTTCCCTAAGTTTCTCCCTCAGATTTTTAATAACTGAAGTACCCATATACTGTTCGCTTTAGGTTACCTTATATACATTTACCAGCAACGTTTCATCTTATGAACATGATAAAGCACTTTACTTTGAGATCTCTTCTGGAGATTTTCTGGAAATTTTGCTGGAGATCTGCAATTCTTGCTGCAAGCCGTGACACAGTAAAGAAGTAATTTTCAAAGGGCTACGTGGAGGTTCTACATGTAAAATTAGCACATACATGTGTAAGTAGCAAGTATGCTCGTATAGGCTATTTTATAAAACTTGAAACTACTGCATATTTTCAGTATTGCATGTAAGTGTTAGGGGGAAAAAATGGGCGATTTTGGAACATTCCAGGGCAGAGTTCGGAAGTACGCTCACAAGTTGCTATTTTGTAAATGATATACTTGCATATATTACCGAACTTGTTCAATCACTTACACCTGCTAATTGATTCATGGAACTGAAATCACACTTGCCTTTTTGTCTGTAATAGAAAAACAGAAATGATGGCAGAAAAGGACCAAATGGTCTGTCCAGTCTGCCCAGCAAGCTTATGGTGGTATCTGCTACACTGTGCAGATTAACCCCACGCTTAACAGATTCCTAGACCGTAAGAGTTGGGCCCTCTTTGGTTGCTGTTTGAATCCTATTCCCCATTACCCCTTGCCGTTGAAGCAGAAAGCAATGTTTTGTTGCATCAAAAGTATTGCCCTTATTGGTTAAGGGTAGTAACTGCTACATTAGCAAGTTACCTGCATAGACAGAGGAACAACCAGGGCCGCCATCAGGGCAGTATTCTTGGGCCTGCAGTATGGGGCCCCAGGATCTACTGCCACATATGGGGGCCCGCAGCCGCCAGGCAGCAGGTGCGCTTGGGGGATGTATTAGTTCATGGCAAAGAGGCCCACTGAGGCTCTCTCCGACAGTCTGTCGCCCAGGGGCCTACTGAAACCTGGAGCCGGCCCTGGGTGCGGGCCCCAGAGAAGGGAGAGAATCAATGCTATGCGTGTCTTTTAGACACGCATAGCATTGATTTACAGAGCACCGCAGACAGAGACTCGTCCGCGCGCTCTGTCCTGCCAGCGTTCACTGTCTGACGCGGCTGTGACGTCACCGCCGCGTCAGACAGTATGCGCCGGCAAAGTGGCAGAAGGAGAGAGGGCATTTAGCAAACTTTCATCAATCAAGAACTATCTGCGTTCTACAATGAGTGAACAACGTCTAAACGGCCTGGCAATTCTCTCTATTGAGCATGAGCTTGCCAGACAACTCAGTTACAAAGACTTAATTAAAGATTTTGCAAATCAGAAAGTAAGAAGACTGATTGCTTCATAAACCTGAATTTGCTGTTATTTCCACTATGAGTCGAGATGGACACAATTCAGTACTCACACTGAACTGCTTTATTGGATAGAACCCACTGGATTTCTCAGATACTGTGCATTTATCTAAGTGATTTGAGTTTGTTGACTTGTTTTTATTTTTTTACACCTATGGTGGAGTTTACACATAGGTATAAACATTGTTGCATATACTTTATCCACTGAATGCTTGTGGCCCAGACATTTTGGCTGTATGGGGCCTCAAAATTCCTGATGGCGGCCCTGGGAACAACCAGGTGATAATACCCTTGTACAGGTCCTTGGTGAGGCTTCTTTTGGAGTACTGTATTCAGTTCTACAGGACCTTGGTGAGGCTTCGTTTGGAGTACTGTATTCAGTTCTGGAGCCTGTATCTAAAAGGGACAAAGACAAGATGGAGGCAATCCAGAGAAGAGCAACCAAAATGGTGTGGGTTCTGTATGAGAAGACTGATGAGGAGAGACTGAAGGATCTGAATAACTGATAAATCCTTCACGCTTGCATGTTACAAAATTTAAATTCTTACATGTGTAAAAGCTGACAAGTGCTAAGAAAAATATGCTGGTTAAATCTCCACATGTAAATGATTAAAATTAGATGTACAAATACTCACGTATAGATTTGTGCCACTTATTGGAATAAATTTTGACTTCTTTGAAAAGGTGGTGATTTTGCTGCCACTTAGCTGAATAAGTCTGAAAAACTGCTACTTATCCGGCTAAATGATATAACTAGATAAGTGTTAAAATGCTACTTATATGGCTATGTTGAAAACACATGCCAAATATCTTTTAGATATGTGAGCATATTGGGTAGATTGAAGTGTATTTTATTTAGTGTGCGCACATTTGCGCGCAATATAAAATACATGAGCATGTGTATATGGGCACCCTCGCACATGTTTTAAAGTTATCACCCCTGTGCACTTAACATAGTTAAATGGGCTTTTGAAAATTGCTACGATAGTATGTTTCATTTACATATACATTTTCCTTTGAAAATTATTGTGTGTGTGGAGGGTGGTGGGGGTTGTATGTATAAAATTGGCATAATAGGACTGATATCATATACCAGTATTAGAGAAGGAAGCCTGTAACTGCTAATGACCTGCCTGGCATGCAGCTGGTGTTAGAATAACTGACTGTGTAATTAATGAGCTTTATTTTAATTTCTGATGATTGTGACTGCAGTAGAAAATAGCTCTGGCCAAGCCTTTTCCTTTGATCTGTGGAGCAGTGAATAATTGCACATTCCTTCAGGCCATTTCCTTCTATTGTTGACCTTTATGGTTATAGTAAAACCCATCTTGAAAAGCATGGCAAGGAGAAACCTGAAGAAAGAAAATTAAGAGTAAAGTGACTAGAGGTAAAGGCTGATGGAATGATGTAATTAATGCTGCCTCCAGGCTGCCTGTTCCATGCCTTTGCTTTACTAGGGTTCTTTATGTCTTGGCTTTTATATTCCCATACAATCACCAATAACTTAAGGAAGTGGAGTTCACATATAGCAATGTGCTGCTTCAAGAAATATGCTGCCAGACACAGAGTGCATTAAAACTTGTCGTTTGCTGCAAATATTTGAAGAGGCACTTCAGGCACACATGCCCTTTTCATCCAGTTCAATGAGTGGAAGACTTTTTGTAAGCCGGATCTTGTTTAATAATAACTTTGAAAATTCACAAAATTGTTATTTTTCCACTTATTTTGGCACAAAGCTATTAAAACTCTTTAATGGCTTGTACCAGCTGCCACTGACAAAAAGCACTATGTTCACAAGTCCCATACCAAGCTGTACAAAAAAATCAAAGATTTGCAACGAGACAGTTAAATAAAAGCATAAATACCTTTATTCAATATTCAAAAGCAAGACCACGCATGGGTATCCAGAGCAATGAGTTAAAGCTAAAAGCCAAAACATTAGACTAAAGATATTCTTTTATTTAACAAAAGTTTGGCAACTATTTATAGAAAGCAGAATAGGGCTTATGAAATGTATTTGAGACTTTCTGCTTATTTTGAATTCCCAGCATCATATAATACAGGGGTGGTTAACCCTAGTCCTGTAGTGCCACAATAAGGTCTGCTTTTCACAATATCCACAATGAATATTCATAAAGCATATTTATTTATTAGATTTTTATAGTCTGCTTTTCGGCACTTCAAAGCGGATTGCATTCAGTTACTATAGTTATTTCTCTGTCCCCAGAAGGCTCACAATCTGTTTGTGCCTGAGGCAATGAAGGGTAAAGTGACTTGCCCAAGGTCACAAGGAGTGGCAGTGGGATTTGAACCCTTGTTCAGAGCCAGCTGCTCTAACCACTAGATTAGTCTTCCACTCCATATTTTACATACACTGTCTCCCTTGTATGCAAATATATCTCATGCATATCCATTGTGGATATCCTGAATACCAGACTTGTTTGTGGCATTCCTGAAACTAAGTTGCCTACCCCTGATATAACATGTTCTTTCTATTGTAACTCAGAGCAAATATTTTTTTATCCAACGTGAAGCACTGTGCATCACCATCCGCTAACCTTGTTACCATTCTGTTAGCACTGACTAATACACAGTTTTCTATTAAATTTTAAAGAAATGTATAAGTTGTTGTTATGCAGTATGTAGCCATCTAATAATAACTTCTAAACCAGCATCCATATACTGTTCTGTTAGATAGGGTCTGTGACCTTGGAATGTCTCTTTAGCATTTAGAAATGTTTCTTTGTTACATGTTGTGTTGAAAATTCCACAGCCACCAGAGTTGCGGAGTCACCCATTTTCTGGGTAAAGACTTTAGATAAGTCCTGACTTTTTGACTCTTCCTGGGTCCCAGCCTGTCTTGACATTGGTGATTTTTGAGGAGGAATTGGAGAGGTGTGTGCAGCTGGCCATGGAAAGGGTGATAGGAGCACTGAGGGCACAGACACCGGCACCATCATTCCTTAAGCCGCTGTTTGAATCGCTGCATGTACTGTTCCTGAGGCAGCATTAACATCTGTGGGGCATAGATGCCGCCACCAGCTGATATGGTTATCCTTGTAACCTTGGGCAAGTCACTTTACCCTCCATTGCCTCAGGTACAAAACTTAGATTGTAAGCCCTCTGGGGATAGGGAAATACCTAAAGTACCTGAATGTAAACCAATGTGATATCTCAGATCAAATGTCGGTATATAAAAAATAAAAAATAAAATAAAAAGTTCCTTGGAGGAGGAAGCCCCCTGATACCGGAAGTGGCACTGAGGCTTGGGCCAAAATGGCCAGTTGACTGGTGCCTACACCGGGGCCAAGCAACTAGGGCCCCATCACCAGCTGATGACGGTAGAGATGAGGGCACCTATTACTTCTAGGAAATGACAACTCTGTGGCTTCCGATGATGCTTCAGATGATCTCCCCTTAGAACCATCTCCTCTAGATGACTGAAGTAAGTCTCCACGATAGGGACCTCTCCTTCACAGGTTTTGTTTGAATGATGGCAGAGGCCATCCCATTTCAGTTGATGACTGAAGAGAATACCAGGCACAAAATGCTAAATATTCTCCAGTATGTGTAGCTTCCCATGGAGATCGTGGCAGACCCAGTGCAGTGCATGAGATACTTGTGAAGTTAATGATGAAGATGTGGGAACATCCCCTCCCAGTACCTCCAGTGAACAGGAAGACGGATACGATTTATCTCATCCAAAAGGCTATCAGATTCAACAAGCTTTAGCTGCCCCACCAATTGGTGGTCATTGAATTCACTCTCAGGAAGGCCAAGTGCACTCAGACCCATTCTTAGTTGCTCCTGAGGAAGAATCAGAGAGCTATAGTTGCTCTTGGGAGGAAGGTGTTCCAAGGTACTATGCTTATTGCCTGCATAGTGGCCTACCATCTCTACATGATGAGCCAGTACATGTGCTATATGCTGAAGCAGGTGCAGGAAGTTGCCAAGCAACTGCCTCAGCAGCAACAAGTCACTCTTCCATCGCTGGTGCATAAGGGTCTGGAGTACGGAAAACATGGGGGCCAATTGACCTATGAGGTTTTCGAAATGGCATTAAGGGTCTCTGCAGCGGGAATTGGCACCCGTAAACTCGCATGGCTGCAGGCATCAGATTTCAGACCAGAAGGTCAGGAGCAACTTGCTGACATGCCTTGTAGAGAAGAGAATCTTTTGGGGAATAAAGTGAAGGACATGTTAGCCTAGATCCAGGAACACCATACAACGTTCCAGCAGCTCCCCAGTGGCACTCAGGGCCCATCTTCCTCAGGCAGGAGGCCTTAGAGATTTGGACCCAGGAAGTCTTTCTTCTGCCCAAAGAGGTACTATCCTCCGCTGCTACGCTCCCATCAAAAACACCAGGACCCTTGTGGCCGCCCCAGGCAACAGAGGGCCCCAAAGCTCCAACCAGTTCCTCAGTCAACTCCAGGGATGGAGTTTTGACTGGCTTGCAGGGAACGTAGCCAAGTCTCCCGTACCCAGAGCAATGGACCTGCCAGTCAGCGGATGAATTTGGTTCTTTATGAACCAGCGGCCCAGTGTAATCTCAGGCCAGTGGATGCTTTCTATCATTCGCAAGGGGTATAAATTGCCCCCTTAGCTCATTCTGATGCTTGGTAGTGCATCAGGAGGTACTAGTATTGGAGCTCTCCTTCCTCTTAATTGCCAGAGCAGTCAAACACATTCCACCAGAGCAAAGAGGATGGGGATTTTACTCCCAGTACTTCCTGATACCCAAGATGACACAGGGACTCTTTCCCATCTTGGACCTAAGGGCCTTGAACAAATTCATCAAAAGAGAAAAGTTCAAGATGGTTTCCCTAGGCACCTTTATACCCTTCTTGCAGAAAGGGGACTGGCTACTCTCCTTGGATCCTAAAGATGCTTACACTCACATCAAGATCTTCCCAGGTCACTGGAAGTATCTCAGATTTGTGGTGGGAAAGTAGCACTTCCAGTATCGCATTCTGCCCCACATGGCTTTACGAAATGGATAACCGTGGTGGCGGCACATCTTCGCAGACTGGGAATTCACGGTTTCCCGTATCTGGACAATTGGCTGGTCAAGAGCACCTCTCGAGCAGGGGCTGACGAATCCATGTGCTCGACCATCTGAGTGCTGGAGATACTTGGATTCATTGTCAATTACCCCATCTCAGTCTGTCACCAAAATTAGACTTCATTGAAGCCTTGCTAGACAAAGCTCAGGCCAGTGCTTTCCTGCTCTAACAATGGGCCATCAACCTGATGACCATCTTGGTGGGGATTCAACAGAGCCAGCAGGTGTCAGTGTGGCACATGTTGAGCCATATATCCATGACAGTACATGTCAATCCCTTGGCATGTTTAGACATGCAAAAGGCCCAGCAGACCTTGAGCCACTCAGTATCTCCAGGATCGCATCTGAATCACACTGTCTCTCCAGGACTCTTTGTCCTGGTGATGAAAAATTTCAAATCTGGAAATGGGGTGATATTCCAAAGTCCTCCCACCCAAATTATCCTAACCATAAATGTGTCTACCCTGGATTGGGGAAATCATGTAATATGGACTCAGCACCCAGGGCCTATGGTCTATCCAGGAGCAGTTCTATAAAATCAATTTTCTGGAGCTCCAGGAAATCAGGTATGCACTGTGGGCTTTCAGAGATCTGATACAGACTGACAACCAGTGGCAATGTGGTATGTCAACAAGCAGGGAGGTACGGGATCATACCTCCTGTGTCAGAAAGTGGTCCAGATCTGGTCATGGACTATCTCCCATGAGATGGTGCTCAGGGCCATGTACTTGGCTGGAATGGAGAATGTAATACTGGACCTACTGAGTCGTGCCTTCAGACCCTATGATTCGTCTCTGGAGCCAAGGGGTCCTGAATCGTATCTTCCACTTCTGGAGAAGTCCAGAGGTGAATCTCTTCACAGCACCTTGGAACAGGAAGGTTCTTCAGTTCTGCTGCCTGTACAGTACATGTGGTAAATGAGCCTTTGCCCACTATTGAGGTGAGAGTATGCAGGTCCTCCAGCTCCACTGGTAGTTAAGACTCTCTTGAAGCTTTGCAAAGACAAAGGGACTATGATCCTCATAGCCCCTTATTGTGTGAGACAGGTCTGGTTTCCACTCCTCAGGGAGATGTCCATCCAGAAACCAATTAGGCTGGGGACTTCCCCAGATCTCATCACCCAGGATTGAGGCATGATGCACCATCCCAATCTCCAGGCCCCTTTGCTCACAGCTTGGATGTTGAGAGGTTGATATTGCAACCACTCGATCTCTCGGAAAATGTGTCTCGGGTATTGGTGGTTTACATAAAGCCTTCCATTAAAAAGTCCTACAAACTGAATTAGAGGAGGTTCTCCATATGATGTGAGCAGAAGGCCCTAGCTCTTTTCTCCTACTCCCCACAAAAACTGCTTGACTACTTTCTACACCTATTGGAAGCTGGTTTGAAGACCAACTCCTTTGGAGTTCATCTAAGTGTGATTGGTGCATATCACCATGGTGTAGACAGTACACCCATCTCTGTACAGCCTATAGATGTATATTTCACGTGGGGCCTGCTTCAGTTGAAGCCTACCTTAAGGCCTCCCATTAT
Source organism: Rhinatrema bivittatum (assembly GCF_901001135.1). Taxonomy (NCBI): domain Eukaryota; kingdom Metazoa; phylum Chordata; class Amphibia; order Gymnophiona; family Rhinatrematidae; genus Rhinatrema; species Rhinatrema bivittatum. The sequence goes on from NC_042618.1 coordinate 304,999,998, forward strand.
GTCTTGGGACCTCAACATGGTATTAGCTCAGCGGATGAAAGCTCCCTTTGAGCCACTGCACTCCTGTGATCTGAAGTACCTGACCTGGAAAGTCACAGTTTTGGTAGCGCTCACTTCAGCAAGCAGAGTCAGCGGGCTCCAGGCCTTAGTGACTTATTCACCTTACACTAAATGTTTCATGACAGGATGATCTTACGTAAGTTCCTGCCTGAGGTGGTGTTGAACTTCCATCTTAACCAGTCCATCATCCTGCCAACATTCTTTCCCAGGCCCCATTCACACCAAGGCAAACAAGCTCTGTACAGTTTGGACTGCAAAAGAACTTTAGGCTTCTATCTTGAGTGGACAGAAGCCCATAGATAGTCCACCCAACTTTTTGTTTCTTTTGATAGGAATAAGTTGAGTATCGCTGTTGCCAAGCAGATGATTTCTAATTGGCTAGCATACTGCATCTCCTTCTGTTATGCCCAAGCTGGAGTGCATCTTGGGAGGCGTGTTAAGGCTCATTCTGTTCGAGCTATGACAGCGTCAGTGGCCCACTTGCAAGCAGTACTTATGGAGGAGAGCTGTAACGTGGAGTTCTGTCCACACATTCACATTGCATTATTTATTGGATAAGGAAGGACGACGCGACAGCAGATGTGACTAACCTGTCCTTCGGAACTTATTTGAGGTGTAGAACCCAACTCTGCTCCTGCCTAGGGCCCGTTGTTTTTGTTCAGATAGCCCCCCCCCCCCCCCCCGGCTACCAACAAAACTGGTTATGATTGTGCCTGTTGGCACTTGTTTGTGTTTTGTTGGTTCCCTTTTATGTTGGGGGGGGGGGGGGAAGCAGCCTGTATCTAGGGATTCACCCATGTGTGAGGACTGCCATCCTGCTTGTCCTCAGTGAAAGCAGAGTTGCTTACCTGTAATAAGTGTTCTCCAAGGACAGCAGGATGTCAGTCTTCAAAAAACCCGCCCACCCGCTACCCCATGGAGTTGGATTTCCAGCATGTAGATTTTATTTATTTATTTATTTATTTAATTTTATATACCGGCAACCGTTTGCACATCGTGCCGGTTTGCAAGTAACTTACAACAAAAGATATATAGGCATAGCCTTTACAGAGAACGGTGTATAACGTAAACGCAGTAACAGAACAATTAACTAACTAACAAGGGGAGGGGTGGGGGGGGGGGTTAATTATTTAGATTTAATTAGATTTTTAATTATTTTATTATTTTTCTGAATTCTATATTATAAGACTGATGGAACCATGCATGGATGTGTGGTATATTTCATGCAAGCTCTGAGAGGCTCATTCAAAGTTCTAGAAACTTTAACATAGGTTTTCTGTGCTGGGCTCCATCCGATGATTTCACCCATGTGTGAAGACTGACATCCTGCTGTCCTTGGCGAACACCTGGTACAGGTAAACAACTTTGCTTTTTACATTTTCAAAACTACGCATGTTGTTTTCCCTGGAAAAAGTGCCCGCACAAAAAGCAGGTTCATATCTGTGCAGGAATCTTTTCCTTAGGCAGTTTTCAAAGGAAAAGTACACTCATACTTTCTATTTGAAATCTGTTGCAAAGCCCACAGGTAAAATCCCCCATGGACTTTGCACCTGTGCAGGTAGGTTTGAAAATTGCCCCAACAATGCATGGGGATGCACGGGTTCAAAAACTAGGAAAAGCTAAACCTCTCCCTCCAGAAACTGGTTCTTTTGGCATGTATGTATCCCTGGACACTGTTTTTGCAAAAGATAAACTTTCTCAAGGAACACAATTGCAGCAAGGTATGTCCAGGGGCTTCAGGGAGAATTTAAGAATAGCCTCTGAGGCCAAATGGTGTTTCTGACCTTTAATATTTGACATAAAGTACACATTTTTATGTATTGTTTGACTGGCAGTGCATTGGTGATTGTGGGAGTTGCCTTGTGTCTGTGGTTTCATTTTCACTCTGGTAGCAGCACTAAAGAGAAGCGAGACCATTGCTGCCACTTTAGCAAAACTCACGCACATTCAGCTCTCTGCATTACAAAATCCTTTGGGGCCGATGTAATAAGACCCATGCTGAAATCGGCACAATTTTGCTGCATTTTTTTTTTTTTTTAGCATGCATGGCAAAAGCAGGCGCTTCAGCAGGATGTAATAAGGGGATGGCATGCAAATGAGATACGCTCAATAAACCCCATGGTAATACCTTACCTAATACATGCGCCAATACCTGTATAAGCCCTGATGCAGAAAGCCACGGGAAAAGCAGGCACTAAAATAGCCGCTAATGGAAAAATGTTGCAGACTCATTTCTAACTATTCCGAGTTACTTCTATTCATAAATAAATTGTTTCAGCTCCTACTGCTTTGGCCCTTTTACTCCACTGATGGCATCTGTGTGTTTGTGTGTCAGTATAGCTGTTTCCTTTCTGGGTGCTTGGGGACGCTTGGCATGCATCAGCCCCGCTGGGAGACAGCAGGAGCTGGGACGGATGGACCGGCAATCTCTGGAGGTTACAGACAAGCGCTGACACTTTCTGGAGCCACAGCATCTCTTGGGACTGGGACCAAAAGCCATGAAAGCGATAGGAGCTATTGCGATTAGCAAGCTCTGGGTGCTAGAAAACCCACTTAAAAAACCTCACAGTAACTGTTCTCTCTGCTACCGTGGCTCCCTACATAGCCCGTGAATGGATAATTACCTCCTTTACATGCCATTTGCTTGCACTTGCGCAAAACCCACTGTGGGTTTTTAGCATGCGTTTGTGCAAGCTTTTTCTCACGCTGAACATGTTATTACATGCACACATAAAATAAAACGCAGAAACCCCATGCTATTAGGCGCGCAAAAACCTGCGGCAGGTTTTGCGCAGCTTATTACATCAGATCCATAGTCCGGTAGAGAAATTGCTTCATTGTCTCCGGTTCCTTCCCTGGCTGTGACTGTGGTGAGATTTCTGATTTATAGTCCCACATCTGTGCAGGGGTATGACCGGAATCCTTCATGTGATGTGAAAGCAGAGCAGTTTGTATTATTTGTAAGTGTTGTTCTTTAATAGAAAATGAATTGGAAAGCAAGAAATAAATATGCGATACTTTTTAATATGTTAAGCACTTTGGGGATTTATTGTAATCTTTATTTGCTCACAGGTGCAGGAGGCCAAGGTGACAGAGGCTAAGATCAATGAGGCTCGAGAGCACTACAGGCCAGCAGCAGCACGAGCTTCATTATTGTACTTCATAATGAATGATCTCAATAAAATCCACCCCATGTACCAGTTCTCTCTGAAGGTAGTGTAACACTTTCTCAGACTCAGCTTGCTGATACAACAGCACCCCCAATCCCCCATCCCTGTTCTGTTGGCTAGATAAATGACTTCAATAAAAGCATCAGGTTTTTAATAGACATATATTGGTATTTTGACTGAGTTTTAATTTCCAGTGGAAAGTAGATTTAACCTGACACTTGCTATCACTTTCCTTCTATGAAAGTCAGTTAGTGGTTTAATTTACAACTTCATAAACTCTACAATGGATGGCTCCTCCAGGACCAGTACAGTACTTCTTATTTATAAAAGTATAGTACATAGACTGTGAGAAAATGTACTGGGTGGTTTCTCTGCATATTATTCCTTTTTCTCATTGCTTCCACATGCCGTCATCTTTCTCACAGCAGCCCTGGGTCAGTTTCTGCACTGCCTTGCTGCTGCTGTGGGTCTCCCTCTGCCTTGCGACTCTTCCTAACTCGTCCCTGCTGTAACTTCCATAAGCCTCTCTCTGCCTTGTAGCTATGTCGACCTCTTTTCTCATAGCTCCCCATATTTCATGTTTTCTTAGCTCCCATGGGCTTCTTTCCATTTTGTGATTGCCACAAGCTTACTTCTGTATTGTGGCAGATGAAGTAAAAGGCAGTAAGAAAAATCCAATTAGAGAGCAGCTCTGAACATGCTGGAAGCTGGAAACCAGTTCCGAACTCCTATTCTGCATGAGAGGTTTGGATGGGTGCCAGAGGAGCGGGAGGGTTAAGGTGGGCTCGATGGAGGTGTGTGAGCAACTTTGGCTTAATATATGTTTGCTCAGTCGTGTAGCACTATAGAAATGCAAAATAGTAGTAGTAATAATAGTAGTTGAGAAGGAGAGAAGGCAGGGAGGTTTTTCAGGCCTTTAGGCCTGCAGTGTTTTTGCTGTAGTTTGGGGGAATCAGGGGGAGGGGTAGGTGATTGAACCAAAGGGCTGACATTTTCACTTGGAAAGGGTTCGGGCTGCTAGGCTTTCTCAGGAGCTTTTTTTTTTCTGGTAACTCGGCTTAAACATCGATATCCTTTGAATATTGCTAGTTAAGTTAGTTATTCAAGTAAACCTACTCAAAAAGCTTTGCAACCTAACTTGCGATACGCAAATATAGCCAGCTAGGTTTCAAAGATATCTGTGGATATTCAGCGGGATATTAGGTTAACTTCCCTGGCTAACTCTAGCCAGATAAGTTATACATTTAAGGGGGTTTTAAACATTGGCCTCGGGGTTGAGTTGCACATGCATCCTAAGTTCTTTCCTAAGGCAGTGGCTTACTTCCACCTTAACCAATCAATGGTCCTTCCTACATTCTTTCCCAGGCCATATGTCCACAAAGGTGAAAAAGCGTTACACAGTTTGGACTGCAAAAAGCCTTGGCCTTCTATCTGGAGTGAAATGAAGCCCTTAGAAAGTCCACACAACAAACCTGGAATTGCTGTTTCCAAGCACACCTTTTAATTAGCTGGCGGATTGTATCTCCTGTTATGTCCAGGCAGGCTTGAATCTGGTAGAGCATGTCAAGGCTGATGGTGTCAGGGCCATTTCGGCATCAATAGCCACCTAAAATCGGCCACCATGGAGGGGATTTGCAAGGCTACGGCATGCAATTCTCTCCATACATTCACATCTCATTATTGTTTGGACAGGGGCTTCTGACATGACAGTATTTTTTGCCGGTCTATACTCTGGATTCTGCTAGGACTGTTTTTGGTTTCAAGGCTACCCCTATTAAAAAACCTGCCCACAAAATAATAAAATTGCCTCATTTTTTCTCATTGGTACTTTTTCCTTGTTGATTTTTCCCTTTTTGAGTTTGGGGCAGTCTGCAGATAGGAATTTCGTATGTGTGAGGGCTTAGCATCCTGCTTGTCCTAGAGGAAAGTTTACCTGTAACAGGTGTTCTTTGAAGACAGCACAATGTAAATCCTCATGAAACCCTCCTGTCTCCTCTTGGAATTGGTTGTCCAGGTTCCTTTTAACTATTATATGGACTGAAAGGTCCAGGCATGATGTGGTGCTGTGGGTCCGGCTGCATATGCTCCATTGAGCATGCTAAGAGATTTTAGAAGCTTATAAGTTATCTCCTGGTCTGGGCTTTATCAAATGATGTCACCCCTGTGTGAAGACTTACATCCTGCTGTTCTCAGAGAACACTTGTAACAAGTAAGGAAATTGTTCTTTCTTTTGGAGCTAGGCTGACCAGAATTGCAAATAGTTCTCATGGTGAAGATGAACTAAAGATATTACAATATTCCATGTTTTATTTTCCATTCCCTTCCAAATGATTCCTAACATTCTACTTGCTTTTTTTGACCACCCCCACGTAGTGAATTATGGACAATACATGAAGTCTTCAAGTGCAAAGTGCACTTGTCCATATAATTTTTTTTTTTTTTTCTGTTTTCAAGTTTTCACAATTAAACATCATGAATCATTTCTTAACATGAAATACGGTGCATATTCTGGAATAAAGTAAACAATATAACAAAAACTTCTAATATTCAGGAAAACAATTTACCTTCCATATACATTCCTAAATATAAGAATTTGAGGCAAGAAGTAAATTGAACGAATTAAACAAACATTGCTAACATGCTTTTATAAGTAGAATAGGTAGGTAAGCAACCACATTTATCTTAGCCGATCACACTGTAGGTATTTCAATGGGGTGACCCACTTAAAAATCCCTCAGCTGGTTAGGGTCAAAGAAAACATAATTATTTCCTTGGTAACTAATACAGCACTTACACGGAAATTTTAATACATATAGGGCACCTAAATTGAGTACCCTTTTTAGATCAAGGGTGGGAAAATTATGTCCGGTGGGCCAAATCCGGACCGGAGACAGATTTTTTCATCACAGGCCTTTGTTGATGACTTCAACCTGAATGTCGGTAGCTGGAGATGACATCCCTCTCTGAGGGAGCAGCAGGGCAGAAGAGGAGAAGCAGTAGGGTAGGAAGTCGAGGATCATTGCCCAGCTGCAGAGAAACCCATGTGGCCACCAGTGGACACCATCCCACTTGCAGGAAGAAAAGAAGAGGCAGCTGGTAGACCCTCTCCCACTGGCGGCAAAGAGAAGAGGTCCGTGCAGCTGCCAGTGGCCCCCATCCTACCGGTGGCGAAGAATGGAAGAGACCCGTCTCTTCAGTTTGCCTGGTGGTGCATCGCCAGGTGAACTGAGTCCATCTCACGGTCTATGCAGTCCTCATGGTATTAAAAGCTCACGAGGGCAACACTTTTCCTGTGCTAATCTCACGATATGTGAGATCAGCATGGAGGAAGTGCTACACCAGCGAATTTTCAAAACTGCATGGCCCACAGAGAAGAGGAGCAGCAGAGTGGGCTTGGATGATGGATTGGCTCCTCCCTGGCATGCGGTGGTGGTCTCAGCAGCAGCAGCGGTGGAGCAAGAGAAGTTCAGAGATTGCCGTGTGTGTGTAAGAGAGTGAATGAATGGGTGTCTGCCTGGGAGTGTGTTTGTGTGTGTGTGTGTATATATGTGTGACTGAATGGGTGTCTGCCTGGGAGTCTGTGTGTGTGTGTGTGTAAGAATGAATGGATACCTGCCTGTGTGTGTGTGTGTGCGTGTATGTAAGAATGAATGGGTGCCTTCCTGTGTGTGTGTGTATGTAAGAATGAATGGGTGCCTTCCTGTGTGTGTGTGTGTGTGTGTGTATGTAAGAATGAATGGATACCTGCCTGTGTGTGTGTGTGTGTATGTAAGAATGAATGGGTGCCTGCCTGTGTGTGTGTATATAAGAATGAATGGGTGCCTGCCTGGAGGTCTATGTGTGTGTTTGTTATGTAAGAATGCATGGGTGCCTGCCTGGAGGTCTGTGTGTGTAAGAATGAATGGGTGCCTGCCTGGAGGTCTCTGTGTGTGTAAGAATGAATGGTAGCTTGCCTGGGGTGAGGGGGCTAGTGAGAGTGAGTTTGTGTGTGTGTGTGTGTATGAGGGAGCCAGAGTTAGTGCGTGTGTGTATGTGAGGGAGTCAGTGAGAGTGAGTGTATGTTTGTGTGTATGTAGGTGAGTGAGAACACATTGTATGGGTGGGTGAGAGAGTTTTGTGTGTAAGGGTGGGAGAATATGTATGTGGGTGAGAGAGAGAGAGAGCGCATATGTGTGAGCAACAACCTCTGCCTCCCCTTTTCTCTCTGCCTGCTAATCCATGACAATCTCAGGGCATATGGAAATCAAAAATTCCCAGGTATGGAGAGTAGGGAATTGTTTAAAATCCTTACTAATTTTAATTATTGGGTATTATTTGATATGCCTGTTTTGAAATATTTTATGGATGTTTGGAACATTTTTTATATTAATTTATAACTATTTGATGTTAGTCTATTTGTTAATCGTGTTGAATTATTCTTTTTATTGGTATGGTTGTTGCTTTGATCCTCTGACTATGGGGTATAATTACTAGTGTAATTGCCTCACAGCCCCTCACCCGTTCACAGACTTCTAAGGGGGTTTATGCCCTCTGTTCCGATAAGCACCAGTAATGTGGCTCCCTCTAAAAAAAATAAAATAAAAATAATAATAAAGTTTGCCCATCCCTGATTTAGATGTCCAGTCCATCAATTTCAGAAGGTCCCTCTAGTTCCTCACAATCTGCTTCTGTTTTAATAGCTTTTAATTACTTTGTATCATTTCTAGTTTTGATCATCTCACTCATTGCTCCCTTTTCTAGATCGTTATAAATATTTTAAACAGCATTGGTCCCAGTACAGATCCCCAGGTCATCCATTGGGAAAACTGATTATTTTATAACCAGGTACCAATCCACAGTAGGACATTTCCTCCAATCATGTGATTTTGTTAATTTTGTGAAGAGTGGTGGGTTTTATCAAATGCCTTCTGAAAATCCAGATACACTAAATCAATTAGCTCACCCTTATACACATGTTTGTTAATGATTTAAAAAAAAAAAAATCCTGTAGGCAAGACTTTTCTTTGCTAAATCCATATTGACCCTTTTCCATTAGACCATCTCTAGTCATATGGCCAATACATTTTTTAAACAATAGTTTCTACTATTTTTCTCATCAGTTATGTCGGGCTTATGGATTTCAGATCAACACTGATGCCATTTTTAAAAACTGTTATTACATTGGCCATCCTCCAGTCAAGTTGTGTAGCAGTTTTTAAATAATAGGTTACAGATTTCTAGTAACAGTTCTGCAAATTCATATTTGAGTTTTTTCGGAAGTCTGGTATGAAAACCATCCAGTCCTGGTGATTTGTTACTCTTGTCATTTACTCTATTACATCTTCCATTTTCACAGTGATTTGTTTCAGTTGTTCTAAATCATCACCATCAAAGAACATTTTATGGTGTGGGAATTTCCCCAAAATCTTCCTCAGTAAAGACTGAAGCAAAGAATTAATTTAACTGCTATGGTCTTGTTATACCTAAGTACTCCCTTTACTCATTGTTCATCTAGTGGTCCAACTGACTCCTTTACAGGCTTCTCACTTCAAATATACTTGAAAACATTTTTATTATTAGATTTTGCCTCTATGGCAAGCTTTTGTTCACATTCTCTTGGCTGTGTCGTATTAATGTTTCAACCTTTGTAACCACTCCTTTTAGGTTTTTCTAACTAATTTCCTCATTTTAGTGGAATCTCCATTTTCGAAGTTTTACTTAATATCCTCCTTCCAATGTGAATATCAGATTTGATTGCATTATGATCATTGCTAATGATCTCCCAACTACTGTTACTCCTTTCACCAGGCCCTTCATTCCATTGAAGACTGGATCTAAAATAGCTCCCCCTCTTGTCAGTTCCAGGATCAGCTGCTCCATGAAGCAGTCATTTATGGTATCTAGAACTGATGAGACATTTACCCAATCAGTACTGGAATAACTGAAATATCCTGTTATTACTATGTTGCCTAGTTTATTTACCTTTCTTTTTACTTATTTATTTGATGATCTAATTTCTGTTACCATTTTATGTCTAATTCTTCATTCTGGCCAGTGGTTCTCAACTGAGCCCTTGGAACACACCCAACCAGTCTGGTTTTCAGGATATCCACAGTGAATATGCAAGAGATAGATTAAGGCAGTTCATGCAGATCTCTCTCCGGCATATTTATTGTGGACATCCTGAAAACCAGACTGGCTAGGTGTGTCCTGAAGTCTCAGTTGAGAACCACTAAATATATACCCACTACTCTACTCTTCCCAATCACACTTGGAATTTCTATACTTAGATTCCATAGTGCCTTTTATTTCCTGCAGGACTCTATTCCATCATTAACATATAATGCCATCTCTCCACCAATTTGATCTGCCCTGTCATGTCAAGCCACACTTATTGTGGGATGGCTCTCTTCTTTCTTTGAGCTAAGGCAGCTTTACTCTTTACCTGCTTCTCAGTTTTATGCCTGGTTACAATTATGGGCATGTTTAATGCCCATCTTACTATTCCGGTTTCGTTTAGCTGAATTTCCCAACCTATATCTAATGTATCAGGGTTTTGGTCCCATGGGTCGCTTGGCTTCTCGATTTTATAAATCTCTCAAGAATTCTGTATTCTCTGCCCCATTAGGACTACAAGCCTTCTGGTGTCTGGAATGTAATTGTCCTGATGATGCTGTAGACTGGGGATATTTTTGGCACTCTTCACTGCGTATTTCACTGTCTTCTTATTTAACTCAATCCTCCTTTTTTGTATCTCAACGAGAGGTATGGACCCCCTGGAAGCTATTCTGAGCTGGTATATTATCTACACATAATTGTTGATCCTGCTCCTCTCCCAAAGCCACCAAATCACATATGTTGTTTTCTTGCCTCAATGTTTTCTCTTTTTGTGAGTGCATATGGGGACTTATTTCCCGGATTTTATACCTCAATTCCCTGATAACATACCGCATAATTATTCTTTGCAGTGTGGCTCTTCCTTTTTCTCTCTCTCCTCCTCACCGTAAACTCCTAGAGTTTTTTCTAATGGTTACAATTCATCTCATCTCATCTTTTTGGAAGCGCAGTGAATTACTCAATGGTGGAATTCTGTTTGCCTGTATTGTAAATATGAAAAGGCGGTCGCTATTAAAAGTCGTCGTCTTGCTTCCTGGTCCAGGGTGTGGAAACCATTAGATGATTATCTTAATTCCATGGCTACCTCTGTATAAGGCATAGGTATTATTAATGTACACTCATTCGTTATTTCTCCATTTCTGGTTCGGGCAGCTTTTTAAGTTTTTCTGTTTAGGTGTTATTTTTCTGTATCATCTTCCTTAAGGTTATTGTCCTTTTATAATTTATTGTATGTTTTATATGATACAAGCCATTAGGCCTGTTCAAACGGGCGAGATTCAATCGGTCAGACCGGCATGTCGGTAGGAGCCACCCTCTTCTCCACAACTTCTTACCCTTCCCACTTACGCACGCACATCTTCTTCCCTTTTCCTTCCATCCCCTCTCATCTTCCCTTTCCTTCCCCCTCACCTCATCCACAACCCCTTCCCTCTCCCTCAGGCCTCCTCCACTCCCTCTTTTACTCTTCTACAGGACAGGCTGTACCCTGCTGAACCTGTGAGATGCAGAGGGCGAGGGGTGCCGCGATAGGGACCTGCCTCTCTCCGTACCTCCCTCCCTGTGTACTGTGGCTCTCACTGCTATCCCTTTGCGTGCAGGTCCGTCCGTCCATCCCTACCCCCTTCACTGGCAGCAGAGGGACGGGCTCAGGCTGTGGGAAATAAGTGACTATGTCGTGGGAACGCCTGTGCTGCCGTGTGCGTGAGAGCTGCGTCGTCTTTCTCTGCTGTTATGGGCGTAAAATCAGCACATCGATCAGAGCTCTCTCTTCTGCACATGCGCAGCCCGTCTCATAGCTGCAGAGCTGCTCTCTACTGCGCATTCGCGGCATGTCGGTCACAGCTCCCTTATAGGTATGATTTGCTAATAAACAGTTTTAAACTTTAAAAAAAAAACCATATCTTCACCAATCATTCTGTGGACGTGTGGAAGCAGTACTTTCTTTCCTTCCATGCCTGGTCGGCTTCCTTTAGCTCTGGCACTAGCTCTTCAGCTTATGGTAGTATGCTATTCAGTTTCCAGGAGCCAGAGCTGGCTGGAAAGCATTCTTCTACTTCTCCCTGAAAGTGGATCACTCGATGGTTAGGGAAGCGAACTGCTGCCATGAGGCTCTGTTTTGGCCTTTGAAGGCATATCTGATGGGCTGTAAACAGGAAGTCATTCTGAAAACACAACACGTTGACTACAAGTGTAGTTTATGTAGCCACACACTAGGAATGCCACCACTTCCTGCAAAAAAGCCTCCTTAATTATTTTCTTAAGTAGGTCCGAAATTGTATCAATTTGGGCAAAGCTGCTCTTATTGGCAGTATCATGGAGGAATATTATTGAAATCACGAGGTACGGTGAACAGAGAACATAGTGTTTGTGACTGATGACCTATAATGGCCTTCTCTAACTCTCTTTTTCCTATGGCATTAGATGCCAGGGCAGATTCGATAGTCAGAAAGTCCAGGAGAGGCAGTTGACTGACCAAATGCTTTATAGTGCAGAATGAGTATCTCTTGCCACCTCATTGTTTCATATCTCTTTCACCTTTTCTATTTGAGTTTCCAAAACAGATGGTTGTTACCGTCACTCAGCTTTTGTCTTAGCTTAGCATACGACCTATCAAACCGACTCCTGGTAATAGCTTTGTAAAAGCATCATTCAGGTAGAGTAGCAAAAAGTGCCTGGCACTGCTCAGGTAGTCTGGTCTATAACAGCTCAGGTGTGTACCCCTGTATGTTGGGGGGTGGCTAGTGGGTGGGGGGGGGGGGTTATATCTGCCTGTTTATGTCTGATTTGTGTCTATATGAATGTTTCTATGTCTGTGTGTGCATCTCTGCCTGTGTGTGTGTGTTTTATTAGCTTGTGTGCCTGCCTGTGCCTGCCTGTATATTTGTGTGTGTGGGAGCCTGTGTGTGTACCTGTGCATAGGTGTTTGGGAGCATCTGTGTATTTGCCTGTGCCTGCTGCATGCGCATGTGCCTTTGTGTATCCTTGCCTATATATATCTGCCTGTGTCTCTGTGTGTGAATGCATGTACCTGTGTGCGTGGAAACCTAACAGGGCTTTGCAAATGGAACAGATTGCTTTACACAGTACACCATCCATTGTTCTGGGTGCTACCTGGTGGCCAGACAGAGAGACAACAATGTGACAGACTGACTGACACAACACAAGCCTTTTATATATATATAGAGAGAGAAATAAATATCATACGTCTTGTGATTTATCACCCTCTTGTACTTCTTCTTCAGGCATTCAGTGTGGTGTTCCAGCAGGCGGTGCAGAGAGCCTCTCCCGATGAGGTCCTAAAGCAGCGCGTAATGAATCTGATCGATAGTATCTCCTTCTCCGTCTTTCAGTACACCACGAGGGGACTCTTTGAATGTGATAAACTCACCTACATTGCCCAGTTGGCTTTCCAGGTAAATAGCACAATTAGTTTCACACATTGCTATTCACAGGAAAGGCACAGGACATTTTTCTGTCTTATCTGTATTATGTTTTGGATTGCATGCTTTCAGCCTGTGTCTCACTTAGATTTCTTTTATTTCCATAAAAATAACCTAGGATCATGTCACCCAAATTTGCTTTAACCTTTGAAGGGAAATAGCGAAAAAACTTATTTGTAAATGTTGTAAAAGCTAATGTTCAGGTGATATTAATCAGTTATAAAATAGATATTTGGGTTAGGCATAAGGAGGAGCCAGCAAAAAAATGCCATAAATGGCTCTGCTTCACCCACAGTCCTGCCCACAAACACTGATTCATCAAAATACACATACACCTTTTATTCACCCCGGACCCACTAGATATAAATATACTTTCTCTTTCTCAAAGTTAGCGCAAGTCTGAGCCAGAGCATTGCCGCAGGACACTTTGTTATGTTTAGGAGAAAAATAGGAAAGCTAACTTAATATAATCATCTTTTTCTATAACATAACATCTTCGAAAATAATTTGGCAACCTAAAACATTTTAAAATAATGACTAAAATTTTCAAGGCAAATGCCAATATTTCAAGAGTCAGTACAGCAGTGGCCCATCTTTACCTCTCTACTCTAATCCATTGCTATTTCCAGTCTTATATCCTCCTCCATATTCTCCACACCAGGCATGCAGTATCGCTACCCAGAGGACTGTTATCTCTTTTGAGCCTGATTGATCACATTTTTTCCAAAAGACACAAAATGGGAAAAAGTCTTTAATGAATCATGGCCATGTCTTCAAAGAAGTTAGTATTCATAGGGATTTAGCTGGCTATCGGGCTGATACAGTAAAATCTATGGGAGAGCCGGCACCCCGAGGCGAGCGCCTGCTCTCCCAACGCACGCCCAGGCCACTCTTCTGGGTGCGTGATCGAGTATTTAAATGAGGGCCTGCAGTAAAAGGAGGCGCTAGGGACACTAGCGCGTCCCTAGCACCTCCTTTTTGACAGAAGCAGCGGCTGTCAGTGGGTTTGACCGCCGACGCTCAATTTTACCGGCGTCGGTTCTCGAACCCGCTGACAGCCACGGGTTCAGAAAACAGACGCCGGCTAAATTGAGCATCCGTCTTCCAACCCGCGGGCTGTGGGCAGATTTTAAATTTTTTTTTTTTTTTAATTTTACATTTTTTTTTTTATTTTGGGACCACCGACTTAATATCGCTATGATATTAAGTCGGAGGGTGTACAGAAAAGCAGTTTTTTCTGTACACTTTCCCTGTGCTGGCTGAAATTAACATCTGCCTTTGGGCAGGCGTTAATTTCTGAAAGTAAAATGTGCGGCTTTGCTGCACATTTTACTTTCTGTATCGCGTGGGAATAACTAATAGGCCCATCAACATGCTTTTGCATGTTGTGCACGCTATTAGTTTCGGGCGGGTTGGCCACACGTTTTCGACACGCTATTACCCCTTACTGTATAAGGGGTAAAAATATTGTGTCGAAAACGCGCGGCCAAACCGGGGCTAAAGGTGCCCTCGGCCGAGCGCACCATACTGAATCGGCCCGTATATAAGGACTAACTCAAACCTTTGAAAATTGACTGACCCAACTTGTTAAATTTAGCTGGTCAAATTCTGGATGATCCTTGGGTGTTTGTGTGTATATGTATGTAGGGGGTGGGGGGAAGATTTAGTGCTAGTACTCCAACTTGGCTGGCCAATTCTTGATACTGCAAGAACAGGGCTAAATCTGGTCAGCCAATCCCACATGTAAAAATGGTTTTTTTTTTAATGAGTTTTCCTGTGGCCCCAACCCCTTTCCTCCCTCTCACTCAGTGGTGGTATTTTTTTTTTCAAAATAAATCCTCCCTGCTGCTCTATCCCCTTCTCTCCCATCCCCCAATGGCTTAATTAATAAAAAAAATTCACCCCACAGCCCCAATCCCATCTCTTCCGATAGTCTAATTTAAAAAAGAGTAATCCCTACTAGGGATGTGAATCGTTTTTTGACGATTTAAAAAAATCGTCCGATATTTTTTAAATCGTCAAAAATCGTTAGAGTGCGTGATACAATAGAAATTTTCCCGATTTATCGTGAAAAATCGTTACTCCCGTTAGTGTCCACTAACGGGAGTTATTTGGGGGGGAAGGCGGGAAAACCGGCACACCAAAACAACCCCTAAACCCACCCCGACCCTATAAAACTAATCCCTTACCTTCCCCCACCCTCCCAAACCCCCCTAAAACATTTTACAAGTACCTGGTGGTCTAATTGGAGCGCGGGGACCGATCTCCTGCTCTCGGGCCATCGGCGCCATTTTGGCTGCCACTCAAAAATGGCGCCGATGGCCCGATTAAAAAAAACCCCCCACCCGACCCTTTAAAAATGACCCCTTAGCTTCCCCCACCCTCCCGATCCCCCTAAAACATTTTAAAATTACCTGGTGGTCCAGTGGTGGTCCCGGGAGCGATCTCCCATTCTCGGGCCGTCGGCTGCCATACATAAAGATGGCGCCGATGGCCCTTTGCCCTTACCATGTGACAGGGTATCTGTGCCATTGGCAGGCCCCTGTCTCATGGTAGGAGCACTGGCTGGCCGGCGCCATCTTTAAAGATGGCCGGCACCATCTTTAAAGATGGCCGCCGCCATCATAAAGATGGCCGCCGCTATCTTTAAAGATGGCACCGCCATCCAGTGCTCCTACCATGTGACAGGGGCCGGCCAATGGCATGGATAGCCTGTCACATGGTAAGGGCTAAGGGCATTCGGTGCCATCTTTATGAGTGGCAGCCGACGGCCCGAGAATGGAAGATCGCTCCCGGGACCACCACTGGACCACCAGCTAATTTTAAAATGTTTTGGGGGGATCGGGAGGGTGGGGGAAGCTAAGAAGTCATTTTTAAAGGGTCGGGTGGTTTTTTTTTTTTTTTATCGGGCCATCGGCGCCATTTTTGAGTGGCAGCCAAAATGGCGCCGATGGCCCAAGAGTGGGAGATCGGTCCCCGTGCCCCCACTGGACCACCAGGTACTCGTAAAATGTTTTGTGGGGGTTCGGGAGGCTGGGGGAAGGTAAGGGGTCATTTTTAAAGGGTCGGGCCTCACTAAAAAAAAATTAACGATGTGAATCGGAACCGATTCCAATTCACATCTCCACCGATCAGATTTTTTTCTCCCTCCAGCCGAACCCGATCGTTAAGACGATCGGGCACATGATTCACATCCCTAATCCCTACCAGCCAGCCATAACTTTTCTCCTCCTGTCAGAAAAAATGCTAGCGGAGATGCCCTGGGATCCCCTGCCTTCCCTCCCATCTCTTGGCCAGTCCTCTATCCTTTTTCAGACGAGAGTGAGGGCGTGAATCCTGGGGCATTCCCAATGGGTTTTTTTCCCGATAGCATGTATGATATGGTGTGGATGATTTCTTTACAATAAAGATCATTGGGAGGGAGGATAGGGGATGGGACTGCTGGTAGATTATTATTATTTTTTTGAGTATCAAGAGGAAGGAAAGAAATGGAGATTGGGTGGTGGGATGAAGGAATGTTTTGTTAAATATAGTGAGTGGGGTGGAAGAGAGGAGATTTGGGCTAGTAAGAGCTTTCTTTTCTCACAGGGCAAGCAGGATGGTAGTCCTCACATGTAGGTGACATCAGGATGGAGCCCAATCATGGAACAGTTTTGTCAAAGTTTCTAGAACTTTGACTGGCACCACTGAGCATGCCCAGCATGCCACCAAGCCTGCATCCAGCAGGGGTCCCCCCTCAGTCTCTTTTTTTTCCATGCAGCATTAGCCTCGCAGATTCTGGAACTCTGTGAGTTTACCTCACAAATTTTTCCTCACAGAATTCAAACTTTAAATTTAAACAAATTCTCCCTGTCCCAGGGTCCCCCATCGACTACCGACCTTCGTTGATGCCAGTAAGTTTTTTTTTCCCATCGTCTTTCTGGTCGGTTCCCAGCAAGTTTTTCCTTAACGGTACCCAATGGTCACCGACCGCGTGCCTGTTTCTTTTCTAAAATCATGGCTACCGGGTTCCACGAGTGCCCAAGAACCATGTCCATCACAGACCCGCACGATGTGTGCGTTTTGTGTCTGGAACCTGTTCATGACGTGCAACAGTGTACTAGCTGTTCACAAATGACTCCAAAAAGCCTCAGGACCCACTTGGAGAAGATAGAACTCCTTTTTAGAGTATCTCCATCGACTTCGACTAAACTGGCATCGAGTCAGAAACATCTGTCTTCAAAGACTCCGTCACCACTGAAGCCTAAGCGGCAAAAACCAACCGGTGATGTCGCTTCACCTTCCTCTTCCCAATCCAAAGCATCGACATATTCTTCCTCGATGCCAGAAAAGGAGTGGACTGACTATTGAGAGAAGCATCGACATCGCCATCGATGAAGTGTTTCCTCCGATGTCAGAACCGGAAGGACATTGACATCAACGGAGCCACCGGACAAGAAGTCCCGAGGAGATGAGGCCCCATCCCCGTCTGGACTCGGGACACCGAGACATTCCCCACCATTATCAGTGCCGAGATCCGGAACTCCACTACCACAGGTGGAACCTCCGGCTACGCCCTCCGAGCCTCCATCCCCAATTACTGTGCCTCCCATGCCAGCTTCTCAGGCGGAATTGCACAGGATTGTTCAAGTGGCGGTGTTTCATGCTTTACGAGGATTCCGGTCTCCACTGGCACTGGCCTCCATGCCGATGCCCGATCCAATGCCTACAATGCTGGCTCCACTTCTTTTTTTTTTTTTAATTCTTTATTTATCTGCTTTTCAGTTTACAAAAATTCATCTTTTTTGCAATACAGAAAATTGAACAACCAATTATAATATTAGAAGGAAAACAAAAAAAATAAAACTAGATGAAACTAAATCCTATCACATTACTTCACCATCTTTTATTATTGAAATATTTCCATGTACCCAAAAATCAATATCAATAATGGGACAACTCCATGGAATTTTAAGAGAGAATTACAGGAAATAAAATATTCAAAAGGAAAATGGCCTTTACACGCTATGCAGCAAACAAAAAAAAATCATACATTTGTGGGAGTCGATGTGGCTGGCTTTCTCAAATCAATAAAGGACTTTTACTGTTCAGGAGAAAAAAGAATAAAGGTATCTACTCCTTTCTTGAGCACGCATTTACACGGAAACTTTAACATAAAAGAAAAACCTAAGGCAATCACTTCCTGACGTTGGGCTAAAAAGCCTCTACATCTTATTTGTGTATCAGCAGCCAAGTCAGGGTAGATTTTAACATTAGCATTCATATATGAAACTGGAAAAGAACCAAAATATTTTCTTATAACCAGTTGTAAATCTGTTAAGGAAATAAAGGAGACCAGAAGTGTTGCTCTCTCCAGCACATTAATATCTGAATTTTCTATTATTTCAGTGAGGTTCCCTTGCCAGTTCTGAGCAGTAGCTGTTGCTGCAGACTTTGGGAGGAAATAACATTTATTAATAGATGGAAGTTCTTCCTGGGGTATTCCCAGTATTTCCCCCATAAATTTCTTTAAGGTGGTATATGGAGTCTCTCCAATCACTCTTGGAAAATTCAAAATACGCAAATTCAATTGCCTTGACTTATTTTCCAGAGTCTCAATCCTCTTAGCAAGGGTATCTCTCTCTCTTACTGTGGCAGCTTTGAACTCCAAATCTCCAGACTCCTTCTCTTCCAAAGCATGAACTTTATCAGTAATCACATTTATCTGTTTTTGCATTTGAGAAGTAATTGTAGTACTTTGTAATATTTAATGCTCCAGTCTTGTATTAAAACCATTGAAGGTATTCACTATGCCTGCCATCATTTCCCACAAAGCGACAAGAGTTATAACCTGAGGGCGTTCAGGAACAACCAAAGGGGCAAATTCAGGTACTCCTCCCGCAGGATTTTGCAAAGTTCCTCCCGAGGGTTCTTCCCCGATTACCCCTGGTCCTAGCCCGGTACCTGATATTACTTCGCCATTCGGTGTCCCTGGATTGTTTGTAGCCACAAGTCCCGCTTCTCTCAGAGCTGCAGTTACAGCTGTTCCCTCTGCTAGCAATCCAGGAAGGTGTTCACCGATAAGCGGTCCGTGCTGCAACACCGTCTCAGCCCTCTGCGTCGGCCCTTGTCTTAGGCCTGGACTCAAGGATAACTCCTCCAAGGACAGAGACAGAGCTCTCTCCCCATCTAGTCCAGCGGGATCCTCGTTCCTTGGAAAGTTTGTTGCCGGGCTAAGGAAGTTCGTGATTTCTTGTTGTCCTATTACTGAAGGTAAAGAGACCGAGGGGAAAACATGAATTTTCCCCTTTCTTTTCGCAGGCATTATTTCAAAAAAGAAGGTCATTTTCAGGAGCTTCAAGAATCCTGGCTTCCCGAGCCTCTCAGCATGCAGCCATCTTAGGAGCCCTCCCCTGGCTCCACTTCTGGATAGACTAGACTCGTTAGTCAGTGCTCTGCCATCGACACCATTTCCAGCTGTGCCACCGGCTCCTACGAAGCCACCAACTCCAATGCCAATTCCATTGTCCTCAGATGAGGAACCAAATCTGCTGATGCCTGAACCAACACCAGGACCATCGGTTTCCATACCACCTCATCGCCCTTCGAAAACACTGATGCCATCAATGCCATCACCATCCTCGGTGCCCCCATCGATGCCACCTCGATTTCCATCAGTGCCACCTCTAGATCCGGCTGGATTTGGACCTATACATCAACCAGAAGGTCCTAGAGGTGCTGGTGACCAACCTTATAATCCCTGGGGGGATGATTCTACAGACTCTGATGATTCAGAAGAACTTCCCTCAGAGCCTTCACCCCCAGATGAACGTTGATGCTCCTCACCTGAGGGCTTGACATTTGCAAACTTTATAAAGGAAATATCTGGGACCATTCCCTTTAATTTGCAAACAGAAGAGGATGCCATGCATAAAGTGCTGCAATTTGTTGATGCACCTAAAGAGGTCATGGCAGTTCCAGTTCATGAAGTACTGTTAGACTTGCTACACTGTAACTGGGAACATCCTGGCTCAGTTCCTCCTGTCAACAGGAAAGCTGATGCCATTTATCTAGTGCAATCAGCTCTCGGATTCCAAAAAAAACACAACTGCCCCACCAGTCGGTAGTTGTGGAGTCGGCTCAAAAGAAATCTAAAAGATCCAGGCCTCATTCTTCAGCACCTCCAGGTAAAGAACAAAAATCATTAGATGCCTTCGGATGAAGAGTCTTCCATGAATCAATGCTCGTAGCACGCATTGCAGCATATCAACTATATATGACTCAATACTCCAGAAACCTCTGGAAGAGAGAGGGTACAGGAGTATTCTGAATCTCTACCTGACGAATACCAGGAAGAACTCAACATCCTCCTCAAAGGTCTAGATGCTGGCAAGCATGAAATAAGAGCGGTGTATGAAATTTTTGATACTGCCTCCAGGGTTTCCGCAGCAGGTATTAGTGCCCGACGTTGGGTATGGCTTAAGTCCTCTCACTTGCGACAAGAGGTCCAAGATCGACTAGCGGACTTTCCATGTACTGGTGACAACTTATTTGGAACTAAAATACAAGAAACAGTTGCACAATTAAAAGACCATCACGACACCTTATGTCAGCTGTCTACCCTTCCTGCGGATTATCCTTCCACCACTAAAAGATCTTTCAGACGAGATCCTAGACGATTCACATATAAACCGAGAAGGTATTATCCACCGCAGTCTCGTCTTCAACAATCTAAACCTCCACAAAGATGTCAGACTCATCAGGTTAGAACACCTAAAACCCAACCAGCCCCGTAGACAGGTCCAGCTTCGGGATTTTGACTCTCTCCTAGAGAGCAGCAGCCAATCCCTTCCTTCCCATGCCACTCCAGTGGGAGGCCACTTGTGCCTTTTTTCCAGTCTATGGCACACCATCACCATGGATCAGTGGGTCATAACTGTAATAACCCAAGGATACCATCTAAACTTTCTCACTATACCACCGAACGGGTTACCCCGTCCATTCACACATCCAAACATTCACTCCCTGCTCCTCGAAGCAGAGCTCTTGACCCTTCTACAGTCAAATGCTGTAGAATCAGTGCCTCGAGAACATTGGGGTCAAGGGTTCTACTTTCGTTACTTCCTGATTCCAAAAAAGTCAGAAGGCATTCGTCCAATTTTGGACTTACGTGCCCTAAACAAATACCTCAAAAAAAGAAAAGTTCAGAATGGTATCCTTGGGTACCATGCTTCCATTGCTTCAGAAGAAAGATTGGCTCTGCTCTCTAGACCTGCAGGAGGCTTGTGCACACATCACGATATACCCTCCTCATCACAAGTACCTCAGATTCATAGTAGGTCAACTCCATTTTCAATACTGTGTACTACCATTCAGGCTCGCATCAGCCCCATGGGTATTCACAAAATGCCTGGCAGTTGTAACAGCCCATTTGCGAAAAACAATGTTCACGTCTATCCATACCTGGATGATTGGCTTATCAGGGCTCAGACTCAAAAAGGAGCATTTCAGTCACTCCGTTACACAATCAGTCTACTCCAATCACTGGGGTTTCAAAAGCACTACTTATCAGGATATCTGTGAAGATATCCAGATAAACAGCAGCTCTACTTATCCAGATATCATTTGAAGATATCTAGATAAATATCTGGATATCCACACAAGACTGGATAACTTACAAACCCAAACAGCTATATTCAAACACAGTCTGTTAGGTTTTAAGTTAGCCAGATAAATTTAAGCAAGTATGTTCAGTGGAATATTTATCCTGCTGATGAATATACAGGGAAAGTTATTTGGCTAAAGCTAGCCAGATAATTCGTTCGCTAAATGGCCTTCCGAATGTGACCCCCAATCATGTTTCTGTATAAATCTGTGTTGTGTCTATACCATGAGCATTATGTGCAGTTCTGATTGCCCCATCTTAAGCATAATATAGTAGAACTAGAAAAAGTACAAAGAAGGGCAAAAACATGTTACTAGGGATAGAATGGATTCCTTATGAAGAAAGGTTAAAAGGGTTAGGGGTCTTCAGCTTGGAAAAGAAATGACTGAAGAAGCATAAAATATGTTTATAAAATCACTAGCAAAAAGTACCCAGCTGTCAGTCATCCACTCCTTGGATTTTTATTATCTCAGGTTCCTCTTTCATGAGAGAACTCCCCCTTTGGATTGAAGTGCAAAAATTGAAGTAGCTTAACTGAGTCCCAAGTAATTGGGCACTCCAAATTTAATTAAATTAATTAGTTTAAAGGGTGGACTGGGAGCGTGGAAGGAAACTCCCATCCAAACAAAAGATGTCCAGGGAGCCATAAATAAGTTACTAGAAAAATCAGAGGGCAGCCAATACCTGCTCTCTGCAAAGTAAAAGGGAAATCCATGAAGCAAATGATGATCTGGCTTTATGAATCAGAAGGACACATCCATTGCTAGCTTCTACATGGGGGGGCTGCAACCTACTAGGTTACTATGATGTCTCTACCCACAACATTGGTATATTCCTCATACTAAATCCTAGTAAGGGGCTGAGCTCTACACTTCAAAAGACCAGCCCAGAATGCCATAGCATCAGATGTATTTGTAATCTTCTTGTCAGAAGGACAAATATGTTTTTCCCCCAATTCCTCTGATTTTCAAAATTCTTTCCAAGTTACTGTTAAGGTCTCTCAGCAGTTTTTGTCTCCCACCAGCATTTGTCCTCAGTGGGCTATATATACTTGCTATTTAGTTTTCCAGGCTTGATGGCTTGGAGGTCCTGCTGATGGCCATGTTCTATGCTGCCCTACATATAAGCCTGTCTCACACCCAGCTAGGTGACAAATCTTAGTCTTAGATCCTGCTCTTGGTTCTGCCTTTGGTCTCATGTTTTGCTTGCCTTGCATTCTTGTTGTCCTGTGTCCTTGGCCTTGTTTGTTTTTCCTTGTATTATTGTTCCTTGTTTGTCTTTACTGTGTCTGCCAGAGTGTTGGACTTACCTTCTGTCCTGGTCTGCTTTTGTCTGGCACCCTTCCCTTCCAAACTCTGGTTCTGCGTTTGTGTTATTGCCCTACTCTGAGGCCTTACATTGATCCCACTTTCAGACCACGTATTCTGCCCTGTCTTTTGTCCTGTCCTATTTTATCTTGTGTCCTTGACTGTTTTGTTTCAGTGGTCATTCTGCTTTCCCAGTCCCTGTCCAAATCCTGTCTGCCACCAGTACCTGAGGGCTCAACCTAAGGGGAAGATGGCTGGTACAAGCTGAAGATTCCTGATTGATTTCTGTCCTGCTTCAGCCAGCCTCGCCAGTGTCTAGCCTCGCTCCTGTCCCTAGAATCAAGATACTGGCAGTATACCAAAACAGTTACAAAGGAAGAATGATTCTAAAACTCCATTCTAGCCACACTGTCTGGTTTCCCTGGTTCCAAAGACTGGCTGTAGCTCAGCTAAGTCATCTAAAGTATTCCCTTAATAACACAATACAAAGCATCTCTCTTTCACCCCAACCTCCATTCTCTAGCTGTGACAGCATGGATGTTGAAAGCAAATTATTGAATGACTCTCCCTTGTCCTCAAATATCAAGGCAGCCTTACTGGCAGCAAGGAATCATTCTACAAGATGATCCTACAACTTTATTGGAGAAGATTCTCTGATCTAGATGCACTAAACTGCAATGTTTTTTATGGGAGGGGTCCTACTATTGTGGAAGGTTGTCACTGTGATAGTGGGCCCCTCCCCCTAAAAACACTGTGGAGCAAAACAATGTGGCATCGGCCCTTTACGTATGATGGCAGCCCCAACCTCATGGTACCAACATCAGTTTAAAGGGCCATATTAAAAAAAAAACAAAAAAAACTGCTCATAAAAGAAAAAAAGAATGCGGGGGTCAAAGCTGCCCCCTCCCCTGCTCACCCCGGGGCTGCCACTTTAGGCTTCCATATGTTAAAAAAAATAGTAATGCCTTGTTTGCACGATGATGGCCTCCCCAATCCTGTCAAAAATCAATAATGTGTATCCTCCCACCCCCCCCCCACCCCTTTTAAATCTATAATGTCCCGGTATGGTCCCCTTCCTTCCTCCCTCCCTCCATTCCTCCAAGGATAAAACAAATTTGTTGGGGTATAAACCCCCCCCCCCCTCTCTTTTGATCCCCCAAGTCTTACAAAACCTAATTGATTTCTAGTGGAAAACCAAACCCCCCAAACTCCACCTAACCCCCCCTCCCGTACCTCCTAACTTCAAAATTGCAAACAGCACTGATCTGACCTTGTTCCTGTCACATGACTAGGGCAAGGTCCAGGCACTGAACGTTGGCCACGTGGTTGAGATAACTACATTGTTACCATATCTTCTTCATCTTTCCAAACCAGGTTTAAAATTCAATTCTCTTAGAGTACATCTCAGTGTTATTGCAGCTTACCAGATACCTTTGGAAGGTCTACCGGTCTCTTGAGTTCCTCTGCTGGCAAGATTTGTTGAAGGACTTCTCATCTTTTATTTCTATTCTGCTTTTTCATACTTCAAAGCAGATTATATTCAAGTGGTATTTCCCTATCCCCAAGTCTTATATCTGAGGCAACGAAGAGTAAAGAGACTTGCCCAAGTTCACAAGGAGCAGCAGTGGGATTTGAACCCTGGTTTTCCTGGTTCGTAGCATTGGAGACAGTGGCAGGAGCCATTCTACCACTCCATTTTGTATGCTGGTCCTGCAAGCATGTTCAAAACTCATGGGGCTGATACTTCCTCTATGCATATCTCATGTATTGTATGACCAACATAGCGGAAATACCAGCTCTATGAGTTTTGAATATGCTTAGGGGTCGCATAGGAGAATGAGCAGCAGAACAGTCTCCTGTTTCTCCTTCGGTTTTCTCAGGTCTCGGTTGCATATGCAACCGTATGAAGAAATCTGCACAGCCACACGTGCATGCACCTTAGAGGGAACATTGGCCCCCAGGCCTGGTCCAGACTTTGGCACAAAAATGGCCTAGTTGTTGGAGCAGTGGGCTGAGAAGAAAGGAAGCCAGGGTTCAAATCCCACTTCTCCCACTAACACTCTTTGTGATCATGGGCAAGTCTCTTCACCTTCATCCTCCATTGCTTCAGGTACAAACTTATATTGTAAGCCACTCTACTTAATTGCAACTCACCTTCAGCAGGAGTTGCAAAAGGCAAATAAAATATAAATCTAAAATCCTCCTGAATACTGACTGGATGTTATGTTATGCCACATTACATTTCAGACATTTTTCATGGAATGTGGATATGTTTATTCTATTAAATTATGAGTAAAGAATGTTGAGAACTTACCAGAAGCAGAAGAAAGGTGGTTGGCCCAAAATACTGCTGTTTTACATAACCTGTGATGCTTTTTGTGGGTAATTTGCATGTTGGGCACGGTGTCTGGGATGATGCTTGAGCAGTTTAGGTATTCACTGATTTTAAAGAGAAGACATAGTCCCATAAACCACAATGTAAGCACTGCAATATAGGTTGTATGTAACATTTTCTCATATTCCAGATTCTTCTGATGAGCAAAGAAATTAACAGTGTGGAGCTCGACTTTCTCCTCCGATATCCAGCATTACCCGGGGTCACAACTCCTGTTGATTTTCTCTCCAGCCAATCCTGGGGTGGCATCAAGGTAAAGATCTTCTTAACTAACACCACTGTAGTGGGAGAGGGCTGGAAGGGTAAACATCCAGACTGAAACCTTCAGTGCTGTGCCTGTTGTAGCAGGGATCACCCTTGCAAGGCTGATTATTACCTTCCTCTTCTTAGAACCCTACTGTTCAAATTTTTTGCTTCATGGCATACACTACTGAGATTTCTTTACTTTGAAATGCTCTGTTAAGCTTGCTCACATGACCACAGAAGTTATTCTCTGTTACTACTATAGGAACAGCAGCCTCTTCTATCCTTTTGGATTTCAAATTCAGCCAAAGAGCTCCAATGAGGGGTTTTGCCCAAAACATGTACTCTGCTCTCATTTCTCATAGGTTCTTTTTTTTTAAGGCATTCTAGTACAAAGTAACAAAACAAAAAGAACACTTTATGGAGAGGTTGTATTTATCCATTTATCTGTCCATAACCCTGTAACAGTGACTAAACCAGTCAAAGGTATTATCTCATCTTTTGGGCTATATGGGCTATTTCCTGTCCCATTTGTAATTTCCTATGTTCAGTTGGCTGGGGTAGTCCTTGGTCATTTGGCAGAACTTGAGTCAACCATGAGAAAAAAACACTATGCTAGGCAGACTGAATGGATCATTTTGGTCTTTATCTTCTTTATCTTGACTTTCCAGAGTTTCCAGAAAGGTTTGCAAAACAAAAAAAGAACTATGCGGGGCTACTTTCCTTGAATCTTTTGTGTTTGTGTAGGATCTAAACATGGTGATGTGCTTGATTTTTCATTGCAGTTATTTCTAGACCAAAGAATTTGGATCTTTCCAGACCCCTCAAAACTGAAACAAAAGAGGAAGTTGTTTCTAAAAATGTGCAGGGAGGTCGCAGGCCATGGGGTGTATTTTTAATTTGCTATCCCTGTAAATATCTTATAAAATTTCAGAATGTGACTATTTTATTTAACTAGACCCAGAAAGCAAAGCGGAAGCCGATCCAGTTGGCTGTATAGCAATGACGAGAACGAGAATCGGATGATGGAAAAAGCCCTTTATTGAAATTTGCCCGACTGGCCAAGTTTCACTCTTTTATACAGAGCTGCCTCAGGGGCAATCAATTTGGGCAGGAATAATATGCCTGCAAGGCCGATGCCACAGTATTGTACATAAACTAGAGACTTATAACCTGTTGTGTCATGAATCTCTACTTTAATTGTGTAGTAGTGCCACGCAGCACCATTAACGAAGATGACTTCATTCAGTTTGCATCGAGGCGGCTTTACCCTTGTGGATACACACCGCAGTCACTTAATTTCTTACTGTGTTTTACAATGCAAACTAAATGAAGTCATCTTCGTTAATGGTGCTGCGTGGCCGGCACCATCTTGTGGTCCTACCATGTGACAGGGGCCGACCAATAACCCCTGTGACATAGTAAGGGGAAATGCTATTGGCGCCATTTTGATTACTGGCAGCCGACGGCCCGAGTGCAGGAGATCGCTCCCGGACCCCCGCTGGACCACCAGGGAGTTTTGGCAAGTCTTGGGTCGTCAGGAGGGTGGGGGTTTTGTTTAAATTCGCTCCTTTAGACGGCCGAATAATTTGGTGAAGATTGATCGGCCCCTGTGACATGCCTATCCCTTTGTTCTGTAATTTTGTTCTTTGGAATAGTTTCCATGATATTTCCCAGCAATGAAGTCAGGCTTTTAACGGTTTACAGTTTCCCGGATCAACCCTGAAGCCCTTTCTAAATATCGAGGTTACACTGGCTACCCTCTAGTTTTCAGGTATAATGGATGATTTTAATGATAGGTTAGAAATTACTAGTAACAGATATGAAATTTCATTTTTTATTTCATTCATAACCTTGGGGTGTATACCATCTTATCTGGGAAATTTGCTACTCTTCAGTTTGTCAATCTGGCCTAGAACATCTTCCAGGTTCACAGTGATTTGGTTCAATTCATCTGAATCATTATGCTTGAAACCATTTCTGAAATAAATATCTCCCCATCTTCCTTTTTAATAAACACTGAAGCAAATAATTTGTTTAATCTTTCCGCAATTTAACTTTCTTTTTCCTATTTTCTTCGGATTGATCCTTTTTTCCAATTTTTGAAGGAAGTTCTTTTGGCTAAAATAATCATCTCACCTTTTAACCATGGTGGCAGTCATTTGGCCTTCTTTTCACTTTTTTTAATGTGAGGAATACATCTGGCACTTCTAAAATGGTATTTTTAAACAATGTCCACACCTGTTGTATGCTCTTAACCTTTGTAGTTGCACGTTTTAGTTTTTTCTATTTTCCTCATTTTATCAGTGTCTCCCTTTTTGAGAGTTTAGTGCTAAAGCTATAGAACAAAGACGCCGAAGCCTCAAGAATTGGCCCGTCGGGATGTTATGCCTTAAAATACGTGGGTGACAACTGTCAAATGACAACAAAGTATTCCTGTCCGTATCTTTTCGAAAAATTGTGGTATGGAACCTATCACCGTCAACAGAAAACAAAATATCTAAAAATGCTATATGGGATGGATGTATAGAGAAGTTAAACTGTAGATGATGATTAAGCGAGTTTAACCAATCTAAAAACATAAAGAACTGTATGTCAGTCCCCAACCAGATAATAAATACATCGTCAATAAAGCGTAACCACAGGGAAATCAGGTTAAACCATTCAGAGGAGTAAATAAAGAGTTCTTCGAATCTTGCCACATAAAGACATGCCAAACTGGGGGCCATGGTGGCCCCCATGGCTGTGCCCTTGATCTGCTGGTAAAAAGTGTCCTTAAACCGAAAAAATTTTTTTGTCAGAGCTAACTCTGCAAGTTTTACCAAAAAGGTTGTAGGAACCCGGCATGGGGCAGGACGTGAGTTCAAAATGTCCTCCACAACTTCTAGAGCTTCCGCCTGTGGGATATTCGAGTAAAGGGAGACTATATCCAAAGTGACAAAGAAAAATTGATCCGCGGGAGGGGACATAGCTTCTAAAATAGATATAAGGTGTGAAGAGTCTCGAACATATGATTTTATTTTCGGGACAAACGGTTTCAAAAAAAGGTCTACAAACTGGGTGTTACGCTCCTGCCCGCAAAGAGCGTGGGCAGGCTCTTACTTTCTCACAGCCACAGCCAGTCGGGCTGCTGACGCTGCTTGCTTCCTCCCTGAATCAGCTGGGGCTGTCCCCGCAGCTGTTCCTGCCTTCTCCCGACGTGCTGCTGCGATCCCAGGCCCTTCAGTCAGCAGGCCGTCTCTGCTGGTGCCTGCTAAAGCCCGGGTCCTTGCCTGGCTGGGAAGCCGTCCCTGCCAGTGCCTGCAGCCTACTACAGCTCTCTACTCTGCCTGCAGTCTTACCTCTCCTCCTGGGGCTGTCTTCACGGCATGGAGCCGTTCCTGCAATCAGCCCTTCTCCTGCTTCAGTCCTTGCTGCTCTCTGTTCTCTCTGCCGGTGCCTGCAGCCAGCCTTACCTCTCTCTGTTTCTTCCTGCTTCTGTCCTTGCAGCTGGGAGCTGCTCCACTGACCTGCCTTCACCCAGCTCCAGCCCAGGGCTGCTCCACTGCTTCCCTGACCTTCCACATGGCTGAGGACGCCATCAGCTTCCAGCTCTCCTCTCCAGCCTCCTAGGGCGCGAGCGCGCGTCTCTCTGCTCCTCTTCTAGGGCCAGCCAGGTGTGGCCCCCTGCTGACCCCTCCCTGGGCGTTGTCTACCTCAGCCCTACTAAAGGGCTCAGCTTTCAGTCTGCCTTTGCCTTCGCATGGAGTTGGTCACTCCTGAGATCCTTCGCTCCAGGAAGTCGTCCGTGTTCCAGCACTTCTGCAAGGTCCTGTGTTGCTTGTTACCTGTCGGAGCTCCTCGTCCAGTCCTGATGTCTGCCTGCCGTTCTAGTCCCAAGGTCTGTCTCTCGATCCAGTCCTGATGTTCCTGCTGTTCCAGATGTCCTTGTTTCAGCACTGAGGTCTGTCTTTATCCTTGTTCCTGATCCTGATGCTTTAACCTGCCTTGTGCTGCCAGGAGTGCAGCGTATCCTTGCCTTGTGTTGCCAGGAGTGCAGCGAACCTACTTCCTCTTTCCTGTGCTCTCCCGCTCTCTGCGTGGTCCGCGACCAGCCTTCCAGGGCTGAGTAGGGCGCGCATGAGGCAGGGTGGTCCGTGACTCAGTCCCGCGGGTGGTCTGAGTAGGGCGCCCTGAGGGACGGTGCCCATGTCTTCCTTCAGCCCTCGTTGCTGATTCCACCTCTGTGCATCCAGTCCTGAGTCCACGCCTGTGCCTGTCCACGTCTATGCATCCTACACCTCATTCCTGAGTCCACGTCTTTGCCTGAGTCCACGTCTAAGGATCCTATGCCTGAGTCCACGTCTATGGATCCTGCACCTCGTTCCTGAGTCCACGTCTATGCCTGAGTCTACGTCGTTCCTGAGTCTCGTCTGAATCCATGTTCCAGTCTTCGCTGCCCTGGCCTCCATCTGGCCTGCCGCTTCGTGCCGTACCCTGCGGCAGGTCCGAAAGGGCTGGGAACGGTCGGAGGACTGTTCACAAGACCAACATTGCGTTGTTGGGTCTTCCGAAGCGTGCAGGTCCGGAGGAGGGCCTGTCTTCCATGTCACTCCAGCCCTGCTCCCGTCCAGCCCATGCTCGGGCATGCCACGCCTCCCGCGGCACCTCTTCAGAGCCCTCTGGGGTGGAGCCGTGGCCCAAGGACACACATCACCCAGGAGTGGGATCGCTCTCCTAGCGCTCCGTAACACTGGGAGAGAGGCTCCAACAAGGATCGATCCCCGCAACAATGGGTCGACCGGGGGGATTAACAAGAGTTTTGTGGACCTTCAGAAGAATATAGAATACAAGGGTAATGGGGAAGTCAGCCAGCAAAAATTTACCTTCACGGTTTGTAAGAATTCTCTCATCCAAAGCTTGTTGAACCACATGCTGAACTAGCTTCTTTAAATCATTCGTAGGGTCCCCAGGTAAAGGTACATAAAAAGAAGAATCACTAAGTTGACGACACACTTCAGCGTCATACTAGCCCCTATCCTGAATGACTATCCCTCCCCCTTTATCAGCGGGTTTAATGATGATGTCCTGATCCAGCTCAAGCATAGTAATCGCCTCAAACTCGTTTCTAGATAAAATAAAATGTGTATAATGATTAGCAGATATTAACAATTGCACAATTTGGTTAACTAATTTTTCAAAAGCCAATATAAGATATAATTTGTACCGTGGTATAGCACTGTCCCATTGGTTATCCTCCTTCCACCAGGTCTCATTGGTTAATCTCCTTCCACCAGGTTTCTGAGATGCCAGTTATAGCTACCTCTTCATTCAGTGCTATAAAGTAACTCTCTATACACTAACTTTGTAGACTTCTCGCATTGGCATACAGACATTTCAAAGTATGTTTTTTGTTTATATTAAGAATCTGCTTATCAGTTGTCACGTATAATTTGGAATATTTTAACTCAGGTGGTTTTTTTTACTTATGGGCACATGAACTCCTTTTGCTTTCATAGGAATCTCTCTGTTGGGATGCCCTAACTCTCCTTTTTCATTAGCAACTGTTAAAGATACCTCCCACTGAAACAAGCGCTTCTGAGCAATTGTTGGCTTTCCTCCCTGTTCTAGTTTAAAAGCTGCTCTATCTCCTTTTAAAGGGTTAGCACCATCAGCCTGTTTCCACCCTGGTTAAGATGTGGCCTGTCCTTTTGGAAAAGACTCCCCCCATCCCCCAAAGGTTGCCCAGTTCCTTACAAAACCAGATTACTCTTCCCTGCACCATTGTCTCATCCATGCATTGAGACTCCAGAGCTCTGCCTGCCTCTATGGACCTGCTCAGGGAACAGGGAGCATTTCAGAGTATGCTACTCTGGAGGTTCTGGATTTCAAATTTCAATCTAAAATCCTAAATTTGGCTTCTAGAACCTCCCTTCAACACCGTCCTATGTTGATGCCCACATCTACCACAGCAGCCGCCTCCTCCCCAGCACTATAAAAAATCCTTTCTAGGTGATGCATGAGGTCTGCCACCTTTGCACCAGGAAGGCAAATTACAAAGTGATCCAAGTCCACAAGCCACCCTGCTATCTACATTCATAATAATCGAATCACCAACTATGACAGCCAACCTATCCATTCTTTCCTGGGCAGTAGCCCTTGGAGACTCATCCTTGGTGCAAGAGGATAATGCATCACCTAGAGCAGTGGTTCTCAACAAGTGTGTTGTGAAATCCCGGGATGGTGTGTCACAGAACCAGGAGACTGATCTTTCCTCATCAGTCAGGGCAGGAGTTGGCTGACTTCTCTTTTATTGGGTATGACAGGA
Source organism: Rhinatrema bivittatum (assembly GCF_901001135.1). Classification (NCBI taxonomy): domain Eukaryota; kingdom Metazoa; phylum Chordata; class Amphibia; order Gymnophiona; family Rhinatrematidae; genus Rhinatrema; species Rhinatrema bivittatum. The sequence continues at coordinate 305,031,660 of NC_042618.1, forward strand.
AGCTGCTCTTGTTTCTTTCTCCTCTTCCTGGCCAGTAAGAGGTTGTTCCCTCCTCCTTCACCCATATCAGAGCACAATATCACCAATTCCTGTTCATATGGCCCTGGCAGGAAACCAACTTTATCTTCCTCTGCCTGGTCTGGCAGTGAGACTGCTGAAGCTCTTTTCACCTCATGGGACCTGGATGTGAAAGCAGGAGCATAAGAGAGAAAGGTGTGTACTCTGTAGAGCCGCTGTTACTGCCTCCTCATCTTCTTCTCAATGGTTCTTGCCCTCATCTGCTGCTGATACAAAGGGAGGGAGACTCTGAATTGGACAAAAGTCTTTTCTGCTGGCTGGGAGCCAGGAGGAGGGGGAAATGTTCTGGGCAGGAAGGTGTTGGAAGATAGGCATTCAAGAGTCTGCTGGGTAGGAAGGCATGGGGAGATAAAGTCAAGAGTATGCTGGATAGGGAGGGGTAAGAAAAAGAAGGTTGGGGTTGCTGGGTAGGCAGAAGAGGAGGAAGGGATTTGGGGACTGCTGGGTAGGGAAGAGGGATACAAGTGGAGAGAGAGATGGTGTGGGGTTGCTGGGTTGAGGGAGAGGGAGAGGGGAAAGGGGAATGGGAGATGCTGAGCAGGAAGGGGTAGGAAAGGTGGTCAGAGGTATTCTGGAGAGGGAAGGGCAGAAAGGGAGTACAGGGTAGAGAATGTGGGGGTGGGGGGTGTCGGGAATGTTGTACAGGTATATGAGCATGTGAACGGATGACTGAGTAGTTGGGAGAAGTGAGGGGTGATGGGGGCATGGAGAGGAGTGACTGGGTACAAGGGCTATACTATGTCAGTTTTGAAAATATGCATTTCTTCTCTCTTTGAACTTTGTTTAGTGTAGGAGGAAATATTTTTTTTCTATTCTCCAGTTCTGCACTGCATGCAGAAGGTGGTCTTGGGGTTTCCATTACAGGTCTCGTTTCCACATTTGTAATTTGTGGTATTTTATTTATGTGAGATAAGGTACTTTACTAGAGGTTGGTGTCAGCCTTTTCTCACAGGACAAGCAGGATGGTAGCCCTCACATATGGATGACATCACAGGATGGAGCCCAATCACGGAACACTTTTGTCAAAGTTTCTAGAATATAAGAACATAAGAAAATGCCATACTGGGTCAGACCAAGGGTCCATCAAGCCCAGCATCCTGTTTCCAACAGTGGCCAATCCAGGCCATAAGAACCTGGCAAGTACCCAAAAACTAAGTCTATTCCATGTTACCATTGCTAATGGCAGTGGCTATTCTCTAAGTGAACTTAATAGCAGGTAATGGACTTCTCCTCCAAGAAATTATCCAATCCTTTTTTAAACACAGCTATACTAACTTCACTAACCACATCCTCTGGCAACAAATTCCAGAGTTTAATTGTGTGTTGAGTAAAAAAGAACTTTCTCCAATTAGTTTTAAATGTGCCCCATGCTAACTTCATGGAGTGCCCCCTAGTCTTTCTACTATCCAAAAGAGTAAATAACAGATTCACATCTACCCGTTCTAGACCTCACATGATTTTAAACATCTCTATCATATCCCCCCCCCCCCAGCCGTCTCTTCTCCAAGCTGAAAGTCCTAACTTCTTTAGTCTTTCCTCATAGGAGAGCTGTTCCATTCCCCTTATCATTTTGGTAGCCCTTCTCTGTACCTTCTCCATCACAATTATATCTTTTTTGAGATGCGGCGACCAGAATTGTATACAGTATTCAAGGTGCGGTCTCACCATGGAGCGATACAGAGGCATTATGACATATTCCATTTTATTCACCATTCCCTTTCTAATAATTACCAACATTCTGTTTGCTTTTTTGACTGCCGCAGCACACTGAACCGACAATTTCAATGTGTTATCCAATAGGACACCTAGATCTCTTTCTTGGGTTGTAGCACCTAATATGGAACCCAACATTGTGTAATTATAGCATGGGTTATTTTTCCCTATATGCATCACCTTGCACTTATCCACATTAAATTTCATCTGCCATTTGGATGCCCAATTTTCCAGTCTCACAAGGTCTTCCTGCAATTTATCACAATCTGCTTGTGATTTAACTACTCTGAACAATTTTGTGTCATCTGCAAATTTGATTATCTCACTCGTCGTATTTCTTTCCAGATCATTTATAAATATATTGAAATGTAAGGGTCCCAATACAGATCCCTGAGGCACTCCACTGTCCACTCCCTTCCACTGAGAAAATTGTTCAGTTAATCCTACTCTCTGTTTCCTGTCTTTTAGCAAGTTTGCAATCCACGAAAGGACATCGCCACCTATCCCATGACTTTTTACTTTTCCTAGAAGCCTCTCATGAGGAACTTTGTCAAACGCCTTTTGAAAATCCAAGTATACTACATCTACCAGTTCACCTTTATCCACATGTTTATTAACTCCTTCAAAAAAGTGAAGCAGATTTGTGAGGCAAGACTTGCCTTGGGTAAAGCCATGCTGACTTTGTTCCATTAAACCATGTCTTTCTATATGTTCTGTGATTTTGATGTTTAGAACATTTTCCACTATTTTAACCAACAGGACTTGTCCTTTCTAAATTTGGCTCTTCTTGATATTTCAATAACGCGACACAAACTGTGCATACGTATTTCACCAATGCCTCTAACGTTGCTCCTCCAAGCTCAAATTTAGAAAGGACAAGTCCTGTTGGTTAAATACCGGTTTTTGAACTGAACGGGGAAGCTCCACCGGCTCTATTAACGTTTTGTTAGAGGACGAGATCTGCGAGACATGATCATTTAAAAGATGGATTTCGTTGATAGTGATGACAGCGGGCTATGAAAATTGACACAGAGATACAACATATATACACAATGTAAAGTTACAGAAGTAATGAAGAACATAAGTACCCTTATGGAATGGTAGAGCATATATGGAAGTGTTGGGAGAGATTAAGCGCTGGTCGAATATTATATATATATTCCCCTGAAGAAGCCGGAAGGCGAAACCAGGGCCCGGTTGGGATAAACAGGAACCGATAAGAACAACATCAGTGTCAAGCACTTCGTTATCACTTACAGTGGTTTAAGGGTTAATTTGGTAACATGTATATTGATGACAATGTGTTAATATTAAGATGAGTTATATCAAGTTGTATAAAATTACATAAATGTTTGTCAATGTAATATTTTAAGTGAATATCATGTAAGTTCTATTTTGCATATGTTGCACAAAAAGTGAGAGAGGTGTGGTTGAGTATGAATGGATGGTAATTTTAGTAAGATAAAGATTAGGTGTGTCATTTTATCATTGTTATAATTTGTTATAACCGTTACAATTGTTGGTATAAGAAATCAAATAAAGTTAACAAAAAATAATTGTGCTTGTACTCCACTCGATAATGAGTGTTTGTGGTTGTTAGTATTAAATTGGCACAAGAAAAGATACGAGTATTGCCTAATATTAGGATTGCTATATATATATAGAGAGAGAGAGAGAGAGTATAATCAAATAGATCACTTCTTTAATTGTTAATCCTCCCTTATTTAAGTATATAATCATATATGAGGATACATCAAATACATCCCACTTAATTTTTAAACTTTTTATTTCTTTATATTTTTCCACAATATTTTTATCAAAAACATCCACATTGCAGATTACCTTCTTACTATAACATTTAAATCCACCCTAAAAACATTACAGACTATAATATATATATTATATAGATACATATACTCGCACACACACACACAAAGCTTATATATTTCCAAAGGATCAGCTTGTGCTATCACATTCAGAAGCAGGCTCTCCCTCTCTCTCTAGCTGTTATTTCTCCTTATACACTAAATGCTTGGGAAAAGCAGCAATGTTCCCTCCCTCTGAGTTCTTATCAATTTCAGGCACAGCTGTATGGACTTCACTGTCTCTCAGGCTTTAGTATACATTAATTGCTTGCTTTCTCATCATAGACCTATTGGAATAACTAAAATAAACAGACTCTTGGCTGTTCATAAGCATTTCACAGTGCAAAAAAAGTAAATATGAGTTCACTCAGAGGTTGGCCTGTGGCCTTCAAACTAGTCTGTGTCTGAGTGAGAACTCTGAATCCAAACCGCTCAACCTCCACACACACATCCTCAGCCAAATTAACAAAAAACGACTCCAAAAGCGTCCCTTTTCCTAACCTGACCACCAGCACACTTGTTTTTTAATTTTTTGTTTTACATTCTGTCCTTGTTATTCCTCCAACTTAATATCACAATGATATTAAGTCAGAGGAAGTACAGAAAAGCAATATTTTCTACTTTTCTGTACGCTTTTTTTAGGCTGTTCAGATTTGAACCAGCTAAAAAGAGAAGCTCTGTTGGCGTTAGATAGGGATTTAACTAGCAAGTTAATGCTGGTCATGCAGGGTTTGTTTTTTATACCTTTTTTCCATGGAAAAGAAAAGGACGTGAACCACTGGTGCAGCAAGGTTATGCTGAACAGGGTATGGCTCGAAAAGCTGCCAGAGTGGGCTGTGAGTGCAGCGAATGGGAACATGGTAGGGCCCTGTTACAGCAAGCAAGCTACTCTGCAGTTCAAGGATTGTAGCCACAGGAAAACCTGGAGTGGAGCAGTCAGGGTACTGTAGCTACAGGTGAAGTAAAAGCAGCCAGAGGGCTGGAAGGAAAGATCTGTCAGAGTAATAGAGTGAGGAAACCCACTCCCAAGAGTCCAGGCCAGTCAAGAGAGTGAACACCTAGACTGCATGGTCAAGGAGTACTAATAGTTCATGGAGGAACTGGATGAGTGACTGGCAGAGGTGCCCAGCGAGGTGACTGAGTCATGGCAACAGTTTGAGATTGGTGCTACAGGAGGTCCTGAAGAAGACCGAGTAGGATGCCTAACCACTTCTGGAAGTCTAGAAACGGCTCCCGTGAGAAGCCCAGGAAGAGGGTGGTAAAGATTCCTAAGAGAGAGGAAACAGGGAGCCCTGGGGAGATCAATGCAGACTGCCTTTGAAGGGGCACTACTGAGACATTGGCGCTACAGGAAGTCTTGATGAATACCATGTAGGGTGCCCAAACACTATTGGGATTCCAGAAACAGCTCCCTTGAGAAGCCCAGAGAGAGGGTATGAAAAGGCCAGCGAGAGAGGAGATGAAAAGCACAGAGGGTGGGGTTGAGGAGATTCCAATGAGTGAAGCTGTGGAGAACCCAGAGGAAGGAAACACAGAGAGCACAGAAGGTGGCACTGCAGAGACTCCAGCGAGTTAGGCTATGGAGGAGCCAGTGTGGGTGAGTGGCCAGAGAGTGCTGAGAGGGATATTTATTTATTTAATGGGTTTATATACTGACATTCATTAGTAATATCACATCGGTTTACAATAAATGAGAAACTACGCTTAAATGGTCCTTGACAGATAACATGAAAACAAATACATACAATGCCATAAACAATATATATGTATATATATGAGGATATAAACGAGGAGAGTAAATATACAGGGACCTATATACACAGCACTAAAATTACTTACAAGGGATACAAGAAGAATCACTGATGGGGGCACCACAGCCAGTCCAAGAAGTTCTGCTGGGGTGGAACATGTAGCCAGCAAAAGACTTGGCTAAAGCACTGGGAGGGCAGATGGTATATTGGGTGCTGGTTATAGGGCAGTCTAGGGTAACAATGGAAGGTGGATGAAAGTACAACCCTAGAGCCCTGACCCCAACTGGTGGGAGGCCAGATAAGATGGGTTGAGGGGGGTGAGGCACTCCCTTGGATGTGATCCATGAGGAGTAAAAGCTCTTGGGCCAATGCATCCAATCTGAGGGGGGGGGGGTATGGGAGTCAGTGCCCCTATTTTCCCCCTTAAACTGGTACAGGACCAGGTAGGGTGCCTGGTCCCCTTTAATTCCCCTTGAAAGAGAGCTCTATGGGCAGGGCTCAGCAGGGGATGAATATGAGCTGAGATCCAGATGGGGGGTAGTCAGACCAGGCCTAGGTCTCCAGGAGGAAGGCAGCTCCTGTAGAATATTGCTGTCCAAACACTGAACTGTTACAAAGCTGTATGTGTGCTGAGGGGAGCAGTATCAACTGTGAGTAACTGGAGTATGCTCTTCTGAAGGTATAGGCAGTCTACTAATGTGTGTATGTTAAAGTGGAGAATAAAGACAAAGTGTTTTAAGAAAGGCTGGAATCAGACTAGCTTATCTCTCCAGGCCTGGGGGATCACCGCTCATTCCCACAGAGAGGTGTCCATGTAATGTGTGACACACAGCAATAAACAGATTACCCAAATTTAGAAAAGTTATCACATATTACCCTAGTACTTCATTTCTTATCCTATGTTCTTTTGAATTCCATCACTATTTTTGTCTTCCCTGCCTCCTCTAGAAGAGTATTCTAGGTACCCACCATCCTTACTGTGAAAAAATATTTCCTGATGTTTTCCCTAAGTCTACCAACCTAGAGTTTCAAATCCTTCCCCTATTTCTACAACTTCCTTTCCACTGGAAAAAAAATCAGTCTCTTCTGCAATTTTTAATACCTTTCAGATATCTGACCTCTCTCTCCTCTAAGGTATAATAAGTCTTCTAGTGTAGACCCCACACCATTTTGGTTGCCTTTTTCTTCATTGTTTTTAATCCTCTCCCTATCCTTTTTGAGATTCAGCCTCCAGAATTAAACCAATTACTCCAGGTAAGGCCTCACCAATGACTTATACTGGAGCATTATCTCCTCCATTTTCCTGCTGATTATGTATCTCTCTGCAGCCTGGCATCCCTCTGGTCCTAGTCACTGCCTTCACATCATCAGATACTATCAGCCTAAGGTCTCTCTCCCAGTTTGCAATCATCAGTCTCTCACCCTCCATCACATTCAGCTCTGCACATTTTGGCACTGAATCTTAACTTGCCAAGTCTTTGACCATTATCCAAGTTTCCTTAGATCATGTCTCATTCTCTCTGCTACTTCAGGTTTGTCCACTCTGTTGCAAATCTTAGTGTCATCTGCAAAAACAAACTTTTACTTCTATACTCTGCAATATTATTCACAAAGATATTGAACAGAACCAGCCCCAGAACCAATCCCCAAGGCACTCCACTTTCTCTCCTCAGATTTCCATTTATCACTACCCTCTGTTGCCTATCAGTTAATTATGTCTAGCCTAGTTGCCATGCATTATTTTAATTGGTATTATCTTATTATTGACTGTGTATTAGCTATTGTATAGATTGTCCTGGGTGTTTTGTATTTCTATATTAATTATGTATGTTCACTACTGTGAACAACTTGGATATTTGTTTGTACAGGCAGTATATTACATCTAAATAAAATAAATAACCAATCTCCAATCCGGTTCACCACCAAGGGACTCACTCCCAGGCTGTTCATTTTATTCATGAGTCTCCTATGTGGCACAGTATCAAAAGCTTTGCTGAAATCCAAGTAAACAAATGTAGTGCCCATCCTTGATTTAATTTTCTAGTCACCCAATCATAAAAAATAAATCTAATATGTTTGACATAATAATCATATTCCTTGATAATCATATTCCTAGTATATTGTTTTGGTAATATTTTTACTATTCTGCAACATGAAGCATATTAGACTGTAATATCATCCTCCAGTTAAAAACAAATAATCAAAAAACACTACTGCATCAAATTCCTTCTAGATTGGAATCTGAAATATTCTTTCAGGAAACTGATGAAACTATTTCCATATTTAATCTTCCTAATGTGAGGAAAGGAGACTTACTTTCAGAATATGCTGAATGAACAGCCATGATTAATTAACCTAATTACAGCACAGCCTGTGACAAGAACCTAATTTTATTTCAAATGTATTCCTTGCTATGGGAATTTGAAAAAACCCTAAGAGACCACTAAAACAATATGTTGGATGTAATCGGGTACAAGGAGTAATAACTATGTGCAAGATGCAGACTCAGAGAACAGGGGAAAGCTTAACACTGGCTCTAAATGAGGTGAAAGTCTGCAGCCAGTCTCTGAAAGCCTCAGACACTGAATGAAATGCTATAAAGGAAAAATGGGCATAACAGAAATGGTTTGTGTGTGTGTGTGTGTGTGTGTCCCCCACTATAGGGCAGACTTTGTTCACTCTGAACCAGTGCTGACTCAGTATTCCAGCAAGACGTTAGGGTGCACTCAATCCCTAGAGCAGTACTAACGAAATGCCCCAGCATGATGTTAAATGGCACTGTCTACTTGGAACCAGCACTGACACAACATCCTAGCATGGTGTTATGGGACACTCATCCCCCAGAGCTAGTACTGACCTCACAACCCAGCATGACGTTAGAGACATAGTAATATAGTAAAACAGCAGCAAAAAGACCAAACTAGCTCATTCAGTCTGAATAGTTACCATTTTTCCACATTGGGTAGATAAGCAAATTCCCCATCATCCATGTCTTTCACCTGAATGCTCAGTATCTTTCCTGCCCTCCATATCAGTCCTAAACATGAACAGGATATGTTAAAATATAGAAACATAGAAATGATGGCAGAAGAAGACCAAACGGCCCATCCAGTCTGCCCAGCAAGCTTTCACACTTATTTTTTCTCATACTTATCTGTTGCTCTTGGCCCTTATTAGTAGTCTTTTGGTTCTAGTTACCTTCCACCCCCTCCATTGATGTAGAGAGCAGTGCTGGAGCTACATCTAAGTGAAATATCAAGCTTAATTGGTTAGGGGTAGTAACTGCCGCAATAAGCAAGCTACTTCCACGCTTATTTGTTTACCCAGCCTGTGCAATTCAGTCCTTGTTGGTTGTTGTCTGAATATACATCTTCTTTTCTTCATTCTCCCTGCCATTGAAGCAGTGAGCTGCGTTGGATATGTATTCCAAGTGAAGTATCAGATACTCCCCTGCTTTTTTATGAATGCAAATCCTTTTTTCCACATTTCTTCTTGCCGTTGAAGCATAGAGCAATGTTGGAGTCGCATTAACCATGTGTATGTTTATTGAATAAGGGTATTAATCACCAGGTAGTAGCTGTCATTCCCACAAGCCACCCCATGCCACTTCTCTTCATTCAGATCCTCTAGACTTTATGGATCCACAGTGTTTATCCCACGCCCCTTTGAAATCCTTCACAGTTTTTGTCTTCACCACTTCCTCCAGAAGGGCATTCCAGGCATCCACCACCCTCTCCGTGAAGAAATACTTCCTGACATTGGTTCTGAGTCTTCCTCCCTGGAGTTTTAAATCGTGACCCCTGGTTCAGATGATTTTTTTTTCCAGTGGAAAAGGTTTGTCGTTGACTTCGGATCATTAAAACCTTTCAAGTATCTGAAAATCTGTATCATATCACCCCTGCTCCTCCTTTCCTCCAGGGTGTACATATTTAGATTCTTCACTCTCTCCTCATAAGTCATTCGATGAAGACCATCCACCTTTTTGGTCACCCTTCTCTGGACCGCCTCCATCCTGTCATTGTCCCTTCGGAGATACGGTCTCCAGAACTGAGCACAGTACTCCAGGTGAGGCCTCACCAAGGACCTGTACAAGGGGATAATCACTTCCCTTTTCTTACTCGATATTCCTCTCTCTATGCAGCCCAGCATTCTTCTGGCTTTAGCTATTGCCTGATTGTTAGACACTATCACCCCAAGGTCTCTCTCCTGCTCTGTCCACATCAGCCCTTCACCCCCCATCGAATACAGTTCTTTCCGATTTCCACACCCCATATGCATGAATCTGCACTTCTTGGCATTGAATCTCAGCTGCCATATTTTCAACCACTTTCCAGCTTCTTTAAATCCCGTCTCATTCTCTCCACTCCTTCCGGCGTGTCCACTCTGTTGCAGATCTTAGTGTCATCCGTAAAAAGACAAATCTTATCTTCTATCCCATCCGCAATGTCGCTCACAAAGATATTGAACATGACTGGTCCCAACACCGATCCTTGCGGCACTCTGCAGAGTAAGTTCCATTTACCATCACACATTGTCTTCTGTCCGTCAACCAGTTTGCAATCCAGGCCACCACCTTGGCACTCACTCCTAAGCTTCTCATTTTATTCACAAGCCTCCTGTGCGGGATCGTATCAAAAGCTTTGCTGAAATCCGAAGTAGATGACATTGAGCGCTCTTCCTCGATCCAATTCCCTAGTCACCCAGTCAAATAAGTCAATCAGATTTGTCTGACAGGACCTTCCCCTGGTGAATCCATGCTGCCTCTGGTCCAGCAATTCTTCTGACTGTAGATAGTTCTGGATAAACTGGCCTCTTCCCTCTGAGCCAGCACAGAACCAATTTTCTTCTAGGATGTTAGGGGATACTCTTTCCCAGACCGATTACTGACTCAGTGTCTCATTATGAAGTTAAGTGATGCATTTTGCTATTGATCTGCAATTGAACTTCAGCATGGTGCCAAACCCTGTAAAATATATATTTCTTCCATGATGTTTGTCAATTGTAGGCATACCCATGGGGAATGAGACTCCAACTGATTGTGAACAGACAGTAACAGATAAACATAGATACGGGCAACTTATTATACACAAATTACTAGAGATGTGAATCGTGTGATTGATCGTCTTAACGATCGATTTCGGCTAGGGGGGGAGGGAACTGGATCGTTGCGGTTTTGTTTTTGTAAATATCGTGTAAATCGTAAATCGGGGGAGGGCGGGAAAACCGGCACACTAAAACATCCCTAAAACCCACCTCGACCCTTTAAAATAAATCCCCCACCCTCCCGAACCCCCCCAAAATGCCTTAAATTACCTGGGGTCCAGAGCGGGGGTCCCTGTGTGATCTTTTACTCTCGGGCCTGCGGTGCGTTGTAGAAATGGTGCCGGTGCTACCTTTGCCCTGTCATATGACAGGTCAAAGGTAGCGCCGGCGCCATTTTGTTTTTTGTCCCCCGACGTCAGGAGCGTGGGAGATCGCTCCTGGACCCCCGCTGGACCCCAGGGACTTTTGGCTAGCTTGGGGGGCCTCCTGACCCCCACAAGACTTGCCAAAAGTCCAGCGGGGGTCCGGGAGCGATCTCCTGCAGTCGAATCGTGTTGCCGTACGGCCGGCGCCATTTTGCGCAAAATGGCGCCGGCCGTACGGCAAAACGATTCGACTGCAGGAGGTCGTTCCAGACACGACTTTTGGCAAGTCTTGTGGGGGTCAGGAGGCCCCCCAAGCTGGCCAAAAGTCCCTGGGGGTCCAGCGGGGGTCCGGGAGCGATCTCCTACGCTCCTGACGTCATTTTGCCGTACAACATGGCGCCGGCCATACACCGTATGGCCGGCGCCATGTTGTACGGCAAAATGATTCGAGTGCAGGAGGTCGTTCCCGGACCCCCGCTGGACTTTTGGCAAGTCTTGTGGGGGTCAGGAGGCCCCCCCAAGCTGGCCAAAAGTCCCTGGGGGTCCAGCGGGGGTCCGGGAGCGATCTCCTACGCTCCTGACATCGGGGGACAAAAAACAAAATGGCGCCGGCGCTACCTTTGACCTGTCATATGACAGGGCAAAGGTAGCACCGGCACCATTTCTACAACGCACCGCAGGCCCGAGAGTAAAAGATCACACAGGGACCCCCGCTCTGGACCCCAGGTAATTTAAGGCATTTTGGGGGGGTTCGGGAGGGTGGGGGATTTATTTTAAAGGGTCGGGGTGGGTTTTAGGGTTGTTTTAGTGTGCTGGTTTTTCCGCCCTCCCCCTTCCCCTCCCCCTTCCCCCGATTTACGATTTTTGACGATAAATCAGGGGAATTCCTATTGTGTCGCGCTTCTAACGATTTTTGACGATTTAAAATATATCGGACAATATTTTAAATCGTCAAAAAACGATTCACATCCCTACAAATTACCCATTTCCATTAGCCTACAGTGCTCCCACAAATCCTTTGGTATTTGGTTGTTTCCATCATTTCTCCCTCAACTGTTCTTTTTGTGTCTGTGCATAACATTTAGATTTAGCTCTTGCCTTTTCATTGGCAGGAGAGCTACAGTCAGATACTGTAGGTTATTTCCCTGTCCCCAGAAGACTTAAAATCTTAGGGGTTCATTTACTAAGCACCCTGAATATAAGAAGGGTGGAATAGTAATATATTAAAATAAAATAAATAAATATCCTGCTGAGACTGTGAATGTTTGAACTCTTGATTTCAGCTGTTTAGGTAAGCAGGCTGTTTCAGTTATTGTTTGTTTTCCCTGTGAATAAAGCATTTTCTGAGAAGAAAAGCTGGAGTCCAGACTATTTAGTCCTTCAGTCCCTTTCTAAACCCAAGAGCACTCACCCAGCATCACATATAATGGAAGTAGTGGGATTTCTGCTCTAAGTGCCAGCACAGACAGACCCAAGCCAAATAAAAAAAGAGGGGGTTCTTTTTCTTTCCTGAAGAAATGGGGAGAGGTTTTGCTTCTGTACTCCTGAACAGGGCAGAAGCCCTCTAGGAAGAGATGCCTCTGTGGCACCAGAGCACACTAAGCCAAAATGGAATTTATTTATTTATTTAGACATTTTATATACTTTCGTGCCATATTAAGATCACAACAGTTTATAAAATTAACATTCATAATTATAAATCAACAAATATTCACAGTTTACAGATATGATTTTCATACACAGGAATTAACATTGCATATTACATGTTACAAATTATTTATTACACCTCTGACTAAAGACCTGAGACATTATGCACTTAGGGCCTCATTTTCCAAGCCACTCGCACGTGATAAGGGATCTTTTGCACGTGAAAAGTCCCTTATCGTATGCGATACCAGCATGGGGGCGGAGTTGGGACGGAGTCGGCCCCAGAAGAGGAGGAGTCAGGGCGTCACCGGGGCCGACTCTGCGCCGACAACGAAAAATTAGGTGCCTTTTCGCTGCCTATTTCGCTCCCAATAGCTACACCTCCTATGGTGGCGCTATTGGGTGCGAAACCGGCAGCGCAGGCCCGCCCCCCGTTTCGGCCCCCCGCCCCTCATCTTCTAAAGTATCGCAGGCCTGTGATGAGGCCCTTAGTACAGTAAATTAATCTAACCAAATATCATATGATAGTAGATTGTATACCTCTTCGGTATTGTAGTTCGCTTACATTCTGAAGTTTTTAAATTTGATTATATGCATTTTTGAATAGCCATGTTTTTAGTTCACATTTAAATCTCTTTCTATCTGATATCAGACGTAACATCTCAGGTAGAGAATTCCAAATTTTTGGACCCGCTATAGAAAACACACGATCTCTTACTTGAGTCAGATGTTTACTCTATTTTGTTGGAACTGTCAATAGTCCTTTATTTTGGGATCTTAATGTTTGCTGAGGTATGTATGGTTGAAATTCACTCTGATCAGGCTAGTATTACTGGAATGAATGATTCTTAATATTAGCAATAATACTTTGTAATAGATTCAGGATTTTACTGGCAGCCAGTGCAGTGAAATCAGCATGGGCATAATGTGATCAAATTTCCTAGTTCCTAATAAGAATCTAGCTGAGGCATTTTGTAAAAATTGTAGTGGTTTTAAGACACATGGGAAGACCGAGTAATAGAGAGTTACAGTACTTTGAAAGAATGAGAGTTTGCAGTACAGTATGGAAATCTTTAAAAGTTAATGGTTTCAACCTATGTAATATACACAACTTCGCGTACCCTGATTTATTAATTTATTGATGTACTTTTTCATAGTAAGGTTTTCATCTAGCTGGATACCTAAATTCCATATTTGATCTGAGGGAGTAATTTGAAAAGTACCCAAGTCTAGAACCAGAGGTTTTACTATTGAGGAATTTCTACTTAACCAAATAATTTCAGGATTTTGTGGGTTTAATGTTAGTTTACGTTGAGAGAGTTCTTACTGTATTGCTTTTATTAAGGTTGATAGTGTTTAGAGAATGGAATCTAAAACTATATGTCATCAGAATACAAGAAGAAAGAAATTTCTAAATCTGCCAGTAGTTCACACAGTGGGAGCATATAAATATTGAATAACATTGCCAAGAGGGATGAACCTTGAGGGACACCTGTATCAATATGGAAAGTATCAGATATGTGATTGCCCAATTTGACTTGGAATGACCTATTAGATAGAAAGGAGAAGAACCATCTGAGAATGCTACCCTCGATCCCAATTTTGCTCAGCTGATGGCACAGCAGGGTATGGTCCACAGTTTTAAAGGCGGCTGTTAAATTGATTAGCACAAGAATATATGATTCATCTGAATCAAACCCTTGTAAAACAGAGTCCATTAAGGAGAGGAGAAAAGTCTCAGTTGAACAATGCTTTCTAAATCCAAATTGATTTGGGAAAAGAATATCGTGATCTTCCAAATTATTCACAAGTTGTGATAACACAGCTTTTTCAAGTACTTTTGAGAGAAAAGACAAATTGGATATGGGAAAATAGTTGTCCCAGTCATCAATTCTACCTGTTTTGTTTTTTAGAATTGGCTTTATCACAGCGTGTTTTAACTCAGATGGAACAATTCCTTCAGAGAGAGAGATTAATTAAGGCTGTGATTGTTGGAGTAATGACGCAATGTACTTGTTTCAAGGAACTGGCTGGAATTGGATCACGTGGGTGAATAGCAGTATTAATTTTGGCAATAATTTGACTAATTTCAAGACTGGATACTCTGTTGAACATAGTCCATTTTACCATGCCATTTGAATCTTCAGGGGCTCTTGTGAGAGAACAGACAGGGAAATGGGTTTTCAACCTATTAATTTTATCTAAGAAAGATGTGGCATATTCATTGCAGGCGGCCTTTGTGAAGGTATAATTTCTCAAGAAGGAAGATGACGGATCCGTAATTAAATGTTTAACAACATCAAAGAGTAATTTAGAGTTAAATAATACTCCATGAATCTGTTTAGCATAATAATCTTTTTTTGCTTTATTAGTTAATGCACGGTATTTAGTTAGGAGAGATCTATATTTTTCAAGGAATTCAGAAGACTGACATTTCCGCCACCGTTTTTCGAAATTTCTAAGGGTTTATTTAGTGCATCTTAAATTATCATTGTACCATGGCTTCTTAATTTTGGAAGTATTTCTTTCTTTATTAATAGTTTTGTTTGGAAAAGGGCTAAGGTTTTCAGCCATGTTGTTGACCATCTGATCCCAGGAGTCAAATGACGATGAGGCATTAGCTTGATTTAATTCAAGGAGCTTATTTTCTATTGATTCTGAATGTACCTCTGTGTTTATCCTTTTTCCTGAAGGTAAATGTTACGCCCGTCGGTTGCAGACGGCTGCAACCGCTGTTGCTCACCTCCTTCTTTGCTGCATTGACCCCGTTGGGGAGCATGGTGGCCTCCGCCAGCTACCGCTGACCTGCCTGGCGTTCCCAGGACGGCGTGGACCCTGCTGACCGCCACTTGCCCTCGTAATCGCTTAGGCACGTGCGCACAGGCCAGTCTTAAGCACTTCATGGCGGGAACCTCAGGGGCATCCCCTCCGGATGATGTCACCATTCCAGGATACTTAAGCCGGCTGGCCCTGCCTTCCTATGACTTGGCAATGAGTTCCCTCATTGCTGAATCTGCTTCGCTCACTACGGACTTCCTGTTCCAGTTCCTTCACCTTTGGTGTGAGACGATCTGGGTACCCGCTCCTCGGGAGCCCTTTCCTCGTCTCTGGCTATCCGCTCCTCAGAGGGCCTTTTGCCTTGGACTGCTGCCTGTCCCTGATCCCCGGGGCTTCTCCTGGAACATTCACTACTGTGAGTACCTCCGCTCTACGGACCACTACCGTACTATCTTTTGTGTGGAATCCTCACCTGTGTAGCCTGTGCTGTGGGCCACTACTGTACCATCTCTAGTAAGGAAACCTCATGGGTGTACCTTGCGCTGCAGACCTCTACCGTACCATCTCTAGTGGGAAACCCTCACCGGTGTACCCCATGCTGCAGGCCACTACCGTGTCATCTCTACAGAGGAGCCTCATCATTGTACCCCGCTCTGCGGACCATTGCCGTATCTTCACTACAGAGGTATTCCCTCTGGGTATACCCCACTGCATAGACTCTCTGACTTTCACCTGCACTCCCCGCTTCGCGGGCAGTGCCTCTCAATCTCTCTAATAAAGACACTATTCTGCAGCTGTGTCTGACGTCTGCTGAGATCTTGCCTCCCGACGGTGAGGCTCACAGGGCTCCTCCCTGTGGGCGGTACCATCTCTCACCTCAGCCCAGGGCCCACTTACCTACAAATCCTAACAGATTGCCAAGACCTTGGACCCGGCACAGGTCCCTGGCTTGGCCCAGCAAATTACAGAGCAGCAAAAGGTATTAGAGACTCTGGTTAACACCATAAATCAATTGAGTAATCGGCTGGACTCTGTCCCAACGCCTGCCTGCCAAGCCAAGTCCTGCTTCACATGCGTCACCGTTCCGGCCTCCAGTGCCCTTGCCGGCACCTCCTTGTTTCGCAGGTGACCCCTTGTTGTGTAGGGGCTTTTTGAACCAGTGCAGCATGCACATTTCCTTACAACCTGCATACTTACCCAACGTAGTTTCCAAAACTACATACATCTTGTCCCTCCTGGATGGAAAAGCCTTGGCCTGGGTGTCACCCCTTTAGGAGCGAACAGATCTGATCTTCAACGACTTGCCGGGCTTCCTCACCCTATTTCGCTCCGTATTTGACGACTCCTGTCGCAAGACCATTGCTGGATCTGCGCTCCTGCATCTACAACAAGGTGCCAGGTCACTGACCGATTATGTCATTGAGTTTAGGACTCTCTCCTCAGAATTACACTGGGATCTGGGCTGCCTGTGTGCCATATTCCTAGAATGTGTAAGCTCACGCATCAAGGACGAATTAGCAGCACGAGAACTCCCTGAGGCATTGGACTCTCTCATGGACCTCGCCGGTTGCATTGATCTCCGTCTGCGTGAGCAGTCACATGAAGCCTCAGATCCACGAGAATGTCTTCGGGTGTTCCCCGCTCTCGCTCAACACCTACCACCCAGACCGCTTCTACACCTAGCACCGAGGAAGAGGAAGCAATGCAAATGGGTCAGAGCCATCTATCTGCAAAGGAGAAGCATCATCCGCAAAAATCAGGTCTTTGCATATATTGTGGCCAACTGGGTCATGCAATACCCTCCTGTCCACTCTGTCCGGGAAACTCCTATGCCTAGGATCTGCCGGAGGACTCCTCCTAGGCCTGACCACACTCTCTCCTCCGCTAACACTGCTTGTCTCTATCAACTCGGACACTCTGGAATTTCACACCCTGGCACTGGTGGACTCCAGGGCCAGTGGAAACTTTATTCTTAGACAACTCGTCGAACACCTACGAATCCCCACCGTCCAGACACCTACACCATTGCTACTTTCTTCCATTCATGGCGAACCGCTACCAGGCGAAGTTACCTTCTCCACGGTCCCCATCCAACTTTGCACCGGGTCACTGCACATGGAGACCATTCCTTCTGGGTTCTAGATAAGGCTGTACACCCTGGGGCGGATTTTAAAAGGCGCGCGAATAGCCTACTTTTGTTTGCGCTCCAGGCGCAAACAAAAGTACGCTGGATTTTAGTAGATACGCACGGAGCCGCGCGTATCTGCTAAAATCCTGGATCGGCGCGCGCAAGGCTATGGATTTTGTATAGCCGGCGCGCGCCGAGCCGCGCAGCCTACCCCCGTTCCCTCCAAGGCCGCTCCGAAATCGGAGCGGCCTCGGAGGGAACTTTCCTTTGCCCTCCCCTCACCTTCCCCTCCCTTCCCCTACCTAACCCACCCGCCCGGCCCTGTCTAACCCCCCCCTTACCTTTGTTGGGGGATTTACGCCTCCCGGAGGGAGGCGTAAATCCCCGCGCGCCAGCGGGCCTCCTGCGCGCCGGGCCGCGACCTGGGGGCGGGTACAGAGGGCGTGGCCACGCCCCCGGACCGCCCCGGGCCATAGCCACGCCCCCGTGCCCGCCCCCAAAATGCTGCCGACACGCCCCCGAAGCCACGGCGACCGGGCCCGCCCCGACACGCCCCCGACACGCCCCCCTCGGAGAACCCCGTGACTTACGCGAGTCCCGGGGCTCTGCGCGCGCCGGGAGGCCTATGTAAAATAGGCTTCCCGGCGCGCAGGGCCCTGCTCGCGTAAATCCGCCCGGTTTTGGGCGGATTTACGCGAGCAGGGCTCTGAAAATCCGCCCCCCTGTGTTTCTTGGACTGCCATGGTTACAACTGTATACACCACAATTCGATGAGATGAGAGGGACGATATATATTTTTGAAGATTTAAATTGGTACTATGATTTTTTTTTCTATTTAACTTATATGGGCCAAATACTAATCAAGAGAAATTTTTGAGGCTTTGGGTGAGACATTTGATGGTTGGGGGGATTTTAACTTGACTTTATCCCTAGCACTTGATAGGTCCAAGTATGACCAAATACTTGGAAACTTTATTTCTATAATTGATAAGATAAAATGTGAACACTAGAATAATGTCAGCTAGGCTGAAATGTTATAATAGGTTGCATCAAGAACTGCTTTTCTCCTTCTCAGCAGCTCTGTAGTCCTATAGAGTCCTTTTAGTTGTTACTGTTTGTTAAGCAATTTATAGCCTGCTGATCCACCAATCACAGTGGGTAACAACACACATACAGTAAACAGAGAACAAATACACATTCAGGTCGATGTAATACCATGCTCTGGCTGCAGCGCACGGTTCAACACACGATTGGACACATGGTTTGGACGCACATCCATAACCCCTAATGCAAAATGGGGATTAGCATGTCTAAAATGCACATCTAGTCGAGCACGTAGCTAATAGCGCTCATCACATATAAATTCATGTTGATGAGGCTATTAGCTATTTCCCCCCAATACAAAAAGAAAAAAGTGAGCCCGACGTGCACATTTTTACCCTCAAAAATTACCGCCTGACCCGGAGCAGGCATTAATTCTTGAGGAGCCCAAAAAAGTTTACAGAAATGCAGGAAACACTTTTTTGTAGTTCCTCTGACTTAATGGTGATAATAAGTAGAGGAACCGAAAAAGGAGAACCCTAAAAAAAAAAAAAAAAGCATGCCGGCAGTCACGTTAGGAAACAAGCCGCTCAATTAATGTGTCCATTTTCCTAACCCGTGCCTGTGTACAGTTTAGGAAAATGGACACTGGTAAAATTGAGTGTCCGTTTTTCTAACCCGCTGACAGTTACCTCTCCTGGGTGCCCAATGCCAAGGAGATGCTAGGGACACAAAACTTTCCCTTGCACCTCCTTTATATCACAGCAGCCGATTTAAATATTAAGTTGGACGCATGGGAGAGGTGTTAAAAGAGTGGGTGCTCAATCATGAGTGCTCATTTAATGCGCGCTGATATTGCATTGGCCTGAATGATTGTGGAGGTATCATTCAATACATGACTACTTATAAGATGCTGGTGTCTTTATTTGAGCTCTTCTGTCCATTTCCCAGGCTTTGTCATCCATGGATGAATTCAGAAACCTGGATCGTGACATTGAGGGTTCTGCAAAACGCTGGAAGAAATTTGTGGAATCAGAATGTCCAGAAAAAGAGAAGTTCCCTCAGGAATGGAAAAACAAAACATCTCTCCAGCGCCTGTGCATGATGCGTGCCCTGCGGCCTGATCGCATGACATATGCAGTGCGGTAAGTTCCATTCATTTAGAGGGCAATTTTCAAGCTGTCCACATTAGGACAAAGTCTGCAGGTACTTTTTACCCATGGACTGTACGCCAATTTTCTCTCTCTTTTTTTTATTTTATAATTCTTTATTTAAGGAAAATTTTCTGGCATACCGAAAGTGAAATACCTGCAATTATAGCCATCAACGCTGTACAGAAGGCAAACATACATACCATAATAGAGACCAGGCGTGCTGATGTTAACAGGTAGAGGGAGACAATAAGAAAGGGGAAAAACTCATTCAGAAACAAATCTCATGCTTACACAGGAATTGATGGGGGGAGCCCATAAAATTGGCAATATGTGCCCCAAATAGATTCATATTTAAAGTGTTCCCTATTCAGGTCATATTAGAGTTTTTCAGTATCAGCCACAGTTCGCGTTTGTGCTGTCCAATGGGTCCATACTGGGATTAAATTTCCAGAAGATTACTATAGTGAACAGTGCTGCAAGCAGAAACTGGCCCACCAACTTACAAAGCTTCCTAAGTATAAGTGAACCTGTCCATCTTCCCTGGAGACCCAGAGAGGCATGGCATGCACAGGGATACCAAGAATGTCCGAGATCTCCTGTGTGACCTATGACTACAACCGCCCGACACCCGGGCAATACCACCTCATATAATTATATGTACCTTGCATTCCATAACCCCTCCAGCACAAAGGACTAGGGCCTGGAAGAAAATAGAGGGGTGTAGTAGGTTCTGTGTAGCAGCTTGACCATGAGTTCTGTTCTTCTAGCACAGATAGCAATATTAGGGATGTGAATCGTTTTTTGACGATTTAAAATATCGTCTGATATATTTTAAATCGTCAAAAATTGTTAGAGGCGATATTTAATAGGAATTCCCCCGATTTATCGTCAAAAATCGTAAATCGGGGGAAGGGGGAGAGCGGGAAAACCGGCACACTAAAACAACCCTAAAACCCACCCCGACCCTTTAAAATAAATCCCCCACCCTCCCGAACCCCCCCAAAATGCCTTAAATTACCTGGGGTCCAGTGGGGGGGGGTCCCGATGTGATCTTTTACATACGGCGTATGGCCGGCGTATGGCTGGCGCCATTTTGCACGGCAAAATGATTCGAGTGCAGGAGGTCGTTCCCGGACCCCCGCTGGACTTTTGGCAAGTCTTGTGGGGGTCAGGAGGCCCCCCCAAGCTGGCCAAAAGTCCCTGGGGGTCCAGCGGGGGTCCGGGAGCGATCTCCTACGCTCCTGACGTCGGGGGACAAAAAACAAAATGGCGCCGGCGCTACCTTTGCCCTGTCACATGACAGGGCAAAGGTAGCGCCGGCGCCATTTCTACAACGCACCCGAGGCCCGAGAGTAAGAGATCACACCGGGACCCCCCCTCTGGACCCCAGGTAATTTAAGGCATTTTGGGGGGGTTCGGGAGGGTGGGGGATTTATTTTAAAGGGTCGGGGGTGGGTTTTAGGGATGATTTAGTGTGCCGGTTTTCCCACCCTCCCCCGATTTACGATTTACACGATATTTAAAAAAACAAAACCTCGACGATCCGATTCCCTCCCCCCCCAGCCGAAATCGATCGTTAAGACGATCGATCACACGATTCACATCTCTAAGCAATATGGTACGCTGAGTTCCAAATACCTTTCCAGACCTTAAGCATCCAAGTCCACGCCTAGGTCCTCATTCCAGGCAGTAATTAAAGAAGGAAGAATATCCCTACCATACTTCCCTGAAAGAAAACCCCGATATATTATAGCTGTACTCTTCCTTTTGGCATCTGGGCCATTAAGGTACGTTTCCAGGCCATTCAAGGCCTTCAATAGTTTTGCCAAATTAAAATAACACTCTAAATCATTTCGCAGTTGTAAATAATAAGCGCATGAACCTAGATTTAGTTCACACTCCCTCTCCAGTTCCAGGAAACTCAGATAGACTAGTTCCTTATATCCATGGAAGTTATAAGAAAAAGTACAACTGGAGAGAAAACAATTTTCATGTATAGGAGCAATAAGAGACAAAGCCTTCCCACTACTCCCTAAGAAGGCGGTAACTTGCCTCAACACCTAGAAGGACTGATGCAACAAGTCGCGAGTAAAAATGTGCAACTGAACTGGGCCCCTGTTTTTTTAACGTGCACACAACCACGTCTCCTGGGCGCCCAATGCAGTATGGTAATGAGATGCCATGCTAAAAAGGATGAGCTAAGAAAATGGACACTGGTAAATTGAATGTCCAGTTCCTTAAGCTGGCCTCCATCAAGCCTTTTTTTTTCATGTTGCTGCTTTCTATGGTTTCTCCTACTTAGTATCGCGATGATACTGAAAGTAGATATTACCGCAGAAAGCAGGATTTTTTGTTTTTAACACGCTAATCCCCTTATTGCATCGGATGTTAGCCTAGCACGTTCAAAACGTGCATCCAGTCACAGGTTAAGGTCTGCACTAGCCTCGGCGCATGATCCTGCATCGTCCCCAGAGAGTGTGAGCCAAAATAGGACTAGTCCTACCTATTTGTATCTCTGAGGGGAATCGGGGGAAGAAAAAGGAGCATAGCCAAATTAACAATTTCTGCCTGCTCTATCTCCAAGACTAACCACGAGGCATCTCCTCCTTTAAGACAGTCAAGCAAGCAGAGTAATCTTGCTGCCCAATAATATATGTTCATATTAGGGAGCATTATACCGCCATTCGACTTAGGGAGCCAGAGCTGTCCAACCTGTATCCTAGCCTTCTGCTACCTCCAAATAAACCGGGCCATTGAGCTGTGCAGATCAACAAACACCTGTGCAGGGAAGGAGCACGGGAGATCCTGGATGTAGTAGTTTTGATAATATGTTCATTTTAATAAAACTGATTCTTCCTGCCCAGGAGATGGTTAAATTCCCCCAGGCTGTCCGTTCCTACTTAATCTTACCCATTAGTGGAACATAGTTTTTAGAGTATAAGTTTTTAAAATGTTTGGTAACATAGATACCAAGATATATATACTATCTATAGAAAACCGAAAATTCAGGCAATATTACTCCCTAGTCAGTGTTTAATACTAAATATCAAAACAACACTCCTTCAGGAGTGGGATACAAGCACATATTATTATTCGACTGCTGCTTTTATATCATGAACACATTTTTATTCCCTTAGAACAATTTCATCAGCATACAAAAACATGATTAACATTTCTCAAGCATTATTTATACAATTTACCCAAAACTGTGTTTAATATTGCAATTAAAAAACTTCTCTCATACTCAAACACACTCAATCATACTCACACCTCACTCATAAAATTCTTATTATATTAATATTATCACCAATATTCAACATATCATGTTTAAAGTGGTCCTCCTAAGTATTTCACATATAATATCTGTCTAATGACTAATCAAGTGGCAACCAATGATATCCTCTTTACCAATATGCATTACCTCTAATACAATTAATCACCTGAAGAAGCCATCAGGCGAAACAAGGGCCCTGTTGGGAGTAATCTAAATGGATATTATTGTCGTTAGGATTTTTTTGAGTGGATGTTAAAAATTGTGTTGGGGTTTATAAAAAAATTAATTGTATTAGAGGTAATACATATTGGTAAAGAGGATATTATTGGTTGCCACTTGATTAGTCATTGGACAGGTATTATATGTGAAATACTTAGGAGGAACACTTTGAACATGATATATTGAATTTTGGTGATAATATTAATGTAATAAGAATTTTATGAGTGAGGTGTTGTTGTAACTTAATCTTGGCTCTCCCTCCTAAACTCTTCTCTGACAATAAGTTATAACCTTTTCTCTGTTACTGTTTTTTTTGCAATTTTTTATAATGTTCATTGTAACCTTTGTTCCCTTCTCTCTCCATTTTTGCTATTCGTTTACTGTAAACCGATGTGATGTACATCCAAACACCGGTATATAAACACTTTAAATAAATAAATAAATACATAAATAAATAAATGTCATAACAAAACAAAATAAATAGCAATAGCGACATCATACCTCAAAACGTTTAGTACAGATGACCATCAAGCAATCACAGGCTGTCCAAAAGTGAGAGTAAAAACATAGGTTTTCAAGTTTTTCTTAAACTCCTTAATATTAGATCTTAGCCAAAGAGAACTGAGTATAGAATTCCAAAGGATAGGATCTGTGCCAGAAAAGACACACCGGGTGAGATCGAGCCTAGCTAATTTGTTAGAACTTCAAGAAGCTTTTATTCATAGAGCAGAGGTATCTCACAGGTTGGTACATATGTATACTAGAGCATAGCCAAATTGAAGATTTTTTATGTAATAAGTTGTGAATAATAATAGGACAGGAGTTATGTGTTCTTGATGACTCACAAGGATATATGCAGCAGTGTTTTGAACTAGTTGTAATGGACGTAAGGTGTTAGCTGGGAGACCCAGATATAGTGCATTAGGAAGAAAAGCTTCGATGAATTGTTCTGGATTAACTTTCCTCCTCTTCAAACATTTTTGCTCCTTTTTGATCACATAAAAGTTTTTACACTTGCTATTACATGAAACAGATCAAAAAATGGTCTGACCATGAGATTGGTTCCAAAGATGGCGCCGGATGTCCATTGCTCCTACCATGTAACAGAGGCTGGCCAATGGCACCGATAGCCCTGTCACACGGTAAGGGCAAAGGGCTATCGTCGCCATTTTGATTAGTGGCAGCCGACGGCCTGAGAGGGGGAGATCGCTCCTGGGACCCCGCTGGACCACCAGGGACTTTTGGTAAGCCTGGGGGGGGGGGGGGGCGGGCAAGTCTTGGGGGGTCGGGAGGGTGGGGGGGTTGCAATTAATTAAATTTGAAGGGTTGGGACGGGTTTCGGGCATCGTTTTGGGGGGCAGACGAAATAAAATTGGCCTGAACCGCGGGAAAACGAAATTTCCTGCGGCAGGCCGATAACAAAGGCCGAACCGAAACATTTGGCTGAATCACATCTCTAAAAGAGAGTGCTCAGGTTGCCTGCTTGGAGGTGGGAGTGGCCTATGTTGCGGATGCCCTATATGACATGGTTTGAACTTCCACCAGAAATATGGTTTCTGCAGTGGCAACACGGAGATTCCTGCGGTTATAAATTTGGTCGGCGGATTTGTGATCTAAAACACAGCTGTGTAACCTCCCCTTTAAAGGAAAGCTGTTGTTCAATGAGGATCTGGAACAGATGATGAAGCAGCTGTGGGAGTCAAAGGGAAATTGCCCAAGGATAAGAAGACTGGCAAGAAGACCTTTCCACCATGTGCTTGTATTCGAGTTACAAGGAGATTTAGATCAAGCAGAAGTTCTTTGCCTACAGCACAGAAGCAGGGCTTGGGTAGGCAGCAGTCCTTTTGGAGGCAGCATAGGCCCTCCCGTGAAGTTGCCAGCCAGGAGACCGGAGGAGGTAAGATTAGCCAATGAAGGCAAGCTGGTCCGCTCCTCCTTGGAAGCCGTTGGAGGGAGGGTATCCCTGTTGTATGAGGATCATGTCAGACCAACAGGTTCTAGAGGTGATAAGAGATGGCTACTCCTTAGAATTTTTTGCCCGCTCAGGGAAGCCTATGTGGTCTCCCGTTGCACCTCCCTAGCCAAACGGGAGGCAGTGTGGGACACTTTACAGTGATTGCAGTGTCTACACGCAATTGTTTCAGTTCCCCCTCAGGAGCGGGGACTGGGAAGGTACTCATTTTATTTTGTGATTCCCAAGAAAGAGGGGACTTTTCGACCCATCCTTGATCTACAGATTATCAATGTGACACTCCGGGTACCACGCTTTCAGATGGAAACACTGTGGATGGTAATAGCGACAGTGCACAAGGGAGCATTTCTGATGTCATTGGATTTGACGGAGGCCTATTGCCACATTCCCATAAGAGCCAACTATCAAAGATTCCTAAGGTTCATGGTGCTAGGGGAGCATTTCTAGTTTCGGGCCCTTCCCTTTGGGTTGGCAACATCGCCACAGACGTTCACAAAGGTGATGGTGGTAGTGGTGGTGACACTCAGGAAGGAAGGAATCCTAGTGCATCTATACCTGGCTCATCAGGGTAAAGTTGGAAGTGGAGTGTCATCATTCGATTTGACGGGTCATGCAGCTGCTGCGGTCGTTAAGCTGGGTGGTGAACGTGGCAAAGAGTCACTTGGAGCCGACCCAGTCGTTGGAGTATCTGGGAGCTCAGTTCAGTACCCGGGTTGGGAAAGTGTTTCTGTCCATGGAGAGGGTGATCAAGTTACAGGCTCAGGTGCTCCTACTTCTGAGGCTTTCATTTCCCAGAATCTGAGACTGTTTTCAGGTCCTGGGTTCTATGGCGTCTATGCTGGAGTTTGTTCGATGGGCATTTGCTCACATGCAACCTCTTCAGAGGGCGCTTTTATCCCATTGGAATCCACTCTCAGAGGAATTTCAGCTTTCTTTACCACTTCGGGGACGCCAGGTCCAGTCTTTCATGGAAGTACTGGACTGGGTGGTAATGACCATGGATGCTAGCTTCAGAGGTTAGGGAGTGATTTGTCAAGGAAAAAAGGCCCCAGGTCAGTGGTCACCAAAGGGGAGGAATTTTAGTCAGTCAACTGGTTGGAGACAATAGTTCACAAAAACTTTCTTGCCTTTCTTCCGCTCATTCAGGGAAGTACAGTAGGAGTATTCTTGGACAATGCGACGATGGTGGTGTACATCAATTGTCAAGGTGTAACGAAGAGTTTGGTGGCACAGGAGGTGCTGGAATTGTTTATTTGGGCAGAGAAGCTTCTAGCGGGAGTGGCAACATCACACATGGCCGGAGTGGACAATGTGCAGGCAGACTATCTCAGCAGACAGCAGCTGGATCCATGGGAGTGGGAGTTGTCAGCGGAGGCCTTTGCCCTTATACAGGCCATTTGGGGCAGGCCAGAGTTGGACCTAATGGAGGTTCCACAAAACGCAAAGGTGGATCGGTTTTACAGCCGATGGAGGGAGGTCAGTTCCAAGGGCATTGGTGCCATCATCCAACTGTGGCCAACGAAGCTGCTGCTCTACATGTTTTCCCTGTGGCCTTTCGTAGGTCAAGTATTGTGTCGCATCGAACAACATCCAGTCAGGGTGATTCTCGTGGCACCACAGTGACTGTGCCAGCCATGCTTTGCAGATCTGGTTCATCTTGTAGATGGTCCCGTTTGACCCATCTGCACAAGTTGCTGTGGCAGGGACCCAATTTTTCAGACTGGGTGAATCACTTTTGTCTAGCGGCTTGGCTTTTGAAAGGCAACATTTTCACTTGAAAGAATACTTGGAGTTGGTGATTGCAACTTTGCTTCAGGCAAAGAGGCCTTCCTCATTTTTGCCTTATGTCCGGGTTTGGAGAGTATTTGAGTCGTAGTGTTTGCAGAATGGGCTACAGCCTTTGCATGTAGATATTCCTCAGGTTTTAGCCTTTTTGCAAAGTGGTTTGGCAAAGGGATTGGCTTATAATTCCCTTTGAGTTCAGGTGGCAGCCTTAGGTTCCAGGTAAGCTGCAGGGAGGACGGATGGCATCTCATCCGGATGTTGTGCATTTTCTTAAGGAGGTGAAGTATCTGCGACCTCTGGTACAGAAGATGTGTCTAACCTGGAACTGTAATCTCATCCTTCGAGTTCTTTGGGGTTCTTCCATTTGAACCGATTAGAAGAGCTCCTTTGAAGAATCTTACCTTGAAGATTTGCCCATCGTAGTCTGTTTTCTTGGTTGCCATTTGCTCACCTAGAAGGATTTCAGACCTTCAAGCATTATTGTATAGAGATCCTTTCCTACATTTTTTGGAGGATAGTGTATCGTTACGTAAGGTTCCTTCCTTTTTACCCAAGGGTTGTGTCCTCGGAAGAGCTGCCAGTCTTTCCACATTTGTCACCTGATACTCCTTTTGCGAGGGAACTTCTCTTATTGGATGTGCGGTGAGTTCTCTTGTGATAACTTAAGGTGACGAATGCCTTTCAGAGTTCAGATCATGTCTTTGTCCTGTTCATTGGACAAAGAAGGGAAATAAAGTTTCCAAAAGCACGATTGCAGAATGGCTGAAGGAGGTGATAAGTTCAACCTTTATCGGTAAGGATCGGTCTCTTCCGGAGGGATTGCAAGCGCATTCTACTAGGGCACAGGCAACCTCCTGGGCAGAGTGTCAACTGATTTCTCCACAGGAAATTTGTTAAGCAGCGACTTGGTCTTCTCTTCACACTTTTACCAAACATTACCGCCTGGATGTGCGGGCACCAGCGGAGTCTGTGTTTGTGGAGAGTGTGTTGCACGCATGTCTTTTGAGTTTCTGCCCAGTATAGAGAGGTTTGGGTACATCCCACTTGTCTGAACTGATCTTAGGTATGAACAGAAAAGGAATATTAGTTTTTACCTGCTAATTTTCATTCTTGGGATACCACAGATTAGCTGATCTGAAGAAAGTGCAGAGAAGGGCGACCAAAATGATATGGGGCATGGAACAGCTGCTCTGTGAGGAAAGGCTAAAGAAGTTAGGGCTGTTCAGTTTGGAAAAGAGACGACTGAGGAAGAATATGATAGAAGTTACAAAATCATGAAAGGACTTGAACAAGTTAATGTAAATTGGTTATTTACTCTCTCGGATAATAGAAGGACCAGCAGGCACTCTATGAAGTTAGCAAGTAGCTCATTTAAAACAAATTGAAAAAAATTATTTTTCACTCAGCGCATAGTTAAACTCTGGAATTCATTGCCAGGGAATGTGGTTTCAGCAGTTAGTGTTACTGGGTTTAAAAATGGTTTGGATAAGTTCCTAGAGGTTAAATCAATAAACTGCTATTATGGTAATTAATAAGCAATAGTAGCTTGTGATCTATCTTAATGTTTGGGTACTTGCCAGGTACATATGACTTGGATTGGCCACTGCGGAAACAGGTTACTGGGCTTGATGGACTCTTGGTCTGACCCAGTATGGCAGTTCTTATGTTCTTCTGTAGTCCAGAAACCTACCCCCTTTTTTGGCTTTTTAGAAAGACTTCCTTGCTTCTGGAGGTTACTAAGGCAGTTTGTAATCATATGCAGATTTACTAAGATTGTAAATAGGTTATCCTTAGAGTTGCTAATTATTATAATCCTTGTTTTGAGACGGGGGTCCTAGTTTTAGGGAGCTCCATCTTTGAGTCTCTGCTTGCCCAGAGTTATTTGGGTTTGTTGGATTGGACATCTTGGCTTGGGTATAGGTCAATACTGAGGGAATGCAGGTGGCACTCTGTTATGTAGCATTGCCTGAAAAGTTTTTATTCTCCTCCTCCATCTGCTGATAGAGGTACAAAACCCACTTGTCTGGACTGATCTGTGGTATTCCAAGAACGAAAATTAGCAGGTAAGAACCAATTTTTCTATTCTATCTTAAGGAGCCAACCCAGAAGAATTTATTTTTTTCCTGGGGCCTTCTGACTTCAATCTCTACTACCGCAGGTCAAGGGGGCTTTCCCTGCCTGAGCAGAGAGGGGACAAGTAGTAAGTTAGGGATGAACAGGCCAGCAGGTGATTTTGTTTTTTTCTACCTCGTGTGAGTTAACCGTTTGGAGCTGGCCCCTAGGGGAGATGATAGAGCAGGTAATACAGGTCCTGGCCACAGGACAGCAACAGATGCAAAATGCTGTACAAACACAAATAGATAAACTGCAGTGGCTACAGGACAAATTAACGCAACAGGGCCCAGTTTAAATTCAGATAGCTGAAGCTCTGCAATCATCTATGTCCAGAATATCTCAGGCATCTTCTCCTTCACATATCCTGTTTAAGATGATGGGAGGAAAGGACCCAAAGGTCTTTCTAAAGAACTTTGAATGGACTGCCCACCTCTTGGCTTGGCTGGAAACCAGCTGGACAACTTACTTGGCTTATTTTCTCACCGGCAAACGTCAAGAGGTGTTCCAGGCCTCTAATCCAGATGGGAGGGCTTCCTATGAAGATGTCAAGGCTGCTTCTCTACATAGAGTAGCGTACTCCCCAGAATACTATCAGCAGCAGTTCCGATGGGCAGCCCTACAGCTCAGGGAGAGCCCCAGAAACCTCTTTCATCATTTGAAAGATGCCGGGTGGAAGTGGCTTCAGCCAGAAGCAAGGTTGGGACAGGAAGAGACTCATCAAATAGTCCTGGAGCAGTTCTTAGATGGTCTGGACCAGCCTATTTGGAATTTGGTCTGCCAGCACACCGGGCTCACCCTAAAGAGAGCCCTGGAAGTGGTGGAAGTCTTCCACCAGACACAGTCAATGACTGCTGGCATAAGGGGCTTGAAGAGACAACCAATAACAATGTCCTGGTGTGGTACAGAAGATAGAGGACATCATCAATGAACCTCTAAGATAGGGGACTCGGCCTCTGTACCTGTCTTCCAGACGCCAATCTTATCCAGATGTTTTAACTGTAAACAGAAAGGACACTTGGCAAGGAACTGTCGGTATGCCTGACGTGAACCTATGAACGTTAGCCTGGTGATCCACCCAACACCCAAGGAAGAAGTATGCATATTCAAAAATAATGCTCTGAAATAGCAATGACCCACAACCCTCCAAAAAAGGGGATTCCGGAGAGGCAGGAACAACCCAGAAACAGGCATTGCAGACCCTCTGGTTTTGTGCCCTTTGTGTGGAGAACATGCATGAAGAAGACTGCTATACATATAGGTAACTGGAAACCGAAGAGTCTTTAAATGAACCAGATAGGACCCAACTGACCTTACGGGAGTGTCCTTGAATTGAGGACCTGGAGTTCGAACGCAAGGTAGCAGAACAACATGACACATGGGAAAACACTTGGGATCACAAGTTGGCAAAACTCGAAAGCTAAAATGGTGTGGGTGTCCCGTGTGTATGACTTAAGGACTTCATAATCCAGGTGGAACTGGAGGAAGCCTCTACACAGGCCTTGGTAGATTCTGGCTGCAGCAAAACACTAGTTTGCCAGGACTTACTATTTCAAGTATATATAAACAATAAGAAAATAGAGACAGTAACATGTATACATGGGGACGAACAAAAGTGTTCAACTCCCATGTTCTCTTGATCACCACCACAGGACCAGCCTTGTTCAAAGCGGCTGTCCTCCAAGTTTCCATACCCAGTAGTTCTGAGTCGAGATTATCCCCATTTTGCAACCTTAGGGAGACAACTAATGGGTGTTGGGGACAATACAGCCAAATGGGGGAGGTAATTGAGACAGAGCCAGGGTGTGCCTCAGGCATGTCTGGATGCTCGACTGGATATGGGCAATCTGAGAGGGAGGGTATGTGATGGAGTGTACTGACAACTCCCTATTTCTACATTGAGGAGTCCACTTCTTGAGGCAGAAGGCTGCAAAAGATTCTGGATGAAAGGAGGTTCCTTTCACCCTGCCATAAGAGCCCAGGCCCCAGGTGGCTGGTAGGACCTCACTATTAACTCAGACAATGGCCGTTTACCTATTAGTAGCTCACTACTATTTTGTTTCTTGTATATTTGAAGTACTATAAATAAATACCTGCACCGTAACTAAGTTGGTCCAGTCTTATTGTATTCCTCAACTATTTCTGCAGCTGCAGCAGGCCTGAATATGCTACCAAATATCAACAAACAGAGGACACTGTACTTTCCTTTATGTACACTCATGTCCGGTATTACTCATTAGACTCCCCCATATATTGGTGATAGCCTTATTAGTACTAATAATGTTTTTAATTTTTCAATTTTTCTTTTTGTTATTTCATAATTAAATGCAATTTTTTAATACCCATTAGTGATTTCCCTCAGCCAAAGTGTTTTAAAATTGTGCTGATCTTGGTGAAATTAGCTCTCTCTTGCATGGTCACCATCTGTCGCCTTCCTTAGCATTATTTTATACTTAGCTATATTTAATAAGAAGTTGTCTTCTCTTGTAAAGAAGCCATGAACAAATATCGTACTTAGACATACAAATTAGTTTAAACCAAGGCAAATGTCAATTTTCCATTTTTCAAAAGCCCACAGACTGCAATATGCTCTTACATTATTCCTTTTTCCATCTGCAGCATCCCCCCCCCCACCCCCGTACTATTCTTTCTTTAATTATTATTGCCTTCTCTTATATTTCTGCATATTATAAAACTGTAAGAAGATTTGTTTTCCTCCTTTGTCTGCAAAAGATTCCTATTCATGCTACTAGAATGGATCCAGAAATGTTTATTATAATCGCAATAAGAAACTAAAATTCTAGGTTTTCATGAGATATCAGTATTTTCCAAATAGTTAAATAATTTTCTTTTGGTCTCTTGCCTCACCAGTGCACCTGTGATGTGCCAATAATCACCAGCACCTGTCATGACTTAAAATTTAGAGTACAATTTTCAAACAAATTTTACCCACGTTACTAAGTAGTTAAGAGTCAAAATAATGTAAAAATATTATTTTATAAATTCTAGTTGTAATAAGACACCCATCATTGGTTGAAGGCAGGCAAGATGGGCAACTCACCTGGGGCACCAAGCCAGAAAGGCACCAGCATACCATGCCACTGCCCTTACAACAGAGGCACCTAAGTAAAAATAAGTTTGGGCATGGCACACCTCAGGGAAATAAATTCCAGAGCATCTGCACACCATGCCATTGGCGAGGTCCTTCCCACAAGATCATGTTGTCAGAGTCTGACCACCCCCCCCCACCCCCCGGAAAGATGTTAGGTCCTCTCCCCGTCTATCCAGGGTCCCATTTGGCCTCATGATGGGCCTGCAGTCAAGATGAGCCAATATCTACCAACAATACATATCCTGCTGTGATATGTGGTACTGCTTCTTTGTGATTGCTTGTTGTATACACCATCCCTTAGTGATAGCCCAACATAAGGGTACAGGCCCAGTCAAAACCTTATTCACAGCAGACTACTATTTGCTCACTTAGCCGGCTTTCCCTACACTATAGCCCAGCTGCCCTACAAACTCAAAAATAACTCAAGATGTTAGGATGACAAACTGGTTGCAGGACATGGATTTATTTTTTATTTTTTTTAAAGTCTTTTCTATACCATCGTTAGGCGGGTGCCATCACAACGGTTCACAATAGGGCACAAAAACTATGTGTAAAATCCAGTATCTGGAATTCTAAACTCTTAAACAGGTGCCGTTAATTTACTGTAACATAGTTTCATAAAAAAATATAATTCGGTGCGTGTTATAAGTCATGTCCGGTTTCCTCTTACTCAGTTATGAGATCGTACTTTTATTTTGGTTCTTTGTTGTTTAAAAAGAAAGAATAGTTTAGGATAAGGTAATGAGATGCACACACTTAAAGAAACTAGGTGTGTGAGTGTGAGCTAGACTGACTGCAACCAAAATTTCCCTGTTTTCTGCTCTCAGTTCTCTATGTGGTATGCTTGCTTAAATAGCCATGTTTTTAAACTTTTTTTGAAGGTTTTGATGTTACTTTGTAGTCTGATTTCTAATGGCATATTGTTCCATATTGTGGGTCCTGCTAGAGATAGTGCCCTATCCCTTACCTGGGTTAGTCTGGCCGTCTTTACTGAGGGATTAGTTAGCAGTGCTTTGTTTGCTGATCTCAGATTTCTTGAGGGGTATGTACACGTAGGGCTGTGTTCAGCCACTCTGCTTTTTCGTCGTGTATTAATTTATGTATGGTGCATAAAGTCTTGAATTGTATTCTTTCGGTGATATGGTCTCTTTTGCTTTTTCCAGTTAAAATTCTTGCCGCTGTGTTTTAAAGTATCTGTAGCGGTCTTATTGTGGTGTATGGTATGCCCAGTAGTAGGGCGTTACAGTAGTCAGTACTGGCAAAGATTAAGGCTTGTAATACTGAGCGGAAGTTGGTGGGTGTCAGTAGTGGTTTTAGTCTTCTCAGAGTCATAAGTTTGGCATATCCTTCTCTTACTTTTAGAGATACATGTTGTTTCATACTTAATTCTGTATCTATTATCACTCCTAGGTTTCGTACTTTCTCTGCTAGTTGTATTTTTTGGTTGTTTTTTTAGTGTAATTAGGTTCTGAATTATCGTTAAGTTTTTTCGTTCTAGATGTAGGAATTTGGTTTTCTCTATGTTGATCACTAGTTCCATTTGGTTTAGAAGTTGTTTTATTATATCTAGGTACATGTTGGCTAAGTTTAATGTTTTTTCAATTGTGTCGTCGATTGGGAGTATTAACTGAATGTCATCTGCGTAGACATAGTGTGAGATTCTGAGGCCTGCCAGTAGGTGACATAAAGGCAGCATATATATGTTGAACAGGATGGCAGATAGGGCAGATCCCTGGGAACACCTGTTAGAAAGTTTATTTTCTCTGACATAACTTCTTTGATTTGTACTTGGAAGTATCTTTTATTTAGGTAAGATTTGAACCACTTGATTGTTATTTTACTTAGTCCTATTTCTTCTAATCTATTTATCAATATATTATGGTTTACTGTGTCGCATGCTGCTGATAGGTCAAGCATTACTAAGATGTATTGTTTACCGTTGTCAAATCCTCTGCCCCTAATGGGGCAGATAAAATGATAGAGGGTCTGATTCTTGTTTAGGAGCTCCACATCAATCTCTGTGAGTTCAGGATTCAACAAATGGTCAATCAAATAGTGTGGTGGTCCTAGCTCAGAGGCATGGGCTATATTTTGTCTAGCTGGATGGGGAAAATCTTCAAAATCTTTTCTCTCTGACTCCTCTGTCTGCATACCAACTTTTTCTTGCTCCTATTCCAGTAGGTCAGGCACTCCCGCACACCTTGATTAAAAAAAAGTTTGCATTTACAAACAGCATAACTTTTTTTTGTGGATTCTGTGGTTTCCCAGCAGTTAGTGTTTAGAAAATCTTAAAAGTCACTAATTTAAACAGGATCACAAACTCTCACAGCAGGATTTGTAGAAGCATAAACAAAAATAACAAAACTTTGTTCTTCCAGCTGTGTGCTTCATGTACTTTATAGAAAAATACTCCTCTTCACCTTGGTAAAATAGCTTACGCACATTCTCCTCAGTACTCTCATCAAGCATAGTCACATCATCATTGATCTCTTAATTGCCATATAACTCTTTTTTAACCAGCATGGGGCAACCCAGTATCCCCCCAGTATGTTACCAGAATTCTACTCATGGCATCAGCAAGGGATCCCCAGCCTGCCAAGCTTTAGTCATACTGGACTGCCACATTCATAGGCCATTCACTGACAGTGGAGCCTTCAAACTCTGTTCCTCAATCTTGGGATCAAATCCTAATGATCTAGGAATTTCCTCTTGGGAGGAAACACCATCCAGTATCCTGTGCCTTTTTCCTTAAGGGAGAAAGCCCTTGCAGAGCCATCTATATGAGGAGAGGCACCATGGCCAACCCAGCCTCCTGGTGGCTTCCACTGAATCCCCCCCCGCCCCCCCCCCCGGCAAACTTGAAACACTGCTTATATGGGTCTCAAGACATATTCCCTCTATTTTATTTATTTATTTTTTATTTAAAAATTTTTGTATACCGTGAATTGGTCAGAATTCTGACCATCTAGACTGTTCACAATTAACATACATAATTAAAATAACATTACAAATAAAAACATAACACATACTATGTTTCCAACATTGAGTAATGAGGGACTGTTGAGGGAGCAGTAGTGTTACTTTAAAATTCAACTGATTTTGTAAGCCAGGGTAAAGAGATACGTTTTTAGGGATTTTTTTGAACTCTTTCTTATTGGCTGTCAATTGAAGTTCTTCAGGAATAGAGTTCCAGAGGATGGGTCCTGCAACAGAGAATGCTTGTTTGCGTGTTAACCCTAAACTTTCTGTTTTTATGGATGGTACTTCCAGGATACATTTGTCCATTGATCGAAGTTGTCTTGTTGGCTTATATATTCGTAATAATGAACAGTGCCAAACTGAATCAGTATTATATAGGAGATTATGGATTATGATTAGTATCTTATATGAAATACGGTAGGATATGGGTAACCAGTGGAGATGTTGTAATATTGGTATAATATGGTCTCTTCGCGTTAAATTAAATAATATCTGGGCTGTGGCATTTTGTATAAGTTGAAGAGGATGAACGGATGATATAGGTAGGCCTAAATATAAGGAATTAAAATAGTCTAAATTTGTCAATGTCAATGCTTGAGTAACTGAGCAAAAATCAGATGGGAATAGCAGAGGTTTTAATTTTTTAACATTTGCAATTTAAAAAAGGACTTTTTAACTATGGCTGAGATGTTATTGGCCATAGATAGTTTTGAGTCAATAAGGATACCTAAATATTTAGCATACGGTTTTATAGGAATGACCTGTCCTTCAAATGTGAAAGTATTGGGAGGCTGATAACATGAATCTGGTACTGTGGAAAGAAAAATCAGTTCTGTTTTCGAAGCATTTGGTTTCAATCTATTATGAGATAGCCATGTTTTTATTGTAGATAGGTAAATTTGAAGGAGAGAGAAAGTTTTTTTTCTAAGTATCTGTAAAAGGAATGATGAATTGGATGTCATCCGCATACATTTTAAAGCTCCTCTAGAGGAGCCTATTCCCATAATTCTTAAAAGGGACACTAGATAGAACATAATATACATATCATAAATAACCTTTTCATTAGTTAACATACATCTTTGTGTTCAGTGAAACTACAAACACTATTTGGTAGAAAATCTTGGAACTCTGGATCCTCTTATTATTTACTTCAAAATATGGTGGCTTTCTTCCAGAGGAACATATCCAATCTTCTTGTTAATCTCTGGCCCATCACACTATCAAAATCCCAAGTAGAGGTCATGACAACCCCTAAATTTCTCCAAGGGCAATATTTAGTGATCCAGGGTTAAGGTCCCCAGTCATAAAAAAAAAAAAAGAGTTAATAAGTGAGTGCATTCTGTTGAGCTACCCAGGATGCATCTTATATCATTTGCTCACCTTCTCCTATAGGCTGATAGGAAACCTAGATCACCAGCATTACCACCATGCCACTGGGTCAGCCTACTGGTTATTTTTTTCTTCTACAATGTCTCTGTAGATACACTGAGACTCTGAATGCAGTGAAACTCTTTGTTTAGCTTCTTGCCATAAGAATATTGCACGGTATGGTCCTTGCTGGAGTATGCATATGGATCTGCAGCAGAGAACCTTCCTAAATCTTTGCTGTAGAATTCCTGGGACCTGGCTCAGTACTTTCTATTCTGTTGTTAGTCTATGCACTGAAGATATCTATTAAAATTATCTGTTTGATTGGTTTATGGCCACAGTATGTAATTGTTCAAGAGTTACATCACTAGCAGAGCAACTGGAATCTTGCTGTGACTGCATTAGCAAAATGTTTCTTTACAATGCAAATGACCCAGTTTCAAAATCAACTCTGCCTCTAAGGTTTAAAAATATCATAAAATATTGTGATGGGTGTTATATTCCCCTGGCAAATACAAGAAGGTGGGTTGTAAAGAAAACCAGGGAAGGAGATCCAGTATATAAAAGAAATCAGAACAGGAGATGGACTCCAACTCCCAGAAGGCACAGGGTTCTGGAGAGGGAAGAACTTCCCAGGTATGCCCTATTGAGAGGACGAAAGAGCCCAGGCGTGATGGGAGAAGGATGAGAGCTTGTCTGGGCAGGGCAGAAACAGGGAGGAGTTCTACTAAAACTGGATGACGAGACAGAGGAGATGATGGTAGAGATGTTGAGCAGCTCTGAGAATGAGCCAGAGCCATAAGGACTATGGAGTTGAGTGGTGGAGACCCCCCTCTAGAAGACGACACACTGTTTTAAGTGAACACTGCCGTGGGGTGGATGTAGTTGCAGTCATAGTGAAAGGGGAAGCACAAACTCCAGCTGCAGACTAGAGTGAAAGGTGGAAGTAGGGTCTACTTCCCTAAGAACCAGGCCCATAGAGTGCAGCCAAACTTAGGCTATGCAGGAAGCAACTGTGAGCACCATGCAGGAGGATTAAGGCAAGAGTTGCTTTCTCATCGTATGAGCTTGTGACTGATATGGTTTGATAAAGTAAAGCTATAAACTGCTAGGATAACATGGGACTATGTGTGCTTAAGCCCAGCTCACCAACTGGGGTGAGAGGATTTGAACCCATAGCTGTGATACTCTTGAAGGAAGAAGGTAAAATAAAGCTACAGAA
Source organism: Rhinatrema bivittatum (assembly GCF_901001135.1). Taxonomy (NCBI): domain Eukaryota; kingdom Metazoa; phylum Chordata; class Amphibia; order Gymnophiona; family Rhinatrematidae; genus Rhinatrema; species Rhinatrema bivittatum. The sequence continues at coordinate 305,069,266 of NC_042618.1, forward strand.
ACTTCAAACGACTGGGATAATCTGGGACTAGGTGTGCTGAAGCGCAGCTCACCAACTGGGGTGAGAAGATTTGAACCTGTAGTTGTGAAACCCTAGAAGGAGCAGGGTAAAACATAGGCAACAGAGACTGGAGTACCTGGTTTGCGGAGCCTCCAAGGGTGGAACTGGGGAAGCTGCAAGGAGGAGTTAGGCAACGGAACCGTGGAAAAGCACTCCTCAGAGGCTTAACCAGTGGTTCAGTTTCTTATGTAACTGGAGAATTCCAGCTTGATTGTGACTGGAAGAGTGGCCAGTGGCATGACTCTGCCACAGTACATATACACATGTAAGGTTATCACCAAAGTGTCCCTAACTAAAGACATCAGTGGCTTCACAAAGACTGAATTGTCTGAGGTCAGAAAAAATAAGAGCAGTAGTGTTTCCTGACACTCCCCATGAGCCCACTTTGGTTCATGTTGTCTCTTCCATCTTGGGAAGGTGGCTGAGGCTCAAAGTTGGAGCCCTCAGGCCTTCATGGAGAAGGGAGATTTCTTTGGTTCCAAGAAGGATTTAGAGAACTAAAAGAGATGATGAATAATGAAAGGGGAATTATTCCCATATTCCTTGCATTTTACTGAAGATTGGATTTCTGATTGTAGTCAGAGCAAGGACTGCCAGACTGGAACATCTACTTTGAGAGTTGTTGCTAGGGAAGAGTTAGCAGAAGCTCATCAATTCAGAAGAATGTTGTAATTTGTTACTGGAGTACACAGATCTGGACACCAGAAAGCAGGAATCCCTGTGATGGTCCCATTCTCCTTAAAGTATCTCAGAGCCATTTTGTTGTTAAAAAAGCAAAACTCCTAGAGTATGAAGATTTGAATTGAATATAATTTTTTGGACTGTGAGCCTCCTTTCATTTTGCTGTATGAATTGCACTATTCTCAGTATGCCCTCTACTGGTTTTATTCATAATACATCAATTATTCCAGTAAAGGATTCATTTTTTAACACCACCAAATTGTGTAGCAGTATGTTGTTTTTGCTGAAAGGTGTTAGGAGACTACCTAACAGCCTAAAGGCTTTGAAAGACTTCACCTTTCATTGCTGTCAAGAAAGAACCTGGGAGAATGTATCTTAAATAGGCCACTGCACTCCCTGAGGAGCCCCTGCAGCTGACAAGAGATGGGGCAGGACTACACACACAATACATTATTGGGGCAAATTTAAAAATAAACCCAGAGCTTGCAAGCTAATTTTTAAAAGGAAGTTTCCCTTTGAATTCAGGCTGGTAGAAAACAGTCCTCTTTTGTCCGCTCACACATTTGTGGCTGCTTTGAAGTTAAGTATGAGTAGGGATTTTAAAATTTAATCCCTGCATGTAGTTCAGCGTAGTTTATTAATTAGATAGATCATCTTTCCCTTAAAACATCAAGGCAGTTAACAAGGGAAAATACATGCAAAGAATGGAATTTTCAAATCTGTGTGTGTACTTTATCTCCCGCAACCTAATCCATCCTGTTTTTTGCTGTGCATAGGAAGTACACATGCTATAAACAGTGCAGGTACTTTTACCTTCAGTGATGGGATTAAGAGGAATGTTTCAGTGGCCCTTTTTAGTTGGGTAAAGAGCTGTTTACCCATGTAAAATGTTTTGATAATTTTCCTCCCTAAGGACAATTTTCAGCACCCCATCTAGGTAGTCCTTGGGTAGTTTTGTACCCATGGACCCGGTAAGCAGTTTTCAAGGACACCTGCAGAGCCTGCAGGTGCATGGTGACAAATGTATATGTGGATTTTGCTCCTCCTTTTTTTGAAGGCAGGGGAAAGGGGGAAAAACTGTGCCCATGGATTATAAAATTCCATTCCATTTACCTCCCTTAAGGCTGGTGAAAAACCTAGGCAACCACCTAGAGTGCCACAGCTACTGGCCTTGCTAAGAATTGTGATAAAACACTGTCTCGACACTGGTGGCAGCTGCAGGACTGAGGCAATTGAGCCTCCTTCTCACCTTTGGAGGCCAGAATGGGAAATGTGTTGCAGGTCCACACAGGTGGGAAGAAGGATGCACAATTGTCGTAGCTGGAAGGAGCTGGGCTGGAAGAAAAGACTGGGAGATCACACTTTGCAGTTTCAGCTGGACCCACCTGGCTTCCAGAAGCTGTGTTGGAAGACTATCCTGGCTGAAGACAGGAGGAGCAGCATCAGGTCAGGCCTTGTGGCTGAAGAGAGGCACCATTGGCTGGGCTGTGCAGCTGAAAAGAGACACAGTATCAGGTCGGGCCACTTGGGTGAAGAGAGAAGCAGCAGCAGATGGAGGGAGAGGAAAAAAAGAGTGTATGCATGTGAGCATGTGCAAGTCTATGTATGGTATGAGCATGTATGTAAGAGCATATAGAGAGAGCGTGTGGGGGTGAGAGCATGAGAGAGAGAGCATGTGTGTGTGATTATATGTAGGAGACAGAAAGAGATATGTGGGGGAGATAGTATGTGAGGGAGGGTGTGTGTGAGAGCCTGGGGAGAGAGCATGTGGGGGAGAGAGCACAGGGGTGTATATGAGGAGAGAAAGCATATTTGTGTATGTGAAAGCTTGTTGAGGAAAAAACATGTGTGTGTGTGTAAGAGTATGTATGGGGAGAGATAGCATGTGTGTGTGTGTGCGTGAGAGAGAACATGTAGGGGAGAGAGTATATGAATATGTGCAAGTAAGCGAAGTGTGTATGTGAGAAAGAGGAGAAAGTTTATGTATCACCACCACCTCCCCCTACTAATTCACGACAAGCTTAGACTTGAAAATCAAAAGTTCCCAGGTATGGAGAACAGTGGATTTTTTATCCATATTTTTAATTATTGGATGGTGTTTGTTGTGTCTGCTGTTTTAAAATATTTTATTAGTGTTTTACAAATTTTGAAATATTTCACAGAGTCTTTATTGGATATTCAATCAGCTATTTTGAAGTACTTTTATTAGTATGATTCTACTATTATGATTAATGATTTATGAATCTTGATTTTATTGTTTTATTTTCAAGAGGAATGATGATATTTCTGTTTTTCCATTGTTGCACTGCATACAGAGTCTAGCATGTTACAATTTACAGTTCAGGTTTTGTCTGCATATTTCTATTTATAATTTATGGTGTCTTTATTCTGTATTTGGTAAGGGTCTGTCTATGTTCTGCATGCGTGACTGAGGTGAAGCATTCTGTTAGCATGTGCCTTCTCTGTAAGGATCTATAGTAGCTTGGCCTGTTTGGGTTTTTTTTTTAAATTATTTTATTTTTACATGCATTTCAAGTAAACACAAGAATTCCTTATACAGTAAATATACAACAGGCAATATACAACAAGTAAATAAAAAAAAGAGAAGAAAGAGAAATATAGAAAAAAACTGTACATTCTCAACTAGAAAAAAAAAGAAAAGGAAAAGAAACTAGAAAAAAAAAGAAAAAATAAGAAGAGCAAATAAACAATGAATAATATTAATAAGAATTAGAGAGGAGACAAACACCAGCGAATACTTCTAAATAGCCGATCCTGAAAGAGAGTGATTTTAGATGTGCGAATCTAGAAACGTCCAAAGTTGTGACGGTTCAAAGAAAACATAACTAACATTAAGGTATCTAATCAGAGAAACATAGAAATGATGGCAGAAAAAGGCCAAACGCCCTATCCAGTCTGCCCAGCAATCTCCCTGTTACGTCCGTCGCTGCTCGATGCCCTCACTCTGCCCTCTTTACCTCTGTGGCGACTCCCTCCGGGTCTGATGGACGGTTTGATGCCGCGGCATCTTCTTGCCCTCTCCCTCTGGCATCCCCGGACCGGCACGACGCTACGGATCCTCCATGTTGCCTGATGACGTAGGACGCGTGTGCGCGCTCCGATTGATGTACCAGCAAGGGCGCGAACCTCGGGGGCGTCCCCTGAAATGATGTCATCCACTTCCAATATAAAAGGTCTCAGTATTCACTAACGAATTGAGTTAGCAAGGATTGATAGCGGGGACTCATTTGGACTCGCTTCTCTCTACACTACTCTGCCTCCTCAGACTTACCAGGGGCACCCGCTCCTCAGGGGCCTCGCTCTCTTTTCTTTATTTCAGATTGCTGATAGGAACCGGTACTCGCTCCTCGAGGGCCCATGTTCCTGAACACTCTGAAGATTCTCTACTGCCTGGAAGCTATCGCAGATACAGACATTTATGAGTAACCATCACTCTCTCAGAGCTTTCCCTGGAATCGGTACTCGCTCCCCGAGGGCCCATGTTCCTGAACACTCTGAAGATTCTCTACTGCCTGGTAGCTATCGCAGATACAGACATTTGTGAGTTACCATCGCTTTCTCAGAGCTTTCCCTGGAACCAGGTACTCGCTCCTCGAGGGCCTAACCCTTTCCAGCTACTGAGCTTCCTCAAGACCTTATGTGAGTTTTGTCATCTAGTTCTGGCTATGAATATAGCATACCCTGTCTACTCACTGTCTATAGTTTCTCTACAGCTCAGCAACCCTGGGATCATGGTTCCAGTACCTGAGGGACTTCAGCCCTGCCGGGCATATCAGCTCACTACTGCCACCTCTGGTGGTTCTACTAACCTGTCTAATAATAGAATTATCTGTGTCTGTCTCCATACCCAAGCCTAGCTGGTGGTCCCTCTCAGGATATCCTCCTGGGGGCGCAGTCATCTGCCATCGGCCCAAGGATCCACCTATCTACATTCCTCTACAGCTGAGTGCCCTCTCCAAGCCCTCCGCTGATAACAGATTGCTACACTCTCTCCATCTGGAGTCTTCAGCAACAGATTCACTACAGATTGCTAGCTTCGCAGTCTAATCTCTAACAGATTCTTATCTACTCCCTCTACAGGAGCTGAGCATATCAGATTGCTAACTCCTCCTTCCTCAGGAGCAGTTCCATACAGATTGCTAAATCCGCCCATGAAGCATAACAGTTTGCTAACTCCTCCTTCACAGGAGACGTATTCATCACAGATTGCTAACTCCTCCTCCATCAGGAGTATCCAGCAACAGATCTACAACAGATTTACAACACTCCCATACTTATTTTCCCATACTTATCTTTTCCCCAACCACAAAGTTCAGGGTCCTTGTTGGTAACTTTGATTCAAATTTTCTGCCTCCCCCTGCCTTTGATGCAGAGAGTAATGTTGGAGTTGCATCAAAGGTGAATCATAAGGCTTAATGGTTAAGGGTAGTAACCGCCGCATCAAGCAAGTTACCCCGATGCTTGTTTACCCAAACTGCACAGATCAATGCCTTGTTGGATGTTGTTTGAATGTAAATCCTCTTTTCCACATTTCCCCCTGCCGTTGAAGCAGAGAGTAACACTGTATATGCATTCAAAGTGAAGTATCAGGCTTAATTGGTTTAGGGTAGTAACTGCTGCAATAAGCAAGCTACCTCCACGCTTATTTGTTTACCCAGATTGTGTAATTCAGTCCTTGTTGGTTGTTGTCTGAATGCAAATCCTCTTTTCCACATTTCCCCTTGCCATTAAAGTAGAGAGCAATGTTGGAATTGCATTAACTGTGTGAAGGTTTATTGAGTAAGGGTAGTAATCACTAGGTAGTAGCCACCATTCCAGCATGCGACATTTACAGGGATGCAACAAAATAAATTGAGCCCCCCTTGATAATATCTCAGAGCGCATGGAAAGAAATCTTTTCCTATAAAGCTGAGTTACTCTAGTAACATCAAGATAAATGCATAGTTTCTGTCCATAGAATAGCAATGCCCTATTGTGAAAAAAAAACCAACCTAAGAACATTATTTCTATCTGACAAAAATGCAAAAGATACCATCAAAGTCTCATGGAAATATGTCTCATTTGAAGATTCAAGATATCAGTAAGACTAAGAGAGGAATCTTGTGGACGATTTCCAGCAGGATCTCTTCTGGTTGAGGCAAATAATATGCCTTTGTTATTACTGGCATTGCAGCAGCTGAAAGTTTTAGAACATGGGATCTAAAGGAGAAATCAATTTTACAACAGGAAAATTTAAAATCCTCAAATTATGACTTCTCAGAGAATTTTCAGTATTTTTCAGTTTCTTAGAACAGATCAGCTGAAGCAAGCCAAGAATCAAAAGGCTCTAGTTTGGTGCCATAAGAAGAAAACAGGTTGACATTTTCCAAAACACAATTTGTTTCCAAAGTAATTTTAGTTAGAGGAAATGGAGTTCAAGAGAGATCAAAGCATTCCATATTGCCTCCAGGGTAATCTCAGGGGTTCTAGTAAACCCTGTTTTAATAACCAAGGTATTCAAGGCTGCACCACCTCCACTCGGAACAGTGCCATGCCTGTGAACTCTCCGGATTTGGCCTGAAAACTCCGGAATTCTAAAACAATTACCGGGTCTCCATGCCAAAACCGGAAATCTCCGGGTGCTGCAGCAAAACCAGTCTGCTTGGACCCGGAAAGAAGAAAGGAATGTCATTGGTCTTGCGCGGCTGAAAAAGGAGTAACTCGACAGTCAAAAGTTCCCAGATATGTACAGTGCCCTCACCCAATTCCCCCAGTGGGACCGATGTCATAGCCACAGCAGGGAGACTGGCTGCCTCCACCACCCCCAGAATGGGGCTCTCCCCTCTGACAACTGGAGCAACTTTCAATGCTGAAAGATGTAAGTTCCCAGTAGACGTGGTCACCGCTTGCTCCCAATTCAGATCCACCTGACTCACCCTCAAGGAGTTCGGTAGACAGTCTGAGGTCGTGAAAAGGCTGCAATGAGGAGGGGGAGAGGGCATGATCAGTGCTCTGGGGCTTAAGGAGATTTTTTCAGTCAGTGGGGATGGCGTTTGCTCCACGTCACTCCCTGCAACTACCGTGGCTCCCGGATTCGTGGCTGGCGTTACTGGGAAAAAACCCTCAATCCAGGGCTGGTAGATCGTGTGGGAGAACTTCTAGTGTTTTCTCTCGGCTTTGCCTTCTGCTTTGAATGAGGCATTTTAAATAAGATTAATTCCTAAAAGTAAGCAATTCGGAGCGGAGAGTTCTCACAGCGTTCCTTACTCAGCGGCCATCTTGCTCTCCCATCTTGGCCTGTTTTGTTTTCCTGATATGAGGTGTTGATGTTTTAAAGTCTGGTGCAATATTTGTTGTGTTGCCTTTTCATAGGTAGGATTGTTACTGTTTGACGTTGGTAGCTAATGCTGATTTGTTACATGTTACAATAGGCCTAATATATCACCAAAAAGATCCCCAGAAAGTTTTATTTAAAAAACACCTTAGGAGAGTGGTTCAAGGTGGCAACTTGAACGGTTGTGCTGGCTGCTGCTCTCGCTAAGATTTTCGTTTTCTAACCTAGTTTCTTGGAAGACTGGGCTATTTTCTTCAAAAAATGCCGCACAAGCATAAAGGAAAAGTCCAGGTTTACCCAGCGGAGCCCATTGCTATTCCGGAACAGAGATTAATATCTCAGTACACTGTCCCGATGCAGTCATTGTCGGGGCTTAGCCCCATTGACGGTGCAAGTGGAGGAGACCTGCTGTCGTCTGGGGAAGTTACACTGTCCGCGCCGGATCCCAGACCACCTCCAACAGCTTCATCACCGAGTACCTCCATAGATGTAGAGGCAGGGCATGGCAGTGCCGCCATTGGACGCCTCGGGTCGGCTGGGATCATCTGAGTTGACCTGGAAGTGTATACTGCTTCAGGAGCCTCAGAGCTCTCGGATTCCGTGAGGGAAGGAGTGGTTGGAGGTGTTGGTTCACTTGCGGGAGAAGAAAGAGCAGTGAGAGGAGAACCTGAATTATCTAGCTTGTAGTCTGAGGATTTAATCAAATCAGAGGTGGTTACAATGGACTCCCTATGGGAGATTATGGCAGATATGTCGAAACTGCTGTGGGAACAAACGCTTTGGGTGGGCAATTTGGAAAAGAAAATGGACTCTGTAGTTCAAGAAAATTGTTTAGTTCTGCAACAGCAGACACAAGATACAGAGAATATAAAAACTGATATAAAAAATCTACAAGAGATCACTGGAGGTCTTGCTCGTGAATATTCAAACACTTCATGAAGACTGGAGGCAGATGAAAATTTTTTGAGACATTTGAACATAAGATTTCTGAACTTTCCAAAGATTCTGGGTGAATTACCCCTGATTACATTAAAAAGATATTTTGTAGAGGTCTTAAAGATCCCAAAAGAGAAAATACCTTCAGTAAAGAAGATAGGTTTTCTGGTACAGAGAGCAGTAAATATGCAAAAGATGGGAGAAATAAAACCTGATTTCCTTAACTTGACCCACCATCTTGAAAATTCAGAATTGGAAGTAGTAGTTAGAGTGTATTATTTGTATCATGTTATTCTGAACAAGATTTTGCCCTCATAACGAAGGCATAATTTAAAAATCTGAATGCTTTATTTCATGGGCAAACTATTCAATTGTATCTGGATCTAGCAAGACCCACGCAGTTGAGACGAAAAGAGTTTTTATTATTAAAATCTGAAGTAATTGCAATTGGGGCGAAATTCCAACTTCGTTACCCATGTCATTGTATTGTAAAGATATCTAACAATACTTTTGTTTTCTTTATTCCGGAACACATAAAACAGTTCCTAGCAAGTAGAAGGCAGGACACTGCCATAGATTAATATAGCTGTGTCTGTTCGCCTATCTTTGTTTCTTTAAGATTAATATTGGTAATCTCCTTAAGTATAGAAAGTACTCTCCAAATTTTCTTTATGAGGTTAAAGAGTGATGTTAAGGGGGCATGATTAAATTGTACTCCTTTATGTTTATTGATTTTGAATATATTACCTTAAAAATAATTCTTGTCACTACTTCAACCATGTTTCATAAAAAGTGTATTCTTTGTTTAATCATTGTAAAAAATTGATAAATAATAATTAAAAAAAAACACCTTAGATTCCCGATATAATTTCTAATCAAAAGGATGGGTATCAGCAAGCCAGACACGAAAGACTAGAAAAACTTGTCATCGGTCTTCTTAATTATGTACCTAAAGATAATATATGCAATTAAAAACTATAATTTCTGAAACATAGGAGTAGATATTCAAAAGCCATTTAGATGGATAACTGAAAAGTTATGTTGAAATGGCTTAGCCGTGATATCGGATGATTTATCCAACTAAATTCTTGCCAGATAACTTTATCCAGCTAGAATTTCACCTTTTACCACAAAAATTTAAATTTTGTGGCCTCCAGATTCCCTTTCCCTTCTCCCCCTGATCCGTATCTTTATTTCAAGATCATCTCTAGGATCATGATAGCCTCCTACCATGATCCGGGACCGGCGCTTCTGGGGACGCTTCTGCTGTTGCTAGCCTACCACTAGCAAGGGCAGAAGCGCCGGTCCCGGATCATGGTAGGAGGCTACTGCAATCCTGGAGACCAATTTGAAACAAAAGTACAGGTCGGGGGAAGAAGGGAAAAGGGTTAGGGTGGGCATTGCTGGGGGGGGGGGGGGATCTGGAGGCCACAAAATTTAAATTTTTTAGGTAGAAAGGGAATTCAGAACAGGGGGTGGGAGAGGGTGGACTCCCAGCGCCAATAATTTTTTCTTACATTAAATGGGCTGGTTTTTTTTTTTTGGGGGGGGTGCCTAGTTTGGCCCCGTAGGGCCTTTACAGCTGGGGTGGGAGGGAGGCAGGGGACAGGTCACTTTTTTTTTTTTCAGGGAACCTAACTTAACTAGATATATTCTTTTGTTTAATAAATCCAGTTAAGTCTAAATTATACAGCTAACCATAGCTGAATAACTTTATACATGACTGGCCATAATAAAAAGAATATATGGTTATATTTAAAGGTATCCAGCTATGGTTAGTCAGATAACTTTAAGCAGGTTTATTCAGAGGGACAAGTTATCTGGCTAGTGTTAGCCGGATAATTTGTACACTCAACGGCCTACTGAATATTGGCCCCATGGTTTTAAAAGCCAATGATTGTGCTATAACACGACATTAGCTGACTTTTCATTAACTAATATCTGCTTCAGGAGTACAGTATGTAGGTAAATATTTAGCTTGAATGGTATTAAATTTTGGATGCTGGCATCTCACTGTCATCCTGAATAAAGGCCAACTTACAAACTTATCCCTTCTTCTTGCATGATGTAAAATGATTTCATCATTGTGAGTAACATCAAGATTTGTTAGTACTGACAGCTGCCAAATAAAAGATATATAGACAAACCATAGCCACTTAGAATAATATCTTGTGTACAATTAATACTTTTATAAAAAATAAGATAGATCAGATTCAGAATTAAGACCTTTAGGAACTATTGTTTCCAAACAGTGTATCCAAAATTACCTTTGCAAAAGGCATGTGTCAAGTTTCCCACCTCTCCAGCTCAACAATGGTTTCTCAAACACTCCAAAGTGGAGTTCATCAAATATATGCTGGAATTATAAACAATGAGCCACCATCAGAGCTGCCATTCTTTGGTTCTTAAGGCAGCTACAATGCTCAATCATTCTCACCCTGATCTTCTGGGATGTTTTACCTACATAAGCTATATCACATGGACAAAGATCCACTTGAAGTGCAATTTGTGTTTTGCCCATCCTTTGGATTACAAATCATATCTGGAATCTAAGGTGGTTTTTTTTTAATAAAAATTCTTTCTGGGGCTCTGGTGACATGTTTTTGGTTGTAGCTGCTAAGTTGCACTTCTGTAATAAGACAATAGGCCTAATGCCATATGAGTTTCAATTTGCAGAGTTTTTGGTTGACACCATAGTAGTGCACTTAACTGTCACAAAAACGTGTATATTGTATTTTGTTTTACCTCAGAATGTCATTTTTCATGTAAAATCAGTTATAAATGCAGAATTTTAAATTGTGTATGGAGAGATCGAGGAAGGGGACACCAAGCTGTAAAATTTGCCTAAGGCGCCTCATACCCTTGCACCGATCCTATTGTTTTTACTGACACGGTTAGCTCCCTCAGTCTTGACGACAGTTTGAGATTCAGATCCAAGAATCAAGTTGCAAATTTCCTGTACAATACACACTAGATCATCTTGCTGCTGCTCCTCAAGAATGCCCAAAATGTGGATATTCTGTAATGTTTTGGCCAGCTGCCGGATGCCCCACAACCAGCCACACTCACCCCCATCTTCACAGCTCACATGTCACCAAGATGCCATCCTGCCATGTCAGCTCTTGGCCTCCTAGGTGTATGCGGCACCTCTTAAAGTCCCTGAGGCAGAAAAACCCTGAGTTTATGCACCCTGTTGACATGTGCCTGGGGTATTTAAACCCCTGCCGTGCTGTGAGCTGATGCCGCAGCAACAGATCCTACTGCTCCTGCAGTGTGTGTGTGATGCTGTTGCTGTTTTGTGCTTGCCTTACCTTTTCTCACTGTTTTCTTTGCCTTGCCTTCCTGTCTCTTTGCCCATTCTTGTTGTGCTTTGCCCTGCCTTGTCTTATTTGTTTCATATGTGTCTTGGTCCCCTGTCTTTGTCCTGCCTGTCCATCTCTGCCTGATCTATGGTTTTCAGCCTGGCTGTGGGCCCTGACTATGCTCTTGGACAGCCACCTGCCCTGACCTCAGCCTGTACCTCAATACTGCCTGATTTTCACCTGCCCCAACCTTGGCTTGGACCTTGATGCTGCCTGACCTCCACCTGCCCCAACCTAGATGCTCGCTGTCCATCTAGACCTGAGCCCACTCTTCTACCTCGTCTGACTGCTCCTTACAGGCCACTCTCCTAAGCCTTGCTGGCCCCTGGAACCCAAGGGCTCACCCTGAGAAGTACAGGGCTGGTATAGGTGAAGCTCTAGATGCAGTCCTTGTAAGAGTGAATCCACCTGCTGTCAGTATGAGCCTAGTAGGTTCACCTGCTAGGCTGCATCAACTACACCACAACCCAAGGACTCACATCTGTGACCTAATCATTCTTTTTTTTTTTTCCATATCTTCCTGCTTGTCTTGTTGTTCACAAACACTTTTTTTCAGAGACTTTATCCTCTTAAAGAAGCCAGTTGTACTATAAATGTGTTACCCAATATGGACTTAAAATATTTCAGTTCTGTTTTTGATCTCCTGAATATCATTCTGCATGGTAGAAATAGTACGGACTGTGTCAATGCACATTAGTTTGATTTCATGGATCAGTACTGCCAAGTCAGCTTTAGTCACTGGGAGTATCTATATCATTCCTGCCACTCTCTGGAAGAGTAATGATAGGAACTAATAATTCATTGCTCCCTGACTTCTGTCACTATTAGATTTGTCACTAGAGCTGCTGAATGTAGTCATCACAGCAGTGTAACTTGACTTTGAAGTCAGCATGGAATAGTCTGTAGGACAATCTTGTGGGCCCATTCTTCTTATAACCAGAGATCAAAAGCACCCTGTCTGTTAGCACAAAAACAGAAGTAAGTTCAAATTATCTTGACCAGACAGCAGAAAAAGTGTAAGAAATGTCTGTCAGTCTAAAGTATTAGTAGGAAGGACGTCTGCTCACTCCAGGGCTAAGATGCATGCATCATGAGATTTTGGTCCACTTCTAGCCCTCTGTTTTCTTGTATATATTTCTTTCCCTTCTTTTTCTTCAATTTGCTTCTTGTTCCTTCTCCCCAACTCTCTCTTTCCTTCTTCTGTCCTTCACTCTTTTTTCCCTCCTCCCACTTGTCTTCAGTAGCTTTCTATCCTTACCATTCCTCCTTTTCTTTATATCACAGTCAGCCTTCTTAAGGGAACATTGACCTAAAAAAAATGTATATCTGTAATACCACAGAATCTACAAAGAAACTAGAAAGGGTTGGCTTGGAGATCAGTTGAGTTGATGAGTAGCCTCATGATGTTATCTTTGGCTCGCGATTAGTTGGATGTTAACTGGCCTTGCATCTATTCAAAATGTTCTATAATCTTAGATGGGATATCAACTGGCCTTATATCTGTATTATATAACCTTGTGGCTCAGTATCTTTATCTAACTTACAGCATCTGTGTGTCTAAGGAAACAAGTCCAAGGTTGAAGCACTAATGTCATTCTAATGTTGTTAGTAATTAAAAAACTGCCTATGATCAAAAAGTTAGGATATAAGAATAATGACTTCATGTGTGACATGTCAAAAAGTGTTTCATTGCCTCTTCACCACTTTCATTTACAAGCCATATCTGTAATGGAGGCTGTAGGCACCACATGCCACAGAGAAATCTAGTCTTGCACTGTTCTACATACGCAGACCCATAGGCCTTTTCCATGTTACAATGCACTTCATACAGCACACACTCCCAGAGCAATGCTGCGGACTGTAGCAACCCACCCAACTGATGAGCCGCTGAGCCTTTGTCTCGCTTCAGGATACTGGGGTATGAGGGAACGATTGCTCGGAACAACACTTTGAGAAATCATAAACAATATAGTTTTTTTCCTTTTGTTCTTTTCAGTTAAACCTGCTGGTCAATTCTTGCTGAAACGCCATGCAAGGGAGGCTCTTGGAGGGGGAAGGGTCACCATTAAACTTCTTTAAGTGCTGTGCAGAGTTTCATTTACTTGTTTCTAGCTGTCCCCAAACAGAAGTCCCAGCATTAAAACAGCACACCTGAGCTTCAAAACTTAAAATATTAACAAGTAAGTCAGGAGTGGCCAACTCCAGTCCTTGAGAGCCACAAACAGGCTAGGTTTTCAGGATATCGACAACGAATATGCATGAGATAGATTTGCATACAATGGAGGTAGTTAATGCAAATCTGTTTCATGCATATTCGTTGTGGATAGCTTGAAAACCTGGCCTGTTTTTGGCTCTTGAGGCCTGGAGTTGACCACCCCTGAAGTAAGTAATTTAACAAAAGTGAAAAGTATAGGAAGGAAGGGAGCCAGAGGAACTAAGTGGCCATCTTGAGCCAGGCTCACTAGCATCCCCCTCATGTCTGCTACCTGGATAACTTTAGCCAAGTATATTCAGCAGGAGGCTTGCCCCAGTGAATATCCGTGAAGAGTTATTTGGACAACTTGAACAGGATAACTTGTCCTCTTGCTACTTTTCTGAATATTGATATCACAGTGTGCATGTGTGTGGGGGTAAAGCACTATTTTAACCACAAAAATCCCTTTAAAAATGACTTTTCCTGAGGATAATTTGCAAAGGCATTTACCCATGGGAATGGCCTGTTACAAAATTGCCTGCGCGATATGCCTGTAAACTTATGTCATGTGTGAACGTAAGTTTACCAGACTGAGTGGAGGTATTCCCAGAGGTGGGATTAGGGAAGGATTGAACATACAAACTTTTTCCATTTTCAAATGTATACACATACAGTTTCCCCCACATTTTCTGTGTGCGTAATAGCAGATGTAATTGTGTATGGTTAGTTTATGTGGGAATTTACTAATCAATCTTCTGTGCATATGTTCACTTTGAAATTTGGTATAATTTATGTGCCTATTTGTTGTCTAATTTATGCAAACTGTTACAAAATTACCTCCAGAAACCAAAATGTTATGGTGCAAGTGCAGTAATTCTATGACATACCTACAGAATTTACCATTCACTTGGGAATATTGTAAAATTCCAATTTACCACTCATGCAAAATTTTGTGACTTTACAACTAATAGGAAATGTCCCTGCTGTGATCCTCCAGTCCTCAAGTTCCATTTTATGGGGAAGAGAATTTTCAGAGCCATTTATTTGGATAAATAGTCATTTACATGCATAAACTGTTTTAAAGTTGCCCTCCTTCAATGTGGCTAAAAGTACATGTTGTATTCCACAACATCATACCTTTATCCACATTTAAGAGGCATTCTTGGGATGTTTTTAGGTCAGGGGAGTGAATTTTCAAAAGTTACACGCATAAAAGTAGCATATTTCATAGCAATTTTCAAAAACCCATTTAAGCATATAAAACCTTTTGAAATTTCAGTCCTATGGAATGAATTTAAAAAGGAGTTACATGTGTAAAGGTAGCAATTTTCAAAAAAACATTTTCTTAGCGTCAGATGAATCCAGAACCAGTGGGTTATGCATCTCTACCAGCAGATGGAGACGGAGCAAAGCTGATATCACAGTATATATATACTCCTGCAGTGACATCAGTCTGCCAGTATTCTCTATCTCCAGCAGATGGTGGATGTGCATCTATCTACTGGGGATTGCTTCAAGTTTTAGAAAGATAAATAGAAAGGAAATGTAATTCACCCCGCTATCCTGCGATGATACCAAATGGTCCCTCCTCCAGTTGAGAATTCCTGAGGTGATTTCCGTGGTCCCTCAGATGAGTGCCTTGGACTGGTAGCTGGCATGGGCTTAGCTGTTAAAACAGCTGAAAGCAACTGGTGCAGGAAGCCGAGTGCAGCGGTGACTGTATATGCCCCCTGCAGCCGGAGACTGTCTTTGTACTCAGCCAGGAATGGCTGAGCTCAGGTAAGGCTTAAAAGAAAAAGACAAGGAGAGTTTTTTTATAGGGCTTCCGCCTTTCTCCGGTCTCTGTGCTCGGCGCGCCACTCCAATGTTTGTTCCCACCTCCGAGGCAGGTTAAGGGACATGGGCATCCTGGTGGGTGGAGCAGCCCTTTTAGGCTAGGCCCCGCTCTTGGGCTTTTCTTGCGACTGTGTGGTAAGCTGTGGTGGCGTTTTTGCGTACCTCTCTTCCTGTGCATTAAGCTGCTCTCTTCAGGACCATTGGTTTGTATAAGTGCGTCTGGCTTTGCGTCAGGCTGTGCGTCCAGTTTTTGGACGCTTAGTCGGACACCTGCTTGGGCGTGCAGGTGATAGCATCTGTGTTAGGCGCGTACTTGTCTAAGTGCTTCCAAGTTCCCTCTGTTCTGCAATATTCCGGCATTTCAACCTAGCGTACCTTCTAACTTGTGCCAGCACTGCTTAGAGTATCTGGGAGAATTATCTTCTTCTGATTTTACTAAGCCTGGTTCTTCCCAGCCTGATGAGGGCCTGGGTAAAGACATGTCAGGAGGGGTGCCTGACCTTGGAACTCCATTAATTGGTTCATCAGCAGGGGAAGGTAGCCTTTTCTTGGGTAGAATGTTTTCAAGGATTGCAATCCTTTCTTCAGGTGCAGTCCTCAGCCCCATCCAATCCTGCCAGGTCAGAGTCTCATTTTCCTGGTACTGCTGTTAAGCGCCAAAGTACATCTAGATCGGCAGCAGGTCTCCCCGATAAGGAATCCAGATGGCACGGATGATGAGGCCGATCCTGACTCTCTGGAGGATGGGAAATTCCTCCTGGATTGGAACCATATAGGACTATGTTGTGGTTCTTTCATAGCGATGAGCTGCTGGCTCTGATATCCCAGACATTAAAGATGCTTGGAGTACCTGGGGCAGATTACATATCTGAGCCAAAGAAAAATCCCATTTTGGTTTCTTTGCATAAAGCCTCTGGTTTGTTTCCTTGTTATGGAGGCCATTCAAGAATTGATTGATCTTGAGTGGGGTGCCCTAGAGGCTAATTTCAAAGGGGGGGTCGGGTTTTGGAAGGCCTGTACTCCCAGGATCCTGTGGCGAGAGAGCGTTTATGTTTTCCGAAAGTGGATGCACTTGTCTGTGCTGTCTCCAAGCGAACGACTATCCCCAGGGAGGGAGGAGCGGCCGTGAAGGATGTGCATGATAGAAGGATTGAGGCCATCCTTAAGCAAGCATTTGAAGCAGTGGTGATGACCTTGCAGATAGCTTCTTGTTGTTCCCTGGTGGCTCACTCTTGTTTACTTCTCTCACAGGAGGTCAATAAATCTGGAGTGAATTTCAGGGCAGTTATGGAGCCAGCAGCCGCCATTTTGGCAAACATAGGCTGCAGTTTGGTCTGCACCTCAGCCAGAGGGGTGGCTTCAGTAATAGCAGCAAGGCATCAGTTATGGCTGAGAAATTGGTCGGCCAATGTGACCTCCAAGGCAAACCTTACAAAACTGCCCTTTAAAAGCTCGTTCTTATTTGGGAGTAAATTGGAAAAACTGACCAGTAAGTGGGGCAAATCCCAGGTTCCTCAGTTGCCAGAGGATAAGAAGCAGATGCCGTGCTGTTTTGGCATAAGAGGTCATGCTAGGGGATTCAAGGTTTTTGACCCTACAGAGGAGCGACCTTTCGGAGATCTTGAACTTTTGGTAGGTCTAAGTCCTTTCGTCCCAGACAGCCTAGACCCACCCCTGGGAACAGGAGACAGGGGGGTTCTTCTCTCTCTTATCAGAGGTGAGTCGAAATCACATCAGACCAGTGGGTCCTGGAGGTGATATGAGAGAGAATTTTGCAGTGTTCCTCGGGACATTTTCATGGTGTCTCCCTGCAGAAGAAGCAGGCAGTGGAGTGTTCATTGTCAAGTCTCCTCAGTCTGAGGGCTGTGGTTCCACTGCTCACATCTCAAGAAAATATGGGTCGATATTCCATTTATTTCATTGTGCTCAAGAAGGATGGCTCCTTTCGTCCCATCCTGGACCTCAAAGGGGTCAACTGTCATTTGCGGGTAACTCATTTTCACATGGAAACATTGCAGTCAGTGGTAATGACTGTGCAGTCGGGGGAATTTCTGACCTCCTTGATCCTGTCTGAGGTGTACCTGTATATTCTCATCCAACTAGAGCACCAACAGTTTCTGCGATTCACAGTTTTGGGACACCATTATCAGTTTCAGGTGCTGCCTTTTGGTCTGGCCACTACTCCCAGAACATTTTCCAAGGTTATGGTGGTGGTGGTGGTGGCAAAGTTGAGAAAGGAGGGATCCTAGTACACCCATATTTGAACGACTGGTTGATTTGGGCCAAGTGCCTGGAAGAGAGCTGCCTGGTGATCCGTAAGGTTATCTTCCCTGTTGCAGGAGCTTGGTTGGGTGGTGAACCTGGCCAAGAGAATCTTGGTGTTCATTTTGACATGAAGCAGGGCAGTGTTTTCCTGCCGGAAGCTCATATTCAGAAGTTGATGGTGCAGGTGCATCTGTTGATGAACTCTATATGCCCAAAAGTGTGGTCCTATCTGCAGGTACCTGGTTTGATGGCAGCTACTCTGGAAATGGTATTGTGGGCAAGGGTGCATATGTGTCCTCTTTAGTGCTCCCTGCTGTCTTGTTGGAGCCCGCAGTCTCAGGACTATTCTATTTGGCTCCACCTGCCGACGGAAGTCTGCTCTCAACTACAGTGGTGGTTAGAAGGGGATCATCTAAGAAAGGGAGTTTCCCTAAAATCACTGCTCATGACAGATGCAAGCCTCCAGGGTTAGGGAACTCACTGTCAAGAACTGACAGCACAAGGGTGCTGGAATGCAGAAGAGTCTCTGGAACATCAATCAGCTGGAAGCCAGGGTGGTCCGGTTGGCATGCTTGCAGTTCAGCGGCAGGTCGAGAGGTCCAGTTAATGTTGGACAATGCAACAACAGTGGCTTATAATGATCGGCAGGGAGGAACCAAGAGCCAGCAAGTGTCACAGGGATGAGCGGAAGTGCATCTTAAGGAGATCTCAGCCTTGTACATTGCAGGAAAAGACAATGTAAGAGCAGACTTTCTCAGCAGGAAGTGTCTGGACCCAGGAGAATGGGTCAGATGAGGCAATTCAGCTGATAGTGGATCACTAGGCATTCTATTTCTAGACTTGCTAGCAGCTTTTTGCAATGCAAAGGTTCCTCGATCCTTCAATTGCAGGAGAGATCTGAAGTTCTTGGGTATTGATGCTCTCATGCAGGAATAGACAGAGGACAAGGTGCTTGTATGCCTTTCCCCATGGCCTATGTTGGGAAGAATGGTTTGAGGGTTGAGGATCACAGAGGAATGATGCTTCTGGTGGCACCAGATAGGCCCAGGGGACCATGGTATGTGGATCTACAAAAGTTCCTGGTAGACTCCCCCCTCCGGTTTCCAGCACACAGAAATCTGTTGCGGCAGGGACCTCTTCTTCCCGAAGATCTGACTCAATTTTATCTTATGGTATGGCCCTTGAGAGGCCTCACTTGCTGAAGCATGGATATTCTACTTCGGTGATTGCCACCGTGCTACGAGCGAGAAAGTTCTCCACGTCCTTAGCCTGTATGCGGGTTTGCAAGTGCTTAAGGCTTGGTGTAAAGATCAAGGGGTTCTTCCTCATTAGGTTTAGCTCCCACTCATTTTGTAATTTTTACAGGATGGATTCAATAAAGGGTTGGCCCTTAATTCCTTAAAAGTACAAGTAGCGGGAGAGACCACGTGATGCCTTGAGGAGTGTGGACGTGTTTCCCTCCCTCTCCGCTCCTCAGCTCCCCATCTGTGGCGAATTGCCCCGTTTATCTGCTGCTGTTTTTCTTCTGTGTGGAGCCCTACGCTTTATCAAGTCTTCCTGCATTTATATCAGCTTTCCGGAAGCGCGATGGTGGCTCGGGGGACGAAGAGAGAGAAGGAGAAAGATCGGGCCCGACTGCCGGAGGTCGCCGGGGGAGACGAGGACCCGGGACCTTCGGAGCCACAATCGATGGCAGCCCTTGCCGACATTAAACTTGCGGTTCGTGAGGCTCTGCAGCCTGACCTACAGGCCATCTCAGCACAAATCGCCGACCTCTCCTCTACCATTGCTGGCTTTGAGCCCCGTCTGCAGGCGCTGGAGCAGAGCGTCTGACAACCAAGATGGCTGCCGCGACCATGAGGGCAAGCTGGCTCAGCTGACAAACCGCCTTAAAAAAACAGGAGGAACGCCTCGAGGACCTCGAGAACAGATCCCGACGGTCTAATCTCCGTTTCGTGGGTCTCCCGGAGACTATTGCTGATCGGGAGCTGGCCCCCTTTCTGGAAAAGTGGCTAATGAGGGAAATAGCGCTCCCGTCTGCTCTGGGGCCTCTGAGAATTGAACGGGCCCATCGCCTAGGCCCCCGGCGCGAAGATAACAGCAGACAGAGGGTGGTCATCGCGAAGCTTCTTAATTATGCCCACAAGAGTGAGATTCTTCGCTTACTACGCACCGGCCAGTCTCTCCACTATGAAAATCGGAAAATCCTCATATTTCAGGACTATTCTGTGGATCTCTCGGCGAAACGCCGGCTGTTTGCGCCTATTTGCTCTAAGCTCTACTCTATGGGCTTCAAACTGGCGTTGCTCTATCCGGCCCGCTTAAGGGTCACTACTGAAGGTGGAACTCAATGGCTGGATACTGTGGAGGCGGCCCAAACCTTCCTGCAACAGCAAGAAAACCAGCGTGCTGGTGCTACTTAAAATGTTGGTGGTTACCTGATTTGTGTGTCTTGGAGGGGTGAGGGGAGCTGAGAATCCCATCTCCCTCAGTTCAAGTCCTCCTCTTTTCTTGTTGTGGGGTTGCATTGCCGGAGTGTGCTGTTTCTCCATCTTGGCCACGGCGTACTGTTCGCCCCTATGGCTCTACTTCTGGTAGCCATATGGCTCTGCAAGGGGAACCTTTGACATTTGCGTTGCCGGCTTGTTCCTTTTTGCAGTTTTTTTTTTCTCCCTTCTCCGCGCCTTTTACTCTTACAGTACTGTACATTTCTCATTTTGAGAGGAGATGGGGGGCGGGGCTGGGAGGAGGGAACGACATGGATCACGTGCTCTCCATTCTTGGGGTCCTGTCATTTCTTGGGGTTGGGATGAGGGATTTGGGTTGGGAGGGGATGGGGTCGGGGGTGGGGGGATTTAGGGGTGGGTGGGGGATGCTAACCATGTTCCGAGTTATCTATATGCTGTTTGGTGTTATACAATTGGTTCTTATGTTGTGGATTTACCTGCCTTTTCCTTTTCAGTACCGAGGTGGCTGTCTGAGCTGGTTGGAGGCCCTAGCTGGGGGGGCCTTCACCTATGACCAATGTTCTTATCTTTATGTTTTTCCTTTGTCTGGGCTGAATAAATGACTACTGGAGGTTTGCAACTACACTCCTGGAATGTATGCGGGCTTAATTCCCCTATAAAACGGTCCAAAGTCCTGTCCGCGCTGCGACGGAAGTCTGTGCAGCTTGCTTTTCTTCAGGAAACACATCTTTCTGATGCGGAACATGAAAAGTTGCGCAGGGATTGGGTGGGGGAGGTGTATTATGCCTCAGCCACCTCCAAATCAGCGGGTGTAGCTATCCTTATTGGGAAACAACTGTTAGTCACGGTCACCCACTCTATCAAGGACCCAGAGGGACGGTACCTCATTCTTTTCACAGAAATCTCCCAGAAGTCATTTATTTTTTGTAACATATATGCTCCTAATAATCCTAGCATGAAATTTTTTCGTGGGATATATCAACTTTTGGCTGCCCACACTGACCAAGTCTTGATTATCGGAGGGGATTTCAACACTATTCGAGATCCCTGTCTAGACAGGGATCTACCCCCGGGTGGGAGGCTCCCCGCTGATAACGGGGTTCTGTTTCTAGAGCGCTCCCTGCAGGTGATTGATGCCTGGCGTACTCTCCATCCCACAGCCCGAGAATACACTCACATCTCCCGAGCCCATCAGACCCAGACGAGGCTGGATTATCTACTTATTAGCGGACATCATTTTTCTGCGGTCAGTGCAGCTCACATTGAAGATCTGATAATATCGGATCATGCGCCAGTGGGGATTATTTTATCGAGTCTCCGTATACCTAGTGGTGGTGTTACCTGGCGATTCCCCCATTATTTATCTAAAGATACCCAGTTTACTGCTTATTTGCAGGCCCGATGGGCTGATTATGCTGCTCTAAATCATGACCACGTGGACGATCCAGCCTTGTTTTGGTACACGGCTAAGGCTGTACTCCGTGGAGATATTATCTCTTATACGGCTCGGCAGAACAAGATGAGAGACCGTCAGATCCTAGCTCTGAGCTCTCAACTTCGAAGGGCATGAACTGTCTTGGCTAACCATAACTCCCAGGCTAATAGGGATTCCTTTCGGACCGTGCAAGGGGCACTTAATACTTTGCTTCACCAAAGAGCCGCTAAGAGTATGCTCTATTACCAACATAAGCTGTTCCAATATGGCAACAAGCCGGGGAGGCTTATGGCTAATCTCATACGAATACACAGGGGCTCCCGGGTTGTTCCGGCAGTGCGGACCCGAGCGGGTCATGTCACCTCGGACATGGCGGACATCTTAACTACCTTTCGTACCTTTTACACTGACCTCTACACGCCTGGTTCACGGAATTCTGAGTCTGCCGATAAATTTCTTTCTACCCTTCCCCTGCCTCACCTGACTGCTGACCAGCTCTTGGCCCTCAATCAGCCCTTTATGGAGGGGGAGGTCCAACACGCCATTCGGACAGCCAAACTTTGCAAAACTCCCGGCCCTGATGGGTATCCAACCGAATTTTACCAAGCCTTAATGGATTCTGTTGTTCCCTCCCTCACTAAGACGTTTAACTGTTTGGTTCTTCACGGTACTTATCCCTTACATACCAACCTCGCCCACGTCACTCTGATTCCTAAACCTGGGAAGGACCCGCTAGACGCGGCGTCCTATCGACCTATTTCGTTATTGAATCAAGATCAAAAGCTGCTGGCTAAAATATTAGCGGATCGTCTGGCCCTGGTCCTCCCTGCTTTAATCCAACCTGGCCAGGTGGGCTTTGTACGGCGTCGGTATGCCCTCACCAATATCCGGAAAGTATTGATAGCCATGACCCTGTGCCAGCGAGACAATATCCCTTATTTGGCCATCAGCTTCGACGCTGAGAAGGCCTTTGACAGGGTGGATTGGGACTACATGTATGCCACTCTGGACAATATGGGCTTTGAGGGCTTCTTTTTGGCAGCTATTAAATTGCTTTATACTGACCCGGTGGCTAAAATCCTGGTCAATGGGAATCTGTCACAGGCATTTCACATAGGGAGGGGTACCCGACAGGGCTGCCCGCTGTCCCCCTTACTGTTTTTGCTGCAATTAGAGCCTCTCCTCTTAGCCATCCAGGTTCACCGAGGGGTGAAGGGATTGCGATTTCATACCCATACTTTTAAATATGCCGCTTTTGCGGACGACATCTTGGTGTTCCTTACTGATCCAGCTAACTCGCTACCCCCACTTCTCACTCTTTTTGAGACCTTTGACGGTTTTTCAGGCTTAAAGTTAAACATGGATAAATCAGAGGCCCTGGCATTCCCTACTGCGCTTAGAGAGGGTTGGAGTGGCTCCTTTCCCCTTCGGTGGGCTTTGGATCGCATTAAATATTTGGGTGTCATTCTCCCGTCCCAACCTAATCAATATTACCAATTTAATATCCCTGGTCTTCTCACCTATACACAGGATAAATTGAAGCTATGGCACAATTTGCCGTTGTCTTTGGGTGGGAGAGTCCACTTGTTTAAAATGACTATTTTACCTAAGTGGCTTTATCTATTTCAAAATCTGCCGCTGGTCCTTCGACGGGGAGATCTCGCCTTACTAGAGCGGTCCCTCCGTCGCTTTTTGTGGAGAGGACGGAGGGCGCGTGTCCCTCTCTCCCACCTTAAGGTGGCCTGGAAGAGGGGTGGCCTGGGGGTCCCGGATCTAGGGCTCTACAATGTGGCCAGCAATCTCCGTCTCTTAAGAGACTGGATTACGGATAAATCTAACTGGGTGGATTTGGCAGTGGAAAAGACTCTTCTTGCACCCTACAACCTACACTTTATATTGCAAGCTGAAATTAAGCACTTGCCGATCTCTGGGGCAGTGAGAACTTTGGTGGCCCCTATCCGTCGTGCTTGGTTACATCTCACTGGTTATCTTGGCGTTTCCCGGCTATGTGCCTATTTGCTGCCCATTGAGGGGAACCCGGAGTTCACCCCGGGGTCTCAAACAGCGGGCTTCCGATACTGGGCGTCCAGGGGAGTGACATTATTGGGCCATGTTTTAGACCTGCACGGTAAGATGCTCCCTTGGGCTGAACTACATGTCTCATATGGGTTGCCCACAAACCACGTATTTTCCTATATGCAACTACACCATTACATTGTTTCTCTGCCAGTTGGGAGTGTACAGGCCAAACCTTTTTATAAGCTGGAAAGATTTCTATCTCTGGGACGCGCTTTACCCCCATCCCTTTCCCATTACTACCATCTTTTTGAGGTGGCTGCGGCCCAGGGGCTGTGGAGGTTACTGAGGGACCGTTGGGAAACTGAATGCCCTTTCCACTTGACTGACCATATGATTAAAATGGGATTTCGTTCTCTTGTTACTGTGACTTCCAATTGTTACGGCTATGGCTGCTGTGCAACCGCCTCACCACCAGGGGTCCCTCTAGTGCTGGCTCTCCTGACAGGCCCAGTCCATCTCCCTTCTCCTCTCTATGTTCTGGGCTGTCCCTTATAACCCTGCCTGACAGTTCCCTCAGGGCTTCGGCATCGAACTCGCCTGGGCTCCCTGCTCTAGCCTTCCTTGCTTGCTGTGCATTTGGTCCCTGGACCTTCCCTTGCCTTGCGCGGCCTTCGGGCCTTATTCCTTGCCTTGCCTTGCCTTGCGTGGCCTTTGGGCCTTATTCCTTGCCTTGCCTTGCCTTGCGTGGCCTTGCGTGGCCTTCGGGCCTTATTCCTTGCCTTGCCTTGCCTTGCCTTGCGCGGCCTTCGGGCCTTATTCCTTGCCTTGCCTTGCCTTGCCTTGCGTGGCCTTCGGGCCTTATTCCTTGCCTTGCCTTGCCTTGCGTGGCCTTCGGGCCTTATTCCTTGCCTTGCCTTGCCTTGCGCGGCCTTCGGGCCTTATTCCTTGCCTTGCCTTGCGCGGCCTTCGGGCCTTATTCCTTGCCTTGCCTTGCCTTGCGTGGCCTTCGGGCCTTATTCCTTTCCTTGCCTTGCCTTGCCTTGCGTGGCCTTCGGGCCTTATTCCTTGCCTTGCCTTGCCTTGCCTTGCGCGGCCTTCGGGCCTTATTCCTTGCCTTGCCTTGCCTTGCGCGGCCTTCGGGCCTTATTCCTTGCCTTGCCTTGCCTTGCGTGGCCTTCGGGCCTTATTCCTTTCCTTGCCTTGCCTTGCCTTGCGTGGCCTTCGGGCCTTATTCCTTGCCTTGCCTTGCGTGGCCTTCGGGCCTTATTCCTTGCCTTGCCTTGCCTTGCGTGACCTACAGGCCTTCTGTGTGTGTGTGGCCTACGGGCCTTCTGACCTGCCTTGCCCTGCTTACGGTGTGTGGCCTACGGGCCTTCTGTGTGTGTGTGGCCTACGGGCCTTCTAACCTGCCTTGCCCTGCTTACGGTGTGTGGCCTACGGGCCTTCTGTGTGTGTGTGTGGCCTACGGGCCTTCTGACCTGCCTTGCCCTGACCCAGCCTGGACCCAGACACTGCTACTTGCCGCCTGCCCTGACCCAGCCTGGACCCAGACACTGCTACTTGCCGCCTGCCCTGACCCAGCCTGGACCCAGACACTGCTACTTGCCGCCTGCCCTGACCCAGCCTGGACCCAGACACTGTTACTTGCCGCCTGCCCTGAACCAGCCTGGACCCAGACACTGTTTATAGCCTTTCCTGTCTCTCTCCACCTGGAGCCACCCTGCTGGGTGGTGTTCACGACTCCTGACCGGAGCCCAAGCGTAACACCAATCACTACTACAGGGAAATGCAATTTAAATTCCTGTGGAGAGCGTATGTTTCGCCTTTGGCGGCCTGCCGCTCTCGTCTCACGCCTTCGGCTTTGTGTAGTAAATGTAATCTTCAAGTGGGCTCGTTGAGCCATATGTTTTGGGAATGTGCATGTATCAGGAAATTCTGGATGCGGGTACTGCATTATTTGAATGCCTTACTGCAGGTCTCTGTTTCTTTGTCCCCAAGGGCTATATTGCTTGATTATCTCCCATTACGGACTGTTCGTACTGTTTCCATACGCCTTCTGTTCCAAAAGGCGTGCTACGTGGGGAAGCAGCAGATTTTATTGCAGTGGCGAGAGTCGACTTCACCGTCCTTCTGGCAGTGGCGGAACTCTCTTCACCGTCTGATGCATATGGAATCTCTCTCACTTCGACTTTCTCCCATCTATCGGAGTAGATTCTTGAAGATTTGGGACCCTTATTTGCAGACTCTGCCTCACCGAGCTCACAGCTTAATTCTCAACAACCTTTAATGTAGTTTTTGGGTTTTTTTTTTCTCTTTATTAGTTGGTTTGTGTGCTGCTGACTGAGCCTCAAGTACTGTGGACTTATATGTTGGTTTTTATTTCTTGTTTCCGCAACCATTGGACCATTTTGTCTCGGAATACTGGTTGGGGTGGGTCTGGGGGGGGGAGGGGGGTTTTGGAGACTGTTTATTCCATTTCCTGTTCATGGATATGGTGAGGTTGCAGATACACCTTCCTCACTGTACTGCTGTTTTTGTTTATCTGAAACTAATAAAAATGTTTTTCCTAAAAGTACAAGTAGCGGGTCAGGTGAAAGGTGGTTCCTTGTCAGCTCATCCAAATGTGGCCTGTTTCCTGAAAGGAGTCAAACATCTTTGTCCTCTGTTGTGGTTATCGGTGCCCTTGTGGATTCTTAATCTAGTTTTGGGTTTCTTAGTGAGCCCTATATTTAGACTGATGCGTAAACTTTCCTTGCAGTTACTGACCTTGATAACAATGTTTCTTGTGGCAATTTGTTCTGTGCGTCAAATTTCCAAGCTGCAAGCCTTGTCTTGCCAGGAGCCGTTCCTCCGAGTGACTCCAGGGGTAATAGAGCTGCGTACTGTTCCTTCCATTTTGCCAAAATTGTTCATTTCCCTGCCGTCTCTGGATAGGGAAAGAGGTGCAGAGAAATATCACCTGTTGCAACCCTTGGATGTCAAGAGGACATATCATGAGGTATCTGGAGGTTTCTAAACCTTTCTGGAAGATGGATTGCCTGTTTGTCTTCCATGGCGGTAGTAAACAGGGTAAGCCAGCTTTGTGGGCTGCAGTAGCTCACTGGATTAAGGAGGTGGTCACGGCTGTGTATGTGGGTGCTGGATAGCCGTTGCCTAGTCAGATTAGGGCTCATTCCACTAGTGCTCAGGGAGTGTCATGGACAGAAGATAGATTGTTGTCTCTCATCGACATTTGCTGAGTTGCGACATGGTCCTCCTTACGTACCTTTTCCAGGTATTATCATCTGGATGTGCAGGCCCGAGAGGATGCAGCCTTTGCACATCCAATTTTGACTGGACAGTGGGCAGCCTCCTGCCTTATTCGGGAGTAGCTTGGGTACATCCCACTGGTTCTGTATTCATCTGACTAGATACTAAGAAATGAGAAATTACTACTTACCTGATAATTTCTTTTTCTTAAGGATAGTCAGATTAATTCAACTTCCCGCCCTTGGCTGCCAAATGATTGTGCTATGGTCCTTCTGCAAGGCTACGTGTTCCAGGGGTTACTGGTAAGGGTTAGTCCAGTCCCTAGACTAATGTTAATGTATTCTTTGTCTGAGCTCAGTGTTTCCAGTTGTCTGAGTACTGAAATGGTTATCTGTTTAAATATGGGCATCCTAGCAGCCAGCAGTATGTGCGCAAATTGAGGTGCATCTAGCAGTCTCTTATACCTCTTACGGAGGTGAGTTTCCTGGAGAAATATTATAGAGGCCTTCAAAGAGAGGGTTTCTTTCATCAAAAGTTTACGTTTAGTTGGAGTGTTTAACCCTTTGACGTTGATAGATACCACTTTAAGGGCCATCATAGGTAAATAAACTCCCTTTCCTCTCTGCGCTATATTCTCCAGTTGGACTGTCCCCAACAATAGCCATGTTGTCAGCCCACCACCCTGTTTCGACTCCCCACTCAAACCGCTGAAGACCATTCCCCTTCAACCTTCCCCTCCCACCCCCACCCCTTTCATTCCACCACCAATACATCGGTAATGACCCCCTCGAGATAAAAGTAAGTCCTCCCTCCTCCCCCCACACCCCACTGTCAACATCTGATACTCAAAACAAGTTAAAGCAAATTGCAATTATCGAGTTCTAATAGCACAGGGCGCCATTGAAAGAGCAAGTTGAAAATATAACTCATATGTATAAAGCATCTAGAGATAAGGCAAAACCTTCCTGCTTGTACTAGGATTGTAACTCTGCCGTTGAACGGTTCGCAGTCTCTCACTCTACGCCTTCTATGGGCGTGCCATGCTCATTTGATTTTCAGTGAAGTCGGGAACCAGATTTCCCCACCCGCTGCCACCGAGGACGATCTGTCCCTGGGATCTTTTGGGTAGAGAGATCCGCTGTCGGAATAGTGAGTTTCGCTGCTGACATAACCGAGCCTGCTTCTGATAGATTTAGGAGGCGATGAGTAACTTCTCCCATGGTGAAGGCTTACCCACTCAGGTACAGCCATCGGTACCTAATATTTTCTTTTCTGAGCAGGGTTGTTACCATTTGGAGCTCCTTTCTCTTCTGTAGAGTAGCTGCAGCCAGATAGTGGTAAAGGGGCTATGTTGTGCCCTTCCCAAGTGATAGTTCCCATCCTACAGGCCTGCTGTATTATTGCGTCTTTCAGTCTGAAACTATGCACACAGGCTATGATGTTGCGAGGAGTGTTCGTTTTCGGGGCGCGGAGTGCTCTGTGCGCCCTATCCAGGATAATATCATTGTCTGCTAAATCAGTGGCATTAGGCCCATCATTGAGTACGACTCTGCATATTTTATGGACCACAAGGCCCACGTTTTCATAAGCTTCCGTTTCAGGTACTCCCCTTATTCTAATGTTGGAGCGTCTAGATCTATTTTCAAGATCTTCTAATTTGAGCATAATTTCATCAGCTGTATGAAGATCTAGGATCTCTTTATTAAGGCAAGAGACTTCCAGTACTTGCCCCTCCACTATGTTTTCCACATCTTCAACCCGGTGGCCACATTCTCCCATCTCGGAGCAAAATTCTGCTAGAGCCTCATGCATATCCATTTTTATAGATTTAATATCCTTCTGTATTTCCTTAAACCAGATCCAAAAGTCCTCCCTCGTAGGTTCAGTGTGGCAGCCACAACTGCTGGCCTTGGCTGGCTCTTTGCCGTCTATTTCCTGGTGTGCAGTCTCTTCTGCCATGACTGCTTCACCTGGCTCCATTGTTTCCTGAAAGGCCGCAAATCGCGAGCCCCCAGCTTCATATGAAAAGTTGTTTAAATCTATCAATTTCTTCCTGGATGACATCCTAAGATGTGCGATCTCAAGTCACTCAGTACGGAGAGAATTTACCCTCGATGGCGCCAATATATCAGGGATTGTGGATAGTGTGAGGGGAGCTATCGCTTCAAGTGACCATGCTGTAGGGATGATGTCACTTCCCCCCTCCTGAAATGGTTATCTGTTATTGATCAAGCTTTTGCTAGACTGTCCACAGTTGGCTTTTGAAGAGAATACTGGCAGGCTGATGTCACTGCAGGAGTATATATACTGTGATGGCAGCTTTGCTCAATCTCTGTCTGCTGGTAGAGGTGTAATAACCCACTGTTTCTGGATTCATCTGACTATCCTAAAGAATAGGAAATTATCAGGTAAGTAGTAATTTCTCATTACACGTGTAAACTCCAGTTTTACAAATGTAAATCATTTAGAAAATTGCTTCCTATGTGCATAGATTGCATTATCCCTTTTATATGCAATATTTTACATGCACTAATAGCTGTAGCAAATATCCTTAGATACTTGTACCCACAGCAGTTTTGAAAGAAAAAGTATGCACATTCTTTTGCTTTGAAAATTGATGCATAATCCTTGAGTAAAAAGTACCCATGGACTTTGATCCAGTGCAAACAGCTTGAAAATTGCTTTCTTAATTATCAGTACTGTCCTCTTTTTCCCTCCGTAGTCTCTAAAGCTCTCCCTGATGGCATTCCCAGTTAACTCTGGGGACTCTTGCCAATCCAAGGTCCCAGAGGGTTGCCACCTATAAGACATGCTTTTTGTACCATTTACTGGCCAACAAGGGCCACCAAAGTAGCAGCAACCACTTCCCTCCCTCTGTGAGCCTGAATACACTACCTCTGATCCTGAACCTTAGCACACAGTGCTACAGCCGAAGTGGTAGTCCCTTCAACACTCCCATTTTACATCTTTACACTAATTATAGTACAGACCTATCTACCTGTTGCTTACTTACTGTGAAACAGTTGCACTGAAAGAAACAATCAATCTGAGAAATTCATCTTTCAAAGGGACTTCGTTGAAGAGAAGTTGGGAAGCAAATATGTTGTTGGAAGATCTCTTGACTTTGCAACATCTTTCGAGGAGTCTGGACCTGCAACACCAATGTTCTTTATCCTGTCCCCGGGCGTTGATCCATTAAAGGATGTGGAGAAACAAGGTATGCGTATCATGCATTTCTGAAAAAGATATCACAACAGGAGATATAAATCCATCCTTCACAAAGTCGCTATCATCTGAACTTTGGCCAAAAAACATTGCATGTTTTGATTTTTACCATGAGTGTTCTTAATACTTGTAGAATCATCATTTACAGATGTATTTTCTGCAGACTTTTGTGGAGAGTGTGAGGGGGAAGGGCATAAAATGCACGCATTGTTTTACTCATTTTATTTTTATCTTATTTATATATATTGACCTGATTTTTATTTTTATTTTTATCATTTTATTATATTAGGTTTGCCTTTATATTTTTTTTAATGTTTTATGCTATGTCTTTGCTAGTTTAGTTTTACTAATTTTATTTGTGCATTGCTTTATTTTACATTTGTAATAATTGCGATTAATCAAGTAAGAATAAACATAAACATACATCCCTCCCCACACATCCCACTTAAACCCCCACCTTCTACTCCCAACCCCAGGGGTAAGGACTTGGGGAAAGATTGTCCCCAGAGTGTTTCCCACTCCCTTCTGACACTCCTCCCCCCACACACCTCATCTACACCAATTCCTCCACCCCCAACACATACTGGAGAGGGGGACGAGGAGAGATCTACAAAGTGTTCAGGCTAGAGTATATGTCCAGTCCATCACATTCGCCCCCTCCGTATCATCACCACCTACCCACCACTCCCTACACACATACACACACGCACACACATGAACACACACACACGTACACGTGAGGAGAGGGAAAAAGAGTGCCCCCACCCATATGCACACAGCAGGAAAAGGAGAGAGGCTACAACGTAGAGACAGTGAGAAGAGAAGGAGACCATGTGGAAAATGTGAGAGGAGAGAGTGTTTGCACACCCATATCCACCTGCTGTCCTGTATTCCCGTCACCCCAACACACACTCACAGGAGTGAGGCGATGGGGACAAGATGTGGATAGTGTGAGGGTGAAAGAATACATCCAGCCGTACATACACACCACTCCCACACTCTTTCCTCACATATTCTCCCACTGGTGGAGTTAGTGAGCAGGGATGCAACCACTAGTTGTTATCATATTATTTTAAAAAATGGTATTTTTGCTTTTCACACAGCTTTGTCTGTTCCTATTTTGTTTTCACACTCGAAACGCCTTCTTAATATGTCAGGGATGATTAATTGCCTTGGCTTAGCCTTTATCCTCCAGGGAACATAAAAGCAGAGTTGCTTGCCCATAGCAAGTATTCTCTAAGAACAGTGGGATGTGAGTGATATCAATCGATGGAGCCCAGTGCATAAAACTTTTCCAAAAGTTTTGGCACACTCAGTTGAACATGTTCTTTATATCATCACAATGCACGGGGCCACTTCAGTTCTTCCATAACCATTTACTTCATAAACGTGAAGAAAAAATTGCAAGAGGAGGAGGATAGGTTTTGTGAGGATTTAGCATTCTGCTTGTCCTCGGAGGACAGCCGTATGTAAGTTCTCAAATGTAGGGAATCCCTAGCCACAGCTGTCCTAGTGGAAAAGAGGAAAAACAACCAGAAATGTTACCAATGGACAGAAGAAATTTTGGTGGCAACGAGCCATTTTTCCTTTTCCTTTTTTTTTTTTTTGGTAAAGAGAGCCTGAAAATAATAAAAATGCACCCTAGTGGGGATGGAGACTTTCAGGGTAGACTGACCTAACCTACTGTCACATTGGCTATCCTTACCCAATCATTAAACTTGAAACAGTACCTCAGGGTTCAGCGCTGTCTGCTACCCTCTTTAACATATATATGCTACCCTTATGTCATCTGCTGGCAGGCCTAGGGATAATACATTACATTTACGCAGACGACATTCAATTAATTCTACCAATAGACGACACAATTGAAAAAACATTAAGTCTAGCTAACATGTACCTAGACATAATTAAACAACTACTAAACCAGATAGAACTGGTTATTAGGGATGTGAATCGTTTTTTGACGATTTAAAATATCATCCGATATATTTTAAATCGTCAACAATCGTTAGGGCCACGATACAATACCAATTCCCCCGATTTATCGTCAAAAAATCATAAATCGGGGGAAGGGGGAGGGCAGGAAAACCGGCACACTAAAACACCCTAAAACCCACCCCCGACCCTTTAAATTAAATCCCCCACCCTCCCGAACCCCCCCCAAATGCCTTAAATTACCTGGGGGTCCAGCGGCAGTCCAGAACGGCCTCCTGCAATTGAATTGTGTTGTCTTCAGCCGGCGCCATTCTGCAAAATGG
The DNA here is from genome assembly GCF_901001135.1 of Rhinatrema bivittatum. NCBI lineage: Eukaryota > Metazoa > Chordata > Amphibia > Gymnophiona > Rhinatrematidae > Rhinatrema > Rhinatrema bivittatum. The sequence goes on from NC_042618.1 coordinate 305,101,588, forward strand.
CGGCGGCCATAGACCAACACGATTCGACTGAAGGAGGTCGTTCCGGACCCCCGCTGGACTTTTGGCAAGTCTTGTGGGGGTCAGGAGGCCCCCCCAAGCTGGCCAAAAGTCCTTGGGGGTCCAGCGGGGGTCTGGGAGCGATCTCCTGCCGCGAATCGTTTTCCGTACGGAAAATGGCGCCGGCAGCCGGGGTCCGGAACCCCCGCCGTTCAGCCGGGGTCCGGAACCTCCGCTGAACGACCTCCTGCAGTCGATCTCCTGCCGGCGCCATTTTCCGTACGGAAAACGATTCACGGCAGGAAATCGCTCCCGGACCCCCGCTGGACCCCCAGGGACTTTTGGCCAGCTTGGGGGGGCCTCCTGACCCCCACAAGACTTGCCAAAAGTCCAGCGGGGGTCCAGAACGACCTCCTGCAGTCGAATCGTGTTGGTCTATGGCCGCCGCCATTTTGCGCCCCCATTTTGCAAAATGGCGGCGTAGAATGGCGCCGGCTGAAGACAACACTATTCAATTGCAGGAGACCGTTCCGGACCGCCGCTGGACCCCCAGGTAATTTAAGGCATTTGGGGGGGGGTTCGGGAGGGTGGGGGATTTAATTTAAAGGGTCGGAGGTGGGTTTTAGGGTGTTTTAGTGTGCCGGTTTTCCTGCCCTCCCCCTTCCCCCGATTTAGCTACAGACTGCCGCTGGACCCCCAGGTAATTTAAGGCATTTGGGGGGGGTTCGGGAGGGGGGGGATTTAATTTAAAGGGTCGGGGGTGGGTTTTAGGGGGTTTTAGTGTGCCGGTTCACGATTTTAACGATTTTCACGATACTCTAAACACCCAAACGGCGACGATACGATTCCCTCCCCCTCCCAGCCGAAATCGATCGTTAAGACGATCGAGGACACGATTCACATCTCTACTGGTTATCAACATTGACAAAACTGAATTCCTTCACCTTGAGAGAAAACATACTAAAATCATTCAAACACCGATAACCCTAAGAAATAACCAAAAAATTGAGCTAGCCGAAAAAGTAAGGAATCTGGGAGTAATAATGGACCCAGAAATCAACCTGAAGCAACACATATCTATAAAAGTAAGAGAAGGCTGCGCAAAACTTATGGTCCTCAGAAGATTGAAACCGTTACTCACACCTGCCCACTTCAGAACAGTATTGCAAACACTTATCTTTTCTAGCACTGACTACTGCAACACACTCTTACTAGGACTCCCAAGCACATCGATAAGACCACTCCAGATACTTCAAAATACTGCAGCCAGAATACTAACGGGAAAAAAGAGGAGGGACCATATAACCGAAACTCTAGCAGACTTACATTGGTTACCCATCGAATACAGGATAAAATACAAAGCCTTATGCACCATACACAAAATAATATATGATAAAGAAGCAGACTGGCTAAACACAGCCTTACGAGTACACGTTCCACAAAGAAACCTCCGCTCAGCAAACAAAGCACTACTAACAATCCCTTCAGTAAAGTCAGCAAAATTAACCCAAGTGAGAGAAAGGGCTTTATCATTGGCTGGGCCCATACTATGGAACACGATGCCCCCCGAACTCAGATTACAGAATAATCTCAAAACTTTTAAGAAAAATCTAAAAACATGGCTCTTTAAAAAAGCCTTCACTAAAGAGTGTGGAGGGTAGAGAATGAAAGTACAGGGTAATGCAGATGAGAATGAATTTACTCAATCCTACATTTAAGAAGTAATATTTCAAAGTGATAGTAACTCAATAATATACCTGGACTTGACCAACATTACTCAAATAATGATTTTATTTATGAAATTGTAACCGAACTTTATTGGCACCTGTTAGAATGTAAGATATCCTACATTTACTTACCTTAGTCTATGTGCCTATTTGTAAACCGTTGCGATGGTATATAACTTAGCGACGGTATAGAAAAGTTTTTAAATAAATAAATAAATAAATGTGAATGTGTGAACTGAATGCCAACTTGCAGAATATTATTTTTTATTAGCAAATCTCCTCCATGGGGAATGATCTCAGGTAAGCCCTGACATGTCCACTATGAGCTTTGACATGCCTGTCCAGATTCAGGCCTGCCTGGGCATAACAAAATGAGATGCACCCTGCTAACCAATTAAAAAGGGGTGTACTTGGCAGTGGTAGTTCTAGGCTTTTTGGGGTCAAACTGAATAAGCTGGGTGGACTTTCAAGGACTTCACTCTGCTCCAGATAGAAGGCGAGGATTCTCTTGCATTCCAAATTGTGCAATGCTTGTTCATCCCTGTGGACATGTGGCCTGGGGATAAATGTTGGAAAGACAAATGACTTGTTAAGGTGAAAGTCTGGCACTACTTGAGGAAGGAAGTTAGATTGTGTGTTAAGAACCACTCTGTTGCTGAAAACCTTAAGCCTGAATTTTAAAAGCCCTGTGCGTGTAAAATTTGAGTCACGTGTGGCCTGGCTCTGTGCGCACCGTGCACATTTTCAAAAGACGCTGTTCTGGGGAAGCACGCGCCAGCCACGTCTCATCAGAGCAGGTAAGTTGTTGGTTGTGTAGAGTAATATAGTGATAAGAATTTGCTACCGTCCACCTGAAAATATTGATCAGACAGATGATGAAATGCTAAGAGAAATCAGGGAAGCTAACCAAATTGTTAGTGCAGTAATAATGGGAGATTTCAATTACCCCAATATTGACTGGGTAAATGTAAAATTAGGACATGCTGGAGACATAAAGTTTCTGGATGGAATAAATGACTGCTTCATGGAGCAATTTGTTCAGGAATCAACGAGAGAGGGAGCTATTTTAGAATTAATTCTTATTGGAACTCAGGATTTGGTGAGAGAGTTAATGGTGATGGGGCCACTTGGCAATAACGTTCATAACATGATCAAATTTGAACTAATGACTGGAAGGGGGACAATATGTAAATCTACAGTCTAGATCTAGAAGATCAGTCCACATGTATTCCATGCATTAAGAAAGGTGGAAGGAAGGCAAAACAATTACTGGCATGGTTAAAAAGTGAGATGAAAGAGGCTATTTTAGCCAAAAATCATCCTTCAAAAATTTGAAGAAGGAGCCATCTGAAGAAAATAGGAAAAAGCATAAGCATTGTCAAGTTAAGTATAAAACATTGATAAGGCAGGCTAAGAGAGAATTTGAAATGAAGTTGGCCGTAGAGGCAAAACCTCATAATAAAAACTTTAAAAAATATATCTGAAACAAGAAACCCATGAGGGAGTCGGTTGGACCGTTAGATGACTTGAGGGGTTAAAGGGCTCTTAGGGAAGATAAGGCCATTGCAGAAAGACTAAATGAATTCTTTCCTTCTGTTTTTACTAATGAAGATGTTGGGGAGATACCGTTTCCGGAATTGGTTTTCAAGGGTGATGAGTCAGATGAACTGAACTAAATCATTGTGAACCTGGAAGATGATGTAGGCCAGATTGGCGAATTAAAGAGTAGCAAATTATCTGGACCGAATGATATGCATCCCAGGGTTCTGAAGGAACTAAAAAATGAAATTTCAGATCTATTAGTTAAAATTTGTAACCTATCTTTAAAATCATCCATTGTGCCTGAGGACTGGAGGGTAATCAATGTAACCCCAATATTTAAAAAGGACTCCAGGGGTGATCCGGGAAACTATAGACCAGTGAGCCTGACTTCAGTAGCACATTTAAAACTAATCAGAGAAAATTATTTTTCACTCAACACACAATTAAGCTTTGGGGTTTATTGCCAGAAGAAGTGGTTAGTGCTGTTAGTGTAGCTGGGTTTAATAAAGGTTTGGATAAGTTCTTGGAGGAGAAGCCCATTAACTGCTATTAATCAAATTGGCTTAGATAATAGCCATTGCGGTTACTGGCATCAGTAGCATGGGATCTACTTAGTGTTTGGGTACTTGCCAGGTACCTAGATTGGCCACTGTTAGAAACAGGATACTGGCCATGATGGACCCTTGGTCTGACCCAGAATTGTAATTTCTTATGTTCTTAAGTTCTAAGTTAAAAAAACAAAAAAAAAAGGGTTAGCAAGGATAGATTTAGGGATTGGGGTGGAGAGGGGAAAAGGGTGGAAGGTTAGGTAGGGGGTAGGGAGCTGGTAAAATGCCTGATCGCATCACCGTGCATAATTGAAAAAAAATCCCCTACTGTGCGCGGAGGAGGCACATGCGCATGCGGACATTAAAATCCGGTGTGCATGGGATTGTATTTTATAACATGTGTGTGCCAACACGCGCATGTTATAAAATAGCCACGTCCATATGCATGCACTGGGAACCGCTCATGCCTTTTAAAATCAACCCCTTAGTATAAGTTGGATAAGTCACTACTGTCTAGAAGAGATCTCTGACTTTGAATACCAAGGTGGCTGCCACCAAATTTATGACCTTCCAGGTCAGATTCTTCAGCTTACAGGAGTCTAGTGGCTCAAACAGAGCTTTCATCAGCTGTGTCCATACCACTTCGAGGTTCCATAACTAGTGTGAGGCTAAAAATGAAGTAAACCCTGAATAATCCAAACAATTTAAGGTTGCAAAAGATGGGTTTATCTTCTTCATGGCTGTGATAAGTGCCTGTCACACTGAGGTGAATCCCAATGGAGTTAGTCTTCAGACCAGGCTCTGAAAAATGCAGAAGGTATTCAAAACGTTTATGTATGGAACAGGAGAAAGGGTCTAGTGCAGGGTTGGTCAACTCCGATTTTCGAGAGCCACAAACAGGCCAGGTGATTTGAAGATAATGAAACAATGTGACAAGGTGGTGGCAAAAGCTAGAGAAATACTGGGCTGCATAGAAAAAAGAATAACTAGCAGGAAAAAACTGGTGATAATGCCCTTGTACAGATCTTTGATGAGGCCTCACCTGGTGTACTGTGTTCAATTCTGGTGACCTTATCTCAAAAAGGACAAAGGTAGGATTGAAGCAGTTCAGAAAAAAGTGATCAAATGGTGTGGGGTCTACATCAAAAGCCATATAAGATGTGACTGAAGGACCTGGAGGAGAAGGAAGTACAAGGGAAATATGATGCAGACCTTCAAATACCTGAAAGGTATTGATACACAAACAAGCCTTTTAACCTAGTAATATAGAAATGATGGCAGAAAAGGACCAAAAAGGCCCATTCAGTCTGCCCAACAAGTTTCTTATGTTGTATCTGCCATGCCGTGCAGGTTACTCCATGTTTCTCTTAAGGGTAGCTACTGCTGCTCTGTGCAGTAGCAACACTTTTACTGGATGATGAGCCTTTTAGAAAATTCAGACAGTGCTGCTTGACATGCTTTGCTTATGGATTTGGCCATAGCAGCAGTCCTGTATTTTTTCCCTTATGTCTGTGCATCAGTTCCCCAGACCATAAAATTTGGGGCCCTCGTTGATTGTCTGAATCCAAATTCCCTTTTCTCTTTGCTGTTGAAATAGAGAGCAATGTTGGAGTTGCATCAACAGTATCAATTCTTATTGGTTAAGGCTAGTAACTGCCGCACCAGCAAGTTATACCTCTCTGCAGTCTTTTCTTCATTTCCATCCTCTAGCCTTTAGGGATCCACAGTATTTATATCCCATGCCCTTTGAATTCTTTCACTGTTTGTCTTCACCACCTCCTCTGGAAGGGCATTCCAGGCATCCACCACCCTTTCCATGAAGACATATTTTCTGACGTTGCTTCTGAGACATCCTCCTTGGAGCTTCATTTTGTGACCCCTAGTTGTACTGATTTCTTTCCAACGGGAAAGGTTTGACATTTTTACATCATTAAAACCTTTCAGGTATCTGAAGTTCAGTATCATATCTCCCCTGCATCTCATCTCTTCCAGGGTATATATATTCAGATCCTTCAGCCTTTCCTCATAGGTCTTCCGATACTGATCCTACACCATTCTGGTCGCCCTTTTCTGGACTACCTCCATCCTGTGTCTATACTTTTTGAGATAAGAGCTCCAAAACTGAATACAGTACTTGAGGTGAAGCCTCCACAAGGATCTGTACAAGGGTACCATCACCTTCCTTTTCTTACTGGTTATTTCTCTCTCTGTGAGCCCAACATTCTTCTGATTTTATCTTTCACCTTGACACATTGCTTCGCCATCTTCATATTGCTAGACACTATCACCACAAAATCCCTGTCTTGGTCTGTGCACATTAGTCTTTCACCCCCCATCACATAAAGCTTTAGTGGATTACTGCATCCCAGATGCATGACTATACACTTCTTGGCATTGAACCCCAGCAGTAAAATCTTTGAACTCTCTTCAAACTTTCATAAATCACTTTTTATTTTCTCTACTCCTTCAGGCATGTCTACTCTGTTGCAGATCTTAGTGTCATCTGCAATTAGACAAACTTTACCTTCTATCCTTTCCGCAATGTCGCTCACAAACAGAACCAGTCAAAAAACCAATCCTTGTGGCACTCCACTTAACACTGCTCTCTGTTCAGACTAGGTTCCATTTACTATTACACGCTGTCTCCTATCAGTCAACCAGTTTGTAATCCACGCCACCACCTTGGCACTCACTCCCAAGCTTCTCATTTTATTTACAAGCCTCTTGTATTGGATTGAATTCAAAAGCTTTGCTGAAATCCAAGAGAATCACATCAAGCACTGTTCCTTGATCCAATTTTCTAGTCACCCAATCAAAAAAAATCAATCTGATTTGTCTGACAGGACCTTCCTTGGTGAATTCATGCTGCCTCAGGTCCAGCAACTTACCAGATTGTAGATTGTTCAATATCCTTCCTTTCAGCAACAACTCCATTAATTTTCCTACCACCGAGGTGAAGCTAACCAGCTTGTAGTTTCCAGCCTCCTCTCTGCTACCACTCTCACTCTTATGAAGCAGGACTAAGCCACTCTTCCCTAATCTCATGGCACCATTCCAGTTTCCAAGGATCTGTTGAACAGGTCATTCAGCGGACCTGCCAGGACATCTGAGTTCCCATAGTTTCCTGGGATGTAGCTCATCTGGTCCCTTGGCTCTTCCCATACATACTCTTCTGTAAAAGGAGTTGTATCTACGTCATTCCCTTCTACGGTCTTGCCAACCAGCAATGGTCCTTCTCCAGGGTCTTTTTTAGTGAACATAGAACGGAAGTTGTTTAATCTTTATGCCCTTTCTTCGTCTGGCTCAACACTTCGCTCCTTGTCACCTTTCAGTTTCACTATACCACTTTGGGCTTTCCTTCTTTCTCTTATGTATCTGAAAAATATTTTGTCATTTCCTTTTATCTTTTAACAACCCTTTCTTCTGCTTGATCTTTTGCTTTTCTGATTTTTTTTTCTTCGTCTCCCTCAGTTTCACCAGATATTGTTCCCTGTGTTCTTTTTGGGATCTTTTATACTTCCTGAATGCTGATCTTTTTCCCCTAGTTTCGCAGCCATCTCCTTTGAGAATCAAATTGGTTTCTTTTTCCTTGTACTATTGTTTACTTTTCTAACATATAGTTTTGTTGCCTTTGGAATAAATTCTGTTAATTTAGCCCCCTGTTATTCTACCTTGCCCATTTTCTCCCAGTCTTCTAGTTCTTCCTCCAGGTACATCCTCTATTCCTGGGGGAATTCTGCACACAAAAACTTTAAATTAGCAAAATTCTGCAAAATATATATTGGTCAAGATAACACAATTTAAATGACAGACTTTAAATTTTAAATTAATACTGAAAAAAGTTTTTACTTAGAGATGTAGAAATTCACTGTAAGAGTGTCCCTTAAACTCGCTCTCCCTACTCCCCTGGCCACTTTGCCCTCTCAGGCCCCAACTCCTCCACCTGCTAGTATCTCTCCCCTTCACCTCTAGGCTCAACCCCTTCCACTCTATCACCAGTCCCAGTTTGACCCTGTTCTCAGTACTGCCACTCACACAGGCTCCCTCTGTCCTTCCCTCTTTCACACACATGCTCCCTCTCTCTAGTACACATAAACACACCCTCATACAGGCTCCCTCACTCTCTCCTACACACACATCCCCTCATACTGGGTCCCTCTCTCTTGCATACACACCCACCCAAGCTCCCTTTCTCTCTCACACATACATCCTCACACAGGCTACCTATGTCTCTTTCTCATGCACCCCTTCTCACAGGCTAGCACCCTCACATGCACATGTTCCCATTTTCATACACACGAGCTCCCAATCTCTCACACATATACACACTCTTTCACAATCTCCTCCTATAGGCTTCCTCTCTCTGGCACCCACACTCAAGCATCCTCCCGCTCTCTCTCACCTCCCATGGTCTCTCTCACACCCTCCTGCTTACCCCCCTGCACTCTCTCTCTCTCACAGCCCCTCCCCTCTCTCACAGCCCTTCCCCTCCCCCACACCCTTCTCCCCTTTCTCACACCCCTCTCCCTGCTCTCACACTCTCCTCTCTCACACCTCCCCTCCCATCTCATCTCCTATCTCACACCCCTCTCCCTCTCCTCTCATACACACATTCACTCTCACTGGGACCTTCGCCGCGAGCGGAGCACACTCCGTTCACAGCACACGGGGGCCTTCATCTTTGCTGCAAACAGTGCACCAGGGCCTTCATCATCGCCGTGAGCGGAACGCATCCCGTGGCACACAGGGCCCTTCGTCTTTATCGCGAATGGTGCGCCAGGCCTTCATCTATGTGCGCTCTGTTTGCAGCATGCCGGAGTCTCCTCTGCAATTTTCTGTGCAGAATTTGGCAATTCTGCGCTCCGCAGTAGTGCAGAATTTCCCCAGGACTAGAATCCTCATTTTATCAAAGTCCGTATTTATGAAATTCAAAACTTGGGTCTTTGTGTGACTTCACTGTATCTTTTTCGCGATATCAAGCCATACCATCTGATTATCACTTGTGCTCAGGTGGGCACCTGTCCAGACATTAGAGTCATTCCCATTTGTGGTTAACTGCAATGCTGTTGGCAGAGTATTCCATAGGTTGGGAGCATCCACAGAGAAAGATCTCTCCAGAGTCTCTGTTAATCATGCACTGCAAACCTAAAGGATCTTAAAGATTTGGAAGGGTTATGTATATGTAACTTAGAATTCATCCAAGGTAAAATCTCCATGTTAGTCATTTTGAATATTAGAGAAGCCACCTTGTCACAAACTTTCATTTTGGCAGGAAGCCAATGTAAATCGCAAAGTGTTGGTGAAATATGTTCATTCTTATTAAGTCTGGTGATTAATCAAGCTGTGTAATTCTGTAACAATTGTAATGCACTATGTGTTAATAGTGATGTCAAATTTTAGCAAGATTATGCAAGTAGAAGGGTCCCTGAGATAGTTTGCTATGGTGAGTTGTATGCGGGAAATGCTCTGCATCCTTTGCTGGAGTGGGGTGAGTGGGTGACTCTGGAAGCAGAGGATATATTTACAAGGTTTATATTATATTTGCTTGCCCATATCATGACAAGAATGAACTTCAATTCTTAACCAGGGTTTGTTGAGTATGATCTCAATCTCTCAGATTTACTGCTGGTGATCTTCTTAATATGTGTAGTGCTCCTACCGGGGCAAAACCGGCTGTCAGTAGTTGGAGGTATGGTGCAGCAGGATAACCCTCCAGCACCCCCCCCCTCCCCCATGTAATAGGGCCAGTTGAGGGTTCTTTAGATACTGGGGAAATGACCCAGGCACCCCAGATTCAATATAGTTAGTACCCCTACTCCTAAGCAAGGAGACACCACGACACACTGAAACTTTCAACACAACTTTACTCTTTGTGAAAGGCAAAGAGATATAAATGCAATGGCAATCAAAACAAGAGCAGAATAATGCCCCACAGGAACAGATAGGAACAACATTTTTATATATCCATTTCTATATATATCTCTAAAAATAACAGGATGTCACTCTTGATGACAATGGCAACCCCAGAAACAGCAAAAGGCATGCAAGCAGCCCACAAAACCCCAGTGTAAGCTGCTAGAAATAAAAAATGGTTTCCCCAGTCCTGGTGGTACATGCTTGTGGAAAAAAAACAGAAGTGTGACAGGGCCCTGGATTTCCTGAATAAACCAAATGTCATAAGAACATAAGAAATTGCCATGCTAGGTCAGACCAAGGGTGTATCAAGCCCAGCATCCTGTTTCCAACAGAGGCCAAACCAGGTCCCAAACACCAAGAAGATCCCATGCTACTGATGCAATTAATAGCAGTGGCTATTCCCTAAGTCAACTTGATTAATAGCAGTTAATAGACTTCTCCTCCAAGAACTTATCCAAACCTTTTTTGAACCCAGCTACACTAACTGCTCTAACCACATCCTCTGGCAACAAATTCCAAAGCTTAATTGTGCATTGAGTGAAAAAGAATTTTCTCAGATTAGTCTTAAATGTGCTACTTGCTAACTTCATGGAATGCCTCCTAGTCTTTCTATAATCCGAAAGTGTAAATAACAGATTCTCATCTACTTGTTCAAGACTTCTCATGATCTTAAAGACCTCTATCATATCCCCCCTCAGCTGTCTCTTCTCCAAGCTGAACAGCCCTAACCTCTTCAGCCTTTCCTCATAGGTGAGCTGTTCCATCTCCTTTATCATTTTGGTCGCACTTCTCTGTATCTTCTCCATCGCAACTATATCTTTTTTGATATGTGGCGACCTGAATTGTACACAGTATTCAAGGTGCGGTCTCCCCATGGAGCGATACAGAGCCATTATGACATTTTCCATTTTATTAACCATTCCCTTCCTAATAATTCCTAACATTCTGTTTGCTTTTTTGACTGCTGCAGCACAGTGAGCCGACAGTTTCAAAGTATTATCCACTATGATGCCTAAATCTTTTTCCTGGGTTGTAGCTCCTAATATGGAACCAAACATCGTGTAACTAAAGCAAGGGTTATTTTTCCCTATATGCTACACCTTGTACTTGTCCACATTAAATTTCATCTGCCATTTGGATGCCCAATCTTCTAGTCTCGCAAGGTCCTCCTGCAATGTATCACAATCCGCTTGTGATTTAACTACTCTGAATAATTTTGATCATCAACAAATTTGATAACCTCACTCGTCGTATTCCTTTCCAGATCTTTATAAATATATTGAAAAGCACCAGTCCAAGTACAGATCCCTGAGTTACTCCACTGAGAAAATTGACCATTTAATCCTACTCTCTGTTTCTTGTCTTTTAACCAGTTTGTAATCCACGAAAGGAAATCACCTCCTATCCCATGACTTTTTAGTTTTCTTAGAAGCCTCTCATGAGGGAATTTGTCAAACGCCTTCTGAAAATCCAAATATACTACATCTACCGGTTCACCTTTATCCACATGTTTATTAACCCCAATTCTCTCTTCGCTTATCTTATCAGTGTTTTACACTTAACTTGGCAATGCTTATGCTTTATTCTATTTTCTTCAGATGGATCCTTCTTCCAATGTATGAAGGATGTTTTCTTGGTTAAAATAGCCTCTTTCATCTCACCTTTTAACCATGGCAGTAATTGTTTTGCCTTCCTTTCACCTTTCTTAATGCATGGAATACATCTGGACTGCGCACCTAGGATTGTATTTTTAAACAATGTCCATATCTGTTGAACACTTTTAACCTTAGCAGCTGCACCTTTCAGTTTCTTTCTATTTTCCTCATTTTATCAGTTTCCCTGTTGAAAATTTAGTGTTAGAGCTGTAGATTTACTTTTTGTCCCTCTTTCAGTTATTAGTTTAAATTTGATCATGTTATGATCACTATTGCCAAGTGGCCCCACCTCCGTTACCTCTCTCACCAAATCCTGCATTCCACTAAGAATTAAATCTAAAATAGCTCCCTCTCTCATTGGTTCCTGAACCAATTGCTCCATGAAGCAGTCATTTATTACATCCAGCAACTTTGTCTCTAGCAAGTCCTGATGTTACATTTACCCAGTCAATATTGGGGGAATTAAAATCTCCCATTATTATTGCACTGCCAAATTGGTTAGTTTCCCTGATTTCTCTTAGCATTTCATCATCTGTCTAACCATTTTGTCGAGGTGGACAGTAGTATACTCCTAACACTATACTCTTACCCAACACACATGGGATTTCTACCCATATAGATTCTACTGGGTATTTAGTCTCTTGTATGATCTTTATCGTGTTGGACTCTGTACTTTCCTGGACATAAAGTGTCACACCCCCACCAAGTTGATCCTCCGTATCATTGCGATATAATTTGTACCCTGATATAGCACTGTCCCATTGGTTATCCTCCTTCCACCAGGTCTCTGTGATGCCAATTATGTCAATCTCATCATTTACTGCTATACTCTGTAACTCTCCCATCTTACTTCTTAGACTTCTGGCTTTGGCATATACAGACATTTCAATTCTTAGGGATAATTTGGAAATCTTTAGCTCAAGTGATTTTTTATATATAGGCACATGGACTACATTTGCTTTTATTGGAACCTCTGTGTTTGGATGCCCTAACTCTCCTGTTTCATTAGTATCCTTCAAGAATACATTCCTCTGAACAATGCACTGCTGAGTGACTGTCGGCTTTCCTCCTTTTCCAAACAAGGCTGCTGTAGCAGGTTGATATGAACACTCCTGTGAAAATGGGTTTAGTGGAAACTGTGTGTTTGTTTGAGCAAGCAGTCACTGTTGATCCCAGTGTTTACAGCACAGAGGATTTCTCAGGATTGAAACTGATTTGTCCCTCCTGTAGTATTTACAAGTGTAAAGCAAACTCCTAGCTCAGCCTAAGTGTTGCAAAAGTGGATCTTATTCATATAACTATTAGCATCCACTGCAGGAATACGCCTTCAGGGAAAACCTCTGGTTCTCACTCAAACAAGCTGATGCAATATCATTGCATAAGAAATGTGCATCCAAACTGGTCGCACATTTTTAGAATGCGCGCATCTCCTGGGTGCTAGATGAAATAGACAAATAAGTTGCCACACTAAAAGGGACACCACATGGATAATTTGTGCATCCCTAGTGCTCTGCATCGGGTGCCCAGGAGAATGGCTGTGTGTCCACAACAACTTGGCCAGAGTTCCCAATGGTCCTTTTCACTGACACTTGTCAGTGAAATAACCAGTCCCCTTTCAGGACAGGCTGTTGATTCTAATTCTGATTGATGCTGTGCTCTAACCACTAGGCCTGTCTTCTTCCAGTGTGTACTTTGTAACATCGCGCATAGGTTGGCCGACAAATATGCTTACAGGTTACTCCAATATCAGAGTGGGTTTGCATGCTTAAGTCCACTTTGAAAATAATTCCACAAAATCTATCCACACTCACTTATACCAGTTATTTAGTGTGCAGAAAGTTGTTGAGAAAATTTGCACAGAAGTCCACTTTGAAAATTGGTATCGCTTATGTCAAAAGTTACAAAATTACTCCCATAATGTGTTGGAAGTGAAGCACACTGTATTACACACCTTATAAATCATTGCATTAGGTCCTAGATAAGAATGTATTAACTGAGAGCAGTAGTAATGTTTTTTGAAAATAAAGGCCTAAAAATAAATGCAAATGGAAAATGTTTGATTCCTTTTAGGAAAGAAACTTGATTACACATTTGACAACAGGAATTTCCATAATGTCTCTCTTGGGCAAGGTCAAGAGGTGGTAGCAGAGCAAGCCTTGGACCTGGCTGCAAAAGAGGGTCACTGGGTCATCCTACAGGTAGGAGATCTGTTATTTCTTAAAGATCTGTGATAAAATAATGACAGAGCAAAATCATTGTTATATAGAATACCTTCTCCTTGAACAAGCAGGATAAATTAATCCACCAGTGTACGCGTCAAGATGAAAAAACTCTCTCGGCTCATAAAAACTGAGAGAGGTTTTCTGAGCATGCATGGCCCTTCATGCACAGCCTCCTGCCAAACAAGTTTCCTCAGTATTTTTCTTTTGCTTGTGTAAAAACAGACATGTTTTGATTGTTTCTTTCAACTGCTTCAACTGCCAGTAGAAGTTTTGTGATATCTTCCTTTCTCCGTTGACAAGCAAGGCTCAGTTAGCCATGACATGTAAGTGCAGGGCTGGTGCAATGTTATTAGGCACCCTAGGCGAAACCCCTGCCCTGCTGGCCTCACCCCCACAGTCACACCCTATGCACAAATAAAATTATGCATTTATAATACTTTAACATAAACAATAAAATCAAGAAATATAAATTGTCAAGAGTAAAACCATACTGATAAAAACAAATATTTCATAAGAGCTGATGAGTAGATCAACATCCAATAATTTAAAAGTTATACAAATTTTCCAACTACCAATAAACTATTTAAAAACAGCAGACACATCAGAGAGCACCCAATAAAGATGAAAAAAAAAAAATCCCCTGCTGTTCATACCTGGGATCATTTGAATTCCAGATGCCCTGAGATTGTTTTGGATTACCAGGGGGAGAGGGGAGAAGGGAGAAGAAGTGGTGGTGATCATAAACTTTATTCTCTCTCCCTTTCTCATATGAATACTCGAGCTTGCTCTTTCATACATACACACATATGCCTTCTCATACATGCACACACATACATGCTTTCTCTCTCATACACGCACACACACACACACGCATCATGATCTCTCTCATACATGCATACACACACACACACACACACACACACACCATGATCTCTCTGTCATACATGCATACACACACACACACACACACATACACGCTTTCTTGCTCACTTTCTCTCCCCTGGCTGCACAAGGCCCACAGCCCACGGTGCTTTTCCTCTTCAGGCCTGCGGGGGCTGACGCTTCTCTGCCTCCTGTGCAGCTATCTACAACCGAGCAGGGAGCAGGGCTGCCATTATGGCTTCCTGAGTGAGCGAGGCCATGTTGGTCAGCTGCTGCTGCTCTTCATTGCAGCATGGCCAGGGCCAGTACTGTATCTTCTTGTGGCTCTTCTTCTTCCTGCCTATGTTGGCATTGGCATCGTCTCTCCCTCTTCTCGGCCACACAACAGGAAGGGAACACACTACGGTACAGTCCTGCACAGGCGGGAAGAGGGAGAGACGATGCCGATGCCACCCTAGGCGGTTGCCTAGTCCACCTAATGATTCAACTGGCCCCTGTTAAGTGATGTCATCTGACAGCATCAAACAAACCTTTCTGTCCTAGTTAATAGATCTTTTGCTCTACTAAATATGTGCGGGAGTTTCTGCATGTACATGCAGTGCCTCGTGAGCCCCTTCTGTATTTTTTCATCCGAGCTCCTGCACAGATGTTTAACCTCTCTTTCTCTTTTTGGTACTTGTAAATCTTTTGATCTCAACTCACTTGGAGTTGCCTCACTGCCTTGGCAGCCCCTCAACAGTACCTTTTAGTGCTACCAAAAATAGGAAACATTATCATATCCAGCTCCAAGAAAATCACAACCAGTAACTTCAAAGACTGAGTGTGTGACCGGAACATGTCCATAATTGATGGTCAGAGCATTTGTTATAAATGTTTAGGCCTAGACCATGATGCAGCCAACTGCAGCAACTGTGGCCAGATGTCACCAAGGTCCCAGAAGAAAAATGTCTGGAAAAATCAGACCTTGCAGGTCAGTAAAAAAACCAGAGTTTCTTAGCGTACAGACAGGTGAATCCAAAACCAATAGGTTATTCCCCTCTACCAGCAGACAGAGACAGAGCAAAGCTGACATCACAGTATATATACCCCTGCAGTGTGACATCAGACTACCAGTATTCTCTGTCTCCACCAGATGGTGGACGTTCATCTCTCTACTGGGGATTGCTTTACATTTTAGAAGGAAAAATAGAAGGAAATTTAACTCGCCCCGCTCTCCTGAGGTGATACCTTATGGTCCCTCCCTCAGTTCAGAATTCATGAGGTGATTTCCATGGTCCCTCAGATGAGTGCCTTGGTCCGGTAGCTAGTTTTTCAATTGATGTAGACTTAGCTGTAAAAAAACAACAAAAAGCAGCTGAAAGGTAAGCGGGTGCAGGAAGCAGAGTGCAGCAGTGAAGGTTTATGCCCTCTCCCCCTGCAGCCAAAGACCGACTTTGTACTTAGCCGGGATGGGGATGGGCTAAGCTCAGGTAAAAGGTATTTAAAAAAAAAGATGAAGAGAAGGGGAGTTGAGTAGGGATTCCTTCCGCCCCCCCCCCCCCCCCCCGGTCTCCATGCTCAGCACACAGTCTGATGGCTGTTCCCACCTCCGGTGGAGTTCAGGGGACAGGGGCAGCCTGATGGGTTGAGCAGCCCTTGTGGCTAGGCTCCACTCCAAGGCTTGTATGGTTTGCTACATGGCAGTGTTTTCATACATTTTTTTGTTCGCTGCAGACTGCCCTTTTCAGTTTCTGTCAGATCGTGCTTGTGCACCCGACTGTGTGGCCCATTGTGCATTTGGTTATGCACCTAGTTGGATGCTTAGCTAGGCGCCTAGATAGACACTTAGGAGCGCCTTCCAGGACACCCATTTGTGCATGCACGCACGTGCTTTTTTTGCACATGCACGCGTCTTTTTGTGCACATTTTCTGAGCGTCCTGAGGGAGCTCATGTTGGCGAATTATATAGGCACAATGTTGCACACCTTATCTGTGAGTGCCTAATTTTTTTTGGGATGCACTGTTGTCAGATGCCTGTTAGGACCTATTAGCTAACTATGGCGCCCATAGGACAAGGCGCTTAGGTTTCTTCGCTATGTGTTGCTTGTCATATACAGGCATCTCAACCTGGCGTTCCTTTGAATGTGTATCAGCGCTGTTTGGAGGATCTGGGAGAATTAACTCCTCCTGATTTTACTAAGCTTGTCTTCCTAGCCTGGTGCAGGAATGGAAAAAGAGCTGCCAGAAGGTTCGCCTGATTTTGGAGCTCCCCTAACTGGTTTGTCAGCAGGGGAAGGTAGTTCAATGGGCAAAGGACAGTTGTCCCTTGGTTTTGGCAAAGATCCTTCTGCCTTTTCTTGGATAGAATTTTTTCAAGGACTGCACTCTTCCTTCAGGTGCAGTCCCTGGCTCTGGCCACTCTTCGTAAGAACATAAGCTTTGCCATACTGGGTCAGACCAAGGGTCCATCAAGCCCAGTATCCTGTTTTCAACAGTGGCCAATCCAAGTCAGGGCAGTGATGGAACCAGCAGCCACCTTTTTGGAAGATGCAGGCTGTGATTTGGTCCACACTTCGGCCAGAGGGGTGGCTTTGGGGTAATAGCAACTAGCTGTCAGCTATGGTTCAGAAATTGATCAGCTGGTACAACCTCAAGGTCTAACCTTACAAAGTTGCCCTTTAAAGGCTTGCTGTTATTTGGGAGTGAGCTGGAGAAAATGGCCAATAAGTGGAGTGAGCCCCTGGTTCCTCGATTACCAGAGGATAAGAAACAAGCGCCATTATCCTTCAGCACGAGAGGTTGTACTAGGGGTTTCAGATGTTTTCGACCCTACAGAGGAGCGGCTTTTCAGAGGATTCAACCTTTGGATAGATCTCAGTCCTTTCATCCCAGGTATCCCAGATGGGGTTCAGGCTCAGGTAGTGGAGCACCCCAAGCCTACCAATGAAGGTATACCAACCCACCTCTGAGAACCGGAGATAGAAGGTAGCCTGTCTCTTTTTTTATTGGAGGTGGATCGAGATCACAACAGAACAGTGGGTGCTGGAGGTGATAAGGGATGGCTATGTGCTGGAGTTTTGTAGTGTTCCTCTGGACATGTTCATGGTGTCTCCCTGCAACTCTCCGCAGAAGAGACAAGCAGTGGAGGTTATATTGTCAAGACTCCTCAGCCTGTGGGCTGTGGTTCTAGTGCCCATGTCTCAAGTAAATACAGGCCAATATTCCATTTATTTCATGGTGCCCAAGAAGGAGTGCTCTTTTCATCCCACCCTGGATCTCAAAGCAGTCGACCATCATTTGCGTGTGACTCATTTTCACATGGAAACCTTGCACTCAGTGATAATGGTAGTACAGTTGGGGGAGAACCTGATGTCTCTGGATCTGTCCAAGGCATACCTGCATATTCCCATCCAAGTAGAGCACTAACGATTTCTGTGTTTCATGGTTTTGGTATGTCATTATCAGTTTCGATGGCTACCTTTTGGCTTAGAAACCCCAAAACCAATCCTTCATAATACATATATAACTTCTCTCTATTCATCAATCCTCATAAAAGAGTGTAGTGATTCAACTGTTCACAAGAAAAAATTTTTGTGGAAGGAGAGGAACGTTTCATATGCAATAATCATGAATCCCCACCAGGGTGATATGATTGTAGATGTAATCATAAACGGACCTCCTCCGACCAATGTGTACAGTCAATGTGCAAACTATATTATAATCAAAAAGCTTTTTTTTGAATAATTTTTTGTGTGTGTTTCTCTAAAACATTTCTCATTATTAATCAAGGTGAAAAAAATCACTCCAATATTCTCAGTCCGTTTCAAATGAACGCTCCACGCAGCCTTCTGACTAATCCCAACAAAGGGTATGAATATATCTTTAGAAAACACTTATTGAGTGACCTAGATGGGCATGCTAGGCAGTCTCTTATGGCTTAAACGTAAGCTCATGCAACACCCCAACTTATCTGCTGGTTTGGCGGGTCACCAAATGTGTTGCATGAGCTTACGGGTCACCAAATGTGTTGCATGAGCTTACGTTTAAGCCATAAGAGACTGCCTAGCATGCCCATCTAGGTCGCTCAATAAGTGTTTTCTAAAGATCTATTCATACCCTTTGTTGGGATTAGTCAGAAGGCTGCGTGGAGCGTTCATTTGAAACGGACTGAGAATATTGGAGTGATTTTTTTCACCTTGATTAATAATGAGAAATGTTTTAGAGAAACACACACAAAAAATTATTCAAAAAAAAGCTTTTTGATTATAATATAGTTTGCACATTGACTGTCGGAGGAGGTCCGTTTATGATTACATCTACAATCATATCACCCTGGTGGGGATTCATGATTATTGCATATGAAACGTTCCTCTCCTTCCACAAAATTTTTTTCTTGTGAACAGTTGAATCACTACACTCTTTTATGAGGATTGATGAATAGAGAGAAGTTATATATGTATTATGAAGGATTGGTTTTGGGGTTTCTAATAGCATTGTAAGAATCCTTCTCAAGTTGTTTTGGTGCTCATTGATAATAGGTTACCTTTTGGCTTAGTCACTGCACCCAGAACTTTTTCCAAGGTTCTAGTGGTGGTTGCAGTGGAGTTAGAAAAGAAGGGATCCTGGAACACCTGTACTTGGATGAATGGCTAATTCGGCCAAGAGTCTGAAAGAGAGCCTCCGGGTCTTGTGCAAGGTGATCTCCTTGTTGCAGGAGCTAGATTGGGTCATGCACCTAGACAAGAGCAATCTTCAGCCATCACAGTCATTAGAGTATATCGGTGTTCAGTTCAACATGAAACAGGGCATAGTGTTCCTGCTGGAGGGCCGTATTCAGAAGCTGATGGCGCAGGTGCATCTATTGATGAGCATAATATGCCCAATGGTATGGTCCTATCTTCAGGTGCTCAATTTGATGGTGGCGACCCTGGAAATGGTTCTGTAGGTGAGGGTATATATGTATTCTCTTCAGCGCTCCCTGCTTTCTTGTTGGAGCCCACACTCTCAAGATTTGGCTCCATCTACCAATGGAGGTCTGCTCTCAACTACAGTGGTGGTTAACAGTGGATCGTCACAAGAACGGGGTTTTCCCTAAGATCACCAGACTGGCTAGTACTCATGACAGATGTGAGCCTCCAGGGTTAGGCAGCTCACTGTCAGGAGCTAATGACGCAAGGGCACTAGAGTACAGAAGAGTCTCTCTGGAATATCAATTACCTGGTAGCCTGTGCAGTCCGGGTGGTATGCTTGCGGTTCAGTGACAGATTGCAGGATTGAGTGGTCTAGATAATGTCGGGCAATGCAATGACAGCAGCTAGGAACCAAGAGCCAGCAAGTGTTGCACAAAATAGCCCAACTTATGGAATGGGGGCGGAAGTGCATCTTCAGGAGATCTCACCTCGCACATTGCAGGAAAAGACAATGTAAGAGCAGACTTTCTCAGCAGGCAGGGTCTGGATTCAGGAGAATGGGAATTGCCAAACAAGGCATTTCAGCTAATAATGGATCACTGGGGCCTTCCGTTTCTGGACCAGCTGGCAGTTTGTCACAATGCAAATGTTCCTCAATTCTTCAGTCGCAGGAAAGATCTAAAGTCCTTGGGCATCAATGCCTTTGTGCTGGAGGGGCCAAAGGGCAAGCTGCTGTATACTTTCCCCCTGTGGCCCATGTTGGGCAGAATAATTCGAAGGGTCAAGAGTCACAGGTGGATTTTGTTTCTGGTGGCACCAGATTGGCCCAGGAGACCATGGTATGTAGATCTGCGAAGGCTTTGGTGGACTTTCCCCTACGGTTTCCAGCACACAGGAATCTCTTACGATAGGGGACGGTTTTTCACGAAGATTCAAATTGCTTTTGTCTTACACTATGGACCTTGAGAGGGCTTGATTGCTGAAGTGTAGATATTCTCCCAGGTCAAGCAGGATGGTAGTCCTCAAAGATGGGTCACATCATCAGATGGAGCCCATCACGGAATACTTTTGTCAAAGTTTCTAGAAACTTTGACTGGCATACTGAGCATGCCTAGCATGCCACTAACACCATAGCCACATGGGATCCCTCTTCAGTCTCCTTTTTTCTGCGGTGCTGTTGCCTCGTGGTTTGTAGCACTCTGTTTCAAACTTTTTTGTCACGGAAGAATTCAACGTATTTTCTTCGATTTTTTTTTCCCCGCCTTGGGGTCCCTCATCGCTAATTGATTCCTCTGGCATTTGGTAGGTGTTTTCCGTGTTCTTGCAGTCAATTCTCGAGCATCTATCTCCCAGTGACTGACAGCCACCGACTACATGCCACCCTTTTTTCAATGGCGATCGGTTTTAAGAAGTGTCCTGAGTGTCCACAAACTATGTCCATCACGGACATCTGTGTCCTGTGTCTTGGGCCTTCCCACAACATCCGTCGGTGTCCCAGCTGTGCTCAAATGACCCCCAAAGGCTGGCGCACCCGCCTGGACAAGATGGAGGACATGTTTGGTTCCAAGCAATCAGCTCCATTGACTCCGGTACCGGGTATGTTGCGGTACCCTGCCGCGATGATCAGGGGGGACGAGAGATTGCCCCTCACCAGCATCAGGACATTTGAAGGCTTCTGGATCATCTTCTTTGGCACCGGAGAAGGACCAGGCCGAGCACCGTGGGAAGCATTGACACCGGTACTGACACCGGAGCGGCATTGACCTTGGCCAAACCCCCTCCAAAGAGGCCCCGAGGAGAGGAGGCCCTGTCCTCCTCCAAACTCAGAAGCCCAGGGCATTCCTCACTGATATTGGTGCCAGGCACTGAGCCTCCCAGGATGCCCATGGGTACTCCGGTGACGCCCAGTCTGCCTCCTACTCTGGGGTTGGTCTTGTCCGCACCCACTTTCAGAGAGGAGTTGGACCACGTGGTTCAATAGGCAGTGCTAAATGCTTTTCGGGGTCTCCAGCAGCCACTGACGCCA
Organism: Rhinatrema bivittatum; assembly: GCF_901001135.1. Lineage (NCBI taxonomy): Eukaryota > Metazoa > Chordata > Amphibia > Gymnophiona > Rhinatrematidae > Rhinatrema > Rhinatrema bivittatum. The sequence continues at coordinate 305,122,992 of NC_042618.1, forward strand.
GCCCCCATACTGGCATGGGAACCGGCACCCTCCATATTGGCACCTCTGCTAGAAAGGCTGGATGTGCTGCTCGGTACCTTACCGATGCAGCCATTGCCGGTGGGCCCCCCCAGTGACTCGTTCACCAGTGCCTCCCCCGTCTTGATCCCGATTTTGGGCCCTTGGAGGAGGAAGATGCGGCTCCATGCCTATCTCCACGGGCACTACTGCCTGTTCCGGATCCCGTCCCCGGGCCATCAGGCCTCCCGGTGCCCTAGCACTCATCACAGGTTCCGGTGCCCTCGATGCCGGTGCCACCACTGTCAGTTCCACCTTACCGACCATCGGTGCCTGAGCCCCATACACTGGGGTTTGGCCTCCCTCCTCGACCCAGGCAGTTTAGTGGTGAGGAGGGAGGTTCTTATGTCCCATGGGAAGATGCCTCCTCTGAACATTCCTTGGAGGCCTCCAACGACCTTCTGTAGGAGCCATCTCCACCAGATGAGTGGCGGCGCTACCCTCCTGAGGACTTATCCTTCGTGAGATTTGTGCAGGCGATGGCAGAAACCATCCCCTTCCAGCTTTTAATTGAGAAGGATGCCCGCCATAAGAATTTGGAGGTCCTCCAATTCATGGATGTCCCTAAGGAGGTGATGGCTGTCCCTGTACATGAGGTCCTCTTAGACCTCCTCTACTGGCTCTGGTTGTTCAGTGGATCTGGTTAATAGAAAAACAGATGCCACCTATCTAGTGCAACAGGCCCTGGGCTTCCAGATGAGCCAGTTGCCTCACCAATCAGTGGTAGTGGAATCAGCCCAGAAAAAAGCCAAAAGGACCCGCCCTCACTCCTCTGCCTCTCCGGGGAAGAACCACAGAGCCTTAGATGCTCTAGGTCAGAGAGTTTTCCAAGGATCTATGCTTATCGTTCGGATAGCAGCATACCTGAACCAGTACAAATGGAACCTCTGGAAACAAGTACAGGAGTTTGCTGAGGGCCTACCACAACAGTTTCAGGAGGGCCTAGAATCCATCCTCCAAAAAGGATTGGAAGCCTGGAAATATGAAGTGAGGGTGGCCTATGACGACTTTGAGACTGTATCAAGGGTCTCAGCAGCAGGCATTAGTGCCAGACACTGGGCCTGGCTGAAAGCCATCAATCTTCACCTGGAGGTTCAAGACAAACTGGCTGACCTCCCCTCTACAGGAGAAAACCTATTTGGAGACAAAATCTGGGATGCAGTGGCCCAACTTAGAGATCACCATGAGACCCTACGTCAGTTGTCTACTACCACCTCTGATCCCTTTACGGTGACCCGCAGGGCACCATGTAGGGATTCCAGAAAGCAATTTTACAGGCAATGGAGATACTGTCCTCTGCTTCCCGTGCTCATCCAGCTCGGGCTGCCAAAGAGGCCTCCCTCGTCAACCACTATTACCTAGGGCTCAGCCAGCCCCTCAGCCAAGCCCTGCGGCTGGCTTTTGACTGGCACAGAGAGAGCAGCAGCCTAACCCCTGTGCCTGCAACTTCTGACCCACCGGAGGGAGGCTGACTCTGCCTATTTGCAAACAACTGGTTCCTAATCACCACTGACCGATGGATGTTGTCCATCATAGCACAGGGATACCACCTGAACCTTCTCAATGTTCCCCCAGACTTTCCACCCTCTCCGGCGTGGAGCCTCGTAGAACATGCAATGACCCTCAAGCTAGAACTCTCGGCCCTGTTACAGTCCAGAGCTGTAGAATCGGTTCCCTGGGCTCAGCACGGCCGGGGGTTCTACTCCCGTTATTTTCTCATTCCAAAGAGAACAGGTGGCCGCCATCCCATCCTCAACCTCCAGGCCTTAAACAAGTTCTTCCAGAGAGAGCGATTCAAAATGGTATCCCTGGGTACCTTACTCCTGCTTCTGCATCAAGGGGACTGGCTCTGCTCTCTCAACCTACAGGGCGCCTACACACACATTGTCATCTTTCCGCCTCATAGGAAATATCTATGCTTCGTATTAGGATAGCAGCACGTCCAGTAGAGGGTTCTCCCCTTCGGGCTAGCCTCTACACCCCTGGTCTTCACAAAGTGCCTGGCAGTGGTGGGAGCACATTTGCACCGGAACAGGGTACATGTGTTCCCATTTCTGGACGATTGGCTCATCAAGAGTTCTTCAAGGGAAGGAGCTCTACAGTCCCTGAACGTGACGATGAGACTCCTCCAATCGCTGGGGTCCCTCGAAAACTACCCGAAATCCCAGCTGACCCCGTCCCAGTGACTGACCTTCATTGGGGCAGATCTGGACACCGTGGTAGCCAAGGCATTCCTTCCCAGCGAAAGCATAGCCACCCTGGCTGGGCTAGCCAGATCCATTTGTCGCTGGCAGATGGCCTCAGCCCGCCTGCTCCTCAAGTTGCTGGGTCACATGGCCTCGTTGTTACACGTCACTCCTATGGCCTGCCTGGCCATGAGGGTCACGCAGAGGACTCTGCAGAGTCAGTGGCACCAGACCTCTCAAGAACTCTCTGCACTGGTCCGAATAACCAACCCACTCTAGCTCTCCCTCGCCTCGTGGGTGCAGGAATCCAACCTGAACAAAGGACTTCCTTTTCAGCCCCCAACTTCTCAGGTGATCGTGACCACGGATGCCTCCAACTAGGCTGGGGGGCCCATGCCAATAGCCTCCCCACCCAAGGGGTGCGGTCAAAAGCCGAGGTGAGCTGCCAGATAAACTTCCTGGAACTCCAGGCGATGCACTATGCACTCTACGCATTCCAGGACTGCCTGCCCAACAGGGTCGTCTTGATCCAGACGGACAACCAAGTGGCCATGTGTTACATGAACAAACAGCAGGGCACAGGCTCTTATCTCCTCTGCCAAGAGGCAGCAGAGATTTGGGCCTGGACCCTATCACGTTCCCTGCTCCTGCATGCCATCTACCTGGCAGGGACCGAGAAAATGGTGGCAGACCGCCTCAGTCGGACATTCCATCCCCACTAGTGGTCCATAAATCCTGCATCAAGTGTTCTCTGTGGACAGAAGGATGAATCAGCCACACAGTCTTTCCCACCTCCTCTTAGAGTTGAAGATTAGTGTGCTATAAGGACTGAAGAGTCTCACATGATGGGCATGTGTGCAGGAATGCCCATGCATGCTCAGAAAAACCTCAGTTTTTCTGAGCTCCGAGAGGGTTTTTCCATCATGGTGTGATCGATTGACTATACCCATTTTTGTGGCTGATTAATTCTGCTATCCAAGGAGGATACCTGTATAGGTGAGAAATTTAGCTTTATCAGTGGATCATTGTAGTTTTTTTCTATACAAATAACCAGCAGCATAGGGAGTGGGTAAATTATCTGAGTAAAATTACCTGGATAACTTTATTCTTATATTTAGCAGAATGTAGCTGGTTATGTGTTCAATGTAATATATCCTGATAAAGTTCAAATTATCCAGATTAAGATTATCTGGATAACTTTAGGACTACTCTCCAGCACAACCAGACTTACCTGGATAACTTAGCCCAATAACACTGAATATAGGTATTAACCAGATAAATTAGCTCCACCCCAGAATGCCCCTGAACACCTTCAATTTATCCAGATAGGTTTCTTCTGGCTTAAAGCCTGTCTAGATATATCAGGGTGGTGGGAAATTCAAATCCTGCAGTTTGTCTGGCAAAGTTCAACCTTAGCCGGACAAACCACTGGACCTTCAAATCTACTAAAGCTGAGCTAATGGGTAGTGATAGGTTGCATGCCTTTTGGAAGAAATTTATCCCAAATTGTAGAAGTTTCTGAAGTTCAAACACCACTAGATGGTGGTAGTCATTGGCATCAATTATCCTCAGTTCCTTTGTAGAGCAAGTTTTTATCTAGTCCATTTCAAATACAGGTTTTCTTATTTTGGCCTAGTTAGCCTTTTCATCATTTATAGTTTATTTTCTTCTTTGATTTAAATTTTTACATTGAGCTCTCTGTAGTCTTCTCAGGGTAGTGTCTCAAAAAGGTGTTATTTTGCATTTACCATGAGAGAAATGAAGCTCACTCATAAGCCAGGGTATACTGGGTATAATTTCAGTCTCTCAAATGTACTGCTAGTGTTCATCATAATACTTGCATTGTGCCAAAGAGAGTTCGTAAAGGAGAGCTTAGAAGTTTGTTTAATCAAGCCAGTAGCACTCAGTACAATTAAAACTGTCTTTATCTTTCTGTCACATTTTCTTGGAATCTGATAGCATCTATTGGTACTTTATGATCAGATTCTGTATGTATGCACTACAGAATTGTTGCTTGGTACTGACACTTCTGTTAAAAATACTATTCTTGTGTTTTTCTCCTTTACCAATGAATCTAGTTTTCTAGCATCAAGATTTTTATTGGTTGAGATGGGAATGATAAGGTGCTCACATCTTCATTCTCTGCAATGCTATCAGTGTTATGATCCCAATGTTTTTCTGTTACAATGATGATATAGTGTTTATACAGTTTCCAGTGGATGAGAGGCTTATTGTGCCTCTCTGTTTATAAGGCTTCTGATAGCATGTCACACCCAGCAACAAAATATGTAACTGTTTCCAATTCTATGCTAAAGAATCTGTTTTATCATTTTTTCTATGCTGTCTGTGAACCATCTTGCCCATAGTCTTAATGTGTTTTGAACGACGTTTGTTGTAAAAGCAGTATATAAACCCATTTTAAAAATAAATAAATAAATAAATAAATAAATAAATACATATATAGTCCACTGTCCTGTGCTGCAATTATGAATTTCTCATCTTTAGCTTTAAGCTCTCCTCTCCTTAACTATTCTTGTGTCAGGTTTCGATCTAGGTGTGGTTGTTGAATTAACACTTTGTCTTCTTCTGAATTTGCCACTTGTTTTTCCATGTTTGCTGGCCTGCTTTTTTAAAGAGTTTCTTTTCTCTTGTTTTGCAAATTCTGTTGCATCTTTCTCCATGTGTACTGGTGGATTCTCACTCATTTCTTATATTCTTCTGAATATTTGTCCGTTTAAGAATGATGATTGACTAGCTGGTTACTTTTGTACTGAGCATTTGGGGCTGTTGATGCTTTTAAGCATGATTGGAGGTCTATGGTAACTGCTGTCGATATAAAATATATTTCTATTAGAAATTCTCCCTTAATATTGCAAAAACTGAATTTCTCTCTATCCATAGTCCTCATTCTGTGTTTTTAAATACATTGGCTAGCTTTGATAATCATGTACTTCCCATTCAAAAATGTGTGAAAAGATTAGGGATTATGTCAGATAGCGATTTGCCATTTCGTTCATACATCAAAATGTCATTAGACTTGTTTTTTTAAACTACATGTTCTCTCGGGCCTCAAGAAAATGCTTCATGAATCAGATTTTTGCACCATTGTTCAGGCATCCATTTTCCCATTAATTGATTATTGTAATAATCTCTATTTAAGCCATCCAGATGCCAAGTTACAGCCCCTGCAACTTTGTGGTTAACTTGACATCACGACTTATCATTGAAATTAAATGCCATGACTATATTACTCCCACTTTGATCAACCTTCACTGACTTCCTAGACACCAGAGAATCAAATATAAGATTGGGATGATTATATTTAAACTGATTAATAATGATTCTTGTCCATGGTCCAACGCGTTCCTTAAATTATATCAACCATCTAGACAGTTAAGATCTTCACAGAGAGATTTTCTTAACATTCCCTCAGCAAAATCTGCTCATCTCTATGTAACTAGAGAATGTGCTTTTTCTGTTGCGGCTCCAGTGCTGTGGAACTCCTTTTCACTAGTCCTACAGATGTGTTATTGTCTCAAGATATTCAGAGAGCTGTTAAAAACTTTCTTATTTAGTTAGGCTTGCACGTAACCCTACATTTTTTCCATCTGTTAATGTTTGTCAAGGATTATTATGAAAAATCAGCATTAGAAAAATCCAAGTATTGTAGGGTTCTTTCATGCTATTCCATCTAAAAGAGCACAAACATGTAAGGGACTTCATTGTACAGCATTTGTTTTATTGTTTTTAATGTTTCTGTATTATTTACTTTTAGGTTTGTATGTTTTTATTGTATATTGCTTTGACTTTTAGTGTTAAGCGATTAACAAATTTTAATAAATGTAAAAATGTAAATGTAAGACCTATTGCTCTTTCAGCTCTTGATATGTCCTGCCTCAGAATAGACTGGTTCTTATAGATCAGCTGGTGGACATTGTTGAGTTTTCTTATTCTTATATCCAATTGGTTGAGGTCTTTTTGGGGCCAGTCTGCAATTGCAAAGCTGTATGAGAATGCAAGGATTGTAAACTGATTGATGGTTTGTATCTTATTCCATGATGTTAAAGCACTTTTCAGATTTTGTTCTTCCTTTTTTTTTGGTGATTTGTGCTGGATTGTCTCATCTACTCCTAGATATCTATATACATCTTTTTGCTCAAATTTCTTTATATGGCAATCTTCAATCAGATGTTTTCAGTGTTTCTTAATTTTCTTCTAAGCACATTCTTCTTAGCACATTTATCCAGGCCACATGGTATCCTGATTTAATTTGAGAAGTTCTTCACTACTCAAAGTTGTTTCACTAAATCATGATCCAGGAGCCACTTCAAATCATGTATAAACATAAAAGGTGCAATGTTATTTGGGAAGATGAGCATCTCTAGGTTTAAGGCTAAATCCACAGCTGAAGGAGCTAATGAGAGGACTCAATTCAGTTAGAGCTACCATCAGTCCTTTTTTAAGAGGACATGTCCTCCTTTTGAGCTCTTTCAGATGTGTCCTGCTGGTTTTATTATTTTTAGGCAATTGCCCTTTTTTAAGTGGGGGGGGGGGGGAATCCTTTCGTGTTCATGACAACACGTCAACCTATATGATGAAAAAAAAAACCATCTACCTGTTAGTCAATCTGAGGGGTGCTACAGGGAGAGAGAGGCACCAAACTCCAGTGAAGATCGTCTTGCTGTGCATAGCCGATCTCTTCTCTCTTTCACTCTGGAACTCTCTTCTCACTTGCTGTCCTCTCTGTGGCCACTGCACATGCATTGGGTCTCTGTTGAATTACCATAATGAGATCTTTCTTGCTACCTAGGTCTGCTTCCTTGCTTTCTCAGTTAAGAGAAGAAAAGAGGACTTAGATTAGGTAAGAAAAATCACCACTGCCTGATGCTCAGATCCAGACCAGAACCTGGGCTCTGTTCTTAGGATCTTGCAGCAATAAGAGAGACCAGTGGATGTCTTAAATAGGAGATCCTTTCTGAAAATGTGTATAATCATGCATGCCTCTACAGCATGAACCCCAAAGTGTGGTAATTAATGGGCAGCATGCAGGCCATGGATAGTTGAGCCCTGTTTTATGCAGCACACACATTGTAAATAGCACTTCCTCATCTTCCTTATCCTCATCTTCCCCCTCTGAGTACTTTCAGCCTTTGTCCTATCCCCATGCTGAGAGGGACACACATGCACTGAGCACTGGATCTGAGTCACTGAAAGTTGGGAGTAGCAGCAAAGAAGGAACTCTAGCAGTCACTTGTGGCATTCAGGGTAACTAACTAAGCTGGTTGCCCACATCGCCTGATCAAGACAGTACACACAGTTTAAGTTGACCAAAAATATTAGCAAGATTTGTTTTGCAAATGTTGGATAAGATGGCAGCCACAGTGCATGTAAATCCATAAGCAAGGTTACACACAAGACATGCACGATGACACTTAAAAGTTCCACTGGTTGCAACATCTTCATCCATATTCCCAGAAAATACCAATTTTGAACAATCTGAAGCAGGCTTTAAAATGGTGGACAAATCTAATCTTTTTCATGGACACTCATTTCATCCATCTGTAATTCAACACATAATAACCACAAATAAATCCCCCTATGGTTGGGGAGTTCATCTGAACAACATTTGTTCCCAGGGAACCTGGACAAACAGAGAACTGAAATATTGCATCAGTTTATTAAGAACTCAGAGCAATTTTCAGTTCTCTCCAAGTATTCCAAAAATGAATATCAATGGATATTTCAGATTCCAATGGACAGTCAAGTAGCAAAGTTCTCTATAAACTATCAAGGGAGAACAGATTTGATGAATCTAGTCAGAGAAGCAGTCATGATATGGCAGTGGGCTCAGCACAGGACCATATTGCTGTTAGTAGTTTATTTTCCAGGTAAAAACAACGTTTTAGTGGATGCCCTCAATTGACACCTGGAATCATATGAATGGTCAATTCACCACAGCATTCTAAAGGATCTTTTTTTACATGTGGGGGACTCCCACTCATAGATTTATTTGCAGTGCCCCAAAATCACAAACTTCCACTATATTTCTCAAAAAGTCCAGCTATCGACATCATAGCATGGACTGTATTTCTTATTCAAGGAACAGAGCACTAATTTGTTTTTCCACTGATTCCTCTCATTTCAAAGACCTTACTCAAGTTACACAAAGGGTACAGGGGATATGATTTTCATAGCTCCTGTAAGGCCTTGACAGGTATGGTTTCCATGGCTTCAAGGACTGGCAGGAGCTCTGCTAGTACATCCTACAACTTTTCAAATCTCTTGACTCAGTTAGGGGACCATCATCATTAAGAGGATTTACCAGTATCCCAGCTTCCAATAGTATCAAAATATATTAAGAGATTATACCACTTAAAGCCTCCAATTAGATTTCCTCCTCCTCAGTGGGACCTTAATGTTCTTTTATCCCTATTAATGAAGTCTCTCTTTGAATCTTTGGTATCCACTAATACGAAGTGGTTTACGTGGAAAGTCTTATTTCTTGTGACAGTAACATTGGCATGAAGAGTGAGGGAACTTCACACTCTTGTTTTGTTTCCATATACTCAGATTATCCCTAACAAAGAAATCCTGAGAATGCATCCAAAATTCTTACTTAAACTAGTATTGCAATTCCACCTAAACCAATCAATTATTCTGCCTACATTCTTTTCTAGGCCTCATTAATCATTAACTGAACAAAGTCTACTTAGACTCAATTGCAGAATAGCATTGCTATTCTACTTGGACAGAATGAAAACTGTTCAGAAAACTTTGCAATTGTTTATCTCGTATGATACCAACAAATCAAGTTGTTCAGAAAAGAAGCAAACACTTTCATCTTGGCAGGCTCACTGCATTGCCTACTGTTTCTTCAAAACAGGTATTCCTCTTTTGCAAAAAGCTCACCAAGTAAGGGTCACTGAAGCATCAGTAGCTCAGATGAATCAAACTTCTATTCAAGATAGTTGGAAAGCAGCCATTTGGATTTTCATTCACACTTTCACCAAATATTATTGTTTAGACCAGGACTCTTGTATAGTATTTTTGGCCATGCAGTTCTAAGCATTTGTTTAATTAGTATCTTCAGCTTCAATTTTTATGGGTTGCAATAAAAAAAAAAAAGACTTAAAGATAGTTTTTAGTAATCCTAAGCTTAGGAGTTCCCATTTGTGTGACTGTTTGTTACGTTTGTCCAGGAAGAAAGCAGACTTTCATACCTATAATAGGTCCTCTCCGTGGACAGCAGAACAAATCAGCCACATAATCCCACTCACCTCCCAAAGTGAAGTTAAAGCTTGGAAAAGACTGAAGCGGTTGGGGCACCTCTGCACTTGCTCAAAAAGACTTTTTTTCAGACTGTAAGAGCTAGGAGAGAACCTTTTATCCACCTCCGTGCCATCAGATGACATCACCCACCTATGTAGCTGATTTTGTTCTGCGGTCCATGGAGAACATCTGATACAAGTAAACAACTCTGCTATATCCACCTGAAGTTACCCGAGTAACTTTAGGGTATCAACTTTCCCTACCAGACTTATCCAGCAAACTTCAGCCAGATAGCACTGAATATCAACAGTCACCAGCTAAAGTTAAGCCCTCGAAACTGCTTTTTTTCATACCGGTAAGTTCTGAGTAGGTAATTTCACCCAGATAAAAGTTAGCAGTGAATGGAGAGAATTTTAATTTCTAAATTTTTGTTCGGGTAACTCAGAAAATTTCCTAGACATTGCCTTTGAATATGGACCTTATTATATTTCCAGTTTTGTTTTCTGTTCCTTTCCAAACTATTCCTAAATATTCTATTTGTTTTATTGCTGAGGCTGCACACTGAGCTGAAGATTTTAATGTATTGACCACAATGACTTTACAATCCATTTGCTGACTGATGATGCCTAATACAGAATTCAGATTTATATACCTGTAGTTCGGATTATTTTTTCCTATGTGCATCACTTTTCACTTAACCATATAAAATTTCATCTGCCATTTAGATGCCCAATTACCCTGTTTCACAAGATCTTTCTACAATTCCTCTCAATTTTTGGTATTTTAACAAATGTTAATATTTTTGTGACATCTGCAAATCTGATGACCTCACTCATTGTTCCCTTCTTCCAGATCATGAATGAAGATTTGTATTTTTATTTTGGTTTTAATTTTTCCTTAAATGACACTGTTTCCAGTACAGGTCCCTGCTGTACCTCACTATTCACTTCTTTACGTTTTGAAAAATGACCACCAGCTATCCATTCGTAATAGAACATTGCTTCCTAGTCTATGGCATTTTAATTTCTTGAATTGTCTTTCATGAGGGATCAGCTCCCAATTGGCCTAGAAACTTAGATAAAATACCATAGGTTCATGAAAATGTTTGCTGTATAAGCAGTCTTTAGCTACTTTGGAGGTCAATTTTCTAAGCAGTTTACCTAGGCATGTTCAGGTCAAAAGAGGAAAGATATGTGCATAGATTGTATTTTCTTAGCATCCAGTCAGATGAATCCAGAACATGTGGGTTATGCACCTCTACCAGGAGATGGAGACAGAGCAAACTGATGTACATTTACCCCTGCAGTGACATCAGCCTGCCAGTATTCTCTGTGCATCATAGGGATGTGCATCTCCCTACTGGGGATTGCTTCATTTTGAGAAAGGAGAATTAAGGAAAATCAGAGGTGGGCTGAAATCACAGTAGGTTTTGGAAGTGATACGAGAAGGATATGCAATGGAGTTTCGCAGTGTTCCTCAGGACATGTTCATGGAGTCCCCCTGCCTCTCCCCTCAGAAAAAGTGGGCAGTGGAGAGTACATTGACAAGGCTCCTTAGTCTGAGGGCTGTGGTCTCAGTGCCCAAGTCTCAAGAAAATACAGAGTGATACTCCATTTATTTTGACATGCCAAAGAAGGAGGGCTCCTTTCATCCTATCCTGGACCTCAAAGGTGAAACATCTTTGCATGAAAACCTGTGCTCGGTTATAATGGCTGTACAGTCAGGGGAATTTCTGACCTCCCTGGATTTGTCCAAAGTATATCTTCACATTGGTGTTTTTTGCAGTTCACAGTTCTGGGGTACAACTTTCAGTTTTGGGCATTGCCTTTTGGTCTGGCCACCGCTCCCAGAGGCTTTTCCAAGGTAATGGTAGTAGTTTCAGCAGAGTTGAGAAAGGATGGAATCCTAGAATACCCGTAATTGAATGACTGGCTGATTTGAGCCAAGTCACTGGAGGAGAGCCGCCTAGGGTCTCACAAGGTGATTTCCCTGTTGCAGGTGCTTGGCTGGGTAGTGAACCCCTAGCCAAAAGCAGTCTTCAGCCTACTCAGTCACTGGAATACCTCAGGGTTCAGTTTGACACGAAGCTGGGCAAGGTGTTCCTGCCGGAAACTCAAATTCAGAAGTTGCGAGCTCAGTTTCGTCCAGGTCTTACCTGCATATATTTATTTATTTAAAGGTTTTTATATACTGATTGCCGTTTGCACATATCGGTTTACAAAGAAAACAGTGCAATTAAAATGGAACATAACAGATAAATGCATCATAATAGTTTACAAAAAGCCTAGTTGTTATGGTAAGAGGCATACAGTTACAAGGATCAAATTGACATCATAAAAGTATAGTATAAGTTAGAAGTATTTAAGTTGATCAACTTAAGAACTATGTACAAATCTTTTGGCTTAATGGCAACCCTGGAAATAGTAATCAATCCACTAGGTGTGTTGCGACAAGGTAGAAAAAGTCCAAAAATAAGTTTCAAACAATCAATTAAATAGCAGAGAAATATTAATTCCAAGTGGTCAAATATTTATTGAAACATTAGTCCCCCGAGATGGAACCGTGTTTCGCTAGGGCTGCATCGGGAGGGACGAATAACATATAATATAACATCATTGGCAATACACCATTGAAACGAATCTCCCATTTAATCATATAAACATTACAAAAGCATAGGTGTGTATATGAATAATGAAGAACTGTGCAAAAGTTGAATTGTGTAACCACATAAAGCAAATTGCATGTAAGGAGCATACCATTCAGTTGTGCACAGGCAAGAAAGGAAATTTTGAAAGCCACACAAGGTGGCAGTGTAGGCTAAAGCACTCTGCCAGGAGTAATATTGTTCAGGGCTGTCAAAAGCATCCAAAACAAGACAAATGTGGAATGGAAACTTAAAGAAAACAGAAGGAAGATAAGTGCAGCCGAAGATGGTACAACATGAAAGCAGGGCTGCCATGGCTTTGCAGGGCAAAGAGCCCTGGAAAGTAGTACCATGGGTGAGGGTGCACTATGCGTCCTCCACACTCCCTGCTGCCTCGGTGGAATCCTCAGACTCAGGACTATTCAATTTGGCTCCACCTGCCGATGGAGGTCTCCTCCCAACTGCAGTGGTGGCTGCAGGTGGATCATCTATGAAAGGGAGTTTCCCAACCCCACCGGACTGGCTAGTACTGACAACGGATGTGAGTCTCCTTGGTTGGGGTGGTCACTGTCAGGAGCTGACAGTGCAAGGGCACTGGAATTCAAAGTCTCCCTGGAACATCAATCGGCTGGAAGCCAGGGCGGTCCGGTTGGCATGTTTACAGTTCGGCGACAGGTTGCAGGGTCGATCAGTCCGAATAATATCAGTCATTGCAATGACTTCGGCTTACATCAATCGACAGGTACCAAGAAACAACAAGTGTCACAGGAAATAGATCAATTTATGGAGTGGGCAGAGTTGCATCTCCAGATGATCTCAGCCTCACACATTGAGGGCAAAGACAAAGTAAGAGCAGACTTTCTCAGCAGGGAGAGTCTGGACCCAGGAGAGTAGGCATTGTCAGATGAGGCATTTCAGCTGGTTTGGAATTGCTGGGGTCTCCCATTCCTAGACCTGTTGGTGACTTTGTGCAATGCAAAAGTTCTGCATTTCTTCAGCTGCAGGAGGAAGTCATTGGAGATCAATGTCCTGGAGCAGGACTGGCTGGAAGACAAGTTGCTGTATGCCTTTCCTCCATGGCCCATGTTGGGCAGACTGATTTGAAGGATTGAACACCACAGAGGAATGATGCTCTTGGTCACTCCAGATGGGCGCAGGAGACTGTGGAATGCAGATCTGCGGAGGCTCCTGGTGATATCTTTGATTGGTGTTTCATATGTTTATGTATGGTATGTGTTTTGATTTTCTGTATGTTTTCTTTTTTGCACATCGCTGAAGGCTGGATTTTCAAAAGGTTAAGCCCGGCGATGCGCGTAAAGCCCTGGGACGTGTGTAAGTCCCGGGACTTACACGCGTCCCAGGGCTTTACGCGCATCGTAAGGGGCACAGGCAGGGCATGGGTGGGGCCAGGGGCATGGGCAGGGCATGGGTGGGGCCAGAGGCCTGCAACACAGCGGCCATTACCGCTGTGTTGAGGGATTGTGTGCCGGCAGTCAGCTGGCACAAAAGGTAAAACAAATTTTGGGGGCGGTTAAAGTAGGGCTGGGGGGGGGGGAAGATTAGGGGAAGGGGTGGGAAGGGAATGGGGGAAGGCAGCGTGGCTCGGCGCGCACAAGGTGCATCCCCTTCAGCGCGCCGACCCTTGATTTTATAGCTTACGCGTGCCTGCGCACGCAAGTTATAAAATTGGCTGTACATGTGCTCGCACCGGGTAGCACGCGCACATGTACGTCCATGCGCACCTTTTTAAAATCTACCCCTTAGTGTTTTAGGTGATTAACAAATTCGAATAAAGATAAAGATTCAACTTTTTGACTTCCAGCGCACAGGAACCTGTTGCAGCAAGATCAGACTCGATTTTGTATTTGAAAGGGCTCGCCTGCTGAAACATGAATACACTGCGGTAGTGATATCCACCTTGCTAAGGGCTAGAAAGCTCTCCACTTCCTTGGCCTATGTGTGGGTTTGGAGAGTGTTTGAAGCCTGGTGTGAGGATCTAGGTACACTTCCTTTCCTTGGTCAGGATTCTGCTCATTTTGGAATTTTGCAGGATGGCTTGAATAAAAGCTTAGCTGTCAATTCCTTGAAGGTACAAGTAGCGGCTCTCGTCTGTTTCAAGGGTCAAGTAAATGGTGGATCCTTGTCGGCTCATCCTTTTGTGGCTCTTTTCTGAAAGGAGTGAAACTGCTTTGTCCTCCTTTGCAGTTTCCGGTGCCCCTATGGAGTCTTAATTTGGTTTTGGATTTTTTTTGACAGACTCTGTTTAGACCGCTATGTACTCTGTTCTTGCAGTTGCTGACCTTGAAAACGGTGTTCCTTGTGGCAATTGTGCTGTGCGTAGGGTTTCTGAACTGCAGATGTTTTACTTGTCTTGCTGGGAGCCAGTTCTCCAGGGGACTCCAGGAGTGGTACAGCTGCGTACTGTTCCTTCCTTTTTTTTCCCCAAAGGTGGTCATTGAGTTTCACTTGAATCAGTCCATCTCCCTGCTGTCTCTGGACAAAGAGAGAGATGTAGAGGCATCTGTTGTGACCTTTGGATGTCAAGAGGCATATTGTCATGTATCTGGAATTTACTCAGCCTTTGCGGAAGTCGGATCACCTGTTTGTGCTTCACAGCGGTTCTAGGCAGAGAGAGCCAGCCAGCCAGCGGTTTTAGGAAGAGAGAGCCAGCCTACAATAGCTCGCTGAATTAAGGAGTTAGTCTCAGCTGCATACATGGATGCTGGGAAGCCGTTACCTACTCAGTTTAGGGCTCATTCCACTCGGGCTCAGGCAGTGTCATGGACAGAAGTTAGATTGTTGTCTCCCATCGACATTTGCCAAGCTGTGACGTGGTCCTGCTTACACATCTTTTCCAGGTATTATCATCTGGATGTTCATGTGCTTGGGTGCATCCCACTTGTTCTGGATTCATCTGATTGGACACTAAGAAATGAGAAATTACTTATCTGATAATTTCCTTTTCTTTCGGACAGATAGATGAATCCAGCTTACCACTCTTGGCTGCCAAATGATTGCATAATGATCTTCCTGTGTGCCAATGTGTTACAGGGATTACTAGCAAGTGTTACTCCAGTACCTAGACTAGTGTTATTACATTCTTGTCTGAGTGCAATGTTGCCTGTTGGCTGAGTATTGTAATGGTTATCTGTTTTTAATCATGTATTTTGCTAGTCTGTCCACAGTTGCTTTTGAAGAAGATACTGGCAGGACGATGTCACTGCAGGGGTATATATACTGTGACATCAGTTTGCTCCATCTCCATCTGCTGGTAGAGGTGCATAACCCACTTGTTCTGGATTCATCTGACTGCCCTAAAGAAAAGGAAATTATCAGGTAAGTAGTAATTTCTCATTTAAAATCACGCACACTTTTTCAACAAATTTATACCTACAAAAAAGGTAGATGCATGTGATTGCACTTACTTTGTTCCCACAAGTTTCAAAGTGACATTTGACACTATTTAATTTTGTTTCTCCCTACTAGAACATCCACCTAGTGGCCAAATGGTTGAGTACTCTGGAGAAGAAGCTGGAGCAGCACAGTGAGGGAAGCCATGAGCAGTTCCGAGTCTTTATTAGTGCAGAGCCCTCTGCTTCCTCTGAAGGCCACATTATTCCACAGGGCATCCTGGAGAACTCCATCAAAATCACCAACGAGCCTCCCACAGGAATGCATGCCAATCTGCACAAAGCTCTAGATAACTTCACTCAGGTAATAAGTGGGAGGAAACTAAGTATCTTACAAAGAAACATACAGAGAATATGCTGCAGATAAGGCCTACATTGTTCGTATTCCACATAAAAACTTCCAGAGCTTGTCTTCAAGGTGTAGCAACCATACAGGTTTCTGGGTAGATGTAAATATATGCTGCATGCATGCATACATGTGTATCACACACTGTAAACCATGCTGCATATGTATCACACATTTAAAGCATGCATATAATCCATATATTGTAAAATGTGTACATGCTATACACATTTTGCATTGTAAACTATGCATGCATATTAGAGATGTGAATCGTGTGATCGATCGTCTTAATGATCGATTTTGGCTGGGGGGGGAGGGAATCTGATCGTCGCGGTTTTTTTTTTTTTTTTTTAAATCGTTTAAATCGGGGGAGGGCGGGAAAACCGGCACACTAAAACAACCCTAAAACCCACCCCGACCCTTTAAAATAAATCCCCCACCCTCCCGAACCCCCCCAAAATGTTTTAAATTACCTGGGGTCCAGTGGGGGGGGGGGGTCCCGGTGTGATCTTCCACTCTCGGGCCACGGCTGCGTTAATATGCACTAGGGCCGTATTGCAAAATGGCGCCGGCCGTATTGCTGTATTGCAAAATGGCAATCACACCGGGACCCCCCCACTGGACCCCAGGTAATTTAAAACATTTTGGGGTGGTTCGGGAGGGTTGGGGATTTATTTTAAAGGGTCGGGGTGGGTTTTAGGGTTGTTTTAGTGTGCCGGTTTTCCCGCCCTCCCCCTTCCCCTCCCCCTCCCCCTCCCCCGATTTACGATTTTTGACGATAAATCGGGGGAATTCCTATTGTATCGCGCCTCTAACGATTTTTGACGATTTAAAATATATCGGACGATATTTTAAATCGTCAAAAAACGATTCACATCCCTAAATAAAAGCATGCTGTAAGTGTGCTGGACCCATCACACAATGTGTACTACTGAATGCATGCCTCATTCACATTGTATGCATTCCACACACTGCAAGAGGATAGTGCATACATGCACTGTGAACATACACACACAAAATATACTATTAATTTTTTTTAAATTTGATTTATATTTCACTTTTCAGCACTTCAAAGTGTGAAAGTGTGCTGCATGCATGTTAGTGCAGCATGTTTCTTGTATGCTAGAATTCTACAGGATAGTTCTCTATAAAGGGTAGCTTCTCTGCTCCTTGGTTTTTTGCTCAATCTGCTTCTCCCTGCCTGCTCATGCTACTCAACTACAACTTCTTTAGTAACATGAGAGCTGGAGGTCACTGGAAAGGATGCTATAACAAAGAATTCACCCAGCAAGCAAGGCAGTTCATTATGAATGCCAGCCATTCCCTGGGGAAATCCATAGCTGTGTGATTTATTCCCCAGTTCCAAAAAGAAGACTTTCTCTGGATCAATATGTATAATGAAATCTGGAAAATCAAACTCTTTGGTTTAAGAGTTTTAAGGGATTCACATTCAATAAATATAAATAATTAGCAATTATGCAGCATCTATTTGTTCTAAACATTAAATGCCCTCTAATTTGGAACACCTTGGTGGCAAATGAACTGCCAGGTTATCTCCATTAAAGAATTTGATTAAGTAGTGTACACATCTTACTTAAACAAACTCATGCCTGTCTTTAATGTGACTTCATTACTTGCAGTCTGAAGCTGCAGAGAAAGTGCTTTTGTCTTTTCAAAAATATACTGTCTCCTTTCTGGGGCTTTCCCCCATGCTATTATCTACTGTGAGCTCTTGACTGAGCACCAGAATCTGTGGGGAGATGTTTTCATACTTCTTTCTTTCTTTCCATCTGTCAGGCTACATTCCCAGTAAGAATTAATCAAACCCAGTAAAACATCTTAAAATCCCACTGAAATTAACAGACTGCAGTCTTTTAGGAGAAGAATGTGCATATTAATCATTCCCTAATTCAGAGGAACCTATGATCTTAAAGTGGTGATATATTTTAGGTACCATGGCATCTCTTGTCATATTCATTTGAGATGACTAGTAATGGTGACACTGGCTTTACATCAGTGTCTGAATCAGGGCTGCCAAACTCAAATTCTAAAATTTGTCATCATGGTTGTGGACAGATAAAGCCACCATATCTGATTACCCTAACAGCTTGGGCAGTTCTTCATGAAATGAGGTTTAATGCACAAGTATAAATCCCAGCCTGCTCAAAGACAGGCCCACTTAAAACATGCATGAGGCACAATTTTATGCACGTGTAATAAAGTCCATAGTTTTATTGGGGATTGAAGCCAAATCTGATGGTCATGCTGTCCCTTTACTGACTTTTGGGAAGTTTTTGGGTATCAGAAGTTTCCTCTCCCTGGTTCTGTAGCTGAATGCTTTTCCTGTGGGGTTTTCATTTGTAGTCTGCTTATCCATTGTTCTCTAACTGATATTCAGCATTCCTGTTCATCCGCAGATCAGTCCAGACTCATGGGTTTTTCATCCCTGCCAGCAGATGGAGACAGAAAAACGTTTCACTGACACTGTCCTATAACCTACCATGCCACCTGCGTTCCTCAGTATTTCTCTGTTTCCAGCAGATGGTAGAGGTGTAAAACCTGCAGTCTGGGAAAACAAAAAAAAGAACAGATGTATTTAAAGAGAAGAAAAAGATTTCCTCCCAGGAGGTTGCTAGGTCCTGGTGGGGCCATCCCTCCTGATCTGAGGTGGACAAGCAGGGAGTTGGTGACCCTTTAGTTGTCTCAGTCCTTTCTCCTTGGGGGTTGAAAGCTGGTGGTTCAGATTCCCTCTTCTCTAGGAGGACCTATTGGAAACCCCCCTGCAATTCTTCAGCTTCTTCTTCAGGGAAATAGCCACTTTTGTTGTTGTTATTAAAGGTTATTTAAAAAAAATAAGTTAAGTACTGCAGCAGTCTGAACTGGGGAAGGGTGTCCTGCTCAATGGTGCCAGCATAGCAGCAGCATCCGGGGACCCTGGCGAGGGTATGAGTGTACTTGCCATGACACATGGCTTCTAACCATGCAGTTGGGCCTGCAAGGGTTGAACGCAGGGGAATGGCATGCGGCAGTAGCTGCCGGTCTTGTGGCAATTCGTACGCTCATCTTTTGTGTGTAGGTCTCTGGTAGGGAAGACAGTTCAGGCGGGCTCCTCCAGTGTACAAAAAACAGTAGCAGTCCAAACAAGGGGCAGGCACATCTAAGGTGGCCACCAATTTTTTTCCCATCAGCACGGGAATGGAGACCATCTTGGCCTCAGGGGCAGCAGCAGCAGGTCCTTCTGGGGAGTCAGAAGATTCCCCTCTGTCATTGTCTCCTGCCATTCAGGGCCTTGAAGGAGGGCAGGAAGCTGCTTCTGAGGGAGAAGAGGACCTCCTGGGGAGGACTCTGAAGATTCCTCTGCTTTTTCTTCAGAGTTTGTGCTGCTCATGCACAAAGCTTATTTGGCCAGGAAACGGGTGAGCGGGGGATGTAGAAGTCTCAGTCTGAAAGGCTGCTTAGATTATGTCCCATGAAAAGACCCAAGGTTTCGCAGGGGAAGGGATCTGCATGTATTCAGAAGGTCCTGGGGCTGACAGCTTGCCAGAATAGCCCTGGAGAGGACTCTGAGGATTTGGTTCCGCTGGCAGACAATTCTCCTGGTGTGAATTCCATTTCCGACTTTTCTGATCTGGATGAGGTTCTTGAATTAGGTGCCTGTCACTGAAGGGAAAGATCCTAAAGTGGTGCACCTCTTCTGCAAAGAGCAACTGCAGCCCTTGATTCCCTATGTTCTGAAGAAGTTGGGGGATCAAGGAATCTGACCAGAAAGGTGTGGTCATGGAGAGCTTGAGGGACCTTTTCACAAATCAGTGAAGAAGTTGATGGTCAGAGAATGGGATACTCAAGAGACTGGCCTGAAGGTTGTCAGGGCAATGGCCAAGAAGACACACTCATGCTTTTAATGCTTCTGAAGGTGGACCTTTTTGTATCTGTGGTAACTAAGACCATCATTCCAGTGGCAGGTTCAACTGCACTGAAGGATGTGCGGGATCAGAAGTTGGAGGTTCATCTCAAGAAGATTTGTGAAGTGTCTGCATTAGGCATATGGGCTGCAGTTTGCAGTAGCTTTATGCAGAGGACTTGCCTACACTGGTTCCATTAATTGCAGGCCAAGGAGCCTGTGTCTGTATCTGCAGCAAAACAGGCAGAACATCTGGAGGCTGTGGTGGTGTATGTTGCAGATGCTTTATATGATCTCACCAGAGATCTTCTTCAAGAATTATGATGTTGACTGTATCGTCCAGGCATCTCCTTTTGTTAAGTAACTGGTCAGGGGATGTCTGGTTCAAGTCACAGTTGGGGGCTTTGCCTTTCAAGGGCAAACTTCTGTTTGGAGAGGACTTGGAAGAGCTGCTAAAGCATCTGGGAGAGACCAAATTGTCAGAGGACAAACCAAAGGGAGGAAAGATGTCTATTCCTGTGCATTCCCATTTTCGAGATAATAAGTGATTTCACAAAATAGGCCTCCTGTGGATACTCTAGTAAACTCAGTCCTGGGGCCAGTCCTTTCATGGTAAAAGGAAGCCAAACTGACAACCCTGGATAGGGATCTAGTGGAGCTAAGTCTTCGCAATGAAGTGAGGCCGGTCCACTCCTCTATTCCAGCAACTGGAGGTCATCTCACATTTGTTTTACGAGAGATGGGCCAAAATTATCACAGATCAGTGGTTCCTAAGTGGCATAAGAGAAGGCTATGCATTAAAATTTGCTCATCTAATCAGAGACACATTCATGGTCTCTCCTTGCACTCCACTTGCCAAAAGTGTGGCAGTGTAGGGGACCGTAGACTCTTTGAAGCCCCTGGGGGCCAGTGTCCCTGTTCCTATAGGGAGGCAGAGAAACAGGAAGGTATTCCATTTATTTTGTGGTGCCGAAAAGGAAGGGACCTTCTGTCCAATTTTAGATTTAAAGACGGTAATGCAGCTCTCAAGGTTCCCCGTTTTCGTACGGAGACTCTGCGCTCAGTCATTGCCGCAGTGTTCAAAGGAGAGTTTCTGGTGTCCCTAGATGTGGCAGAAGTGAATCTGCACATAGCAATCCAAACATAACACCAGAGGTTCCTACGGTTCATGGTTCTCAGGAAGCATTTTCAGTTTTGTGCCTTCCTTTCGAATTGGCGATGGCTGCACATACTTTCACCAAGGTGATGGTAGTGGTAGCAGCAGCTCCATGAAAAGAGGGCATGCTAGTCCACTCATATCTAGATGACTGGCTCATTCAGGCAAAGTCAGAGGTCCTCTGTTGGCAGTCAATGCAACAGGTTCTGCAGAAATTGAGATCCCTGAGCTGGGTTATAAATCTAGCGAAAATCCATCTTGCACCTTCTCAAGTTTTGGAATACATTAGGAGCCTGTTTTAACACCGGGTATCGCATGCTTAAGCATCAAATGCAGGTTTGCATTCTTTTAGGGCTTTCTGTGCCCAAGGTCTGGGACTACTTTTAGATTTTGGGCTCTATGGCATTGATCTTGAAGATGGTCCCTTGGGAGTTTGCTCATATGCAGCCTCTGCAGTGGGCTCTCCTTTCCTGTAGGAATCCATTGTTGGGGCAGTTTCATCTTCCGCTTCTACTCGGGGGGGAAGGGAGGTTACCAGGTTCAATTTTTCGCGGTGGTTTGCTCAGGCCTATCTGAGTCACAGAGTGAAGTTTAAGGTTCCAAAGTGACCACCAATGCCAGTCTCTTTGGTTGGGGAGTGGCATGCCAGGATCAGTCGGCTCAGGGCCAGTGGTTGAAGGAAGAGGCATTATGGTCTATCAATCGGTTAGAGATGAAGGTGGTATGTTTCGTGTTACTTGCCTTTCTGCCATGGTTATGCTGCCGGCCTGTATGAATTTTGTATGACAGTGCAATAACAGTGGCTTACATCAATCAGCAGGGAGGAACCAAGAGTCGAGCAGTGGCATAGGAAGCCAGGAGTTGCTTTGCTGGGCAGAGCAGCATCTGGCTCTGTTAGTGGCATCTCACATAGCAGGGGTGGACAACATACAGATGGATTTTCTCAGCTGGCAGCGGTTGGACTCCAAAGAGTGAGAACTGGCAAAGGAGGCAATGTGTTTCATTCAAGTCAGATGGAGCATTCTTCACATGGACTTAATGGTGTTTCAACAGAACACAAAAGTGCCTATTTTTTATAGTCACAGGCGAGAGTACGGGGCAGAAGGCATTGATGCCCTGATCCTATTCTGGCCTCGGGGGATTCTATTTTGTTTTTCTTCTGTGGCCACTGGTGGACAAGGTACTATGGGTGATAGAGAAACATCTAGGTGAGTTGATCCTTGTGGCCACAGCAATCATGGTTCATGGACCTGGTCAATATAGTGGTAGATGGGCCATTGAGGTTTGGTCATCAGCCAAAGCTGCTTCATCAGGGTCCAATATTTTCTGATCAGGTGGCTCACTTTTGTCTCGCAGCTTGGTTTTTGAAAGGAAGTGTCTAAGATGGAAGGGGTATTTGGAGGATGTCGTCATCACTTTGCTGCAGGCAAGAAGACCATCCATTTCCTTAGCCTATGTGAGGATTTTGGAGGGTCTTTGACTCCTGGTGTATCAGTCTGGGAGTGAAACCCACTCATGCTTTTGTTGCATACATTTTAACTTTTTTACAAGAAGGTTTGGTTAAAGGATTAGCCTTTAACTCCCTTAGGGTGCAAGTGGAAGCTTTGAGCCCTGAAGAAACCTAACCATATCCACGCATTCAGATGTGGTTAGGTTTCTTTAAGGAGCAAAGCATTTGTGTCCTCCAATGTGAAAGATATGTCCCTCTTGGAATCTTAATTTGGTCCTAAGGGGGGGATGTGTGCGGCTCCATTTGAACCTCTAAAGAGGTCACCCTAAAGGTAGTTTTTCTAGTGGAAATTTGTTTGGCCTGAAAAATTTCAGAACTTCTGGCACTGGCATGTAAAGATCCCTTTTTACAGATTTCGGACTCTGGGGTTTCATTATGTACGATACCCTCCTTTCTTCTGAAGATTGTGTCGGCGTTCCATTAGAATGAAATGGTGGAGCTTCTGGCTTTTCCAAATTTGGACTCATCCATGCTGCATGCGAAGGATTTGTGACTATTGGATGTGAGATGGGTGTTTTTGATATATCTCAGTCACTAATAGTTTCAAAATGTTGGATCATCTTTTTGTAATTTGTAGTGATCCAAGAAAATAGTTTAAGGCTTCCAAGTCGACTATTGCACGTTTAACTGAAGAAGGCTATAGGATCAGCTTGCATTTGTCGAGTCATCCTGTACCATATGGTTTAAGCGCTCACTCTAAGTGCTCTCAGATGGCCACCTGATGGAATTTTCAACAGGTGTCGCTTTGAGATTTGTCAGGTGGCTACTTAGAAATCATTGCACACTTTTGGCAGGCATTGTTGTTTGGATGTTTAGGCTCCAGAGATCATGGGCTTCGGTGAGAGTGTTCTACTGTCATGGTCCTACCTTGGTTAGGAAAGCTTGGGTACATCTGAACTAATGTGGATTTGAACAGGAAAGGAAAATTGGTTCTTACCTGCTAATTTTGTTCCTAGAATACCACAGATCAGTTCAGAGTCCCACCCTTTTGGGAGAGTCTGCTCATACGGACCCTTTTGGGAGAGTCTGCTCATACGGGCAGTTGTATATATAACAAAGAATTGAGAGTTTAATGATGTTTTCCTTTTGTTATTATTGGAATGGATTTTCCATTTCAAGACTTCACCTTTCCCCTGCTCATTAAGCGGGTTTAAGTCAATTTAATTAGGGTTTTCTATTTATTTATCTTGGCTTGGGTACAGGTGAATACTGAGGGACTGCAGGTGGTGTGCTAGGTTATAGGGCAGTGTCAGTGAAACTTTTTTCTCTGTCTCCATCTGCTGGCAGGGATGCAAAACCCAGGAGTCTGGACTGATCTGTGGTATTCCAGGAACGAAAATTAGCAGGTAAGATCCAATTTTCCTTTCTTTTTATATCCCTGCTCTACTAATCATGTTAAGGATCTCTGAAGTAAAGATAAAGGTCCCCTGGGTGGATGATGTTTCTGAGTCGGGCTCCAAGGGCCTCCCTTCAGACAATTCTCCTTCAGAGGAGTGAAGGAAGTCTCCGCCTGAGGACTTGACCTTCACAGGGTTTGTGAGGGTGATGGAAGAAGCCATCCCTTTTCAGTTTTTGATGGAGGAGGATGCCAGGCACAAAATGCTTGAGATCCTCTAGTTCATGGAGCCTCCTAAGGAGGTCATGGCGTCCTGGTACACAAGATCCTTAAGGAATTGCTGATGATGATATGGGAACACCCCCTCACAGTGCCTCCCATGAATAAGAAGGCAGGCAGGGTTTACTTCATGCAGAAGGCTGCCAGCTTCAAAAAGCATCAGCTACCCCACCATTCAGTGGTGGTCGAATCTGCCCTCAAGAGGCCCAAGCGCTCTCGGATCCATTCCTCTGCATCCCTGGGGAGGACCATAGAGTGATGGATGCTCTAGGGAGGAAAGTATTTCAAGGCACCATGCTTTTGCCCGCATTTCCGCCTACCAGCTCTACATGAGCCAGTACTCGCAGGATATCTGGAAGCAGGTGCAGGAGGTGACTGAGGAGCTGCCTCAACAGCAACAGGATACCCTCATGTTGCTGGTGCATTAGGGCTTGGAGTACAGAAAACATGAGGTCTGTGTGACCTACGATGTTTTCGAGATGGCACCGAGAGTCTCTGCAGCAGGAATCTGCGCCCGCAAAATGGCATGGCTGTGGGCCTCAGATCTCTAACCAGAGGTACAGAAAGGACTCACTTACATACCGTGTACTGGAGAGAGGGAGACGACCACCAAGAAACCCTCCAGCAACTCTCCACCAGTACTCTAGACCCATCCTCCTCATTCAGGAGGCCAGCAAGACTGGGACCAAGGAAGTACTATCCTTTGCCTCCTCGTTCCCATCAAGACTATCGGGGTTCCTGCAGCCTTCCCAGGCAGCAGATAGTACCCCCCCAAGCGCCAGTCGGCTTCTCAGTCGTGGATGGGGTTTTGACTGGGCCACAGGGAACGTAACTCTGCAGGGATTTACCCATACCTGGGTTGATAGACCCTCCGGTCAGAGGCAGGCTGCGATTCTTTGTGAACCAGTGGACCAGTATAACCTCGGACCAGTGGGTTCTGTCCATCATCCGCCAAGGGTTCCAATTGAATCTATTGGGTGCCCCACCAAATAGATGGGCAATTTTCAAAGAACCCTTTTCCATGGGTAAAAAGTTATTTCACTCAAGGAAATGATTGATTTGTACTCTCTTAGCATTTCTTACTTCTACACCATCTTTTGAATAGTGCAGTATTTTTTTTGTTGTTATAACTAAGGGGTCGATTTTAAAAGGAGCGCACACGCATCCATGTGCGCACAGTTCCTGGTATGTGCACATATATGAGGCTATTTTATAACATGCACGTGTCGATGTGCGCATGTTACAAAATACGGGTCCTGAGTGCACATGTGAGCCAAATTTTCATGTCCATGCGTTCATATGCGGGCGGGTGGCCTGCTGTGTGCGGGGGGGGAGGGGGGGAAGAATTTT
Organism: Rhinatrema bivittatum; assembly: GCF_901001135.1. Lineage (NCBI taxonomy): Eukaryota > Metazoa > Chordata > Amphibia > Gymnophiona > Rhinatrematidae > Rhinatrema > Rhinatrema bivittatum. The sequence continues at coordinate 305,148,433 of NC_042618.1, forward strand.
TGAAAAATATGCACGTCGACACAATCAGGCCCCCCCAGTTCCCTCCCAGTCCACTTCAGTTACAGAAAGACTAGGAGGAAACTTTCTTACCTCTAACCCTATCCTTCCTCCCTCTTCCCCTCTCCGCTCCTAAACCTACGCTAACTATCTCTAAATTTTTTATTTTGTTACTTACTGCTCCTCTGGAGCAGAAGTAGTCTCTACTCGCCAGCCAGCTGCCGGTGCGCACTTCTCCGGGACAGTGTCGAATGGCGCTGTCCTGGCCTGCCTCCCCCCAGCCCAGCCCCACCCAGATGACACCCCCGGCCTGCCCCTTTTGCAGGGCCCCGCACATCTACACGTAACCTCCCGTTTTTATGCGCTCGGCCCTTTTAAAATTGGGCCTTAAGAGCATAATACTGTGCAGGATGACTTTATTTATGGATAATTAATAATCCCCTTGTTTTACTTTTTAAATCCACCTTTATATTGTGAACTATAATTACCTGCATCATGTATATGTTTATTCTTCATTTTATGTTTTTATGTATTTTTCCCTTTTCATTGCTTGCCTGATGCAACCAGCCTTTTTTCCTTAATTTCTGACTTTGGGAATTTTGAATATATCAATTAAAAAAAAAAGAATAACTTCCTTTCATTAAAAAATATTAGTTTTGAAGTTGGGCTAATCTTAAACTGTTGCCAAATTAGCAACCACACAGGCTTCCCCACCCACTCAAGAGCAGTGAAAGAACTGATTCAAGTTTCTCAAATTGGTACCTAGCATGTTGTTGTCTAGAGCACACACTTCTAGTATCCATCCTTGGAAAAGGACGCAGTCCAAAAATATATGCATGAGGTTCAAAATTTCACTGTAGATGTCTGTGGCAAATTTTGCAAATATCCTTAAACTGACTTCTTGTTTGCCAGGCCAGCACCTTGGCCCTCAATTGAATCTCGCATTTTTCCCCTTAATTGGTTAACAACATCAAGCGTTAATTTATGAAATGGAGTTTGATCGGATGTCCATTGAAATAAATGGAATCCTGCAGCTTTCCAGGTCAATGATACAGTGTTAATGCAAAGGTTTTGAGTGGGTTCTCATTCTCACAGGACAAGCAGGATGGTAGTCCTCACATATGGGTGACATCATAGGATGGAGCCCAATCACGGAAAACTTTTGTCAAAGTTTCTAGAGCTTTGACTGACACCTACTGGGTATGCCCAGCATTGCACTAAACCTGCAGCCAGCAGGGGTCCCCCTTCAGTCTTCTTTTTTCCATGCAGCAGTAGCCACGCGGGTTAAGGAGCTCCACAGAGATTCCTGACAGGAATTTTCCTCATGGAATTACTAAAAACTTTCATACCCCACAGGGGTCCCTCCTTCCAATTTTTGACTCCGTGGTACTCCGGTAAGTTTTTACCCATTTTCGGTCGATTCCTGTTGAGTTTGGCCCTCGCGGCCTACTGGCCGTCGACCGTACCGCGGCTCAATTTTTTCAGAGGCCATGGCGTCGAGGTTCCGTCAGTGCCCGGACTGTACTCGTACCATGTCCATAACAGACCCTCATAAAGTCTGTGTAATGTGTCTTGGGTGCGAACATGATGTCTTGACCTGCACTAAATGTGCCTTAATGACACCTAAAGGTCGCAAGGCCAGAATGGAGAAGATGGAACTTCTCTTCCGTTCTCAAACCCCGACGCCGTCCATTGCATCGACGTCGTCCGAACCGGCACCGTCCACTTCGCACCAGTATCGGCCACCGGACGGTGACCGTCCAGCGTCGACGACTTCTCGGCCTTTGACTACCTCTACCCCCCCTCAGGACCGAGGGGATCGTAGAGAGAAACATCGGCATCGACACCGGAAGTCTCGGACCATCGATGAAGGAGTCATCGACCTTGCCATCGTCCAAGCCGCCGTCGAAGAAACCCCGTCCAGAAAAGGCACCGACCCTTTCTGCGACCGGGTCACCGAGGCAACCCTCACCCGGGCAGGTATCGGGAGCCGCGACTCCACCTTTAACGGTTGTCCCTCCGGCTATGCCTCTGCCTCCTTCTTCCCTTCCAGAGCCGGGGCTGCTTGCTCCAGGTCTCCATGAAGAACTGGACCGGATGGTTCAGGAGGCCATTAATAAGGCAATACACAGACTCCAAGGTCCCCCGGCGCCGAAATCTGTGCTGGTCGCGGAACTGACCATCGATCCCATTCCGGTAGTATTGGCACCTCTGCTTTCGAAGATGGAAGTGCTTATAGCCGCTTTTCCACCGATGGATCCTGGGTCACCGATGGCTCCGGTGCCTTCCCCGCTTACTCTGTCATTGGGAGGAGAAACACCGTTCTGCATTCCGCCGTGTCCTGCCAATGCCTCAACCATCGATGCCGATGCACCCCTCGGCACCACCGATACATCCATCAATGCCCTCGATGCCTTCATCTGTGCCTCCAGTACTTCCCTTGATGCCTTCGGAGCCTAGACCGGGAATACTATCGTCCCATACTTCTCAGGTTCCTAGAGGGGCAGGTGCTGATCCCTATGACACCTGGACCGACGATTCTTCTCAAGACACCGATGACTTGCCATCGCCACCTTCTCCTACTGAAAGCAGGAAGCGTTCTCCTCCAGAGGGACGTATCCTTCATAAAATTTGTGAAGGAAATGTCTGAATTGGTTCCCTTCCAATTGCAGACTGAACAAGATGACAGACATCAATTGATGGAGCTGTTACAATTCCTGGATGCTCCCAAGGAAATAACCTCCATCCCTATTCACCAGGTTCTTTTGAATCTCCTCAAAAAGAACTGGGAACACCCTGGTTCTGTTGCTCCAGTCAACAGAAAAGCTGATGCCACTTATTTGGTCCAGTCAGCCCCAGGATTCCAGAAAACTCAGCTGGATCACCAATCTGTGGTTGTAGAATCTGCCCATAAAAGGGCAAAAAGATCAAAACCCCACTCTTCCTTTCCCCCAGATAAGGAACAGAAATTCCTGGATGCCATTGGCCAGCGTGTCTTCCAGGGATTGATGCTTATCTCTCGGATCGCCTCCTACCAGCTGTATATGACCCAGTTCAACAGGGTCTTATTCAAGCAGATACAGGACTTTGCAGAGTCCCTGTCTCAGCAATTCCAGGAACAACTTCTAACCCTAGTACACAAGGGTTTTGATGCAGGGAAGCATGAAATAAGATCCTCTTATGATATCTTTGACACCACTTCCAGGGAATCTGCAACTGCTATTTCGGCAAGAAGATGGGCCTGGCTTAAGTCTTCGGACTTGCGCACTGAAGTACAAGACAGATTAACTGATCTGCCCTGCATAGGAGGCAATCTGTTTGGCGAACAGATTCGGCGGATGGTGGCGGAACTCAAGGACCATCATGAAGACCCTTCGCCAGCTCTCTCTGATGCCCTCTGAGTATTCCTCCAAACAGACATTCAGGAAGGATACTAAAAAGTCATTCTTCCATCCAAAGAAATCCTATCCACCACCGTCTAGAACTCGTTCCACGAGACCTTTCCAAAAAGCCCAGTCTCGTCAACCTCGTAAACAAAAGCCACAAGCAGCTCCTCAGCCGGGCCCTGCTTCCGGTTTTTGACTCCTGCATAGAGAGCAGCAGCCAGTTTCCACTGCCTCAGATACCAGTGGGAGGTCGATTGTGCCATTTCAACAACAGATGGCACACAATTACTTCAGACCAGTGGGTCCTTGCCATAATCTCTCAAGGTCATCGCCTGAACTTTCTCTCCATTCCACCGGACTCCCCACCTCTACCGACGTGGAGAACATCCGACCACTCACTACTCCTGGAGCAGGAGTTTTCACTCCTCCAGTCCAGAGCAATAGAACCAGTGCCTTACTCACAACAAGGCCTAGGATTCTATTCTCTGTACTTTCTAATCCCCAAAAAATCAGGCGGCGTTCATAAAATTCTGGACCTACGTGCCCTCAACAAGTACCTCCATCAAGAAAAGTTCAAGATGGTAACCTTGGGTTCCCTCCTTCCTCTTCTGCAAAGAGGAGACTGGCTCTGCTCTCTCGATCTCCAAGATGCATACACACACATTGCGATAAATCCATCTTATCGCAGGTTCCTGAGATTTCTAGTAGGCCCCAAGTACTGTCAATACCGAGTGCTCCCATTCGGCCTGGCATCTGCACCACGAGTCTTCACCAAGTGCCTCGTAGTAGTAGCAGCAGCCTTCCTCAGGACTCAAGGTGTTCACGTCTACCCCTATTTAGACAATTGGTTGATCAGGGCTCCCACTCAGCAAGCTGCTCTGTCATCCCTACGTCTTACTTTTACACACTCTGATTTCGCTAGGATTTCTAATCAACTATGCAAAATCCTGCTTAGTCCCATCTCAAACTTTATCATTCATAGGGGCAGACTTGAACACCTTGCAGGCCTCAACAGCGAGCTCTCACTCTCATCTCTCTCGCACACCAGCTACAGTCTCAGCGCCGTACGATTGCACGCCACTTCCTCATCCTACTGGGACACATGGCATTCTCAGTACAGGTTACCCCAATGGCCCGCTTGGCCATGAGAGTCATGCAGTGGACTCTAAGGTCACAATGGACTCAATCCGTCCAACCTCTTATCGACCACTGTCCACATCACCGACTCACTCCGTCAGTCTCTAGCCTGGTGGAAAAATCAGATCAATCTCCTCCAAGGCCTGCCCTTCCAGGCTCCAGACCCTCAAATAATTCTCACCACCGATGCTTCCAACCTCGGCTGGGGAGCCCATGTGGCCGACTTGCAAACACAAGGAGCTTGGTTTCCAGAGGAAGCCAAACACCAAATCAATTTCCTGGAGCTGCGAGCAATCAGATATGCTCTCAGGGTCTTTCAGGATCGCCTTTCCAATCAGGTCATCCTGATTCAGAAGGCAACCAGGTGGCCATGTGGTACATCAAAAACAGGGAGGGATGGGCTCCTACCTAGTGTGTCTCAGGAAGCTGCACAGATATGGGCGGAGGCCGTCTCCCACTCGATGTACCTCAGGACCACCTATTTGCCGGGCGTGGACAATGTGTTGGCGGACAACCTAAGTCGCGCTTTCCATCCGCACGAGTGGTCCCTCAACCCCACAGTAGCGGACTCCATATTCCAACGTTGGGGTCATCCTCGCATAGACCTCTTTGCATTACCTCAAAACCACAAGGTAGAGAACTTTTGCTCTCACTCGCAGCCAACACTCTCAGCCAAGAGATGCGTTCTCCCTCTCATGGGCAACCGGTCTCCTATATGCATTCCCTCCACTTCCACTTCTCTCGAAGACTCTCGTGAAGTTACATCAGGACGAGGGATGCATGATCCTGATAGCACCTCACTGGCCTCGGCAAGTGTGGTATCCAATACTTCAGGATCTCTCCATTCGCAGGCACATTCCCTTGGGAAAGGACCTGCTTCTGATCACTCAGAATGGCGGGTGCCTACGCCACCCCAATCTTCAAGCTTTGTCCCTGACGGCCTGGATGTTGAAAGGTTAATTCTTCAGCCACTTAACCTTTCGGAGCCAGTTTCCTGTGTCCTGATTGCTTCCCGGAAGCCTTCCACGAGAAAGTCTTACCTGTACAAATGGAACAGGTTTAAGTCATGGTGTTCTTCTTAATCCTTTGATCCCTTTACCTGTTCCACCACGAAGTTTCTAGACTATCTCTGGCACTTGTCAGAATCAGGTCTAAAAACTTCCTCCATCAGAATGCATGTCAGTGAGGTGGCCGCCTTCCATAAAGGTGTCGGGGACGTTCCTATTTTGGTACAACCCTCCTCTGCGTCCTCTGGCCCCTTCCTGGGACCTCAACCTGGTTTTAGGTCGGCTCATGAAACCACCATTTGAGCCTCTCCAATCCTGTGATCTTCGCTTTCTCACATGGAAAGTGATTTTTCTTCTGGCGATAACATCTGCTCGCAGAGTTAGTGAGTTACAGACCCTAGTTACCTATCCGCCTTACACTAAACATCTGCAGGACCGGGCAGTACTCCACACTCACCCTAAGTTCTTGCCTAAGGTAGTATCGGAGTTTCACATTAATCAATCCATTATACTACCTACCTTCTTTCCCAGGCCCCACTCCAATCCAGGAGAACAGGCTCTGCATGCCCTTGACTGCAAACGGGCTCTAGCCTTCTATCTGACCGTACAGCCGCCCACAGGAAAAGCACTCAATTGCTTGTCTCTTTCCATTCCATCAAATTGGGGCAGCCTGTGGGTAAGCAGACTCTCTCCTCCTGGTTAGCAGACTGCATATCCTTTTGCTATCAGCAAGCAGGCATTCCACTTCAAGACCGTGTTAAGGCACAATCTGTGAGGGCCATGGCGACTTCAGTAGCGCACCTATGCTCGGTGCCGCTTCCTAACATTTGCAGGGCTGCTACCTGGAGTTCTCTCCATACCTTTACAACCCCTTATTGCTTAGACAAGGCCGGAAGACAAGATTCCATCTTCGGCCAGTCTGTCTTGCAGAACCTTTTTACTACTTGATGTACCAACACCCTTCCGCCTGCCCGTTAGGGTTCAGGATGTCCTCTACCAAATTCCACCCCAGTCCTTGTGCCTATTGCACATCTTAGGTATATTTGGTGCATTTCTCGGACATCCTCAGTTTGGTACACACCCATATGTGAGGACTACTATCCTGCTTGTCTTGTGAGAAAGCAAATGTTGCTTACCTGTAACAGGTGTTCTCACAGGACAGCAGGATGTTAGTCCTCACGAAACCCGCCCGCTGCCTCGCGGTGTTGGGTTTGTTACGTTTTCTTATTTTATTTTTCGGCACTTCCTGTAGCTTTAAACAAGACTGAAGGGCACCCCTACTGGCTGCAGGTTTAGTGCCATGCTGGGCATGCCCAATAGGTGCCAGTCAAAGTTTTAGAAACTTTGACAATTGTTCTGTGATTGGGCTCCATCCTATGATGTTACCCATATGTGAGGACTAACATCCTGCTGTCCTCTGAGAACACCTGTTACAGGTAAGCAACATTTGCTTTATTCACAATGGAAATTTTCAAAAAACCCATTTATTTGTGTAAATGGGCCTTTTAAAAATTACCCTGGGAGTTGTAGATGTTAAAGTACACGCAGAAGCAATTTTGTGTTTACTTTTACGTGTACTAGAAAGAGGTGTTCTCATGGGCAGAGTTGGGGGTGGGAAATTCATTTTTGCACATACTTTAATTTTTCGAAGGTATGAGTGTAAATGTTTGCATGGATATTTTACACTTGCTCTCTAGCAGATGTAAATGTGTTCGCCTCTGCCATGCTAAGGTATGGTTAGGGCTGTTCAGCTTGGAGAAGAGACGGCTGAGGGGGGATATGATAGAGGTCTTTAAGATCATGAGAGGTCTTGAATGAGTAGATGTGAATCAGTTATTTACACTTTCAAATAATAGAAGGACTAGGGGGTATTCCATGAAGTTAGCAAGTAGCACATTTAAGACTAATCGGAGAAAATTCTTTTTCACTCAACGCACAATTAAGCTCTGGAATTTTTTGCCAGAGGATGTGGTTAGTGCAGTTAGTGTATCTGGATTCTAAAAAGGTTTGGATAAGTTCTTGGAGGAGAAGTCCATTAACTGCTATTAATCAAGTTTACTTAGGGGCGGATTTTCAGAGCCCTGCTCGCGTAAATCCGCCCAAAACCGGGCGGATTTAGGCGAGCAGGGCCCTGCGTGCCGGGAAGCCTATTTTACATAGGCCTCCCGGCGCGCGCAGAGCCCCGGGACTCGCGTACGTCCCGGGGTTCTCGGAGGGGGGCGTGTCGGGGGGCGGGGCCGGAGCGCGCGGCGTTGCGGGGGCGTGTCGGCAGCGTTTTGGGGGCGGGTACGGGGCGTGGCTACGGCCCGGGGGCGTGGCCGCGCCCTCCGTACCCGCCCCCAGGTCGCGGCCCGGCGCGCAGCAGGCCCGCTGGCGCGCGGGGATTTACGTCTCCCTCCGGGAGGCGTAAATCCCCCGCCAAAGGTAAGGGGGGGGTGTAGACAGGGCCGGGGGGGTGGGTTAGGTAGGGGAAGGGAGGGTAAGGTGAGGGGAGGGCAAAGGAAAGTTCCCTCCGAGGCCGCTCCGATTTCGGAGCGGCCTTGGAGGGAACGGGGGGAGGCAGCGCGGCTCGGCGCGCGCAGGCTATACAAAATCGATAGCCTTGCGCGCGCCGATCCAGGATTTTAGTGGATACGCGCGGCTCCGCGCGTATCTACTAAAATCCAGCGTACTTTTGTTTGCGCCTGGAGCGCAAACAAAAGTAGGCTGTTCGCGCTCGTCTGAAAATCTACCCCTTAGGGAATAGCCACTGCTATTAGTTGCATCTGTATCATGGGATCTTTTTAGTGTTTGGGTAATTGCCAGGTTCTTATGGCCTGGTTTGGCCTCTGTTGGAAACAGGATGCTGGGCTTGATGGACCCTTGGTCTTGACCCATCATGGGAATTTCTTATGTTCTTATGTGTAGTCCTGCTAGTTTTCAAAGTGTACTTATGCACATCAACCCTAATTTTCAAAATGGACTTAAATACTGTGCACACGGACTTCAGCCTTATGTGGGCTGTTGTAAAATTGGGCTCATTATTCTAAATGATTCAGAAGAGTACACTGATGTAGCATGTCATATCATGTAACACATCTAGTAGTGTGAGATCGCAGCTGACTCATGTCCCATGTATTTTTTATTGACTGAGCTCTGTCTCTCTCTCTCTGCCCATTTCTCCCTTTTTGTTCCTCCATTTCTCTGTTCAGGACACTCTGGAGATGTGTGCCCGAGAAAGTGAGTTTAAGAGCATATTGTTTGCCCTGTGCTACTTCCATGCAGTGGTGGCAGAAAGGCGAAAGTTTGGTCCCCAGGGCTGGAACCGTTCCTACCCTTTTAATACTGGAGATCTCACCATATCTGTCAACGTACTATACAACTACCTAGAGGCCAATGCAAAGGTGTGTGACATGAAAGAATCATTCATTCAAATTAGCTTTTGAATACCTAGGATAAAATTTAAAGCAGCTAATGCAAGGTTATAGTATATATTAGCAGTTCAAAATACTTTCTGGCATTGTAATTACTCTGCTTAATTCCCTGTACCAATATTCATTGCTGCTGCCTGTGCTGTACATTGTTTTGAACCAATGTGTTAGAAAAGATTGCATTACTGCTATCTGTGTTGTATCTATTCTGTGCTGAGACAATAATGGAGTGTTGTTTATAGAGGGAAATCTTACACTACGGCTCTCTGGGTTTACCTGCTTTGTTGTGTGGTAGTATGTGTGAAGGAAGCTTGTACTGCTGCTTCCTCTGTTGTGCATGTTCTGTGGTGGGCTGTTTGTGTTCTTAGTTGCTAATCACATTGGGGCCAATGCAATAAAAAGCGCGGAAAGCGGGTGCTGTAAAGTCAGCTCCCGCTTTCTTATCGTGCGCATGGCGCCCGCAATGGGGGCACCATGCTAACCCAAATTAGTGGGTTGCCACATAGAATGTGATTAGCAACTAAGAACTCTACCCCATCTTAGAATGAGGCTGATGCAATACAATGCACTCAGCCAAGTGCACTGTACAACCTGCACTCGGACGCGGGTTAAATAGGCGCTAATCCACCTCCTAATGCAATAGTGGGATTAGAGCTTATTTAACGCGCGTCCAACACAGAGTGAATGAAATAGCCCTCATCACATGCAAATGCATGTGAATGAGGCTATTACTCATTCACTCCGCATTAAAAAAAAAAGTGTGCATCTCAGACGCACATTTAGCTCTCAGATATTAACGCCTGCCTGGAGCAGGCATTAATAGTTGAGCGCATGTAAAAGAAGTACAAAAATGCAGAAATGAATGCTTTCTGTGCTTTTTTTTTTTTTTTACTTAAAAAAACCAAAAACCTCGGCAGACCGCCGACTTATGAAGACCGACACCAGTAAACTCGGCATCGTCTGCCAGTAATGAAAACGGATGCCGATTACTAGCAGACGGCCGGCTATGAAAACCGATGCCGAGTTTACCGGCGTCTGTCTTCATAAGTCGGCAGTCTGCAGAGATTTTTGGGTTTTTTTTAAGTAAAAAAAAAAAAAAGCACAGAAAGCATTTGTTTCTGCATTTTTGTACTTCTTTTACATGCGCTCAGCTATTAACGCCTGCTCCAGGCAGGCGTTAATATTTGAGAGCTAAATGTGCGTCTGAGATGCACACTTTTTTTTTTAATGCAGTGTGAATGAGTAATAGCCTCATTCACATGCGTTTGCATGTGATGAGCGCTATTTCATTCACTCTGCGTTGGACGCGCGTTAAATAGGCGCTAATCCCCCTATCGCATTGGGGGTGGATTAGCGCCTATTTAACCCGCGTCCGAGTGCAGGTTATACAGTGCACTTGGCTGAGTGCACTGAATTGCATCGGCCTCATTCTATGATGGGGTAGAGTTCTTAGGTGCTAATCACATTCTAAATTGTTTCCAGTTTGAATTTCACCCTAGACAAAATACCAATATCCTGCTGCTCTCAAGCCTGGATGTCTTTCAGTGCGGATTCAGTGCAGGCACCAATATATATTTTATTTTTTGACATCTCGGCAGCATTTGATACTAATGATAATTGCATCCTACTGACACAATTGAAAAGTTTGGGCATTTCAGATGTAGTGGAGTGGTTTATTTCTTACATAATGGACTATGTTCAGAGAGTTATAGTTGGATTTATTGCTTCTCGACTGTCCTTGAGCATTGGAGTACTGCAGGGCTCTGCCTTGATGGCCATGCTTTTCAACCTTTATTTATTCCCTCTTTAAAAGATCCTGGCTGATCTCAATGTTGTTTGCCACTTTTATGAGGACAATAAAGAGTTCTTGTGTTCCTGTCCCTCCATCCACCACCTTTTTTTGAGACCTTTGCAAAAGTTGTCAGTTGCATAGTGTTGAATAGAACACAGTACAAAGGAATCGAAGCTCTGGTGCTGCTGTGGACTTGAGGGGTTCTTCTTTGTCTTCCCTCCTCTGAATGACCAGGGATTACAGTGGATAGAGAAACATCCACACAATGTGATCCTGGTAGCTCCAGAGTGGTCACATTGACCATGTTTCCCAGATCTGATCAACATGGCCATAGACGAGCCCCTGAGGTTCAGACGTCAGTCGACTGTTTTCCACCAGGACTCAATATTTTTGGGTCAGATGGCTCACTTCTGTCTCGCAGTTTCGCTTCTGAGAGGAGACAACTGAGATGGAGGGGTTTTTCCAAAGCGGTTAGTTCCATCTTTCCATCCTTGACATATATGCAAATTTGGAGGATCTTCGAGTCGTGGTCTGCTGTTCACAGAGTGCAGCCTCAGTCTGAACAGGCTATGGTGTCGCATATTTTGGCTTTTCTACATAAAGGTTCTGGTCAAGGGACTGGCTTTTAACGCTGAGTGTCCTGGTAGCGACATTGGGTTGTCTCAAGGGTAAGGTGCAAGGGTATCCTCTGTCTGCACATCTGGACACTTTATGGTTCCTTCAGGGAGCTAAGAAAGTACAACCTCAAGTGTGGAACGTTTGTCCATCTTGGAATCTGAATCTAGTCCTTAGAGGATTGTGTGAGGCTCAGTTTGAACCACTAAAGAGAGCTATGATTAAAGACTTGACTGTTAAAGTGGTTTTCTTGGTGGCTATTTGTTCAGCCAAGAGAATTTCAGAGCTCTAGGTGCTGTCATATCAAGATCCCAATCTACAGATGTCTGATTCGGGGGTATCTTTATGCATAGAGCCTTCTTTTCTGCCTGAGGTAGTCTCGGTTTTCCAGCTTTTATGGATTTGGATTTCTCTACGCCTCATGCAGGGAAGTGTAGGCTCTTAGATTGGAAGCATGCATTACTGAGGTATCTAAAGGTCACTTATGATTTCCATAGATCGCATCACCTCTTTGTAGATTATATCACCTCTTTGTACTGAGGAGTGGTCCAATAAGTCGTCTAAGGCTACAATTGTACAGTGAATGAACAAAGCGATCAAGTCAGCTTACATTTCTAAAAGGCGCCTGCTACCGGGGAGTTTAGGGACAAAATTGATGCGTTCTCAGGTGACTTATTGGGCTGAGTCACAACAGGTGTCTCCATGAAATTTGCTGGGTGGCTACTGGGAAGTCATTGCCCACTTTTGTTAGACATTATCACTTGTATATCGGGGCTCTGGCTTCCATGTGCTTTAGTGAGAGTGTTCTAAGAGCGGAACTCTCCACGTCCCACCCGAGTTAAGGGAAGCTTAGGTATATCCCAGGAATCTAGATAGATCTGGGTACGTACAGGGAAAGGAAAATTGGTTCTTACCTTCTAATTTTTGTTCCTATACTACCACGGATCAGTCCAGAGACCCACCCATTTACTGGAGGGGAGAGTCTGCCGCTTATACTGTTGCTTTGTAAATAGTGCGTTGGAGGTTTTCAATGCTGATCGCTTATGTTAAATTTGGGAAATGAGTTTTCCATTGTCTTTTTGGGCAACTTCACCTTCTTCTGGCATGTTGGAGGGGAGCGAGTTTGCTTAGAAGCTTGCTTAGAAATTTATGGTTGTTGTCATTTTGGCTTGAGTACAGGTCAATACTAAGGGACTGTGGGTGGCACAGTGGGTTATGTATAGTGTCAGTGAAACTTTCTCTGTTTCCATCTGCTGTCAAGGAGGCAGAACCCAGGAGTCTGGACTGATCTGCGGTTAATAGTTCGTTATGGAACAATAGGCTGGTCTCAAACGTTGGCAAAGCAGAAATTTTGATCTTACTGCAATTTGCATCAGATGTAATCACTGAAACATTTCATTTTGAGGAGTACGATGTTCCCATACAGTATCTCAGCAGGTGAGTAATTTAGACGTGTCACTATCTTTACCCTACCAAGTAAAGAATGTGCTTAGGAAATCCTTTTTAAAATTCTCTTGTAGAGGCTATAACCATTTTTACCCTCGGACAGTTTCAGAATTGTTTTGCAGGCATTTGTGCTCAATTATTTAAAATGTTACAGAACTCAGCTGCCAGGATTTTGACAAATACAAAAAAGAGGGATCACATCACTCCAATCCTGTACCACCTCCACTGGCTCCCCATCAAATATAGAATTATATACAAAGTACTAACCATCATACACAAAAACTTACATAATCTTGCCCCACTCGATCTCACTTTCCAGATTCGCCCTAAATACTCCACCAGACCTTTGAGAAGAGCTTACCTTAGTACCCTCTTCGTCCCTCAAGCTAAAACATCTCTAAGAAAAAGGGCCTTTTCTACCGCTGGTCCCTCTAACTGGAACACTCTCCCTCCTGACCTCCGACAAGAGATTTGCCCTATCTCCTTTAAGAAAAAACTTAAAACTTGGTTATTCAAGCTTGCCTTTCCAGAACCATCTTGTTAGCTTAAAGCTTTCTCTACATCTCTTACTACACTTCTCTGTTTATTTCTCTCCCTTATATGGTTTGATCTGTTATTAATCTTAGTCTTTTTCATTTATTCTGGTTCCCTCTGAAGAGACCCTTAGTCACTCTTTTGACTTTCCCTTTTATTTTATTTTTTGATTTATTTATTTTATTTTTATTTTATTTTATGTTATTATTTTATTCTATTTCATTCCATTTATGTCTTCCGCTTTTCCCCACTCCTTTTTATACATACCTTCTCCCTAACTAAGCCTAGTACAAGAACAACAAATTTTGAATTATACATTTACTGGACTTTTATCACTTATGACCTTCATTACTATGTAATCCAATCCAATTCTTATCTACCTTGATTACTATGTAATTTAATTTGTATATTTAGTTTTTCTTCTCATTGACTATTACTTAAAGTTGCTTAAATGTTCATTGTTCCATGTAAGGCCGTCTGGCAAGTTTTTGTTCTTTGTAAACCGGTTTGATTTGCATCTAATGTAGGAAGATCGGTATAAAAAAACAAAAAATAAATAAATAAATACATTTTCCATCATTAGAACCCTGCAAATTGTCTAAAACACTGCTATGAGATTTTTATCTGGTACCAAACTAAGAGATCATTGGTTCCCTATTCATTTTCAGATCTGCTTCAAAATCTTGATGTTAATTCATAAGGCTATAAACTCTGAAGCATTGTTCCCTTTTGAAACTATATAGACTTCTTTATCCATTAAGGTCTTCCAGTCAGAATCATTGGATGTGCCTTCCTTGAAACTGTTGCACTTAGCAGAAATGAGAGAGATAACTTTTTGAATAACAGGTCCCCAGCTTTGGAATTTGATTTCACTGCATCTAATTGCTAAGACCTGTCTGTAAACATTTAGAAATCAATTGAAAGCATTTTTGTTTCTCCAAGCTTTTGGACAGCAGGGTCAAAATCATTAGGAGCCTGGGCTTTTGAAGGTCCTCACAATTTGTCTGCTATGTGATACTGCTATAGAGCATATTGTTTAATTGGTAATGTTTGATTTTTATGACTGTTTTACTTGTACACCATGTAGGACATTGAATACAGTGGTTATTAAATGTTTTAAATAAATAAATACATAAATAGTGTGAATGGGGAAGGTTTACACTACTGCTGTCCATGCTGCACCTTATCTGTGGTGGGGAAGCATGTGTACAATAGAAACTTGAACTTCTGCTGCCTGTGTTGTACCTGTTCTGTGCTGGAGGTGGTGTGTATGGAGGAGGGAGGACCTTTGCACTGTTACTACCTGGGCTGTACCTGTCCTGCTCTGTTGTGGGGCATTACTTGTGGGGAAAGCTTGTACAACTACTGCCCGTCTGTACTTGTTCTATGCTGGGGCACTGTGTGTGTCAAGTTATTGATTTAATAGGATGAACCCCCAAATAATGTGAGAAGATATATCCTGGGACATTCTCATGAAAGCTTCCATTGTGAGCAGAACTCATCCTCTGTACAGTTCTGGGAATCACATCTGTTCTTAAGGGTCCAGGTGCTAGCCACAGATACACCTCTGGTATCCCAGGAAGGTGTGATCTCTTCCTTCCTTCCAGGCTGTGTTGGCATCAACAGCCTTTAAGGAGGAGCTGGATAGGAAAATCTAGCAGGCTTTGGACAGAAATATGTGGAGCATGGGTACTACTGCATCAACAACATCGGTGTCCCTGCAGACAGATGTCGAGCTGATAGTGGAATCCCAGCTGATGCGTAGCAGATCGGCACAGATCTGAATGAACATTAGTGACTGCTGGACGGATGGCAATTTCTAATCAATTGGGGGAGGAAACTTTCAAACACAGGAGTTCATTGGGGTCTATGGCCCACCAGACCAATGCTCCCTTCTCTGAGACCTTGTCTGCTAGGTAGTTGAGATCCAGGTCCATGCCCCCGACCTGCAGGTCAGGCTCAGACAGAATATTCCTGAGGATATGGCTATGAATCTGAGGTCTTCTCTGATCAGGGGAAGTCAATAAGTCTCTCCCCCAGCACCTGTTTTCCACGGGAAAGGATAGAGTCTCCTGAGGACCTCTCCTTTGCCAGTTTTATCCAGAGAATGGTGAAGGCCATTCCATTTACTTTACAGAAGAATGAAGAATTCAAAACAAAGATGTTGGGCATCCTCCAATTTGTGAGCCCCCCTAAGTATAATATGGCAGTCCCAGTCCATGAGATCATTCAGGAAGTACAGATGAGGATATGGGAAAGCCCCCATTCCTTGGCTCCAGTGAACACAAGGATGGATGTGATATATCATGTTTAGAAGGCTCTAAAATTTGAGAAGCAGCAGCAATGCATCAATCTGTGGTGGATTCTCATATCCTGGACTCCCTTGAGTGCAGCGCTTCAGACTCATCTTTAGGAGGTACCCAAGTGGAGCATCAACTGGGCATTCCTTTTCAGCCAGCTAGACCAGTCCAGACATACAGGTTATGCCTACTGACCAGCAGATTGAGACAGAGACTAACAGGTTTGCTGATGTTACCCTATATAGGCTTCTGTGCTGACCTTAGTCTACCAGTATTCTCTGTTTCTAGTAGATGGTAGGCAAACGTCCTACTATGGCTGAGGCCTAGTTAGAGCTGATGAAAAGAATTTGCAATTGTATGGGCAGCTCCTGAGATGAAAGCCTTGTGCTTCCTCCCTCATTTGAGTATAGCCTTTGCCAGAGGGCTGAATTAGGGCTCCAGATTATGGTCTGTGGTTTTTCACCCCCTTCTGTTTTTCTCCTACAGGAACAACAACTCCTCCTCAAAAAAAGAAGTGCTTTTCTCAACACAAATGCTTTTATTTCAAAGGCTGTGCAGTGAGGAGAGCAATGTAGGCTCCTTTCGAGCATAGGGGAAAAAAAAAAAGCCATGCTCTGCTCACAGTGTGGTGGATGGGGACAGATGGTGGGAGGAGGAAGATCTGTATGCCATGGACATGTGGAGAAACAGGAGAATGGCTAGTGGAAATACCTGCACTAAGGGGGGCTGCATTGGAAGGATTGGTGATGCAGCCAGTTCCCACATGGGAGGAGTTTGAGCTGGGTCCTCTTTCCTTGGATGCAAGGAAAAGCTCCTTCTTCAGCCTGGTTTGTATTTCAGCAGAATTTTTTAAATGTCTGCATCAGGCATTTTGTATGGGGCAGAATGCCACCTCTGTTCCTTCTCTATTGCTACTTTCCCCCATGGAGGTAAATTCTGGAATATCAAGCCCTGAGAGACCAAGAAAAGAAGAAGAGTTCACCATGCCTTTTCTCCAGTTTATTCATTAGTAAAGTAGTAATATCCACTGTGCCAGGATATTTATGCACAATCAACTGCACATGACATTATAATGTATTTTACTGCTACTGTATCTGTTAGTCTGATTTAAAATGATTATAATCCTCTTTCAGCCCATTTTTGGAAACAAGCAGATCAATTGTTTGTAAATAAATAAATAAATCCTTCAAATTAGATACTTGGTCCTTGGATCTGAGAGGATTAAAGGAAAGTGAAAGTGAGAGAATTTGAGAAAGGGAAGTGGAAGACGGCTAAGACGGCTCTACTATATTCAGACTTATTCAAAAGAGGTGCTGTCATCCTTAGCATGTTTTTCATTTGCTATCCTCCAGTCTTCAGGTACAATGGATGATTTTAATGATAGGTTACAAATTTTTACTAATAGGTCTGAAATTTCATTTTTTAGTTCCTTCAGAACTCTGGGGTGTATACCATCCGGTCCAGGAGGCATTAGCAACCTTGTGTTTGTTCTAAGAATATTTTAGATAGTCTTATATGGAATGTCAATTAGTCTTGCCCTTGTTCTAGTTCTAGATATGTTTCTCTAATCTTAGATAGAATGTAAACTGACCTCTTCTCTGTTTTTAGATGGAATGTCAATCTCATTTCAGTTCAAAATGTTCTACAATCATGTGGCTCAGCATCTTTACCTAGCTTATAGTGCCTGTCTGTCTAGATAGACAACTACAAAGTTGTAACACAAATGTCATTTTACAATGTTATAGTTGTTAAAGGCTGCCTATGATCAAAAATAAAAGAGGAACAGGAATAATGAATTTTGTGTGACGTGTTAGAAATGTTTCACTGAGATTTAGTGCCTATGAGCACCCACAGCACCCTGGGCCAATGACAACACCAGGGATGGGGCCAATCACTGTTGATGGGTATATCCTATGCGTCTGAACTGGTCTGGCTGGATGAAGAGGAAGGGAAAATTTGTTCTTTCCTGATAATTTCTTTTCCTAATATGCCAAATATATAGATTTCTGCAAATGCTTATTTTTTAGGATGATGAATTCTTCATCGATTCTATAGTCACATGAAGATTTCAGAATATGTAATGCTCATCCATGTTCATATTGTTATGTTGTTTTAAGAATTCTGGAAATGAGAAATGCTTGTACTACTGCTGCCTGCACTGTACGTGTTATATAAATGTACTCAGAATGTTAGTTTGTGGTGCTACTAGAATGCAGCAAGGATGGCATCTCTTAGGTTGTCATACAGGGCTCAGCTAAGTTCAGGTTTAGTTCAAATGAAGCTTTAGTGAACTCTGCAGGATCTCTAAATAAACACCCTATATTGTTATTTCTCCATCTCATTTCTGGCCTTTCTCATTCTAAGGTATGCATTTATTTTCCCATCCTTCCTTATTGTAGTATACCATGCCTAATTTTCGTATTCAGTTTTGCAGTTGCCCAAAGTATTCTTTATAACAAACACTGGATGTGAGCTGCATTAATTGTGGATAAATGACTGGATGAGATCTCAGAAGTTAAGTAGAGTATGACCTGGCCAGTACTTGAATAGGAGATTTCTAAAATTTGCTTTCCATCTGATTCATTATTTACCCAGTATGGTATTAGAGGAAATGTTGTACTCGGCACAAGGACTGAACCAATGTTCATTGATGGTACTAGAGAGCACTCTTCTGTCAGAGCCAATACTGATCCAATACCCCAATATGGTGTTAGGGCAGTGATACACAATCGGGTCCTTGAAGCATTTTACTTGTTTTGATTTTCAGGATATGCCTAAATATGCATGAGATATACTGTATTTGCATACATCAATCTGATTTTTATATCCAAATATATATCATGTGTGTTCATAAGGGATGACCAGAAAACCAGACCACTAAGGATGTTTTTAGGATCACTAGGTTGAGAAAAAGTACCATCTAAACTGTTACCATGGCACAATATTAGGAGCAATCTTTCTTCTGTACCAGCACTGAACCAATATTCCATCAGGATGTTAAGGAAGTGTTTTCCAACCATCTTCTGGAGACACATCTATCCAGTCGGGTTTTCAGGATTGCCACAGTGAATATGCATGAGAGAGATGTGCATATACTGGAACTCCAAAGTATGCAAATTAATTTCATACATATTCATTGTAGCAATCCTGAAAATACAACTGGATAGGTAGGCCTCCAGGAGAGGATTGGGGAACACTGTATTTGAGCTAATGCTGACACAGTGCCCAAGCATACTTCCCCAGGTTCCCTGCAATAGTGTTTGTGACACTTTGCTGTTTGACAGTTTCATCTTTTAAATGACCCATTAAACTGAGGTCCTTTTTACCCTATCAGCCTTAAAGGCCCCATGGTGGTTTATAATGTACTAAGGATTTGAAACCCAACATTTTTGGACAGCTTCCAATTTTGCAATAGAATTCTAGCCTGGAACGTTATTAAATATCCCCTGCAATGCCAGTCTTACTTGATGAATCCTCACTTCCTTGTGCCTCCCCATCTTCCTGAAAATCCGATTAGGGTCTTCTTAATCTATCCCTAGGGTTACCAGGAATAGCAGTCAGCAGGAAGATTGTATGTGCCCATCCACACACCATTCCTGCTGACACTCCTGCAGTGGAACAGGAGGTCCTCTTCAGGCTGTAATAATCTATGCTGTTCTACTGTCCATTTGCATTGATATTTATTTACATTCCTCCTCTCCTCCCTCCTTTCACATGCTGCATGCATCTTATCCGGCTCCCAGAATGATGATGCAGAACAGGTACAATGTTACGAGGTAAGACTTTGACATCATGTGAAAATCTTTCAAGTAAACACATAACAGTGTAGTATGTGCTCATTTTGGTACATCACAATCCATTGGAATCTGTGGAAAGTTCATAGAGCTAATCAGCAATCTATGGCAAATGTTCCAGCTCTGAAGTATAAATGGAAAGCACTGTTTCTGCCATGCATGCAACCTTGGTTATGTATTTCTGAAAGCTTTAGAATCTAGACATGTTTAACGTGATTGTCGTTAAAGAGCTGTTGCCAAGAATTTTCATTTGCATAATCTTCGAATTCCTGCTATGTATAACTCCTGCTGCCTCCCAGCAGATACCTGCTACATATTACTCACCTAACCTCCCTCCCTGCAGATTCCTACTGTGTATTGCTTACCCCAGCAACCTCTTTACAGATTCCTGCTGTATATTCCTAACTGCAGCTTCCTGTTATCACTCATTCCAGCTCCCTCCCAGTGAATTCTTGCTGTGTATTGCTCACCCACCTCCCTTCCTGCAGATTCCTGTATCACTTACCTCAGATTATTCTTTACAGATTATAAAACTTGTAGGGAGATTCACTAAACTGTGATAGTTTATTGCAGGAGGGGCCAAATATCATGGGAGGTTGGGCTTCTCTGCAGTATTGAGCCTCTCTCCGGCAAACTATTGCAGCAGTATCATGGTGCAATATTTTTTTTTTTAATGTGGCCTCGGGCCTCCCCCGAGGCCTCCCCCCAGGCCTCCCCCGGTGCCTCCAGCCTTGCCACAGACCATGGCGTTCCCGGGCCTGCTGCCACTTCTCGTTGGGCCTCTCCGCATGGCCCATGGAGAGATGCTGCTACTCGCGCCTTGCCCCTCCCTAGGCTCGCACGCGCGCACCATTCATGTTTAAGTAGGGACTGCGGTGAGAATCTAGCCGCAGCCCCAGATAGATGACGTCAACTCAGCTACAGTATTAGACTGAGCCTTATAAATAGTCTTTCTCTCTCTCTCTCCCCGGACTCCTGAGCCTAAAGGGGAGCTTGGACATGCCCTGCCCTTTTCCACCTAGTTTTTCTGGGTGCGTGTACCTCATTGTATGTGCGCCTTTCCCATCAATTTAAAATTCACGTAGCTCCAGCGTGGCCCACTTACGCACATTTGTGGCCGTTTTTACGCGTGCCAGGCTTTTAAAATCTACCTTTGTATTTTTAATAGAAATATGATATGAGAATAGGATAGCTCACACATGCCACGATAACACAGATTGGCCTTTTCAAATGTTTTTGCCCATTAAAGATAACAAAAAAATTTTCTAACATTGGTTCCATCAGGATGCATCCCAGTTTATAAAGAAATAAAGATGGATGCCTCCAGAACCTATAGATCCATTCATTACTGTTTTTGAACAACTGGTTTTGAGAGATGTTTATACTATGGAGCAACAGCATGTTCCGATAAAGTAAAACCTAACTAAGGGTGATTGGGTCACTATTAATGAGTTAGCTGAAGATGAGACCATAATTATAAAACCGGTGGATAAGGGTGGAGGAACAGTGGATATGGATCGACAGAAATATAGGGAAGAAGCTTATTGTCAGCTATAGAACAACCAATTTTATACTTTATTACATTCTGATCCTATGGGTGATATTCAATTGATGATTTACATTATCTTAGGGTGCTGAAACATAAAGTTATAGGGAACAAACGCTCTTTTTTATGTCAGGAACACCCATTCTTGCCAGTTGTGCATTTTGAGGGCAAAATATATAAGTCCTTAGAGGCTCCCCCCCAGACATCCTATAGCGTCTAGTAGAGGACTGCTGTTTGAACCATTGGCTCAATTTCTGGACAATTATTTACAAACTTGTTTCTTCTATAAGATCATACATCAGAGATTCGGCCCATTTGATCACACATTTAGATGATATTGTGAAAACTCATCCTGTTCAAAAGCATTGGTGGTTGGCTACTACTGACGTAAATGCTCTATATGCAAACATCCCACTGGGAGAGGCATTAAATATCATTAAGATTATTTTGGGTAAATCTGCTATGAGTGATGTTTGTCAGGAACTATGGGCAAAATGGTCTTCGATTGTGTTAACCCAATTTGAAGATCAGATATTTCACCAGATTAAAGGCATACCAATGGGGTCTCCATTGGCCCCATCGGTAACCTGTCTGTATATGGATTATTTTGAAGTTAAATGTATTTATAAGAATTTATTTCAATTGCATTGTTGTGTGGAAACATTTTATTGACAATGTATTTTTAGTATGGTCTGGGACAAAAGAGATGTTAGAATTTACATGATGAATTAACATACTGGATTGTAATTTGAAGTTTGATCTATTTTCTCAAAATAAGATTCCCTTTTTGGATATTGTAATTAGTAAAGGAATTAGTTTTTTTTACTGCAATTCACCATAAGGAGACAGATAAAAATACAGTATTACACAACACAAGTTTTCATCCCCGATAACTTAGAGAACATACCAGCTGGACAATTCTTATATTTAAGGAGGTTATGTTTGTCTACATATGAATGCAAACTGTTAAATTATCTTGATTTGTTGAAAGGGTATATATATATGTAAGATTACACATAAAGCATTTAAATGAGCTTTATATGTGAATAGAGAGAACTTACTGATTATTGGTTAAAAAAAAAAAAGAATCTGTCTAACCGGCATGTGTACATTATCCCATTCTCAAATCCTACAAGCACATTTGGTTGAATATTGGGTGGTATGTTCCCATACAGAGGAAGATCTAAATTTTTGTGTTGTAAAACAGATTTCTCATTCTCATGGAAGGGAAATTTCACAAAGTTTAATTTATAAACAACAACAAATCTTTGAGTGGGATATCCTTAGTCCTAACAAATTAAATCGTGAAACAGATTGGCCGGCATTACTTTAGGTCATAGGATTCGGGAAAAGCATTGTGATTGGCTAGTTTGAAATATTTAATAGTGGTAATACACATGCGCAGCATCTCAGAAACTTGGAAGTGAATCTAGTATGGAGATTGTGTTTCAGTAAGCAGCTGAGATTCTAGTTTCTGGTTGCTTATGGGGTGCAAGTATGTTCTTGTTAATAAGAATAAAGATTGGATTTTGGTTTTAATTTGTTTTTTTTATCCATTTTAGTGGCAGATGGTCCATTCAAATTGTGAGGATATAGATGTGCAGTTTAACATTCAACGGTGGGGCAGTGAATAGAAGCGGAGTAAGATTACATGTTGAACTGTTTAGGTATTGTAGTTTGGTGGTGTAGATATGTCCAGAGACTATAATAACATTTAAAAACATTGTTTATAGGAATCCAGTTACATCTTTGTGACTGTGGACCATCAGAAAATTTAAATGGTAAAGGTACTCTTCTGCCTACCACCTATACACTCAAGAAGGAGATGCAATATATTGTCAATTGATTGTGATGTCCCTTGAAAAAACCTTATCAAGACGAAACATAGCGGGTCCTGTCTGATGTTACAATTCAATTGAAGTTGGGATTCAATTGAAGTTATTTATTGCAATGATTTAAAACATCTTTATTTATATGATTTTTGATTTATTGTTAATACAGTTATGAGGCTGAGTGAATGTTGATAAGGACTGATTGTGTATGGAGATGAATGTATGTGGTTGAATATTGTACAATAATGTTATGTTTACTGAGTATATAGTAGCTTCGTCATTCTCTGCTTTTATTGTATTAACATATGAATAGCATACTGTATATAATGAGCACTTTTGTAAACATTTTGTAAAATATTTTGTTAATAAATCACATTATTAATGAATTAGATTCCTTATATTAAGATATGAATTTATTGTTGGAATCTTGAGATATATCTTCTCATATCATTGTACTATATGTTTAATTTTGTGCCATATAGAGGTTGTTTCATCTTCTGTTCACTTACAGATTCATTGAAAAGTACAATTTGACTAGGGGTGCCTAAACCTTTGCATACAGTCTATTTATTTAAAACATTTTTTATACCGGTATTTGGTGGGGCCCGTCATATCGGTTTACATTGGTTAACAAGTATTTAAAATAATAAAATACATCAAATAAAACAGACAGTATACAATGTTACTATTACATTATTAAAATTGGTTACAGTTTACATTATAGTCCCTAAACATATCACACATATGGACAGTTATGACATTGACAGTTGCATGCCTTTCATTCATGGTATGTTCTATTTTCTTGCTTTTGTTTCTTGCCAGAGGACAATTGTTATTCCACATCATACCTGTTATGCCCTATTTTTACCTTCATCAAAAGCTTGTTGGTATAGCCATGTTTTGATTTTTTTCTTAAACTCTACCACGTTTGTTTCTAATATTAACTCGGTTGGAAGTTTATTCCAAATTTTGGGCCCAGCTAGTGATAGCGCTCTCTCTCTTATAGATGTTAGTCTTGCCGATACCAAGGATGGAATGGATAACAGGCCTTTATTTATACAGTTGTATAATAATGTAATCATTCTGGTGTTTGTCATAATCCTTTTACTTTCTAATAATACTTGGTCCAAAGAGTGCTAATATTCCCTTAAACTCATAGTTCAGAAGGCTTAACTCACCAAATATTCATAAACTGAACTTTTAATGCAAGTTCATTATTCTTGGAATTGGAAAAGAATTATAGCTGCCTTTAATAACATTCAGGAAATTACTTCTGTACCTTCACTTAAATCTAAATTGAAAAATTATTTTGTTTGCCTTTTTCCCTAAACTGTCTTAAACCCATTTTAAACTTAGCAATGGAATCCTGTATTTTTAAGACTGATCTTATGGGGGTCACTTTTCAAAGAGTTCAGGAGCGTAACTTTTGGAATTAAACACTTAAATCTGCCTCTTTGAAAACTGACTTTGGCTGGGCCCCTAAATTTAGGTTCCTAGATAGTACATGGTTATGGGGAGGAGTTAGGGGTTTAGAGGGTAATTTTCAAAGGCATTTGAGGGTAAAACAGTGCTTTACCCTCAGAAATGGTAGTTATAAAATTCATTACCGGCTATGTGGGTGAACTTAAGTATGTACAAGCCTCTCTATGTGTACAAGTTTACCCACAGAAAGCAGAGGCATTCTAGGGGCTGGTTGATACACTTATGCATATACTTTTGTATTTCAGAAGTATGCTGAAAATTTCTGAAAAAAATGTGCACAAATCATGAGGTGTATTTATGTACTGGTAGTTTTATTGGGATAATTTTCAAAAGAAATGTATGCATGCAATTGCCTTCAAATTTATGCGAGCTGTTACAGAATTACCGCCTTTGCATTTTGAGTGTGTAAATCTAGAAAAATATAGAAAAATTGCAGACCTAAATCTGGAATTCTAAATTTAGGGAATGTTTTTAGCTGAGTAGGTGAAAATGTAGGCATCTACTCTAAATGCCACTGAAAATCCACCAAAATTTAGGAATCTTAAGCTTAGGGACCTAAATGAAGTGCTAAGAATTTTTTTGAAAATTGTCTCCTATACATAGTATAAAGTAAATACCAAAAAATAAATGTCCCTCACAGCTTGCTTACTGATTGTTTAGGTTCCCTATGATGACCTGCGTTACCTCTTTGGGGAAATTATGTATGGAGGTCACATCACAGATGACTGGGACAGGCGACTCTGTAAAACTTATCTAGAGGAATTCATTAAGCCAGAGATGATGGAGGGAGAGCTACTGCTGGCTCCAGGATTCCTCCTACCCGGCAACATGGACTACAACAGTTATCACCAGGTATGCCGCACGCACATTTCCTACATGAAGCGCATCCTCCTATAACAGAAGTTACCTCTTTCATACATACTCTAAAGAGGGTTCCATTATTGGTTGGTTTACATATTTTTATTTAGCAATTTTGTTCTCAGATATAATGCTCAGAGCCCGTTTTCTCCTGCACTGATGGGTTTCAGTAGTGCCTCTTTTAATTGGCGACTGCAGCTGAAGCCATGTGGTACACCTTTGATAGCAGCCTGGTACCAGCCCCACATACTAACTCAGCTATCCCTGTGGTATTTCTTTGGCCATGGAACAAATCTCTCCTGAGTATGGTACACTGGGACCCTTGAATTTTGCTTAAGGGACTAGAATGATTTGTCTCAGGGAGGATGAAATACTTGGATGATTTTAAGGCTGCAATATTTTATTGGATCAATGAAATATATATATATATCTGTCTATGTAAATCTTTCTGGCTTAATAAAAGTGAATTAGCAAACGCTTTCTTGCATTCTGCATGGATAAGCAGGATGAATCAGCCACATGTGGCATTGCAGAGATGTATGCTATGATGTCCATTTAGTTTGTTTTTATGAAATGAGTTAGATGCATTTTTCACACTTCAAAAAACTATACCATCAGTGTTCCTCTTTTTCTTTTAATGTTTGTTTTCAATACTTTAGCCTCATTTTGTTTAAGGGGCCTGAGGTATTTTTTCAGTAGACTCTAAAAATGTTTTCTCTTGATTTGGAAGACTCCTATTTTCATAATTATGTCTGATAAAAAGCCAAAGGTTTAAAATGGTGCCCTACATATATCAGAAAAATGTCCCATTCCCAACCACCATATGTCCAGGAGTTGAACATGATACCCCAAATTATTTAATCTCTTATAACATGTCTCTTGGCATCTTAGAACCTCGAAGTCTCAGGCTTCAGGATATCTTTCAAACTATTCTAAATCCAGCACTTGCATCAAAACTATCAATATCATAATCATAATCAAAAATATCCACTTAAACTCACAAACCTTCAGTTTCAAAGGCCACCTTGTCCTCTTTGGAGTCAAGTTTGAAGCAAGGTAAGAGTACCTCTAAGAACAGCTGGTTCTCACTTCCCTAGACTAGGCATCTGTGTGTGTGTGAGAGTGAGAGCTATCAAATCTAAACAATGGGCTTCAGTGACAATGCTTCAATACCAATCTAGTCTTTTGACTCAGTCCACTGGCACTGATGATGAAGTCCTGGAGATCTGCCCTCCTAAGGGGCCCAGACAGGAGAAGACATCTCCAATGCTGTGCATTGATAACTTCTCCTATACCTCTAAGTCTGCCTGTCCCTGTTCATATGAGACCTCTGTCTCCATTTATAACTGCGGCAGTAGCCACAGAGGATTTCACGGAGCGGGATGCCAGTGGTTGGTGTTCCACCTTCACGGAGCGGAAGGATGGAGGGCTGCCATCTCCCAATTAAAAAAAGAAAAAAAAAAAAACCAAACAAAAAAAAGGGATGGGTTCATGGGGCTATAGGTATTACCAATTATTAGGCTTATTCCATTACCAATTATTAGGCTTTTCAATATTTGATGATAGTTAATGTGACTTTCAAGGCATACTTCACTTTCAATGCATATCCAGCATAGCTCCCTGCTTCAACGGCAGGGGAGAAGAAAACCTAATACTTCACGCATATCCAGCATTGCTCTCTGCTTCAACGGCAGAGAGCTATGCTGCCGCTTACCCAACTAATCAAACTTAATATTTCACTTGGAGGCAGCTCCATCACTGCTCTCTACATTAATGGTGGGGGTGAAAGGGAAATAGAACCTAAGGTTACTAAGAGCCAAGAGAAACAGATAAGTATGAGAAAAAAGAAGTGTGAGCTTGCTGGGCAGACTGGATGGACCGATTGGTCTTCTTCTGCCGTCATTTCTATGTTTCTATGTATAACAAAGGAGAATATGCTATCTGCTCTGAAACCATTACATGAAAGCAACATATGAAAATGATTTAGACAAAATGTTATATGACTGGCTCGGTATTTAGCTGTGCTTCAAACAGGTTTGAGGCTGAGTAAACCAGTAGCTATGCAAATTTCTTTGATACTGGTGAAGTCTAACTCTTCATTTTAAGGGGTTGACAACAGTCAGTGCTGGCAGCTCACCTTCAATCCTACATGGCAGGTATTATACTTAGAAGTCATTCAATGTCTGCAAAAGAGGTATCTTCTCTAGTTCCTCATAGAGTTGCTCCTAAGAGCACACTCCAAAGAGCACACTCCAAAGATGCATACTTCTTACTGCTCTCCAATACATACTACTTCTGCCCTGCTCTAGTCTTGACTAAAAGTCAAAGTGCTCATGGAAGATTATGGTCCCACTGAATTGGATTCTGATAGGGATAACTCCCAGGGTCTACCACCTAACTCAATCACTTCCTCCAGTTAAGAGCATTTCCCTACCAGACTTCCCCTTTCTGGTCTTCATCAATAAAATGTTGCCAGCAGTTCCCTTCAACTTGCTGTAGAAGAAGAACTGAGAGCTCCTATCCTAGGAATTTTGAAGTATTTAATGTACCAGTTCATCAAGTTCTAAAGGGACCATAAATGAAGATCTGCAATACCTTGCTTACTACCCTTCTATTGGGTAAGCAGCTGGATGCAAAATACTGGATACAGGCAATTTCTGGTTGTAGGAAAACTCAATTATCCCACTACTCTGAAAATATGTAAGAAATATGTAAGGAATGATGTGAATGTGAGCCCCTCTTATCGTGACCCAGCCTCATGGATAGGGTCCCGAGGCCCACACCAATGGTGCGTGAGCGAGTCATGGCACGGACCAGACGATGACTGAGCCCAGAATTTTATATGAGGACCAGGCTTCAGCTGAAGTCCAGGCAAAGACAAGGCTTATGGCTTGAGCCATGGCTCATGGCTTGCAACAAGGCTGGTGGCTAAAGTGGAGCTGAAGACTGAAGTCAGAAACCAGGCTGAAGCTGAAAATGGGAACCAGGCTGGAGCTGAAAGCAGGACCCAGGCTGGAAAGCTTAAGCAAGATAGAAGATTGGAACCAGGAGACCTTCATGCTGAGGCAACGCTGAATGAGTGAAGAGCCCTTATATAGGGCAGGCAGCCATGACCTCATCCAAGGGTGCCGCAAGCTTTTCTCGCCGCAGATCCTTTAAGGAGAGTGATGTCGCACACACCTAGAGCACAGCGTCAGAGGGGCATCTGCAACGGCTGCATAGGATTGCTGGCAGCATTTCCCTGCCGCACAAAGTGGCAGCATTTAGTCAGCATCGGGGTAAATGATGCCGCTCATGGGCCTTTCCACGAACAGTGAGCATAACAGTGCCCCTCCTCAAGCCTCTTCTCTTTGACTTCTGAGGAGACAAAGGTAACTCTTTACCAACTGGAGACTTGGGGTCCAGACACTGAATCCAGTGATTCTTTGGTTTTGAGACTGGACTGAAAAAACATTCAGAGAAGAAGACTTAACTGAAGATAAGGCTGAAAGCTTGGACAAGGAATGAGACTGGTCATGATCGATGGACAAAGATTATTTGACAGGAGAACAAAACAGTTCAGAATTCACATAGGAACAAGATGTATATTGAAGTTGCAAAGCCGGCACTTCAGACAAGGTGGTGCGAAGAGAAGTGGCCAGAGACAAAGGTGAAACGATACAATGTTCTCAGCAGGATGGACCCCATTGGTCAATCTATAAAGAATTCCAGTCAATAGATGGTTGATGAAGACTCAGTCAGGGTAGTCCAAGTACAAGAGGGCTAGATGCTTTAGATAGTACATAGAATTGAATATTCTCTTTGTGAGACCCAATCTACATTGCAATGGGCGAGGAAGCTGTAGTTACACTACCAGGTAGAGGTTCTCTGTATATGGATGAAATGACACCGTGAATGGTTAAGGTGGTAGTAGGGTAACCACATTGATGTAGCAGTAATACTTGGATAATGTTGCCCCTGGCTCCAGAATTTATTATTGCTTCAACCTGAACTGAGTTTTTTCCATAGGTAAGACACACTGGCACCATTAGTAGTGGAGAGGAAGCAGAATGGTGGAAGGCTGCCTTCCTGACAAGACTTCTCTTTACAGAGTTTTTTGGTCTCAGGGGGCACTGATGGACAAAATAATCTTTTGTGGCACAGTAAAGACAAAAATTTGGCAATCTTCACCTTTGTTTCTCATCAAGTGAAAGTCAGGTATTAACCAATTGAATGGGTTCTTCGAGGGCAGCCACCTTCAGTGGTTCCAGGATGGGTTGTGAAAGATTCGGAGGTCTGGGAACCACAAGTGAGATCTGCTGAGAGTTCTTATTTTCATATGCCTGTTCCTGGAATCTCATGTCAGTACAAATAGGCAAGGCAATGAGGGCTTCGTGAGACAGAAGAATGTCCCGGACTGTCAGTTCATCTTTTATTCTCTCAGTTAATCCCTGCCAAAAAAATGGCATTTTGGCTATCTTTGCCCCAACCGTGTTTGGAAACTAAGTATGGAATTTTACCTCATATTCACCAACAGAATGATTGCCTTTATGAATACGAAGGAGTTCTGTGGCAGCAGATGTGACATGCCCAGGTTGATCAAAAATCAGATGGAATTGCTGAATGAAGTTGTCCAAATTCCTGAGAAGCAAACCATCTGGTTTCCCACAAGGGAGAAGCCCAAGCAAGAGCTGAACCATCTATCAGGGAGTGTATATACGTAATCTTGACACGGTCAGAGAAAAAACTGAGCTCAAATTGCTTCTTGAACAAATTAAAGTATCCTCTGTATCCCATACCTTGGAGGTGGTGGGAATTGAATCATGGTCTCACCAGTCTGGATAGGTGCTGGTGCAGGGTTCGACAGAACTGGAACTGAGACTGAAGCTGGATGCTGAACTTGATTTACGTCTAAATGCTGTGGCAAGGTCTGTAATGAGTCTTTTACTTGATCGAGTTGCTGCTGGGCCTGTTGTATGAACTGGTGAGGAGACCAATCAGTTTTGTTTTGGCTCCTGCATCTGGGTGATCAAAGCAGTGATGGCCTGTTGTGGGGATATGTTCACTGAGCTCATGGCCTCAGCAACCTGTAAGGAACAACGTGAACGTGAGTCTCTCTTGCCATGATGTAGCTTAGTGGATAGGTTCCTGAGGCCCAAGCCAACGGCGGATGAGCAAGTTGGGCACGGGCCAGATTATGACTGAGTCCCAATAGTCTATATGAAGTCCAGGCAAAGACAAGACTGACGGCTTGAGGGAAGGCTTATGGCTTGCGACAAGGCTGATGGCTGAAGTGGAGCTGAAGACTGAGGTCAGGAACCAGACCAAAGCTGAGGACAGAAACCAGGCTGATGCTGAAGGCAGGACACAGGCTGGAAGGCTTGAGAAAGACAGAAGACTGGAACCAGAAGACCACCTTGCTGAGGCAATGACAAATGAGTGAAGAGCACTTATATAAGGCAGGCAGCCATAACATCATCCAAGGGTGCCGCAGGCTTTTCCTGCCACAGACCCTTTAAGGAGAGTGGTGTTGCATGCACGAGCCTAAAGCACAGCATCAGAGGGGCAGCAGCAATGGCTGCATAGGATTATTGGCGGCACCTCCCTGCCGCATGAAGCAGCAGCGTCTGGGTAACTGATACTGCTTGTGGGGCTGTCCCAAAAGCAGTGAGCATAACAAAATCAAGGTCCTATTCATCAAATTTGATCATATTATGATCACTATTGCCAAGCGGCCCCACCACCATTACCTCTCACACCAAATCCTGCACTCCACTGAAAATTAGATCTAAAATTGCTCCCTCTCTCGTTGGCTCCTGAACTAATAGCTCCATAAAACTCTTTTATTCCATCCAGAAACTTTATCTGTCTAGCATGCTCTGATGTTTCACTTACCCAGTCAATATTGGTGTAATTGAAATCACAATACCACATTTAAGGGTAAGTATACAATCAACTTCAAAAACATCAAACAACATACAGTCATAAAAAGCTTTTTATAAACTTAAACACCTTACAAGATAAAGCAAATCAACTATACTTATGGACAAATACAGAGCAATTTACACATATATTGTTTGTGTATCAAAAACAAGTAAAATATATGCATAAAATAATCCAATCATCATACAAGCATACCACACACATAAAAAATAAGAATTAAATAGGGAAAAACTCAGCAGTAAACACTTCAAATCTTCCTAATGCAAATCCAAAAAGAAGTACTGGTTTTTAATTCTTTTACGTGCTCAAAGATCATCCTGAAAAGGCATTTAGTTCTTTAATTCGTCATATGTAAGCTCTTCAACACCACATACATTTTCATATGGTTAATCATATAAATATATAAATTCCTCCTAAGGATACAAGCAGATCTTCAATTCGCCATATAGATCTTCCTATGGGAGATTGTCCCTGGATGTATATACTGAAATATGACAGGTCTCTGTCCAGTTCATCCGTTTGGGTTGGAGGCCTGTAGATCACACCAGTAAAAATGGAAGCACCCTCTTCTCTTTTTAGGATTGTCCATAATGCTTCTTCTGACAGTCTCCAGCTGTGTTCCATAATATACTGCTGCAGTATCAGTGTTCGGAACTCAGAATCTGTTCCAACTTTAAAAAAAAAAAAAAAAGTCTGTGAGGAGGAAAGGGGTATGGAGATGATTAGGGTACTGTCTTCAAGTGGCTGGCTAGGAGATGAGGAGGAAAGAAAGAAGGAGAGGGAGCAATTGTATTTTCAGCATCTCTCTCCTACAGTCACAGCTGCCTTGTGAGCCAGCACATATGCTGTTGCATACTGGTGCCTGCCCATGGACCGGTGTTTGAGAAACACTGATCTAGAATGTCTTCTTCCTCTTCCCCGACTCTGCAGTCAGCTGAATCCTGGGGTCGGAGGTTGTAGCTGTGTCTATGTCTAGTCTTAGGCCTTCCCCTCCTATTGAAATAGAGTAGAAGGGAATGAGACTAGAGTACAGGATACAGCAGAAACACAGCAGAAAAGAAAACAGATTGCTCTGTTCCTTTGTCCAACGCCTCTGTTCCTCATATGCTGCCTGCAGTCTCTGCTCAGTCTCACCTCCATCCCCCAAGGAAAGGGGGTATTTGGAGCAGACACTAAAGAGAAGAAAACTATTGCTTTGCTTCTTTCCATCCCCTCCCTCCCTCTCTCTTTCCTGTTGAGAAAACAAAACAGCTATTTGAGATTCAGGGCACAAGCCCTGGGTGCCCATAGCTAACCGTGCCCTTGATGCCAAAAAGAAGTCCTGCAATTTCAAATTTTGCTCCTGCTGCAACCACAAAAATGTCCACAATAGTCTGTTTAAAGGTTTGCCTGCATTTCTTTGAACTGGAGTACAATGTCTCTGGTTATGGCATTTGCTTAAAGATATTGTTATACATTTGGGTTCCGCTCCCCTTCTGCTCCTGAAGCTGTGAGTTTGATGGTAGTGTTTATCAAAACATTCAGGCCGGAAAGGTCCAAAGTGCTATATTTTGTGTACACAATTTCACAATGAACAGAAATACTGCAGGCAGAGCCCGCTACTCATGGTCACTGTTCTGTGTCTTCTCAAAACAAGGGGGAAATTTGGCTCTTTGTTGTTGGACTCCGCCACAGCCTAGCTGGCAGTGGCTTGTCCACAGGGAACTGATTCACTTGTGGTGGTACTCAGTCATGGCCACTGACAGGCACAGGCAGATATCATTGGCCCTTCCTGAATACAAATGCCCCTCCTGGTCTTGTTTCTGGCAGGCACTCTCAGCCTCTTTACTGAGGTGTTTCCTGCCCCCTTCCTCCATAATACAGGTTTATCTTTCTCAGTGCATGGACCTCTCCTTTAAAGAGTCCCTCCCAGCCACCCATCTAAAGGGATTAAGTGAAGCCAAAGGATTGGTTGAGTGCTTTGGGAAGGATATGGGAATTGAGTGAATGGGGCAGTGGTAGCGGGAAGTAGTTTTATATGAGGGGGTTGTTGAGTGCATTTGGGGGGGGAGGGGAATCAGGGGTTGGAAAGTGCAAAAGCTTTGCAGATAGGTGTCTGGGTTGGGAGAATCGGGGAATGAGTCAATGCAACCGGGGATGGGTGGGTATATCAGGAGGAAGGCTTGGGACTTGAGAGAGTAGGTTGGATAGGCTTGGAGCAGGGGAGAAGTGGGAAGGGAATGACAGGAGTAGGCCTAAGAAAGGAGAGTGAGAGAGAGAGAGAGATAGATCCACCACCTTATATTGTACTGGTACATTGCTCTTCAGGGAATTTTGTATCTAAAAATAAAACATCTTGCATCCGAGCATCAACTTTTTTTTTTCTGAATTGTTCGGATTATTACTTAGAGACACTGTCCATACTGTGTTATTTTGACAATATATATAGAATTTTTCAGAATTTAAAACTCTCATGCAGTAACCAAATATAACCACAACACTTATTTTATCATATAAGATCATAGAGCAAAATTATTGCCACAGTATTGTAACTTTATAATAAAACCCACTGAAGCATATATTCCTTAGGCAGCCCCACCTAAGACCTAGATCTAGAAACCAAGATTAGCCACAAAGTATATCATTTATATAATTACCAGGATCAATTGGCTGGATTGTCTCCCTCCACTGTTTTCCTTCCCAGCATGCTGAAGGAGGGCAATGATTGAGTAATATGATTCCTGCTCTATGTGTCCCCCTGTCTACTGCCTACTCAGATCCTCCTTGATTCCATATGTCAATTCTTCTTCCTGGGGTCTTGTCAGGGAAGATAAGATCCTGCTGCAAGATAAGGGTGTGTTCCACTGTTTACTTAATAATCTCATTTCGGTTATCAAAGAATCTGACTTTGCCCTATTATCCAGCCTGTAGATTGTTTACACAGCTATGAAGATGAGTTCTTGGATTGCTCTCACAATAAGATCATATCAGCCTGCTTGCTGTATTTTATCATCATATGCTATCATTGTCTGCACACAAACTGCAACACATGCAGAATTCCCACGGCAATGGAGCAGAAGCAGAAACCTTGCATAACTTTGGAAATAAAAACAAAGATCTTGATTTGAAAGCAGAATTTAGACAGAAGCTGATGCAAGTTATTAAGGAGAGGAGTGGCATGGGAGTAGCTGGGAATCTGATAGAGGAGATGAGCTGCAGAATTTTGAAGAACCTAGAGCAGGCAGAGTCAGGAAGCTGGTTCAGGAATCAGGCTCAGAGATTAAGAATGATTTGCAGGAGTGATCAGCAAATGCTGAAAGTCAGGCAACTATAGATTTTACAAAGTTCAGGAAGAGCAGCAGAAAAAGATAACAAAAACTAATAACCAGATTCCTTTCTGAAAGAGAAAAATAAAGGAGAAACATATTCAAGAGGTAGCAGAAGAAAACGAGGATTTGCTGTGATAAAGATCACCTTCATTTTAGATGTATTCAAAGAGGCAGTGAGAGGGTATCCAGGAGAGATAAGAAGAAGAAGCAAGAAGTCACTGGAGATAAGGAAAAGAATTAGGCACAGTTCTATGAGCATTTGTGGGAGAAAATGGGAGGGCGAAGGCTATGACAGTAAATAGAAAAGGGCATGTAGACATCACTGTTCATCAGGGAATATTTATACTGTATGGTGACGGAAGTGTGTACAGCACTGTACATGGGGAATAATTAAAAAGTGCTGACAATATACACAGTGCTATATGTGATGGTATATTTATTAAGGGTAATTTTAAAACAGCCCACATTGGGCTGACATCTGTGTGTTGAAAGTACATGCAGACTGCTGCCTGATTCTTCAAAGTGGTCTTATGCACATAAGTCCGCTTTGAAAATTAGCAGGTATATGCAGAACCCTGTGTGACACATGTGCACACATCTACACCTGCTTGGGAGCAAGTGTAAATGTTCCTTATAAAATAAAAAATGTATGTAAATGGTTTCCATGCCTCAGCTGTCACTTTATTATGATATGTATTTTTAGTTTTGTGATGTCTCTTATGTTTTGCATATTATGAATCTTCTATTGTGCTCTGCTATGATTTTGGATTGAGCAGATTATACATTTTTTAAAATAAATAACTCCAACCCCAGGAAACTTCTTTCAAGTATGCGAAATTGCGCCTGCACATACTTTTGCATGCACCTCCCTCCCAAGTCAGTTTTCAGAAAGCTCATTTATACGCACCAAAGCTCATGCATTCCATTTTTATGCACTAAATGCTTTTGAAAATCAGGCCCATAAAGAGCTAACAGGGTGCACAGCACTATAAATGATAGTATATTTATATAATATTGACAGTGCACACAGCACATTTTTTAATGTTTATATAGTGCTGAGAATATACACAGTACTGCATAAGATGTTATATTTATAAAGAACTAACAGTACATTGCAATTTAGATGGTATACAGGTATACAGTAGTAGGATTATAGGGGGCATATTCAGTAACCTGGCAAGCAGATAATGACTGCTGAATATCCATAAAGTTATCCTGCTAACTTTAACGAGACAACGTTTAATCCTAACCAGCTTTGAGTATAGCCAGTTAGGATAAAAGTCAACTGGCCACATATGGCCGGATAACTTTAATCTTAACCAGCTATATTGAAAAGAATACAGTCTATATGTCAAGTGGTTAAAAAAAAAGTCTTTCATAAGGCTACTAATATCTGTTGATGTAATAAAGGAAACAATCAAAGTTTCTCTGCCTAACACTTGTATGGCAGAGTTTTCTAGGAAACTCGTAAGGTTAGCTGGGATAGTCAAAGCTTGAGCAGAAGTTCTTTTCACAAAAAAGCAAGAATTTATAGCAAGCATATTGTTATTATTATCGGAAAACCCAAGAACTTCTGCCAAAAACCTTTTAAAAGAAACAAAAGGAATTTCCCCTGCTACTCTTGAAAAATTTACTATTCTTATATTCAGATGTCTAATATTATTCTCCATTATTTCTAATCGCCTAGAACAACTCAACTGATCTTTTACCATAACTATACTCAAATCTTGTAGAGATTTTATTTTCTTCTCAGCTTCCCCTATTCTATTGGTTACTTCAGTTGTCTGTCTTTGTATCCCCGCTAATTTTTGCTGTAAGTCAGAGGATACTGAGTCTATTTTACCTTCCAGTCGATTAACAGTAACACTTAATCCATTTACTAAATCCCAGATTGCCCCCAAAGTTACCGTCTCTGGTCTTAAATTTTTTGCCTGCACAGTACCTGGATCCTCAGGGTGAGAAGAATCTTGTTTCTCTAATTGAGGGACCGTTCCCTCTACTTCCACTGAGTTCAGTATGGAGCTTGCTCCTCCAGTAGACAACAATCGCTTTACCTCTTCGGTATTTGATGTTGCTGCATCTCCATTAGCGCCACATTGGGCAGGAGGCGGTCGCGTGTCAGGAATGAGAGATGCCTCATCTAGGGGGGGAACCCGTTCTCCTTCCGGGTTGCCTCCAACAGACTCATCGGTGCTCTCTTTCTCCAGCTGGGTCATAAAACGATCGATTTCCAATTGAAGTAGAGAAGGCAAGGGCTCTGGTGGAAAAACCCTTACCTTCCCTTTTCTTTTTGCAGGCATCTCTTTAGGAAACAGGATTATCGATCGTTGTTGAGCTAATTTTGTCTGCGTCTAAGCAATCAGAGAGGATATTGGGCCCTCCTCAGTCCGTCCTAGTCCGGACTAAGCCGGACTAAGCCGTGCGCACCCCTTGGGCGCGCACGGCTTAGGCGACGCACCGGCGGTGGCAGGCACCGGAGTCGCGGCAGTTTTGAGCGTGCGGCTCCTCCCTCTCACTTCCGGGCTCGGGGAGGGTGGATGGTGGTCCGGCCCTGAATCGGTAGCCTTATGAAAGTCTATTTTCAAAAATTTCCTATCTCATATTGTGGACAGAATATAAAGATCTTTCCAGATCTTGCGCCAATTACAAGAACAAAGAGGCGTGAATTTTTAGATTTGAGACAAAGAGTTATAGCTTTAGGTTTTTCCTTTTTGTTAAAGTACCCCTGTCGGTGTATAATAAAAAGGGGAACTGAGTCATTTAGCTTTATTCAGTCAGATCAGCTGCGTCAATTTGTGGAATTACTAGAACCACTTGCTTCATCTCCAGTTGAACCCTAAAAGTGCAGGCGAATATTAAAATGCCAGCTGTGAATGAGCTGTTTCAAAGTTTAAATGTTTCCATAATTCTTTTTCTCCTTTGAATTTGTCTTGCTATCTCAGATGTATATTTAATATTCCTGGAGATATGGTTTCCATTTAAGTTATTATCCACATATTATGCAATCTACCTTATAAATGGCCTGTGACCGACGGCCCGCAAATGCGCAGTAGAGCGCAGCTCTACTGCGCATGTGCGGGCAAGGACGTCGATCAGAAAAAAAAAAATGGCGGTGGGGGCCGCAGGAGCGGGAGGAGAAGCAGCGGCGCCGCGCGCGCGCGGTGCCGCTGCTTCTCCTCCCCAGATCTGCCGGCAGATCTCGGGGGGGGGGAGGGTGTCACTCCCGCGCCCCCCGAGATCTGCCGGCAGGAGCGGGAGGAGTCAATGGAGCCGGGGTGAGGGTTGCGGGAAGTCGCGCTTACGGCGCCGGGAGGAAATGGAGGTGGGTGAAGGGAGGGACTGAGTGGGAGGGAGGGGGAGGGGGACTGAGTGAGTGGGAGGGAGAGGGGGGACTGAGTGGGAGGGAGTGAGGGAGAGGAGGGAGTGAGGGAGAGGGGGGACTGAGTGAGAGGAGAGGGAGGGTGGAGAGGAGTGGGTGGGGGAGGGGGGTGGTGAAGAGTGAGGGGAGAGAGAATGAGGGGGAGGTGAGAGACAGAGGGATGTAGCCCGTTTTAACGGGCTTTACGGCTTGTTATGTGTATCCTAAGGAGTATTGTCCTTGAAATTTTTCTTTTTTCTTTTTTCTTGTAATTGCAGATATGTGTGTGAGATTTTGCAATTCAATGAAGATTGAATGTAATGATTAACAAATTGTAAACTGAAAAACTATAAATAAATGATTAAAAAATAAAAAAAAAAAGTCTGGCATGGACCAATTTCTCGATCCATGGCTGATCTGAGCCCCATAAAACCCCTCCAATTGGAAGTTAAAAATGAAAGTATGCCCAGCCAGCACTGGCATCCCCTACCCCCGACTTCTGCAACAAATAAACTGAGTAAGCCCTTCCTCTTCCTTCCTTTCCTCCTACCCACCCACCAGTACCTTGGTAAAGGCCAGTCTGGCCCTGAGATCGTGATATGCCAGTATGATCCCCTTAGATTCCAACATTACTAGGACAGTAACATTGGAAGTGTAAGTTCCCAGTCCGAGATCTTATTCTTCCACCATTACTGTCCTAACAACGTTAGAAGCTGCGGGGATCGCAATACTAGCGTATCGCAATCCTAGGGCCAGATTGGCCTTTACCAAGATACCAGGTGGGGAGAAAGTGAGAGGAGGGGCTCAATGAATTTATGTTTTGCAAAACCGGGGAGGGAGAGGAAGCTGGCACAAACCAGGCATATGTTCATTTTTTACTTTCAAAAGAGGGCTTTGAGGGGATGGGAGGGGATCTTAGATCGGTCAAGCTAATTGTGCTCATTTCAGCTGGGGGTTGGGGAATCATGCCAGAGGTCTTCACGGGACTTTTTTTTTCCAAACTTCTGACACCTGGCTATATTCTTTTGAATATAGGCAGTTAAGATGAAAGGTATCCAGCCTGCTCTGAAGCCAAATAGAAATGAAAATCAACTAAGTTAACCAGATAATTTAGCCAGATAAGTTGCTCAGTATTCAAAACGTTGCCATTTAGCTGGCTAATTTGTGGGTTATCAGCCAAATGGCTTTGACTATTGACCTTAAAGGTCAATATATAATGAAGGTGAAGACTGATTCTCTCAACAGCCATAGAGTATAATATAATCAAATGAGAGATAACAAATTTATATTCTCTGAGGACAAGCAGGATGGCAGTCCTCAGACATGGGTGACATCATAGGATGGAGCCTGGCCAGGAACTTTGATCTCAAAGATTCTAGAGCTTTCAAACATAAGAAATTGCCATGCTGGGA
This sequence comes from Rhinatrema bivittatum, assembly GCF_901001135.1. NCBI lineage: Eukaryota > Metazoa > Chordata > Amphibia > Gymnophiona > Rhinatrematidae > Rhinatrema > Rhinatrema bivittatum. The sequence continues at coordinate 305,187,569 of NC_042618.1, forward strand.
CAGACCAAGGGTCCATCAAGCCCAGCATCCGGTTTCCAACAGAGGCCAAACCAGGTCACAAGAACCTGGCAATTACCCAAACACTAAGAAGATCCCATGCTACTGATGCAATGAATAGCAGTGGCTATTCCCTAAGTAAACTTGATTAATAGCCATTAATGAACTTCTCCTCCAAGAACTTATCCAAACCTTTTTTGAACCCAGCTACGCTAACTGCACTAACCACATCCTCTGGCAACAAATTCCAGAGCTTTATTGTGCGTTGAGTGAAAAAGAATTTTCTACTGAGCATGTGCAGCTGTAGTTCCTCTACACTCAGGCAGGCCAATCCCCACAAGTGGATTATGCACCTCTGCCAGCAGATGGAGCCACAATAAAAGCTGACATCACAGATATATAGCCTTGCCCTGACAGCCCACCAAGTATTCTCCATCTCCAGGAGAATGGTGGACATGCATTTCCCTACTGGGGTTTGCCTGTGAAGAAAAAAAGAAAAAGAAAGGAAAAAGAAGACAACTGGATGGCACTGCTTGCCTCCTGAGGGGACCCTCTCTCAGTTGAGCCTTCAGTCTGGTAACCCTTTTCTGGCATAGATTAAAAAAAAAAATACGATTGCAGGCCGAGAGAGACTTGGTGGTAAAGGCTTTCGCCCTTCCCCCCCCCATAGCCAGAGACCCAATCCTGCCTTCAGCCAGGGATGTCTGAGCTCAGGTAAGATAAAAATAAAAAGAAACATGAGGCAATCCTTCCTTCTTACTGGGTCCTCCTCCTTGACTTTGGTGTTTGGCGTCTCTCGCTCACGTTTCTGAGCAGTTAGTGAGATGTGGAAGCAGCGCAAGCTCAACGGATTAAGCAGCCCTTTTAGACTAGACCCCGCTTCCAGGCTTCTTTTCTCGGGTTGCATGGTAGGCCTTGGCAGTTCCTTTGCTCTTGTTGGCCTGTGTGACGACATGCGTGTACACGCCTTCTTGTGCACCTAGATTCGTACCTCCTGTTGGCATACTTAATGTGGCCTGTTAGTATTCATGCTTGAAGGCTGAATGCGTGTGCATGTAGTTAAGCGCATAGCTGAGCGCATATTGTGTGTGTAACTATGCGTGTATCTAAATTGTGTACCTGGCTAAGTAGCTGACTGCTACTTTCCTCTAAGGACAACAAGCCAATCCCCGACCCACCCTCGGCTGCCGATTTTTGTTTATAGTTCGACCTTTAGGTGTGGATGATGCAGAGCGTTCTTCATGCTATTCATTTGAGGACTGGTAAGTTGCTTAACTAGCCGCTCAAATTGATAACTGTTTTTTGTTTTGTCTGAGCTCAATGAGTGGTTGATTGTTAATCATTTTCAAATATAATCAGTTTGTCCAGTTTGGCTTTTTCAGAGAATACTGGCAGGCTGATGTCGGGTCAGGGCTATATATCTATGACGCCCGCTTTCACTCAGTCTCCATCTGCTGGTAGAGGTGCATAAGCCACTTGTGGGGATTGGCCTGCCTTCCTTAGAGGAAAGGAAATTATCAGGTAAGTAGTAATTTCTCCTTATCACCCTGCCCCCTAGGCAGATTACCTCTTTTTTTTTCCATGGAGCCATGTAGTCACGGTATGATTGAAGGGATGGCTCCCGGACCCCCCGCTAGACCACCAGTTACATGTAAAAGGTTTTTGGGGGGGTCAGGAGGGTGGGAGAAGCAAAGGGGTAATTTGTAAAGGGTCGGGGTGGGTTTTTTTTATCGGGCCAATTCACATCTCTAACGATCCGATTCTTTTCTCCCTCCATCCGAACCTGATCATTAAAACGATCGGGCACACGATTCACATCTCTAATGACCACATGCTTGATGGCTGCCCACTATTTGTGAATCACGATCTTTCTCAGAAAGACAGGAGTGTACTAACATGTCCCTAATGTCCTGATCTTGGGAAAAAGCTACCTGTAGGAACTCATAAAAAGCTCGAAATGTCAACACATGCCAATGTTGTCTCATGATATTGACTACATGATAGGCATTGTTCATGTAACATAGAAGACAAGCGAGGGCTTGTTCCTTTTTTTTTATTATTTATATTGCAGCAAAGGGGAATGATTGGCAAACAAAGCTCTTTTGTATGTCTTTCTGATGAAAGACCAAGGATGCCCTCTTGCTAAAAAGCAGGTGCATCTTTGACTTGGTTCATGTAGTCCCTCACATCCATACTTGTTAAGCCAGTGCATACATTGGTTTGGTTCTTGTACTCCCTCATATCCATACACTTGTTAAGCGCAGGAACTGACTAACAGGCTGTTTTTGAGATTCGATGGATGGCAACAACTATAAGTCAACAAGTTATTCTGATCAGTTTTTTTGCAAAACAAAGTGGTAAAACCCCCAGATCCTTGTTTGATAATGGTGATATCCAAAAATGAAATCTTTGAAGCGCTAGAGTGCATAGTAAATCACAAATTTGTGTCCAAACCATTAAGCGAACCACAGAATTGAAAAAAAGTGTTGTCATCTACCAGTCAAAAGAAAAAAAACATCATAAATGTAGTGATGCCACAATTTGTTACAGATGAACCATGGAGACCCAAATATATAGCGATCTTCAAAACTCATAAAATACAGTACATGTTAGCCAAATTAGGGGCTAACATGCAACTTCTTGTATCTGCATATAAAATTTTGAATCAAAGTAAAAGTAATTCTGTCTTCATACTATGTCACATAAACATCATCAAAACAATCAGAGATACATATATGTTCAAATAACATTTATTTTCACAATTACCTATTCATTTTTTATTAACATTCTTATACAAACTATCTTTTTAAAGATCTTCTTCATACCCTCAACATGTGGTGTTTTCAACAACAAGTTATCCCACAATCTTAATAATTAAAGCATAATCATACCCCTCCCAATCGATGCTCACACATTCCCAAACACTCATACCATAATACAATCATACACACTCGTTAATATGTTTCATTATCCCAAATAAAATTACATGTAGTAAGAGAAAAACCCCCACTACAGTAAATTATGCCACATATTACAATATGGAAGTTACCCAAAATCCACAATAAGGTACAATAATGACAATGACAACACAGTATCAGTATTATTATAATTATTTATTATTTGCTTTTGTATACTGACATTCCTTGGGGTACATCACATCGGTTTACATGTTGGCTTGGAGAAATAGTAGGACGAGCGCATCTTACTATTTTACATGGAGGAGCAAATCAACAGTTAGTACAATTATGTTATGCAAATCAACAGTATAACTGCCTTTCAGCAAATCAGCAGTTAGTGCAATTACATTTTAGTCGTGGTGAAAATTGAAGCGGAGTTGGTAGATTGAATTCCAAACTTCAATTGGCTTAACTCATACCGCTCCCCACAGTATAAGTAGATTGAATTCCCAACTTCAATTGGTATAACTCATACATCTCCCGATGAGGACCCTCGTTTCACCCTCAATGAGCTTCTTCAGGGAACATTCATCAAAGTGAATTTCGGACAAAATCCCTCCAGAACTCCAATATTGTCTTCTAAATCAAAGCACCACGGTTTTCATCAATCTTCCCACACCGCTTCTTCACGTCACTCAAATCTTCTCTAAATATCTTCCTTAAATCTATAAAGTATACAATAAACCAACCAGTTTCCACCCTCCTATTGGTTTTTAAAATGCATTATCAGATGTAAACCATACATATACCGATCACTATCCAAAGGTTTTTTCCCCACCCGAATTCCAATTCATACCACAGCACAACAGTGTGCTTAAAACACCTACAACATTAGAAACAATTCTCAAATCTCCAACATTTCCACCACAAAAGGCTTATAAACAATCAAACCAAAAAGTACTTGCCATATTACTGATTATAATCACATTCTTTTTCCATAGAACTTACAACAGCATACTTTCATGGACGGTTAACCTCCTTGTCTGCATCTTAACACATGCCTTTCACTACGTCATCTTTATACTTCAGATCAACCAATCCATGCACTGCATGACACTCCCTTTACTCATCTCTACCAATGAAAACTCCTCAATTCAATACCACTCTACAACGCACAATTAAACTCTGGAATTTGTTGCCAGAGAATGTGGTTCGTGCAGTTAGTATAGCGGTGTTTAAAAAAGGATTGGATAAGTTCTTGGAGGAGAAGTCCATTACCTGCTAATAAGTTCACTTAGAGAATAGCCACTGCCATTAGCAATGGTTACATGGAATAGACTTAGTTTTTGGGTACTTGCCAGGTTCTTATGGCCTGGATTGGCCACTGTTGGAAACAGGATGCTGGGCTTGATGGACCCTTGGTCTGACCCAGTATGGCATTTTCTTATGTTCTAAGACACACCCCAACATCTATCTCCTCCAGTAACACAAAGCACTCTAACACTTTATAAAATCCCTACCACTTCTCGGCAAGCAGAGCCTCAGAACCTACCTCATTACAGCATTCACAAATGCATCTAAACCCAGGTACAAACCCAAAACTATTACCCCTACCATAATATCATATAAATGAAAATTAAATGAACTCAAAGAAATTAAAAAAAAAACAGAAGAAACGGAAAAAACCCCCGAAAAAAATGAAAAAATAAATTCCCATGGGTTACCCCACACTGGGAATCAAACCCAGTCCACCTATATACAAACCATGTATCCTCACCACTAGACCATAAGAGCTATCCTGTTTCATCTTCAACTATATAATTTATGTACCGAATGATTAATGACTATAAAATGCTTCCCACTCTATATAGTCATTCAAGCCATGAGGATGGTAGGTTTTCCACATAAAGATGTATCTCTGCTCTACCCGCCATAATATCTTACTAATATCCCCTTTACTTGTGGAAAAAATTTGCTGTACCACAAAAAACTGTAAATCCTCCACCACACGAGCCTTATCTTGTCAGTGGGAGACAAGCGGAGCTCCACCCTTCCCTGACCTCAATCGACTTTTATGCTCAATAATTCTAACTTTCATTTCTCATTTGGTATGACCAATATACAACAAACTGCACAGGCATACGATGGCATATATTACCCCTATGGTATTACATGTAAAATGACCCCTAATAATAAAATACTATGTCAGCCAGCTCAACCAAAAAAGAGATGGGAACAGGATGAGAGCTAGTTCTTGTTGATATGTTGTCTCAATTAGTTCTAAAGCCTCCCTTTGAGGGACATTTGTATATAAGGCCTCAACATCAAGTGTCACCAGCAAACAATTATCAGGAAGATCATTTATTCCTTGTAAAAGTGTCAACATGTTAAAAGTATCCTGTACAAACGATCGAGCTTGAATAAAACAAGGTTATAAGAAACGGTCAGAAAAATGGATAAAGGTTCTAAAACAAACCCCTGACCCAAATTAACGGGCGGCCTTTTGGTTGAGATAAGTTCTTGGGAATTTTGGGTACCATAATATAGGAATAACCGGATATGTCACCTTTAAAAAATCATGTTTACTTAGAAGTAAGGAAACTCATTTGTGAGCCACAATCAACTACTGCTGCAATCTTGTGGAAAATCATGGGGTTGGAACCCGTGTCTACCTGTTGATAATACGAGAATCACTAAGGTGACATTGTATTTCTGAAACAGACTGTTCATGAATGTAGCACAACAGCTCCACCCTTATCTGCCGGCTTCACAACAACTTGCGTATTGGCAGAGAAGGCTGATAATGCTAGAAGGTTTATGTATTGTATGTTACTGTAGTTCTAGTCCCCTGACCCAGATAGCAAGAAGTTTTTTTCAAAGTTAGATAAATCTCATAATACTAATTCCATATATGTAGAAATAAATGTATGAAAAAATGGTATAAATCTATTCAGCACCAGGACGGATCATGGTTGATGGATGGTACAAAAGAAAGCCCCTTGTAAAGCGCCTTATAAGTATCCACAGATCTGAAAAAGACTGTTGCATATTGAGTGTAGTCTCTTCATCCTGACTTTTTAAAATCGGGGCAGAGGAGGCACCAGAACACATCGGACTTTGAGGTGGCATCTGCACAAGGGGAATCAAGATGAACAGACCAGTGACTCGGTCTCAAAATCAGCATCTTCACCAGTAATTAATTTAATCAGTTTTTCTGTAGACACTAATAAGAAAATTCACAGGGGTCTTTCTTGTGTACCATCCATCAGCCATGATCTGTTCCCATGCCAAGTAGATTTGTACCATTTTTTTCGTACGTTAAAAATCAAGTTGTTTTTTGATGACATTCACTTTTCAGATATTTTGGAAGTACAACCTAAGTCGATATGGTTACCCCCAGGAGCTACAGATCCTCATGTTTCCTCATATATGGAATTTGTATTGCAAGATTTATCTACCGTAACTTTGAAAAATCTTTTTGCCATCTGGTTTAGGGGTCTAGACACCACAATAACATACAATTCACAGAGGGGTCGATTTTTAAAAGCAGCGCACGTGCATCCATGTGCGCTGTGTTCCCGGCACGCACATGGACGAGCCAATTTTATAATGTGCGTGCCGGCGTGCACATGCGTGGGCAGTGGGTTGAATTTTTACAAAATACACATGGCAATGCAATTGGGCCTCCAATTAAGGCGTGGACTAGGAGGGATCTTCTCTACCTCTACCCCCCACCTACCTAACTTCTTCCCTCTTCCCCTCTCCTCCCCGCCCCCTAAACCTAACCTAACTATCCCCAAATTTTTTATTTTAGTACTTACTGCTCCTCTGGAACAGAAGTAATCTCTGCGTGCCATCTGGCTGCCAGCGCCCGCTTCCCCGGGACAGCGTCAAATAAAGCAGACCGGGCTTGTTGTAAAATGCGCGCAGCACACGCAAGGCCCAGCCATGTGCGTAAACCCCGAAATTTACGCGTGTAGACAATTTAAAATTTACTTGAGAGCATCTAGTAAAGTACTTGAGAGCCTTAGTTGCCAATACCAAGTTCTTATGAAGCTGGCAGAGAAGTGTGGGGCTGTTATACTATAGAGTCATGAGCAATATGTTTCAGAAATACAATGTCAACTTAGTGATTCTTATTATCAACAGGTAGACATGGACCCCACTCCCATGATTTTCCACAAGATTGCAGCAGTAGTTGATGTGACTCACAGATGGGCCATCTAAGTTTGGTGAGATAGTTGTCCGATGGAACAAAATATGGATATTGTCAGTGCATGCCTTGAAACAGCTGTTACCAGAGCGAAACATGGCTATGTCATAATTGAAGAGTTAAGTGATGAAAGGTGAACAAAATAGATATGTAATATCAATACATCTGTTAGGTAGACTGGGCCCATTTCATTAAAGCAACACTGTCAATAGAATTTAAAACTGCTCTTGTCATTTTATTGATAGCTGCAGCTTCTGCAGAATAAGGGTAGCATGATCTGTAGCCCTAGAGCAAGTGTGGCCAATTCCGATCCTCAAGAGCCGCAAACAGTTCTGGTTTGCAGGATATCCACAATGAATATTTTGCATAAGTTAGATTTGCATACAATGGAGATAGTATGCAAATCTATCTCATGCATATTCATGTAGATATCCTAAAATCCAAGCCTATTTATGTCTTTGAGGATCAAAATTGGTCACCCCTGCCCTAGATCCTGTTAAAAGTTTGCAGCCATATTCTGGAGGAGATGAAGCCTTTAAAGACATTATGAAGATAAATCTTGGAAATGCTGTTGAATGCTGTAAAGTATTGGAGCTAACCTAAGACCTCTCCCTAATTTTCAGTATATAGATGATGTCTTACCCGCAGAATCTCCCTACCTGTATGGGCTGCACCCAAATGCAGAGATTGGTTTTTTAACCCAGACCTCAGAGACGCTCTTCCGTACAGTGCTGGAGATGCAACCACGAGACAGTAACATGGGAGAAGGAGGAGGTGCTACCAGGGAAGAGAAGGTGAATGGATCTTATTCATAAATTAACTGTGTCAACATCCACAGCACACATTTTATGCACTAGGAAAGAAGCATGGCATACTTTAAGTGAGATCTAATCCTGTTTTTCTCTGCCTTAGTTTATTCAGCTGTAATTAAATATGAATAAAAATCTAGACTTCTGCTTCACCTTTTCCCCCTTTGCAAACAGTTCAAATAATTGTTTTATCAGTCTTCAAAATGTTCTCAAGAGCCAATCCAGTGACTTCACTCAATACTGGTCAGTCAGCCATCTTCTGTCCCCTGAGCTTCCAGTCAATAGAAGCCAATTGGTGTCTGTCCGGCACCCTGCTGTGATTGGGGGTGTCAGACTGAGGTATCTATCCCAGTGCCACACCTTGCAGTGATGGCGGTGTCTGTCCCAGTAATACACCTTGCAATTATGGGAGTCTCTGATTGAGATGTCTGTTGCAGCACTGTACCCTGCAGTGAAAGGGTTGTCTGTCCCAACATCAAATCCTGAAGTGATGGGGATGTCTTGACAGGTGTCTGCCCTAGCGCCATATCCTGTAGTGATGAGTGTCTGTTGCAGCCTTACACACTGGTGTATGAATGAAGTGTCTGTCCCAACTCTGCCCCTGCAAGAATAGTGGGCTTTGATTAATTTCTGTAGTGACTGTAGATATATGACTGAGGTGTCTGTCCTGGCACTACATACTACACTGATTATAGGTTTCTGAGTTGAAGTCACTACATGTCAATATTCATAGATATAGGTACTTCCCCTTATGTTGTTTGATGTGGCAGTGATCATGGGTCGTTGAATGGGCTGGTCAGCTTCATGGTTAAGTGGTCACAGAAATGTCCTCCAGATCTCCAAGAGTACTGCCTTTGAAGTGCTTCCTGCTCCAGCTGTACCCAGGGTTATTTACCCTGAATCCAGTTCTCTGTTCATGAACTTATACTGCAGCTGCTGAGATAGAGTACAGCAACATGCAGTATGCGTTAGCTGATAAGAACTATTTAACCCACCCAGTCTGCCCAGTAGAGCAGTACCTATATGTGTGACTCCTAGGGATAACTGCTTCCACATGAATAATGCTATTGTTACTCTTCATTACTGAGCAATATTGACTGGCTTACTGTTGCAAAGTAAGTCGATGTCAGAATGGGAGTATGGAAGGAAAATTGCTGCACCCGAGTCATTTCTTATTCATATCTTGGTTTCCCCTTCTCTTGTTTCCTCCAGGTGAAAGCTGTCTTGGATGAGATTGTGGAGAAACTACCTGAAGAGTTTAACATTCCTGAGTTAATGTCCAAAGCGGAGGAGCGAACACCATATATTGTCGTTGCTTTCCAGGAATGTGAGCGAATGAATATCCTGACCAGCGAGATCAAACGCTCACTCAAGGAATTGGACTTGGGTCTAAAGGTAGAAGCCTTCCTCAAAGTGGGAATGAACTAGAGGGTACCTCTTCTAGTGATTCAGTATGGGAGAAGAGGTAGCAGAATCCAGGAGGTTAGAAGGGCATGTGAGAACTTCTCTAGTGCTACAGGAATAAGAGGAGCGTTAACATAGGGACTCGAGACCATCAGTCCGCTCCATTATGCACCCCCACACCCTTCTCTCCCTGTACAAAAACACATGAACAACAATATGGCATTAAATTAAGGCCGCAGTTTATTAAAACACAACCCGAGCCTGCAACTTATACATAATATCAAAAGTTAATCCCCTCCCACCTCCTCCTCCCTCAATCCCCTCTTCGCTTACCACCTCGTCCCAATGGTAAGCTGACTTCGGCACCCCCCATCGCTTACCCCGCCACGGCACCAGTGAGGGTAAGCATGCGGCCTGAGCATCGCCCCCCCCCTTGTTCTTTAGGCCTTCCTGTGTAGCAGCCCCAAACTACACAAGCATTCCCCCCCCCCCCTTCCAATGTCCTTCACAAATCAAAACAATACATTACAACTTATGGCTCGGGTTTTCTGCCACAAACAAAGACAACCCGTTTGCCTTTGTTCCCCCACTGCGACCAATTACTGTTACAGTTGTTGCTTGAATCCTTCCTCCAGGGCATTATTAAATAAAACCCATGCCAATGTCCGAAAGGTGAACCCCCATCACCAAGAAATAAGCCCCTCAAAATATCCCATGACCAATTATGTCTTACCCAGAAACCGCCCTGTTGAACTAACCTTTTTCCTATTTAGCGATTTAATTTCTTAACACCATTCCGCCATAAAGGCTCGTTCCGGTGTTTAATCCGAATTATAATATCGGACCAACCCAATTTCATACCTGGCATGTTATTTATAATAGTTGCCAAATCTTTGCGCATAATTGTCACTAATTCCCTGCAGGTTAGCTTAGCTATGTCATTTCCTCCCAAATGAATGATAAGTAACTTTGGAATGCCCCATCTTAGTATTTTGCTCTGGAGAAAAGCAAGCAACTCCCCCCATCGCATCCCCCCTTTGCCGAACCAACACACGATCCACTGGCTGATGCTTAAATTCACGTTTTCACCATATGACTCTCCGCTATGCACGATGGAGAAAAGAATGACCCACAACCCAGGCACATTCTCAATTAGCCACCCCTTCCATTTCTGCAAAATAAAGAATTGCATTAGCCATCATGCATAGAATCCCCTCACCCCTAGCTCACCCGGCAAACTACTTCTGTACATAAGTCCGAAATACTTCCGACTTCCAACGTCCAAGCACCTGAATTCGGTGCGCCGACCACCCCAACTCTGCCGCTGTAGTTGCTGCTCTGATCCTAAATGAATGCGGCGAGTACTGCCCCATGTCCCACCCTAAACGTTCGACCACGCGTGCAACACACGAGAAAATTGATAAATGGTTAATGGTAAGCCATCGACATGTACCAAGAAAAGCCCCCCAATTTTGGGCCTTACACGTACAAAGGCTTTTGCAGTCCTTACTGGACACGCAAGCTCATTATGGACTCAAATCAATGAAATCCAAGCTCCTTTTCCTTTTTGGTCTGTCTTGGATTTCTTAATGCGCATTGTCACCCGATGCTCGTAAACTCGCACATCCTGAGCCAGCAAGCCAGATCCATCCCTGCACGCCTTAGATCTGGCAACCAATTCGCTGATCCTAAAGGCTCTGAAAAAATCCAAAGAAAATGCTAGTCAAAACAACAATGTCTCAAATTCCAACCGACACACTACACTCAAATGCTTGGCTAATCTTAACAAGTAGGTATATCGTATCGGCCACCGTTTATCATTACTTGTGTCAAACCCTCAGCTCCAACCTTCTAATATCCTTCTCACTAGAAAGCTGCTAGTTGGATTTCCCCAACCCTCCAATTTCTGAAAGAACACGAAACACGGCAATTGACACCGGACCGATGCTAATGAATAACCTGCCCCTTTAGCCCATAAAATGAACTGGACCACATCACTTTCCCACGCCTCCCCCCCGGTCCATCCCAAGGATATCAAAAAACGAGACACAGCTCCTCTGCCTGCCATGTAAGATTTCCAGATCGCTGGTGCCAATGATTGGCGGATCAAGTTCCACGTTTCATTGTGCCGAGCTGCCAAAAATGCTCTGGGACATTCTCTCCCTGCAAACTCGCGTGAGGGGCCTCTGCCCTGAAGACATCCCACTTGAAATGAGAAAGAGCATCTGCAATCAGGTTCAAGGTCCCTGGCACATGTCTTGCTTGTATGGTTACATTTCATCTCAAGCATAAAATTACCATCTCCCTCAGCAAGACTGACACCCTAGAGCACTTTGCAGCCTGTTTATTAACCACTTGAACCACCCCTAAATTATCGCACCACCACACTACTTTCTTATTGGACAACCCTGTACCCCAAATGGTCAAGGCCACTATGATTGGGAAAAGCTCCAGGAATGTTATGTTCCTCGTTAACCCATCAGATAGCCACCGCTCTGCGCACCACTTCCCCCGAAAATATAAGCCAAAACCGGTCACACCAGCAGCATCTGAATACAATTCCAAATCCTTATTCGAAATCTCTTCTTCCTGCATCATGCAGACTCCATTAAAGGAATTTAAGAAACCCTCCCAAACCCCCAGCTCTGCCCTCACTGCTTGCGTCACCCTAATGAAATGATGCCCTGCCCTTACTCCCACTGTTCTAGCTGACAATCTATGAATGAATGCCCGCCCCATCGGTATTACCCGACAAGCAAAGTTAAAATCGGCTCGCAGGTTGAAAAGCGGATGCTCAATTTTGCCGGCGTCCAGTTTCCGAACCCATGGCTGTCAGCGGGTTTGAGAACCGACGCCGGCAAAATTGAGCGTCGGCTGTTAAACTCACTGACAGCCGGTGCTCCTGTCAAAAAAGAGGCACTAGGGACGCGCTAGTGTCCCTAGCGCCTCTTTTTACCATGGGCCCTAATTTGAATATTTTTTTTTACTGAATTGCGTGCACTGGAGAGTGGAGAGTGGCCTGGACGCTCGCCCGCTCTCCCGTGACTTTTACTGTATCGGCCTGTATGTTATGTAAAGCAAGACTTCCCTTTGCTAAAATCATGTTGACTCTTCCCCATTTTGTTGTGTCTATCTATATAGCTAGTAATTTTGTTTTTAAGAATAGTTTCTACCATTTTATCTGGCACAGACGTTGGATTCGCTGGTCTGTAGTTTTCTGGATCACCCCGGAGCCCTTTTTAAAAATTGGCATTACATTGTCCACTCTCTAGTCTTTAGGTAGTGTGACTATTGTAAATGAATGATAGGTTACAGGTTAGTAGCAAGTTTGCAGTTTCATGTGTGAGTTCGTTCAGGACTCTGAGGTGAATATCATCCCATCCTGGTGATTTGCCATTCTTTAGTTTGTCAGATCTATTATATCCTCCAATATCACAGAGATTTATTTTAATTGCTTAGAAGCACCACAATTAAAGAATATTTCCAGTGTAGGTATGTTTCCAACATCTTCCTCAGTAAAGACCAAGGCAAAGAATTATTATTATTATTTTTTTTTTTTTGCTATTTTCTTCTCTGAACCAAATGACTAATAAGCTTTTATTAGTTTTTGCCTCTATGGCAAGCTTCTTTTCAAATTCTCTCTTGGCCTATCTCACTTTCATTTTACATTTAACTTGCAGCCTTAACCACTGCAGGTTATACAGTGCACTCGGCTGAGTGCACTGTATTGCATCAGCCCCAAAGTGAATTCCATTTATCACTGTCATCAATCACTCAACCAATTTCTAATCCAGTTGAGCAATTTAGGAATCAATCCCAGGCTGCTCAATGAGTCGTCTATGTGGAACACTATCAAAAGGTTTACAGAAATCCAAACAAACCACAGCCAGCATACTACTCTAATTTTCTGGTCACCCAGTTGAAGAAATCAATCAGATTTGTTTGACATATTCTTTGTCTGGTAAAATCATGCTGCCTTGGATGCTGTAACCCACTGGATTGTAGAAAGTTCACTATCTTTATCTTCAGTAGAGCTTCTGTGACACCCTAAACTGCCGCAGCAGTGCTTCACTGAAAGCTATCAGATCTTTCAAGGATTATCTTTTATTCAAAATAAGTTCTATAGGCTAATTTGCTTGGTGTATTGTTGTTGTTCTTAATAAAAGCCAGTGTCCATACCAATTAAATTGTTTCCAACCTGCTGAATTCTTTTGTCAGTATGGTAAGATATTATAACACTGAGAACATAACTCCTCAATACTCAAAACAGATGTTAATTTGCTATAAGGTTTATATTCAAAATCATTTAGCCAGATAACTGAAAAGTTATCTGGCTAAATGAAAATGTAGGCACTTATCCAGCTAAATTCTATAAGTTATCCAGCTAAAATTTAACCAGATAAGTTAGGTGTGTTCCAGGGGCATAACTGGGAAGAAATGAGTTAGCCAGTTAAGGTATCTGGCTAACTCCAATATTCTGTGCTAAAAAAAAAGGCACCGGTGAAACTGTGCAGCCGGCCGGATCACAGCGGTGCATTTTTGCCTGCTGCGGTTGCAGGCAGGCCGCACCCTTTCACACCCATAGTGCCACAGGAAAAGGTGTAGTTATTTCCCGCAGTGCTGCCAGCGATAATGTGGAAAACATCATCGCCCGCAGCACTGCCGGGCCAAAACCATGCCCAAACCCTGCCCACACTCCTCCCCTTCTCCTTAGATCATAAGAATTTAAATAATACCACTGTGATGCGGCCGTTATCACATGCGGTAGGGCGTTATCACACACGATAAGGCTACATCGCGATTTGATAAATGACCTGTCCTAAAGTTAGCCTGATAAGCTTATCCAACTAACTTTAAGATAGCTGGATATATTCAGCGGTGCGGCTGTGCCACTGAATATACAGCACTAGTAAACTGGATAAGTTTATTTGGTTAACTAGCCAAGCCACCCAGTGGCTGAATATGGACCTCTGACCAGGATGATATAAGGTTCTACTTTCCCAATCTGCTCTTACTATCATAACCAATTTGTATAGCATTCCAGGTACGTTTATTAGTCAAATTTTTGAGTACGAAATTCATCCAAAGTGATTTACAGCATATTAGAAATAGCAGTAAATAAACATAGGCTAGTTGCAGCTTCACAGTAAGAAAGACGTAAACAATTTAGCATAGCATTAAAAATCACATTCTACTTTGGCAATAAAGGTATGCATTAGCACTGACTTTGATAAATCAGCATACGTTGATTAAACTCTGCTAACAACATAGCAGAGATACTAATAGCTAACTCAGAAAATAAATAAATCCAACAGAACAGATATTAAGTTGTAGCAGCACATTTACAGCATTTGAAGGGATGCCCTGCAATTTTCAAAATCAGTTTAGTATCTTTGAGTTCCAAATTAGCATTAAAAGCTTGACAGAAGAACCAGGCTTTTATTTGTTTCTTAATGTATGAGTAGTCTTGAATTTGTTGGAGCTGTTCTGGAAAGAAGTTCCAGAGGGCAGGTCTGCTTCCATGAAGGATCTGATCTGGGTGTTTATTTCCTTTGATGATAGAATTGACATTGGGGATCAGAATGAAGATCTTAATGGTCTGGAGGGCATGAATAAGGATAGTTGTTTGCTCAGATAGATAGGCCCCCTCTTCTTGGAGCCTTTAACATCAGAGTCACCCTCCACAGTTCTTTTCCATTCTTTCTCTATACTAACATACGGGCCGATACAGTAAACCGCACGGGAGAGCCAGCGAGCGCCCACTCTCCCGATGCGTGCCCCAGCCACTCTCTGGGGCGCGCGATTCACTAAGGAAAGGTATGCAAATTAGGGCCCGCGGTAAAAGGGAGGCACTAGGGTCACTAGCGTGTCCCTAGTGCCTCCTTTTTGACAAGTGGCGGCTGTCAGTGGGTTTGACAGCCGACACTTAATTTTACCGGCGTCGGTTGTTGAATCCGCTGATAGCCACGGGTTCGGAAAATGGACGCCGGCAAAATTGAGCATCCATTTTCCAACCCGCAGGCCGAGGGCAGATTTTTTTTTTTAATTTTTGGGACCTCCGATTTAATATTGCTATGATATTAAGTTGGAGGGTGTACAGAAAAGCATTTTTTTCTGCTTTTCTGTACACTTTCCCGGTGCCGGCCGAAATTAACTCCTGCCTTTGGGTATGCGTTAATTTCTCAGAGTAAAATGTGCGGCTTGGCTGCACATTTTGCTTTCTGCTTCGCGTGGGACTAATAGGCTCAGCATGCATTTGCATGTTGCGGGCGCTATTAGTTTCGGGGGGTTGGCCACGCATTTTCGACACGCTATTACTACCCCTTACTGTATAAGGGGTAAAAATAGCACATTGAAAACACGCGGCTAAACGGGGGCTAACGGTGCGCTCGACTGAGCGCACCATACTGAATTGGCTTGATAGTTTTGGGTAGAGATAGTCCCTGCACCTGGAAGTTCACATTATTCCCTGCATTATCCTCTCTGAGAGCAGTTTGAAGCTCTACCAGAGAGCTGGGGTGATGAAAACAGCTGCCATCACCAGCTTCAGCTTCCTTACTCTCCAGTTCCTATTCATTCTGACTCACATAAAACCAGAAATAACGGCAGAAAAGGACCAAATGGTTCATCCAGTCTGCCCAGCAAGCTTATGGTAGTATCTACTGTGCTGTGCAGGTTACTCCCATACTTATCAGTTTCCCAGACCGTAAAAGTCAGGGCCCTCTTTGGTTACTGTCTGAATCCAAATCCCTGTTACCTCTTGCCATTGAAGCAGAGAGCAAATTTGTTTTCCATTTGGAATGACTGGATTATATCAAAGGGGTTAGTAATAATGGATTATACTTCCGTTTTTTCTACCACTTAGGTAAGACTAATCAGCCTGTAGTTTCCACCTTCCTCTCTGTTACCTCTTGCGGGAGCACTCCTTTCTCCAAAGATTTATTGAACAGGTTCCTCAGCAGAACTGCCAGGACTTCTCTGCGTTCCATTAGTATCCTAGGATATATCCCATCTGGTCTAAAATGGGCAGGGGCACGTTGGACCTGCAGGAGTTTACCAAAATCCTACTGTTACATTTTCACAGAGGTTAGATTTCTGCTGAATCTTTGGTGTTTTGGTTCCTGGGCTTTTAAATGCTTCAGATCTATTGTTTTGTGTGAAATAACTGAACTGTTTGCCTGTATTCCAGACCGTGCATTTTAGCACATCTGAGAACACCAGAATATTTATAGGGCCAATTATTTTAAATGGATTTGTTTCATTTGCCTGTATATGGCAGTGGAGTTGGAAACGCTGTTTATTCAGACAGCTCAGGAGAAGTGATTTACTAGTTCAATCTCTGAGCAGAAAACAAGATATTATTGTAACTGCAGCATCATGTAACAATTAAATTTTATTCTTAACAAGAAGAAATATGTATTGGTGAAAGTGACAAGAAGAAAGATACTGAACTGAACGACATTTGCAATAATTTAGCATACTAGTAAAATGTTAACTTTCAAAGATTTGGGGATATAGGGAGAAAGCAGAACAAGAGAATATTATAATACAGAGATGTCCCAATAATCTTGTGGTTTGAAAAGGGAAAACATTATGATTGAAAGTGTAGGTAAGTATAGGGATGATGTCACAGTGCCTATAAGTCTGCAGGACAGAGCCAGTGCTTCCATTAGGCAAACTAGGTGGTCGCTTAGAGCGCCAAAATTTATGGAGTGGCAAAATTCTGTCAGAGGCCTACAGGGGTGCTATGCCAGATCTAATACTGCCAAAGAAGGGAGTGTGCAGGAGCCACTGTTGCCAGGAGGAGCAAATGCTGTGCTGGAACCTTTGCCAATAAGTAGTTGGGCAGGAGGGCGTGCACAACTGAAGGTTTGCCTACGGCGCCAAATATTCTTGCACCGGTTCTGCTGCAGGGATGGTGTCACATTGACTGGCATTTCCAGTAATAATACCACAGCAACAGAGTCTGCAGGGCAGGGACAACATAGAAACATAAACATAGAAATGATGGCAGAAAAGGACCACATGATCCACCCAGTCTGCCCAGGAAGCTTATGCTAGTATCTGCCACACTGTGCAGGTTACCCTAATGCTTATCAGTTTTCCAGATTGTAAAAGTCAGGGCCTTTGTTGAATGGTATTTGAATCCAATTGCCCTTATTTCTTGCTGTGGAAGCAGAGAGTTGGAGTTGCATCAAAAGTATAAAACTTATTGATTAAGGGTAGTAAAAGCCATATCAGCAAGTTACCCCCATGTTTATTTGTTCCCCAAACCGTAAAAGTCAGGGCCCTTGTTGGTTGCAGTCTGAATCCAATTTCGCTTTTCCCACTGCTGTTGAAGTAGAGAGCAATGATGGAGTTGCATTAACAGTATCAAGGCTTATAGGTTAAGGGTAGCAACTGCCACACCAGCAAGTTACCCCCATTCACTGTTTTCTTCATTTCTATCCTCTAGGGATCCACAGTGTTTATCCCATACCCCTTTGAATTCCTTCACTGTTTTCATCTTCACCACTTCTTCCAGAAAGGCATTCCAGGCATTCACTACGCTCTTTGTGAATAACTATTTCCTGACATTAGCTCTGAGTCATCCTCCCTGGTGTTTCATTTCATGACCCCTAGTTCCATTGATTTCTTTCCAATGGAAAAGGTTTTGATATTGGGCATCATTAAAACCTTTCAGGTATCTGAAGGTCTGTATCATATCTCCCCTGCAGCTCCTCTTTTCCAGAGTATACATATTCAGATCCTTCAGGCTCTCCTCATAAATCCCAGTGCTGACCCCACACCATTTGGTCGCTCTTCTTTGGACCGCCTCTATCCTGTCTTTATCCTTTTTGATATACGGGCACCAGTACAGAATGCAGTACTCCAGGTGAGGCCTCACTGAGGAACTGTACAAGGGCATTATCACCTCTTTTTTTCTTACTGGTTATTCCTCTCTCTGCAGCCCAGCATTCTTCTGGCTTTAGCTATCGCCTTGTCACATTGTTTCGCCATCTTCAGATCATCAGACACTATCACATCAAGGTCCCTCTTCCAGTCCATGCACATTAGCTTTTCACCACCCATCACATAAAGCTCTTTTGGATTGCCGCACCCAGATGCATGACTCTGCACTTCTTGGCATTGAATCCCAGCTGCCAAATCTTTGACCACTCTTCAAGTTTTCTTAAATCACTTTTCATTTTCTCTACTTATTTAGATTTGTCCACTCTGTTGCAGATCTTAGTATCATTTGCAAATAGACATACTTTACCTTCTATCCCTTCCGCAATGTCACTCACAAAGATATTGAACAGATCTGGTCCCAAAACCAATCCCTATGTCACTCCACTTAGCACCATTTTTTCTTCAGAGTAGGTTTTATTTACCACTGCATGCTGTCTCCTGGCAATCAACCAGTTTGGAATCCATGCTACTACCTTCACACCCACTCCCAAGCTTCTCATTTTGTTCACAAGTCTCCTATGTGGGACCATATCAAAAGCCTTCCTAAAATCCAAGTAAATCACATCGAGGGCTCTTCTCTGATCCAATTCTCTCGTCACCCAATCAAAAAAATCAATCATATTTGTCTGACAGGACCTTCCCCTGGTGAATTCATGCCTTGGGTCGAGCAACCCACCAGATTGTAGATAGTTCATTATCCTTTCCTTCAGCAGAGCCTCCATTAATTTGCCCACCTCTGCGGTGAGGCTAACCAGCCTGTAATTTCCAGCCTCTTCTCTGCTCCCACTCTTGTGAAATGGGACCACCACTTCTCTCCTCCAGTCTCGTGGCACCACTCCTGTTACCAGGGACCTATTGAACAGGTCTTTCAGCAGACCTGCCAGCAAATCTCTGCAATCCTTCAGTATCCTGTTATGTATCTCATCTGGCCCCATGGCCTTCTTCACTTTCAGTTTTCCTAGCTCTTCTCTTCTGTAAATGGAGTTTTGTCTACTCACCCCCATCCACAGTCTTGTCAACTAGTGACAGTCCTTCTTCAGGGTCTTCTGTAGTGAATACTGAACTGAATTGTTTGTTTAATATTTTGGTCATTTCTTCGTCTCTCTCCACACATAGATCTTTGTCACCTTTCAATTTCACTATACTACTTCAGTCCTTTCTCTTTACTTTGATATATCTGAAAAATGTTTTGTCACCTCGCTTTATCTCTTTGGCAATCATTTCTTCTGCCTGAATTTTTGCTTTTTTGATTGCTTTCTTCGTCTCCCTCAGTTTCACAAGATATTCTTCCTTGGGTTTCTTTTTTTTGGGATCCATTATATTTCTTGAACACTATCTTTTTGCCTTTATTTTTTCAGTCACCTCCTTTGAGAACCAGATTGGTTTATTATTTTTCTTACTTTTGTTTATTTTTCTAACATATAGATTTGTTGCCTTTGTAATTGCTCCTTTCAGTTTGGCCCACTGTTCCACCTCTCTTGTTTTCTCCCAGTCTTCTAGTTCTACTTCCAGGTACATCCCCATTTTGACAAAGTCCGTATTTTTGAAATTCAAAACTTGGGTCTTCGTGTGACCTCTCTGTATCCTATTTGTGATATCAAACCATACTATTTGAACACTGGTGCTCAGGTAGGGACCCACCTGGACATTAGAGACACCTTTTGGTTGGGGGGCCCCAATCCAACCACACTTCTTCTGTCCCCCTATACTTCACTGGACTTGCTCTCTCTCTTATTCTGCCCCCACATCCCCTCCCTCTCTTGCCAGCTCTCTCTCCTCCCCTCCTCCAAGCTCCTCTTTCATTCCCCCACCACTTGTCTTTTCTTTCTCCCCCCTTGTATCCCCCCTTCCCCAATTCCATGCTGTTCAGTGGAAGAAGAGCTGTGGTGCCGCTACTTCCTCCTAGTCCTCAGCTGCTTACCCCGACTGCTGTTTGAGTCATGTGGCTGTTCAGATTTCTATGTAATTCAAGGCAGTAGTTGGATCGAGAGCTACAGAAGTGGAGGATGCAGCTAGATCATGCCTGGAATGCCATTTCGGAAGAGATGGAGAAAAAGAAACAGTAAACAAATTCAAAAGGGCATGGGATAAACACTGTGGATCCCTAAAGACTAGAGGTTGGAAATGGAGAAAAGGGTGCATGGGGCTAATCTGCATGGAGCAGCAGTTACTACCCTTAACAGAAGGTACAGGGATTACTGCCCTTAATCAATTAGCTTTGATGCTTGTAATGCAACTGCAACATTAATCTCCACTTTGGTGGCAGAAAAAGGGGAATTGGATTCAGATGACAGCCAATGTTGGGCCACAACTTTTATGGTTTATGACTACTGATATACAGACATTAAGGATAACGTACATAGAAACATGATGGCAGAAAAACACCATATGGCCCATCCAGTCTGACCATCCATCCAATTAATTTAGCATTATAATTCTCAACACTTCCTGAGAGATCCCTGTATTTATCCCATGCTTTCTTGAATTCAGATACTGTTTTTGTCTCTACCACTTCAATTGGGAGGCTGTTCCACAAATCCTTCACCCTCTCTGAAAAGAAAGATTTATTTATTTATTTGGCACTTTTATATACCGATATTCATGTAACAAGTTACAAATCACCTCGGTTTACA
The DNA here is from genome assembly GCF_901001135.1 of Rhinatrema bivittatum. Lineage (NCBI taxonomy): Eukaryota > Metazoa > Chordata > Amphibia > Gymnophiona > Rhinatrematidae > Rhinatrema > Rhinatrema bivittatum. The sequence goes on from NC_042618.1 coordinate 305,208,474, forward strand.
TTATAACAATAACCATTGCAAAAGGATGCATTACATTAAACAGGGGAGAACAAAACTTGGATCCAACGAAATGGCATTAACAAAGAGATAACTGGGATAGGGTATTGCAGAGGAAAAACATTTGATAGCTTGTCTGTACTCAGAGCGGCTTGCTAGTGATGAAGTTCTACTAACAACGCTGCCTGAAATGTTCAAGGGCCATCAGAGTTAGGCAAAGGCTTCGCTAAACAACCATATCTTTAGTCTTTTCTTAAAGGTGTTTGGGCATTGTTCTAGTCGAAGCTCCGGAGGGAGGGAGTTCCATTGCGTTGGTCCAGACGTGGAAAGGGCTCTCTTCCTTAATGAGGATTTAATGGGGTGGGGAAGCAAGGTGTCTCTATACGCTGACCTCACCGGTCTGGAGGGCATGTGAGGTCGAAGTGGGAACTTAAGATCCAGGGGGGTGATATTGTGAATGGCTTTATGGATGATCGTTAGAACTTGATATAAGATTCTGAATTTGATTGGGAGCCAGTGCAGGTTCTGCAGGATGGGTGTAATATGGTCTCTTTTATTGGTCTTGGTCAGAATCCTTGCTGAAGCATTTTGTAGCATCTGTAAGGGTTTGATGGTATTAGCTGGGAGGCCAAAGAGTAGGGAGTTGCAATAGTCTAATTTTGAGAAAATGATAGCTTGGAGCACTGTTCGAAAGTGATGGAAATGGAGGAGAGGTCTCAATTGTTTTAAGACTTGAAGTTTAAAAAAGCAGTCCTTGGTGGTGATTTCCTGAGTTTACCCCCTTTCAACCTCATCTCATGAACCCTCTTTCTAGAGCCTCCTTTCCATTGAAAAAGACTTACCTCCTGTCTATGGAAACCTTTGATATATTTGAATGTCTCTATCTCACTTTTCCTCCAGGGTATACATGTTTAGATCTTTGTCTATCCCCATATGCTATAGAATGAAGACCACTGACCATTTTAGTAGCCACACTGTGGATTGACTCCATCCTGTTTATATCCTTTTGAAGGTGTACTCTCCAGAACTGTATACGGTATTCCAAGTGAGGTCTCACCAGGGACCTATACAGGGCAATATCACCTCTCTTTTTCTGCTGACCATTCCTCTCCCTATCCAGTCGAGCATCTTTCTGGCTTTTACCATTGCTTTAAAGATCATCAGATACAATTACCCCCAGAACCCACTCTTCCTTTGTGCTTAGAAGAATTTCACCTCTAATACTGTACATTTCCTTTGGGTGTTTGCATCCTAAATGCATTACTCTGCATTTTTTCACAATAATTCTTAGTTGCCAGACCTTAGCCCTTTCCTCTAGCTTCACTAGATCCCTCCTAATGTTTTCCACTCCTTCCTGGCTGTCCACCCTATTACAGATATTGGTATCAACAGCAAAAACACAAATCTTTCCGCTTTCAAAAATGTTAAAAAGAACCAGTCCAAGGACCGATACCTGAGGCACACCGCTAGTAACAACACCATCCTCAGAGAACACTCAGTGCACCACTACCCTTTGTTACCTCCCACTTAGCCAGTTTCTAACCTAGTCAAACACTTTAGGGTCCATACCAAGGGCACACAATTTATTTCTAAGTCTTTGGTGCAACTTGCTGAAATCCAAGTATACTATGTCTAGCATTCTCCCTTGACTTAACTCTCTGGTCACCCAATCAAAGAAATTGATTAGATTTGTCTGATAAGATTTACCTCTTGTAAAACCATGCTGCCTCGGATCTTGCAATCCATTGGATTCTTAAAATTGCACTATCCTCTGTTTTAGCAGCGATTCCATTAGTTTGCTCACCACAGAGGTCAGAATAACTGTTGTTCCAAGTCTCCTCCTTACTTTCACTTTTATAAATAGGAACCACATCTGCCCTTTTCCAGTCCTCCAGACTCTAAAGAAGCATTGAAAAGGTCAGCCAGCAGAGCTGCCAATACATCTCTAAGTTCTCTTTGTACCCTCAGATGTATCCCATCCATCCCCATCGCCTTATCTACTTTGTTTAGTTAGCTCTTCACAAACACATTTCTGAAAATTGATTTAAGTTTACCTCACTTCCAGTCTCCTTTGTGTTTGTTTTATGTGATCCTGCTCAAGCCCTTCCATAGTGAACACCGAACAGAAATATTTGTTAAGCAATTTTGCTTTTTTCTCATCAGCCTCTATATATTCTTCCCTTTCAGGACTGCTTCCACAGCCAAGTCCCAATGCAAAGCAGGTCAAGCAACAGTGTCTGAATTATCAAGAAGGCTGCTTACCCCTTAAAAATGTTGCTAGCAGTAATTTTGTTATAGATTTGGCAGTTGCTTGATTTTGATTGGAAATATTACTACCTTTAACAAAACGTATTCAGCAGTTGCTACTATAAGAATCATGCTGGGCAGACTGGATGGACCATTTGGTCTTTTTCTGCCATCATTACTATCTGCTCTTCTCCTGCTGCTGCTGTCATACAGCTGCTCCCTATCCTATCCGGCCTTGAATCTCCCTCAAATATTCTACAAATGGGCCAGATTTTGGTTGGGCCGAGGTCTCACCCCATTTCACCACCTATGCTGCAGGGGACAGTTACTGGTAGTCCATGGGAGCAATGGCACTTCATGGGAATAGCATCTCAGCAGCTGGCAGTCTGCTGGAGTGCCATGTCTATAAATGTAAATGTTTGTCTAACTCTAAGATAAATTGTGGGCTGAAAACCTGTTCTTGCCGCTTTAGCCAAAGTCCACCCTTTATCCATTCTCTGACCTTGAGAAACTGTCGGATCTGTAGGAAGCAGACCGAAAGAATTGCACTGCAGTGGATAATTATCATGCTTATTCTTAACTTTAAAATTATTGCAAATACAAAACAAGTCCAAAAATAAGTCTCATGTAAATCCTAGGAACTGTCTGATTACAAAATATATATGTCTCTCTTTTTCCCAACTGGTTGCTGCTAAAAGTGAGCAATTTGGGTGCTAGGACATTACATTTTTAATAGAATATCTATTATTATAGAGTGATGTGATGGTCCAGCAATACAAGACTGCAATTAAGTAGGAAGATTGTTAAACATAAAAAATTAGGAGTTCACAAATTCTCTTCTAATAAACAGCCTCATTTACTTATTTATTTATTTATTACTTGGATTTATATCCTGCATTTTTGAAGACTTAATTCATTCATGGCAGATTGCTGCAAATTAGAAAATTCCACTAACAAACAGGTCATTTATAGATGCATATTTCAAAGGAGTAAACAGCAGGGACTCAGTACAACAAATTAGATAAATAAAATAAAGTGTGTCTCAAGGCCTAACTAATATCTACAGTCAAGACTAAGCTCAAACTATAAACAAAAAACTATTGACTAACTCAAAAATCAATATTGCATCATAAGCTATTGGATTGTACTAGCATTGTAAAGGCATTCAAGATGAGAATGTTAGGTAGTTTCTGTAGTCAATGTTTGTGTTTATCATTTAAAGGCCTGATAAAATAGCCAGGCTTGTATTTGCTTCCTGAAATAAGAATAGTCCTGTATTTTGTTGTAGCTGTTCTGGGAGGAAGTTCTATAAAGTGAGTGCTGCTCCCGAGAAGGATCTCTTGCAGTGTCTGTTCTTTGTATTTCTTCTGTTGATGGCATGATTATGGACACTCCACCTGAGGGGTCTGGAGCAGATGTATTTGATAGCCTTTCTCTCAGGTGGATAGGTTCATGATTCATGCAGATGGGTAATGTGACTGTCTTATGCTGAATCAAAGCAGTATCCCGTGACGGTTTTGGAAAACTTGGTATTTTTCAACTGGTTCCCTCACTGCTAGTAGCTGTTCAAACCCGCAGTTTGTTTCTCTTTAACTTGCTGCATGAAACTTTTCTCCTCCATTCTGTAAAATCATCTGTTTTTAATATTTTCTGACACTTTCCTCTTTTCTGTCAGATGAACATTTTCCGTATCATAAGGAATGATTCTCTTTTCAGGGTGGATGGGTGCTATTCCTTTCCCTGGACTTGCCCAATAGACTTATGGCTGGCTTGTTTCTCAAAGGGAGGCTGTTTCTTTGGATCAGACTGCCCCTTCATGATGAAAATCCTGCAGAGGGGAATGACAGTTTTATACCCAGGTTATCCTCTTCCCTAAACTTGCTTAAAGAGAATAAGGCTGACTTGTGTCTCACAGTCTGTTCAAAAGATCAGAATCTCTTTATACAGTTGCATTCTTAATAATACATTGGGGATAATAATAAATGTACTAGTCACACCATGCACTGTTCATAGAAAGTTGAATAAAATTAAAAACAAATTAATGAAATGCCTCCTTTCGGGAGTTCTGTTATCTTTCCTGGATTTGCCCAGCAGACTAGCTGGGAAGACTGCTCTCAAACAGCAGGAGGGCATTTCCCCTGTTAATGAGACCCCTGCCTCTCCAAGGTCATGTAAACTCAGGGGGCATAAATCCCTCAGGAGAATTACTATCCTTTTTCAGGGATACAGCAGGCTCTGCTCTCTCCTCCGGACTGGCTGGTGAGGAGCTAATTTTAATATAAACTACCAGATGCTGAGCTCCTGTCAAGCCAGATTCTGCAGTCTTATACAGAGCTGCTGAACATCAGGCTCCTTAGAAGGAGACCAATCCACATTATCACTGTAATCGTAAAGAGGCTATTTTAATCAAAAGAACTTCTTTAAAAAAGTGAAATAAGCATTGGCAAGTTAGATGCAAAACATAAGGCAGAAAAAAAAAGCTGGCCATGGAGGCAAAAACTCATAATAAATCCTTTTTAAAATATATCTGAAGCTGGAAACTTGTAAGGGAGTCACTTGGACCATTAGACAATCATGGGTTTAAAAGGGCACTTAGGGAAGGTAAGGCCATAGCAGAAATCCTAAATGAATTCTTTGCTTCGGTGTTTACTGAAGAGGATATTGGGGAGATACCCATACCAGAAATGGTATTTAATAGGGATGTGCAATCATTTTTCCTGAATTAGGCAATGTCAATGAAATTGCCTATTTCGGAATGGTTCGGGAGAACCGAAAAATGATTGACTATTTTCCTAAACTTCGGAAAAAATTAAATTTTGAGTTAGTGCGCACTAACCCGAAAATTGGGGCCCCCGAAAAAAAAAAAAAACCCCCGAACCGTGGTAAAAAGGAAATTCCCAGGGGGGGACCTGAAATGAAGCCTGACACGAAATCTTTACCTGAAGCACATCTCTACTATTTATTTATTTATTTTATTTTATTTGCAGTTTTTATATACCGACATTTGTTTAGTAACGTCACATCGGTTCACAATCAACAGAAACATTGCAGCCATGCTAAATAAACTGGAGGTAGCAACAGTGCATTAATGGTTGAACTAAGGGGGGGGGGGGGGGTATAGTATTTAATGGTGATGATTCAGAGGAATTGAAGCAAATCAGTGTAAATCTGGATGATATAATAGAGCAAACTAACAAACTAAAGGGTATCAAATCACTGGACCAGATAGTTTACACCCCAGAGTTGTGAAAGAATTAAAAAATGAAATTTCAGATCTATTACTAGTAAATGGTAAACTATCAATAAACTATCATTAAAATCATCTATTGTACCTGAAGATTGGAGCCAGTGTGACGCTGATCTTTGAAAATGGCTCCAGGTGATCTGAGAAACTTTAGGCTGGTGAGCCAGACAGTGCTGGGAAAAATCATAGAAATTTGCCAACGGATATATAGTGTATTTGGATTTTCAGAAGGTACATTTTCCCATGAGAGATTCCTGATAAAAATAAAAAGTGATGGGATAGGAGGCAATGTCCTATTGTGGATTGCAAACTGTTTAAAAGATAAGAAACAGAGAGTGGGAATAAATGGTCAGCTTTCTCAGTGCAGAAAGGTAAACAGTGGAATACCTCAGGGATCTGTACTAGGTCTGGTGCTTTTTAATATATTTATAAATGAACTGGAAAAGGCAATGATGAGTGAGGTGACCAAATTTGCAGATAACACACAATTATTCGAAGATGTAAAATCACTAGCAGATTGTAAGAAATTGTTGGAATACCTTGCGAGACTGGGAGACAGTACATCCAAATGTCAACTGAAATTTAATGTAGACAAAATGATGCAAATGAGGAAAAATTATCCATACTGTAGTTACACAATATTAGATTCCATATTAGGTGTTACCACCCAGGAAAAGGATCTGGGTGTCATCATAGACAATACTTTGAAAACCTTGGCTCAGTGTGTGACGGTGGTCAAAAAAGCAAACAATGTAAGGCATTATTAGGAAAGGAATGGAGAATAAAACAGAGGCTGTCAGAATAACTCTATAATGCTCCATGGTTGAGACTGCACCTACAGTACTGTGTGAAATTCTGGTCACAGCATCTCAAAAAAGATATAGCAGAGCTTGAAAAGGTACAGAGAAGAGCTGCCAAGATGATGAAGGAGATGGAACAGCTCCTTTGTGAGGAACGGTTAAAGAGGTTAGGGCTGTTCAGCTTGGAGAAGACGGCTGGGGGGGGGGGGGGGGGGCGATATGATAGAGGTCTATAAAATCATAAGTGGAATAGAATGGGTTATATATGCTTTAAAAAAAACAAAAAAATGAGGTTGCTTACCTGTAACAGGTGTTCTTTGAAGGACAACAGGATGTCAGTTCTCACATATGGATGAAGTCATCCAGTGGAGCCCGGCACATAATTTTGAACTGAAAGATGCTAGAGCTTTCCGCATGCTTTACTGAGCATGTGCAGCTGTAGTCACCTCCCTGGCTCCTAGGCAGAGCCCCTCATTCCATGATATAGCTAATACTGTAGTGAAGGGCTGGTCGCAGGACAACCCCGCGACTGGCCAACTCATCCCACACTGACATGGCTGGAATGCCGCTGTGCTGCTCCCAACTTGGACCTCCTTAGACGTGCACGCCTCATGCTGTGCCTTAAACGCCACTTAGCGGAAAACCTCTCTATTGGCACCTCCTGATGACGAGATGCAGTTGGAAGTTTAACCCCCAGCCGTGATCATCTCAATGCCTCTGCAACAGGCTGCAGCTGCAAGCAAAGCTCCTGTGAGCTTTGCCTACAGTACATGTAGCCTTTCTCCATATTCATGTTTCTCCTCCCTATCTTCTGTATTCCTGCCTTTGCTTCCCATGGTTCCAGAGTAACAGACAGAACCAACCAAATCCTTAAGGATTTCTTGAGAGCATACATCAATGAACGACAGGACAAATGGACCTCTCTCCTTCCCTGGGCAGAATTCTGCCACGGCAACCATGTGGGAAGCTCCTCTGGATCCTCTCCATTTCAAGGTGTGTTTGGCAGACATTCTTGGGTACCGTTTCCCTTTCCAGTGATGGCCTATGTCCTGCAGCCAATATCGTGTGCCAAGACCTTAAGGAAATATGGCAAAAGACCAGCCAGCTCCTTACAATGGCTGCAGAAAGATACAAAAAACAAGCAGACAAGAGACGCCAGCTGGTGCCCTTCTCAAACTGGAGGACTTGGTATGGTTGAATTACCCACAACCTACTGCTCAGAATGCCCTCTACTAAATTCTCCTCACACTTCATTGGACCTTTTCCCATCATTTGCCAGATAGGACCAGTAGCCTCAAGATCCATATTGTGTTCCACATTTTGCTACTCAAGCCTCTGTTGTTTTATTGGCCTTCACGACAGCTATTAGAAGTAAATTCAGAGGAGGACACCAAATATGAGGTCCAGGAGATCATTGACTTCAGGAGAATTTAAAACAGATTCCAGTACCTCATCGTTTGGAAGGGCTTTGGTCATGAGGAAAACACTTGGGAGCCTGCTTCAATGTTAAAATCCCCCGACTCGCTAAAGAAGTTCATTAGCACTTTCCCCTGAAGCCCAAGCTGAGGGGCTTAAGAGGGGGTACTGTAACATGCTGCCATTGGTGTCCCCTTACCTCCATGCTGCCATACTGCTGCTGTCCCAGGCTGCTCTAGGCACACATGCATGAAGCGCATCTTAAAGGCCCTGCAGTGAGAAACCACTCTACCAGCACATACTGAGGACATCACTTAAGTCCTAGCCATGCTCCAAGCAGATGCCTCAGCAACAGGTCCTCCTGCAGTTTTTGCCCTGTGCCTTTTCTCTCTGCCTTGTGGCTTGTTTGTCTTGCAGTGTTTTCTTGGCTGCTGCACTCATTGCTGTCTTGCCCGTGCCTTCCTAGTCCCTGCCTTGCCTCCCTGTGCTTGGCCCTACCTTGTCCTGCTTTTCCTCCCTTGTCCCAGTCCTCCATGTCTTGTCTTGTCTGTCCTGGCCAGATTATCTGGTACTGAACTCTGATTCTGACCTCTCTCCTGCTTGCTGCCTGTCCTGACCAGTGTTGCCTCTCTCTTTTATTGACATCATCTGACCATTCCTTTCACACTTTCGCCTAAGCCCTGCCGGCCTCTGGAACTTAAAGGCTTAACCTGTGGGGAACAGAGCTGGTATGGGTGAAGCTCCTGCTCCAGTCCCAGTAGCACAGCTGTCAGTGTGGGCCGTGTGGGCCTGTCTGCTAGGCTGCGTCAACTGTGCCACATCCTAAGGGTTCACATCCGTGACAACTACTTGAGGATTTTTTCCATATTTCTTATCCCTTCCCAACTTACTTAGTCAATCCACTGCAGCAACAGTCTTCAGCTGGGAACTATGTATCAGGGCTCCTCCGAGAACCATGCAATTATGGGCCCTAAATATGGCCACTAGATGTCGCCATTACATGTTGCTTATGAATCCCTCAGTTACAGTTAGGACTGAGGTGCACTGGCATTATGTATGTGAATGACAGGACAGAATTGAGGTGAATTTGTAGAACTGTGTGTCAGATATCTGTACTGGAACAGCAAAGGATGCTATATGTGTAGGACTGAAGTGCATTGACAGAGCTGTATATGTGAGTGTCTTTACAGGAATAGAAAGGGGTGATTCCGGGCTAGATTGCTGTCAGAGGTAACAGTGGTGGGGCATTTTGGCAATTGTGATCATAACATCATCAAATTTGAATTAATGGCTAGAAGGGAGACAATAAGAACATAAGAACATGCCATACTGGGTCACACCAAGGGTCCATCAAGCCCAGCATCCTGTTTCCAACAGTGGCCAATCCAGGCCATAAGAACCTGGCAAGTACCCAAAAACTAAGTCTATTCCATGTTACTGTTGCTAGTAATAGCAGTGGCTATTTTCTAAGTCAACATAATTAATAGCAGGTAATGGACTTCTCCTCCAAGAACTTATCCAATCCTTTTTTAAACACAACTATACTAACTGCTCTAACCACATCCTCTGGCAACAAATTACAGAGTTTAATTGTACGTTGAGTGAAAAAGAACTTTCTCCGATTAGTTTTAAATGTGCCACATGCTAACTTCATGGAGTGCCCCCTAGTCTTTCTATTATCTGAAAGAGTAAATAACTGATTCACATCTACCCGTTCTAGACCTCTTGTGATTTTTAAACACCTCTATCATATCCCCCCTCAGCCGTCTCTTCTCCAAGCTGAAAAGTCCTAACCTCTTTAGTCTTTCCTCATAGGGGAGCTTTTCCATTCCCCTTATCATTGACAACTTCTTATGTTCTTATTGAGGTACATTGGCAGAGCTGTCTGTGGGATTATTAGTGCTGGAATATCATGGCGGTGCTGCAGGGCAGGACTGAGGTACATTGGAAAGAGCTTTTATGCTTTAGGCTCCATAATAAACTACAAAAAGCAGCTGCAGGGCAGGTTTGAGATATGGCATTCTCTGCTGTGCTGAGGCCTAAGATTGGAATTGTAGATCTGCTGCAAAACAGGGTGGAGCTCACGTCCATGGTCCAGTATTTATCCTGTCTTCTCACCCCTCACCTTCTGGATTATAAATTGAGTCAGAGTGCTGCCATGAGTCTAACAGATTATGGTATAGCTCTGTCAGGATGCAGCTTCACTGCTGGTTTCTGATTGGGAAAAATAACATTACCTGGAGGTAATTTTCCAAGCTATATTGTTGCGGGTGAGGAAGGATGCTCGAGAGCATGAGCCCCTGTACTGCGACATGACCTACACAACCCCAAGGCTAGCCATGGTCCACGCTGTTGGCAGGCGAGCACATCCATGCACAGGCTGGCTGAAACAGGAACACTGTTGGCTTAGAAACAGGAACTCTTGGACATCCAATACACTCCAGATACTGGGAACCAGAAACCTCTGGCTATTTGAAAGCCCTTTCGGTCTGATGCTTGGAAGCTGATTGAGCATGAGGACAGACAGAGACAGAGGACTCAAGATGACTCTGGAAATGTGGACATGGACGCTGGAGACTTGGACATAACAAAGCCTCAGGACTTGGAGCAATACGAAGACTCAGGATTTGGAACATGACGAAGATTCTGAGAAAGACCAGTGCCACTGCATGCCCTACACAACCCCCGGGGCTGGCTATAGACCTCACCAGTAGCAGTTCAGACATTGCACTCAAGGACTTGGAACAAGGTGGAAGCTGGAACAAGAACTCCAAAGAGCAGGGACAGGACTCAAGAACTTGGAATTCAGCCTCAGCAACTAGGAAGGACTTCCAAAGACTTAAACCAGCAAAAAAGACTCTGAAGACTCTAGACAGGACAAAGGCTTGGAACCAGGCACAAAGCAAGGACTTGGATTCAGGAACAAGATGAAGAGACCATAGAAACCAGGAGACCAGGAACATGAAACAGAAAACATGGAGAACCTTGAAAGCGCTAGCATATATTTGCGAAGGCCACAAAGAACTGACTGAAGAGCCCTTTAATAGGGCTGCAGGAAGGATGTCATCAAGAGGGGCCGCAGAGATTTTCCTGCCATGGTCCCTGTTGTGTGTTATTTGCCAAATCCAGCATCTAATTCCACGTCTCTGGCGGCGGTGGGCCACCAGCTGTGTCCTTGGGCCACCCCCAGTGCTCCAGCTACTGCAACAAGCCTCTGTGCTTCACGACGGGCATCTCTGCGTGGCCTGCGGAGAGATGCCGCCATCCAGTGCCACGCCCCTCCCTAGGCATCATTGCTAGCTTTAAAGGGCCCACGGCAGGAACTTGGCCGCGGCCCCGGATGATGATGTCATTGAAGCTCCGGTATATAAGGCCGGGCTCAGCTCTTGATAGTCGCCTTTTCAACAGGTCTCCACGCTGGTCGTGTACGCCGTTGCCTCCTGGTGATTCTCCTGAGTTCCTGTTCTCCTTCGTTCCTGCATTCCTGACTCCTTGCCCTTCTTCAGATTGACTTCCTGGACCCGACCTCTGCTTCATCTGACCACACCATTGATCTTTTCCTGGACCCGACCTCTGCTTCGTCTGACCATGCCTTTGATCTTCTCCTGGACCCGACCTCTGCTTCGTCTGACCATGCCACTGATCTTCTCCTGGACCTGACCTCTGCTTCATCTGACCACACCATTGATCTTTTCCTGGACCCAACCTCTGCTTCGTCTGACCATGCCATTGATCTTCTCCTGGACTCGACCTCTGCTTCGTCTGACCATGCCTTTGACATTCTATGGACCCGACCTCTGCTTTGCCTGACTATGCTACTGATCATCTCCTAGCTCAGACCCCAGCCTTGCATTGCCACCACTCCTTGATTGCCACTGGCCCTGACTCCAGCTTGCACTACGATGCCTCTATTGTCTACATCCTGGACTTGGCCTATTCAGGCTTCGGCCTGTTCTTGCTCTGGTGTTCCCTGTCTGACTTTGGTTCTATTGGTGCCCAGGTCTCCAGGACTCCTCCTTGTCCAGTACAGACTACCCATCTTTGCTGTTGATGCCTCTGGGCTGACCTCTCTATCTTTCCATCGACGACGACATACTGAGGCCCACCTAAGCCCAGGCGGTCCCAGTACCCAAAGGCTCAACTCACAGGGAACGAGGGCTGGTATTGGTGAAGCTCCAGCCGGCCTCCATCCATCAGCCCACTTCACCTGCTGACGGTGGGGACCCGTAGGATCCTTCCTATGGGTAGCATCAACCCCACCTTGGCCCAAGGGTCCACCTCCTGCGCAACAGTCCCTTTAAATTCTAAACAGTGGGGAGCACACGCTCCTAAGGAGACAGTGCAGGGCAGGACTGGAAGCTGGCGGCGTTTCCACCGCATGGAGCAGGTGGCATCGGGAACACACAGCAAGGCAGAGGCGGTGTTTCCAGGCTGCACAGGAGCAAGAAGGCCCAGCAGAGTCAGCAGCACACAAGCCACGAAGAAAATGGCAGCGGTGGTGGCTCACATCCATATGGCAGACTGGCGGCGTCATGGTACAGGTGGAGTCAGAAGGTGAGTGAGGCCGCTTGCAGAACCCTCCCATGAGTGGATTCACAACACTGTTTTATGCGTGTAAATGGTTTATTGGAACATAAGAAATTTCCATACAGGGTCAGACCAAGGGTCATTCCAGCCCAACATCTTGTTTCCAACAGTGGCCAAGCCAGGCTACAAATACCTGGCAAGTACCCAAACACTAAGTAGATCCAATGCTATTGATGCCAGTAATAGCAGTAGCTATTCCCTAAGTCAACTTGATTAATAGCAGTTAATGGACTTCTCTCTCCAAGAACTTATCCAAACCTTTTTTAAACCCAGCAACACTAACTGCACTAACCACATCCTCTGGCAACAAACTCCACAGCTTAATTGTGCATTGAGTGAAAAAGAATTTTCTCTGATTAGTTTTAAATGTGCTACTTGCTAACTTCATGGAGTTCACCCTAGTCCTTCTATTATCCAAAAGAGTAAATAACCAATTCATATTTACCTGTTATAGACCTCTCATGATTTTAAAGACCTCTATCAAATCCCCTCTCAGCCATCTCTTCTCCAAGGTGAACAGCCCTAACCTCTTTAGCCTTTCTTCATAGGGGAGCTGTTCCATCCCCTTTATCATTTTGGTCGCCCTTCTCTGTACCTTCTTCAGTGCAGCTATATATTTTCTGAGATGCAATGACCAGAATTGTCACAGTACTCAAGGTGCAGTCTCACCATGGAGTGATACAGAGGCATTATGACATTTTCCGTTGTATTCACCATTCCCTTCCTAATAATTCCTAACATTCTTTTTGCTTTTTTGAATGCCGCAGCACACTGAACTGATGATTTCAATGTATTATCCACTATGACACCTTGATCTTCTTCCTTTTTGGGTAGGTCTTAACATGGAACCTAATATTGTGTAACTACAGCATGGGTTATATTTCCCGATATGCATTACCTTGCACTTGTCCACATTAAATTTCATCTGCTATTTGGATGCCCAATATTCCAGTCTCGCAAGGTTTTCCTGCAAGTTATCACAGTCCGCTTGTGTTTTAACTACTCTGAATAATTTTGTATCATCTGCAAATTTGATTACCTCACATCGTATTCCTTTCCAGATCATTTATAAATATATTGAAAAGCATCGGTCTAAGTACAGATCCCTGAGGCACTCCTTTGTTTACCCTTTTCCACTGAGAAAATTGACCATTTAATCCTACTCTTTCCTGTCTTGTAAACATTTTGTAATCCACGAAAGTACATCGCCTCCTAACCCATAACTTTTTAGTTTTTTTAGACGCCTCTTATGTGGGACTTTGTCAAACGCCTTCTGAAAATCCAAATACACCACATTTACCGGTTCACCTTTATCCACATGTTTATTCACCCCTTCAAAAAAAAATGAAGCAAATTTGTGAGACTAGACTTCCCTTGTGTAAATCCATGCTGACTGTGTTCCATTAAACCATGTCTTTCTATATGCTCTATGATTTGGATCTTTAGAATAGTTTCCACTATTTTTCCTGGCACTGAAGTCAGGCTCACTGGTCTATATTTTCCCGGATCGCCCCTGAAGCCCTTTTTAAATATTCGGGTTACTTTGGCCACCCTCTAGTCTTCAGATACAACGGATGATTTTAATGATAGATTACAAATTTTAACTAATAGATCTGAAATTTCATTTTTGAGTTCTTCAGAACCCTGGGGCGTATACCATCCAGTCCAGGTGATTTGCTACTCTTTAGTTTGTCAATGTGGCCTTCTGCATCTTCCAAATTCCCAGTGATTTGGTTCAGTTCATCTGACTCATCTCCCTTGAAAACCATCTCCAGAACCGGTATCTCCCCAACATCCTCATTAGTAAACACAGAAGCAAAGAATTAATTTAGTTTTTTGCAGTGACCTTATCTTCCCTAAGAGCCCCTTTAACCCCTTGGTGATCTAACAGGCAAACTGACTCCCTCACAGGTTTCTTTCTTTGAATATATTTTAAAAAGTTTTTATGAGGTTTTGGCCTCTAGGGCCAACTTCATTTCAAATTCTCTCTTAGCCTGCCTTATCAATGTTTTACACTTACCTTGACAATACTTATGCTTTTTCCTTTTTTCTTCAGATGGATCCTTCTTCCACTTTTTGTAGGATTTTTTTGGGTAAAATAGCCTCTTTCACCTCAACTTTTAACCATGCTGGTAATAGTTAGCCTTCCTTCCACCTTTCTTAATCCATGGAATGCATCTGGACTGCACTTCTAAGACTATTTTTAAACAATGTCCACGCCTGTTGTATATTTTTAACTTTTGTAGCTGCACCTTTCATTTTTTTTCTAACTATTTTCCTCTTTTATCAAAGTTTTCCTTTTGAAAATTTAGTGTTAGAGCTGTAGATTTACCTATTGACCCCTTCTAGTAATTTGTTCAAATTTGGTCATGTTATAATCACTTATCTCTATCACCAAATCCTGTGTTACACTAAGAATTAAATCTAAAATAGCTCCCTCTCTTGGTTCCTGAGTCCGTTGCTCCATGAAGCAGTCATTTATTCCATCCAGGAACTTTGTCTCTAGCATGTCCTGATGTTAATTTACCCAGTCAATATTGGAGTAATTGAAATCTCCCATCATTACTGCAATGCCAAATTGGTTAGCTTCCCTGATTTCTCTTAGCATTTCATCATCTGTCTGATCATTTTGGCTAGGTGGACGGTAGTATACTCCTATCACTATACTCGTACCCAACACACATGGGATTTCTACCCATACAGAGCATTTAGTCTCTTGTATGATATTTATCCTGTTGGACTCTATAACCTCCTGGACATAAAGTGCCACACCCCCACCAAGTTGATCCTCCCTATCATTGCAATATAATTTGTACCCTGATATAGCACTGTCCCATTGGTTATCCTCCTTACCCCAGGTCTCTGAGATGCCAATTATATCAATCGCATCATTCACTGATAAACATTCTAACTCTCACATCTTACTTTTTAGACTTCTGGAATTGGTATTCAGACATTTCAAAGTGTGTTTTTTGTTTGTATTAACAACCTGCTTTTCAGTTGATAGGGATAATTTAGAATTCTTTAGCTCAGTTGATTCTTTTCTTATAGGCACATGGACTACTCTTGCTTTTATTGGAACCTCTCTGTTGGGATACCCTAACTATCCTGTTTCATTAGTATCCTTCAAAGATTCATTCCTCCGAACCATGCACTGCTGATTGACTGTCGGCTTTCCCCCGATTTTTAGTTTAAAAGCTGCTCTATCTTCTTTTTAAAAGTTAGCATCAGCAGCCTGATATCTACTCTGGAAAGGACAGGTGGAGCCTGTCCTTTTGGAAAAGTATCCCCTTCCCCAAAAGGTTGTCCAGTTTCTTACAAATCTGAATCCCTCTTCCCTGTACCAGTGTCTCATCCACACATTGAGACTCCGGTGCTCTGCCTGCCTCTGGGGACCTATACATGGAACAGGGAGCATTTCAGAAAATGCCACCCCGGAGATTCTGGATTTCTGCTTTCTACCTAAAATTCTAAATTTGGCTTCCAGAACCTCCTTCCCACATTTTCCCATGTTGTTGGTGCCCACATGTACCACGACATCCAGCTCCTCCCCAGCACTGTCTATAATCCTATCTAGGTGACACACGAGGTCCTCCACCTTTGCGGTTTGCGTGGGTAAAGGTTTGTGGACTGTTCAGAGGTATTTCTGGGGCAGAGTCTTTCAAAGTATGAATGCAAATTCTCTTAATAAAACTCCCCGCACAAATTAGCAGGTGGAACCTGTGCAAGGAATTTTGCCAGCATAATTTTCAAAGCAAACTTACATGTGAAAGTTCATTTTGAAAACTGATATCATTTATGCTTTTAGTAGCCAACAGACTTCTGCAGGCTATTGCACAATTACCTTCTTAACTGTTTGGTAGCCTATACCATGTCTACTCGGGCACTGCGACAGCCTCCATAGCAATAATTTCAATGCAAATGTCTGGTTGGAGGCCCCTACAGTGCAAACACATTGAGACTGGTGTCTCAATACTGATTTATTGTGAAAAAAAAAAAAAGAAGACAATAACAGAACATTCCCTGACTTATGTACTGCAGGTATAACTTAAACAGGAATCACTCACAGTTTGGGTAAGCTTTTTTTTTTTTTTTTAAATTTTATTTTTATTCACTTTTAAACATTACAGCAAATCAAACATATCCGCTTATTGAAAAGGAAATGCAATTATACATACATTAAAGAATAAAATCTAAATCCAATGCATGTAATCTCTAGTATAATCCACTTCCCCTTAAAGAAACTAGAACAGGGGGCAGAATTTTGAAAGAGTTTAAACAAAGAAAACATTTTATACAGAATTGGCTTTAACGTAATTCAAGGACTGTTACTTATTTACTGATCCTTCATTAGGCTTTACACCGGAAGTAACCACTAACCTCCTTGCATTTAGGAACGATGGGTAAGCTTAACTCCGGTCCATATGCCCTATTTAGGTTAGTTCATAGGAGTTCCTCTTCATAGACAAAGCTTCTACTTACAGATGTGGCACAAAGCTATAGGCCTGAACACAATATAGTATCCAATGTACAGAAGGAGAAGAGCTACAGGTCTTTCTCTTGGATCCCAAACATACCTTGGCCTCCTATCCATCTAAATACCAGGGACACCCTCCAGGTGTTCCAGCATTCCTTTTGAATTCCCTGAGGACCATTCCGGATCTTCAGGGGCTGGGCCATATACCAGGCTTTCTGGACTTCAAGCCTGGCATTTCTGAGCCCATCTATAGCTCTTTGCTCAACACACTAGCCCCAAACCAAGCAGACTCCAGTTCATGTCCAGCCACTACACTTTTTACAGTAGCATCAGGGAATTAATCTGTAATGTAGAGGTTTGTAGCTATGTTGAGCCTGGAGAAAATGATTCTTTGCAGGCTCTGATATTTATAGGAGCAACACAAAAATTAGCTAAGGATGATATACTCTTCTTTGGATTATATACCCTTCTTTGAATCAATGTGAAGATCTGTGTGGTCTCAAAATGTCAGATACATCATCATGTTTAGATAATGTATGCGTTGTGTGATGATAGTATTCATTGAATGGAACTAAAACACAAAATGGACTGTAACTTACACTAAGAAAACTAATATTTACTGTATCTCAGGTGTCTAAGGTTAGAACATTAGGATGGATAATCCTAAGTTTCCATTTTTTTACCTTTTATAATGATTTTTAATTCAAAAGGGACTTTTCCCCTACATTTTGGCCTTTAGGGTCTCGAGTTGACCTTATCCCTACATGTGATTTGACCTTAAAAGAAAGAATTTGTTTTGATGCATGACATGTTCTGAATTGTATAACACAATTCAACATTCAGCACTAAATATTAGCATGCATGGGTGGTTCTATCATGAGGCAGGGTGAGGCGGCAGAATTTTGAGGAGGCAAAACCTTCCCCTCAAAACTCAATCTACGGCTTCCTCACCCTGCCTTCAGGACAATCCACGTGCAGTTCTACCAACAAGCCTGCAGGGTCCCCACTCCCAGGGCTGGCGCGTCCATTAAGTGGGACTAAGCAACTGCCTAGGGCGCCGTCAGTGGGTGGGGCACTGCCGGGGTACAGAAGGGCACCATTTTTAAAATGTGAAAGAAGGGTCAACAGCAGTCACAGAGCAGAGACAGAGAGAGCGAACACTGTAAGAGGGAGATCATAACTCTATATATCTGCCACCGTCAGAGGGGTACATTCAACTCAGGGTGGGTTTGGGGGGCAGCGCTGTTACCTAGGGTGCTACAGACACTTGCACGAGCCCTGCCCATTCCAGGCAGACAGAAACAAAAAAAAGAGTAGCAGCACAGGGACAGATTAGCTGATTGGGGTTTAGGGCATGCCCAGGAAGACTGGTCGGGAGGATCACGTGGTTTGGGTTGGTTGCTGCAGCCCTGTGCACATGGAGCTGCTACAACCAACGCCAGGCACTGCAGCATCTTGTATCACAGAGTGGAAGACTCTCACAAGGCTCACTGTCTTCTGTTTATTTTATTTATTTATTTTAACCTGCACAACAGCGGTGGTAGCAGTAATAGCAGCAGCGGCTCCATGCGCCTGTTGCCACTGCTCTGCTCAGGCGCCTCTTTCACCTTCACCATGTTCCTGGCTCCTCCCCTCACATGCTTCTGCCAGCAGCCGATGGGAGACGGTGAGCAGGCCTCTCACCTCTGGCTCAAATCCAACCCTGGTCAAAACTGCTGGGATCAAGCTGGGCCAGGGCAAAAAGTAATTTAAATAAATAAATAAATAGCATCAGGACCTTTCAACCTGCCCCTTTCCACACCAAGGGGGGAGCCAAGCATCAACAGGCAGCTCACCCAGAATCCAGGCCCTATTCTTGGGTCTTGCCTGAATCCCTTGACCACCAATGTAAGTAAAAACTGATTTGTTTTATTTATTCAGAGTGGAGAAGAGCACCTGAGTCAGTGAATGTGTGTTTTTGAACAAGATTGACAGCATGTGAGAATGCATGAGTCAGTGAGCGTGTGTGACTGTGAGCATATATGTGAGCATGATAGCACGTGTCAGTGAACAAGTGAGAGTCAGTGGGTGTGCAAGATTGAGAGATAACATGAGTCAGTAAAAGAGTATAAAAAAGAGAGAGCATATGTGTGTGAGCAAGTCATTGAGTCAGCATGTGTTACTGTCAGGGACCGCTTGTGATTGAGCATATGAGAGTGTGTGTAAAGAATGAATATGTGTGTTATAGAGTGTCTGTTAGGGGTGTGCATTCGTTTTGAACGCATATGTAAAACGCAACGTAATTTTTTTTTTAACTTAAAAAAGTGATGAGGCGAAAACGATCGGATTTCCAACGTATTCAACATAGCTATGTTGAATACGTTGGAAATCGCGATTGTTGATCCTAAATAAAAATTTAAACCCCTCACCCTCCTTAATCCCCCCCCCCAAGACTTACCAAAACTCCCTGGTGGTCGAGCGGGGAGTCAGGACGCCATTTCTGTATTCCTTTGCGAGGAGCACGTCACGTCGGCGTCACGTCGGAGTGACGCCGCGTCACGTGATTCCCCGCGCGTTCGCTCCGGGACCCTCGTTGGACACAACCGGAACTTTTGGCCAGCTTGGGGGGGCCTCCTGACCCCCCCAAGCTGGCCAAAAGTTCCGTTTGGGTCCAACGAGGGTCCCGGAGCGAACACGCGAGGAATCACGTGACGTCCGCGTCACGTCGGAGTGACGCGGACGTCACGTGATTCACCACGCGTTCGCTCCGGGACACAACCGGACACAACCGGAACTTTTGGCCAGCTTGGGGGGGCCTCCTGACCCCCCCAAGCTGGCCAAAAGTTCCGGTTGTGTCCAACGAGGGTCCCGGAGCGAACGCGCGGGGAATCACGTGACGTCCGCGTCACTCCGACATGACGCCGACGTGACGTGCTCCTCGCAAAGGAATACAGAAATGGCGTCCTGACTCCCCGCTCGACCACCAGGGAGTTTTGGTAAGTCTTGGGGGGGGGATTAAGGAGGGTGAGGGGTTTAAATTTTTATTTAGGGAATTGGTGCACATATGGACATAGACTCAACTTGTAGAATTCTACATATGTCCATATTGACCGAAATTGACCCCCCCTTTCGACTTATGGACTTATGAACATAAACTTTTTGTCTGCACATCCCTAGTGTCTGTATATGGAGGAGAAAGTTTGTGTACTTCACCACCTCTGACTAATGCACAACAATTTCAGGGTGCCTGGAATCAAAAGCTCCTAGATATAGAGAGTAGGAGAATTTTTTAAAATCCTTTGTCTGTTTTAAAATATTTTATAGGTATTAGGGAATTTACATTTTTTTCATTTTTTATTATTAGATATTCTATTAATCAGCTGTTTTGAAATATTCTTTTTATTAGTATTATAATTTAGATTTTGTGATTTTATTGTTTGATGTTTTATAAGGAATGCTGATGTTTCTGTTTTTTCATTGTTGTAGTGCTTGTCTGGCTTGTTGCGATTTCCAGTTCAGTTATGTCTGCATGTTTCTATTTATAATTTATGACCTTCCTATTCTGTATTTGGTGAGGTTCTGTCTGTGTTCTGCATCTGTGACTGAGGGGAAGTATTCTGCTAGCTTGTAGCTTCTGTGTAGGGATCTATATATTTATAAATGATCTGGAAAGGGAGCGAGTAAGGTGATCACATTTGCAGATGACACAAAATAATTTAGAATAGTTAAATCACAGGCAGATACTGATATATTGCAGGAGAACCTTGCAACACTAGAAGATTGGGCATACAAATGGCAGATGAAATTTAATGTGGACAAGTGCAAGGAGATGCATAAAGGGAAAAATAACCTATGCTGTAGTTACATAATGTTCGGTTTCATGTTAGGAGTTGCCATTCAGGTAAAAGATCTAGGTGTCGTAGTAGACAATAAATTGAAATCATTGGCTCAGTGTGCTGGATGGCTGAAAAAGCAAACAGAATGTTAGGAATTATTAGGAAGGGAATGATGAAGAAAACAATGTCATAATGCCTCTGTATCGCTTCCATGGTGAGACCGATCCTTGTACTGGGTTCAATTCTGGTTGATGCATCTCAAAAAAGATATAGATGCCCTGGAGAAGGTACAGAGAAGGGCAACAAAAATGATAAAGGGGATGGAAACGCTCCCCTATGAACAAAGGCTAGAGAGATTAGGGCTGTTCAGTTTGAAGAAGAAATAACTGAGGGGGATATGATGGAGATTTACAAAATCATGAAAGAACTAGAATGGGTAAATGTGAACTGGTTATTAATTCTTTCAGATAATATAAGGACTAGGGGGCACTCCATGAAGTTAGCAAATAGGACATTTAAAACAAATTGGAGAAAAATATTTTTCACTTGACACACAATTAAGCTCTGAAATCCGTTGCCAGAGGAAGTGGTTAAGGTAATTAGCTTAGCTGGGTTTAAAAAAGTTTTGGACAAGTTCTTGAGGAGAAGTCCATAAACTGCTATTATTCAAGCTGATTTAGGGAACAGCCACCGCTTAATACCAGCATTAGTAGCATAGGATCTATTTAATGTTTGGGTACTTGTCACGTACTTGTATCCTGGATTGGCTATTGTTGGAAACAGGATTCTGAGCTTGATGGTCCCTCGATCTGACCCAATATGGCAACTTTTTATGTTCTTAAATTGTTTTGTTTTCCTAATAGGAGGTGTATTGGTGTTTAAGGACTGGTGTAATATTTGCAGTGTTGCTTTTCATGCTTTATACTGTTTGAGCACTGGCAGTTAGTGCTATTGTGGTATAGGACGTTTACTGTATTGTAATTTGTAATTGTTTACTCATGGCTTTCTGTACGTCAAGCTCATACCTAACACTTTACAGTAGGCCTAATACCATATGGGTTCCATATGTCTTTCTTTTTTGCAGGAATTTTTCTGGAGGATCACTAACATTCTATCTGACACTCCTCTGGGAATCGTAACCCTTGACTCCCTCCCCCCCCCCCCCCCTCCACCTTACCCAGCATTTCAAATCACCAAAAGGGCTAGAATCCAAGAGGGATAATCCCCCTCCCTCTGTAATTTGACCTCCCCTTGGAGAAGGGGGCATTTTCTTTTTCTTCGCCTCAGGAGCAGATTGCCTTGAGCCGCCCCTGTTAGCATGCATCATTATCTCTGCATGTAATATTTCTTCCTTTCTCTCCATTTTAATCCTTTTCATTTCTAAATGCAACAGCGCACTGACCCCTTGGTGAATTTTAATATAACTGCTGTATTGAGAATAGAATATTAACAGGAACAATATTATGAATACAATACTGTGCAGTAACGAGTATTATTTGTTTTTAATTTTGGTTACATTACAAAATGGATTCTGTAATAAGAATGCCTGATGTCTTCTTCTCCTTAATGTTTTTGCAACCCAAATGCATGGCTCTGCATTTTTTAGCATTAAATTTTAGTTGCCAAACTTTAGGCCAGTAGTTCTCAACCCAGTCCTCTGTGAATTACAGGATCTGGGGCACTATGGTTTTAAGAAAGACAGGTCTTTGTCAATTTCTTTGACTGGATGACCAGAAATTGACAGGGTTAAAAACTGAATGGGAGTGCTGTGTATGTCATGACTGCTAGTATATGCAAAACTATTTCATGCATATTTATTGTGAATATTGTGAAAATCCAACTAACTAGTTGTGTCCCGAGGACTATGTTGAGAATCCCTGCTCTAGACCATTCTTAAGCATCACTAGATTCCACCTCATGTTTTCCACGCCATTCAGGGTTTCTATAAGTAACAGATTTTGGTATCATCCACAAGAAGGCAAACCTATCCTAATAGCCCTTTCACAATATCACTGACAAAAATATTGAACAGAACTGGACTGAGGACCAATCCTAGTGGTACAACACTGGTAATTTCCCTTTCCAAGGAGTGAGTTCCATTTACTGTTACCCTTTGTTAATTCTGCTACTTCTCACTTCTATAGCAGTACATGACATACGCGGCATTCCCATTGAATCACTTTAGAGTCCATACGTAGGACGCTCAGTTTATTTCTAAAGTGCCTATGATAAACTGTGTCAAAAACCTTGCTGGAATCCAAGTATTCTACATCTACTGCTCTCCCTTGACCTAATTCTCTGGTCACCCAGTCAAAGAAATTGACTACAATTGGTAAAAATCATACTGCCCCAGATCCTAAATTCCAGAAAAGGGACTATCCTCTATTTTAGCAGCAATTCTATTAATTTACTTATCACTAAGATCAGATTAACCATCCTGTAGTTCTCATACTTGGCCTTACTTTCACTTTTCTGAAGAGGAACCACATCTGCCTGTTTTCAGTCCTTTGAAACCACTCTTCACTCCAAAGAAGCAATAAAAAGGTTGGCAATGAAGATGACAGCACCTCTGTTTCCTTAATATCCTTGGTTGTATCCCGACTGGCCCCATTTCTTATTTTCTTTTAGTTTTATTAGCTCCTTCCAGACACAGTGTTTGGAACATTTTTTTTTAGGTCTACCTCATTTCTATTTGTATTTGTGTCTGTTTTCTTTGGTCCTATGCCAAGCATATCCTCAGTGAACACCAGAGATGGGCACCCGGGAGAAACAAAATAGGAAATGAGACAAAATTTCCTATTTCATTTCATTTTATTCTAAAAGCGAAAAAATTGAAAATCTGATGAAACTTTGTTGGTTTTCATGTTTCATTTTGAAAACAAAACAATTTATCCATTGGGCAAAGGCCCAGGTCTGAAACCCTAGGCCTCACCTAAGGAATAAGCCAAGGCCTAAAGCAGGGGCCTTGACTATGCCCGAGCACGAGGCTGGGACCAGGGCCGTCCCTCGGATTAGGCTGTGGCCCAACGCAAGAGCCAAAGACCTAAGCCTGAGCGTGATGCCAGGGCTTTGGTCAAGACCCCAAAATTGAACAAACACCTGCTCTGTCATGGATTCAGTGTTGTGGGCCAGGCCCAGACCCGATGCCGGGACCTTTGCCTAGGTCAGGGCCCAGATCAAGGCCCAAAGCCTGGACCCAGCATAGAGGCCAGGTCCCAATGCCTGGTCCAGATGCCTGGGCCTCAGCCTAGAACAGGTCCTGGGCCCTGGCCCGATGCTACGGCCTGGTCCCAATGCCGGGTCCTGATACCAAGGCCTTGGTCCAGATGCAGGCCCATTGCTGGGGCCAGGTCCATCTTCAGGCCCAGACTCTGCACCCAGGCCTTGGAAGTCTTCTGTCATCTATTTTCTTCTTAGATGAAATGATGTCAGCCACTTGGGAAGCGCGCTCTGCTGAGGAGGATGGACTGGAGTTAATTCATTTCTAAGTGGACAGCATCATTTCATCTAAGAAGAAAGAAGACCAAACCAAAGAGCTCTGAAACCTGGGCGCCGAGCCTTGGCCAAGCCCCAGCATCAGGATCTGGCCTTTAGGCCATGCCTAGATCTGGGCCTCAGCTGAGGCCCAGATTTTGGGACTCTGCTTTCAGGCTGGGCCTCAGCATCTGGACCCAGTCATGGCATTGTGCCAAGGCCCAGGCATCAGGACACAGTCTCTGGACCAGACTGCAGCATTGGGAACCGGTCACCAGACTGGGCTGTGGCGTTGGGCTTGAGCTTAGGCCCTGGCCTAGGCCGAGGCCGAAGTGTCAGAACCCAGCCTCCTGGTTGGGCCTGGATCTGGGCTCAGGCAGGCCCCAGCATCAGGATCCAGTCTCCAGACCTGGGCCTGGACTACAATGCTGGATCCCCGATGGAGCAAGTAAGTTTGTTCAATTTTTGGGGTCTCGCTAAGGCCCTGGCATTGGGTTCAGGCCTCAGTCAAGACCCCAGCTTCACATTCGAGCCTAGGCTGCAGCTCCTGTGTCGGACTGTGGCCTATGCCTAGGTGATGCCTCAATGTCATACTTAGGCATAGGTCTGGGCCCCTGCTTTGGGCTTCAGCCTATTTGCTAGGCGTGACCTTGTCTTCAGGCCAGGGTTGGATTTGAGCCAGAGGTGAGAAGCCTGCTCACTGTCTCCCATCGGCCCCTGGCAGAAGCATGTGAGGGGAAGAGCCAGGAACATGGTGAAGGTGAAAGAGGTGCCTGAGCAGAGCAGTGGCAACAGGCGCATGGAGCCGCTGCTGCTATTACTGCTACCACCGCTGTTGTGCAGGTTAAAATAAATAAATAAAATAAACAGAAGACAGTGAGCAGTGAGCCTTGTGAGAGTCTTCCACTCTGTGATACAAGATGCTGCAGTGCCTGGCGTTGGTTGTAGCAGCTCCATGTGCACAGGGCTGCAGCAACCAACACAAACCACGTGATCCTCCCGACCAGTCTTCCTGGGCATGCCCTAAACCCCAATCAGCTAATCTGTCCCTGTGCTGCTACTCTTTTTTTTGTTTCTGTCTGCCTGGAATGGGCAGGGCTCGTGCAAGTGTCTGTAGCACCCTAGGTAACAGCGCTGCCCCCCCCAACTAATCACATTTTTTGTTTTCAAAACAAAACTTGAAAACCAAGAAATTTCATCAGATTTTCATTCGTTTCACTGTGAAAACAAAATGAAATGCATTTCCTATTTCATTTCTCTCGAATGCCCATCCATAGGGGTAGATTTTCAAAGGGGTACGTGCGTACCCCCCGAAAACCTACCCCAAACCCCCCCCCTGCGCGCGCCGAGCCTATTTTGCATAGGCTCAGCGGCGCGCGCAAGCCCCGGGACATGCGTACGTCCCAGGGCTTGCATGGAGAGGCGTGTCGGAGGGCGTGGTGGTCGTGACGCGGCATTTCGGGGCGTGGCGCAGGTGACGCGACGTTCCGGGGGTGTGGCCGTGCCCGCCAGAACAGCCCCCGGGTCGGGTGATGGCGCGCCAGCAGTCCGCTGGTGCGCACAGATTTACGTCTGCCTCTGGCAGGCGTAAATCTGGTGATAAAGGTAGGGGGGGTTTTAGATAGGGCTGGGGGGTGGGTTAGGTAGGGGAAGGGAGGGGAAGGTGAGGGGAGGGCGAAAGAAAGTTCCCTCCGAGGCCGCTCCGATTTCGGAGCGGCCTCGGAGGGAACGGAGGCAGGCTGCACGGCACGGCGCACGCAGGCTGCCCAAAATCGGCAGCCTTGCGCGCGCCGATCCCGGATTTTAATGGATACATGCAGCTATGCGTGTATCTATTGAAATCCCGCGTACTCTTGTTCGCGCCTGGTGCGCGAACAAAAGTATGCGCTCGCACAAAATTATAAAATCTACCACATAGTGAACACTGAATAAAAATATTTGTTAAGCAATTCTGCTTTCTCCTCATCATTTGCTACATATTCCTCCCTTCACTCTGAGTCTCATAATGAAACTTTTGCACTTCCTTCTGTCGCAAATATATTAAAGAAAAGTGTTGTCCCCCTCTTTTATTTTATTAGCTGTTTTTTCTTCCATTTGCACCTTCACTCTTCTATTTTCCCAGCTTGTCTTAACTTTTCTAGATATTATTGTTTGCCTCCTTATTCTGCAATCTCTTGTAATTTATGAATGCTAAACCCTCTTAGCTTTTCAGCTATTTGTTGAGAAAACCACAGAGGTCTCTCTCTTTTTTTTTAATCTATTTTCCTAACAAAAAGGTTTATTGCCCTTACAATATCTCCATTTACTTTGCCCACAGGACTTCTACTTCCCTTAGCATATCCTTTTCATCCCTTCCAGTTAACGACTATTTAAGGTACTTCCCCATTTTAACAGAATTAGTTTTCCTGAATTCCTAGATCTTTGCCTTTGATCAAACTATGCTGCCTGTACTCTTAATATTGAACTGTACCATCCAGATAAAACAAATGAACTTTTTGAAAAGAGAGGACAGACAGTAGTTCAAACCTGATAAGTTAACAGATTCTACCAATAGAGGGCAAAAATCTATACAAAGAATGGAGGAGGGAAGGGCTGGAGACATGAATAGGAAAAGTGAGACAGAGCAGATTTTCAGTTGACATGAAGATTTGTACAATGGGACTCCAATATTCAAAAGCTACTTAAGCTGGATAAGTCACTTATCTGACTAAGCAGATAGCCGGATAATTCAAGGGCAGGCAATGGGTATAATGAGGCAGCACTACTTATCCAATTAACTTAGCTGGATAAGTGCTGATAGAGCAAGCATAATTTAGTCAGGTAAGACTTATCTGGCTATGAAGCAATTTATATATAGATATTCAGCTGTATAGCCCTGCTGCTAAATATTCCATGTAAGTTAGCCAGATAAGTCTTGAATATTGAGGTCTACATGTGGAAGAGCAGTATGATGCAACCAGAAGAAATAAAACATGAACAGTTATTGGCATGCAGTGGGTCCTTATGAAAAACAGCATTTCGAAAAAGGCCTTTAATCATTCTTTTACTACGAAAGGGATTTGTTGCAGTCTGCTCATTAAATCTGATTTTCCTGTAGGGAGAACTCACTATGACAAGCGACATGGAGAACCTGCAAAATGCCATCTACTTCGACCAAGTTCCTGAGTCATGGACAAAGAGAGCATATCCTTCTATGTCTGGGCTGACTGGCTGGTTTGCCGATCTTCTGAACCGGATCAAAGAATTGGAAACCTGGACAGGAGACTTTGCCTTGCCCTCAGCCGTATGGCTAGCTGGTTTCTTCAACCCACAGTCCTTCCTTACAGCCATCATGCAGTCCATGGCCAGGAAGAATGAATGGCCATTGGATAAGATGACCTTACAGTGTGATGTGACCAAAAAGAACCGAGAAGACTTCAGTAGTCCCCCTCGAGAAGGTGCTTATGTGCATGGCTTGTTCATAGAAGGAGCACGTTGGGATACCCAGGTAAAGAATTATCACTGTGCATACTTTTTATAGAGTTGCGGTCTAGCAGTTTAGGCCCAGTATTGGATATTCAGAAGGTAATTTTCAAACAACCCGTCTAAATTATACTGCAAAAATGCAAGTAAGTTAACACCGGTTTTCAGAGGAATTACATTTATATGTTCACTTTGAAAATTATCCTGCCAAATTTACCCACACATAATTACACCTGCTATTTGCATGGAAAATTTTAGGGAAATTTTACACATTTACAACCCAGCCGCTGGGCATACCTCCAGTCAATCCCAGTAAACAGGGCATGCATACATAAATTTATCCACAGGTTATAAATCCATCTCTGTTGGTCACACAATGTGAGGTATGTAGAAGAGAGGAGACTTTCAGGGACATAGTAGAGCATCCCAACTTGTCTAGCAGTCTCTTTTCTACTTTGGAGAAGTGAGGTCACTTGGAAGGAGCCCTCTTCTTGGAATGGCAGGAAGTGATCCTGTAGCTAGGACTTGCCTTCCAGTTAATGCATTATCTTCTCACATCGAGAAGGCATCTTCAGGGAAGGGATAGGATAGCCATGGTAGTTGGTGATTCAGTCAATAGGAGAGTGGATAGCTGGGTGGCTGGTGGGCATGAGCACCACTCGGTAACTTTCCTGCTTGGTGCAAAGATAGCAGACCTTGAGCATCACCTAGATAGGATTTTAGAGGATGCTCGGAAGGAGCTGGCTGTCTTGGTACTTGAGAATACTAATGACATAGGAAAGTTCTGGAGGCTAAATTTAGGTAGGAAACTGAAATGCAGGACCTCCAGGGTAGCACTCTCATTCCACATGCAGGACCCTAGACATAAGGCAAAGTTCAGGAGTGACAATGGTGCAGGAAAGAGGGCTTAGATGTATTAAGAACTGGGAAACATTTTGGGGAAGAAGGAAACCCATTCTTACAGAATGTGCTCCATCTTATCCAAGGTGTAATTAGACTGCTGGCAGTAATATTTGAAAAGGAGAGAGAGCGCAACTTTTAAACTAGAACATGGGGAAAGCCAACAGTCACTCAGCAGTTCAAAGGAAAGTATCTTCAAAGGATACTGGCAAACCCAGTAAATTAGAATTTCACGATAGATCACTGTAAAATCTGAAAAAGAAAAAGCTCAAATGTATTGAAATACAGGACACACAGATAAAAATGACCCCCATACTGCTTGTATTATGTGGTGATAACCAGGTTGTGGGTACATATAAAAATAGAAATAAAAAATAAGCCTATTTTGTATGCGAATGCCAAAAGTCTGGAAAAAAAAAAAAGAATGTATGGTACTAAAGGGAAGATATAGACATAATAGGCCTCTCAGAAATTTTGTGGAAGGAGCATGACCAATGGGACACTATGATACCAGAGTACAAATTAAATAGACATGACAAGATAGATAAAATTGGTGGAGGGATGGCATTCTATGTTAAGAGTGGTGTAAAGTCAAGCAGGATAAAAGTTTTCACAAGAAGGAAATTGCACTCTGGAATCCTTACTGATGGAAATTCCAAGGGTGAATGGGAAATGTCTAGCAGTGGGAATATTCTACCACCTCCCTAGCTAGGATGAGGACGTAGCCTGTAAAATACTAATAGAAATATGTTTGGCTAGCAAAATGGGCTACATGATAATAATGGGAGACTTCAGTTACCCTAATATTGATTGGGTAAATACCGCATTAGGACATGCAGGGAAGGCAAAGTTCATAGATCCCATCATTGACTCTTTCATACAGTCATGGAACCAACCAGAGGGAGAACCACATTAGAGCTAGTTCTCAGTGAAACTCAGGATCTGGTGCAAGAGATAAAGGCGGTGGCAGCAGTGATTATAATATAATTAAATTTAGCATAATAACTGGAGGACAAATAGTAAGGAAAGCTACTGTAGCAGCATTTAATTATACAGAGACTATAATAAAATAAGGAAAATAAAAGCAGCAACTATAGCAAGGCTAAAAACTTGCAGAGGTATGGACATTAATTAAAACTACCATCCTGGAGGCCCAGACAAATGTATTACATGCATTAAAAAAGGTAGCAGGAAAACCAAATGATTGCCAGCATAGTTTAACAGTTAAGGTGAAAGAGGTAGTTCAAGTAAAAGGGACTCTTTCAAAAATGGAAAACAAACCGAATTTAAAACAAATTGAAGAAAATTCTTTTTCACTCAGTGCATAGTAAAGCTATGGAATTCAGTGGTTACAGTAGTTAGTGTAACTGGGTTTTAAAAAGGTTTGGATAAGTTCTGTTGTGACAGTCACTGCCCGACGTCTCCACTCCACCCACCTTACCACATTGGCAACTCCCTCCGGGGTTGATGGAAGGCTGGCTGCCGCGACGTCTCTCTGTTGACCTCGTCCAGTGTCCCTGGACCGGCCCGACACTGCAATCTGCCATGTTGACCTGATGCCTAGGTACGCGCGTGCGGCGCGGCCCCGCCCTAAGTACCAGAAGTGGCGCGAACCTCAGGGGCGTTCCCCTGAGATGACGTCATCCGCTTCAGATATTTAAAGGTCTCTGAATTGCTAACAAGTCGAGTTAGCAAGGAATGGCAACAGACTCGCTACGATTTTCCAAGCTACTCTGCCTCCTCGGACTTACCAAGGGTACCCGCTCCTCGGAGGCCTCGCTCTCTCTCTTACTTTGTAGGTTGCAGTCTGGAACTGGTACTCGCTCCTCGAGGGCCCTCGTTCCCGGACTTCTTCGGAATTCACTTCTGCCGGGAAGTCATCGCTGCCTACTACATTTGTGAGTTACCATCGCTCTCTCAGAGCTTTCCCTGGAACCAAGTACTCGCTCCTCGAGGGCCTACTTCATTCCAGCTCCTGGGCTTCTATGAGACATTGTGTGTTACCATCAGGTTCTGTCCATGAACTCTGCATACCCTGCCTACACACACTATATTTCAGTTTCTCTACAGCTCAGCCTCCAGGGATTGCTGTTCCAGTATCTGAGGGACTACAGCCCAGCCGGGCATTCCAGCTCACTACTGCCACCTCTGGTGGTTCAGTATACTGTCTAATAAAAGAACTAGTGTGTGTCTGAGCCTGACCGGTGGTCCCTCTCAGGATCTTCCCCCCGGGGCATGGTCATCTGCCATCGGCTCAAGGATCCACCTACAACTCTCCTAAATATTAATAAGTTCCTAGAGGAAAAATCCATAAATTGCTATTATGGTAATTAATAAGCAATAGTAGCTTGTGATTTATCTCATGTTTAGGTATTTGCCAGGAACTTGTGACTTGGATTCGCTACTGTTGGAAGCAGGATGCTGGGCTTGATGGACCCTTGGTCTGACCCAGTATGGCATATCTTATGTTCTTATATAGGAAAATACGGAAGAACATAAGCACTGGCAAGTTAGATGTAAAAGGTAATTAAGCAGGCAAAAGACAGAATTTGAAAAGAAGCTTACCATAGAAGTAAAAATTAGTAATAAAAACTCAGTACATTTGAAGCAAAGGCCTGTGAGGGAGTCAGTTATGTCTGGAGATGACCGAGGAGGAAAAGGTGTACCCACGGAGGACAAGAAAAACTAAATAAATTCTTTGCTTTTGTCTTTAATGAGGAGGATGTTGAGATCTTACCCATACCAGAAACATTTGTGGATGGTAATGACTTTAAACAACTAAACAAAATTACTCAGATTGACAGACTAAAGAATAACAAATCACCGGGACTGGATGGTATTCTAAAGGAACTCAAACATGAAATTGCATACCTATTTCTTGTGATCTGCAACTTATCATTTAAAACAGCCACAGTATCTGAAGACTGGAAGGTAGCCAGTCTGATGCCAAGTTTTAAAAAGAGCTCTAAGGGTGTTCCAGGAAGCTATTGACTGGTGGTATCAGGCAAATTGGTAGACGTTATTCTTAAACAAAATTACTCACCACATAGATAGACATGGTTTAATGGGGAAAAGCCAATATGATTGTTGCAAATGGAAGTCTTGCCTTACCAATTTACTAGACTTTTTTGAAGTTGCAAATATACATGTGAGTAAAGATAAGCCAGTTGATATAGTGTATTTGATTTTCAGAAGGCATTTGACAAAGTCCCTTATGATACTCCTCAAGAAGTATTCTCAAGAAATTGGGAGGTGATAGGATAAATATTGTGGATTGAAAAGATGAGAAACAGAGGGTAGGACATAATGGTCCATTTTCCAAATAGAGAAAGGTTTTTAGTGGTGTGCCCCAGGATTCTGTGCTAGTACCTGTGAGATTTAACATATTCATAAATGATCTGGAAAAGGAAAAATGAATGAGGTGACCACATTTGCAGATGGCACACATTTTTTTAAAGTTTTTAAACCAGCAACAGATTGTGAGCAACTTCAGAAGGACCTTGATAAGACTAGGACACTGGGCATCTAAATAACAGTTGCAATTTAATGTGGACAAGTGCAAAGTAATACACATTGGGAAAAATAATCCCAACTACAGGTATATATGATGCTGGCTTCCATGTTAGTCTCCACTTAAGAAAAGGATCGCCTTTGCCCTCACAATGTCACAGGGGCCGATCGTCGGTACCTGTGACATAGTGAGGGCAAAGGCGATCGGCGCCATTTTGAGTACTGGCATCGGACGGCCGGCGTGCAGGAGGTCGCTCCCGGACCCCCGCTGGACTTTTGGCAAGTCTTGTGGGGGTCAGGAGGCCCCCCCCCCAGCTGGCCAAAAGTCCCTGAGGGTCCAACGGGGGTCCCAGAGCGACCTCCTGCACGTCGGCCGTCCGACGCCAGTACTCAAAATGGCGCCGATAGCCTTTGCCCATATTATGTCACAGGGGCTACCGGTGCCATTGGTCAGCCCCTGTCACATGGTAGGAGCACAAGATGGCACTGATGGCCATATGACAGGGGCTGACCAATAGCACCGGTAGCCCCTGTGACAAAGGCTATCGGCACCATGATGAAACCGGCACCGAGGGTGTGAGTGCAGGGGGTAGCTCCTGGACCCCCCGCTGGACCACCAGGGAGTTTTGGTAAGTCTTGGGGGGGGGGGGGGTTCAGGAGAATGGGGGGTTTGTTTAAATTTTTATTTAGGTGGCCGTATAATTCGGCGAAGATTCGTGTATTCGTGGGGAATCTCGATACGTTTCGCTTCCCCACGAATACTACGAATAGTGCAATATACGTTGCGGATCGCCAATACGGCGAAAACGAATGCACACCCCTATGACTCAGTATGGCACTTCTTATGTTCTTAGTGTGTCCGTGGGCAAGACATTTCAGACCCGATATTCAGCGCTACTTAGCTGGATAAGGAGCAAGTTAGCTGGCTAAGTGGCAGCCTCTCAATATCCAGCTGTGTTCAGTGACTGACACTTATCTGGATAAGCCACTTTTCTGGCTAACTAGTTAATTGGATATCCAGTGGGCAGGAACTTTTGGCGGGATATTCTGCAGCATCACCGTGCTTCTGAATACCCCAGGTAAGTTAGCTGGATAAGTCTTGTCCAGCTAACTTACCTAACATTTTGCTTTGAATAAATATTTACCTCTTCATTGCCATGTTCTCTACCCATTTTTAAGTGGCTAATAACAGGGTCAATATTGAGATGCTTTGTCCAGCTAACAAACTGTGAGTTTTTAGAATTTCCGTGCTTTGTCTGCCTCCAAGTTATCCAGATAAGTAGTTAGACAGATAAAACGTATTTGGGTAAATTGGAGTCATTCTGGGGAGTGTTCTGAGGTGGCATTAAGTTAGCCAGATAAGTTATCTAGCTAGCTCTGAATTTCAGAGTTAGCCAGATGACTTATCCGGTTAATTATGGTTGTGCCGGAGAATAAACCTAAAGTTATCTGAATAAGTTTATCTGGTTAACTTGGATGTTACCTAGCTATATTCAGCAAAGTGCCTAGTCAGCTCTGTACCCTTCTGAATATTGGGCTCAGTAAATCTCTGTTTTCTTTCTTCTTTTTGGGAGTATTTTGAAGAGTATAAAACACAGGTAGATGCTGACAGAGACTATCCAACTCAGAGCTAGTTGCTTGTACGTTGCTGCATTTCTCTGAATGAAAAGCATTACTGAGATCCTGTTTGGATAAATGGTACCATATAACTATCTGTCATTTCAACTTCTGTTTTAAATGTGCCAAGAATCTAGGATATTTTCATCATCTGAGCATTTTGTGCATTTTCATTGTGTTTCCAGGATTTTCGCTAGATAAGAATCCTGATAAGATTTTTGAGACACCTGTAGTAGATACCTGGCAGCAGGTAACTGGTAACTGGATTGTGCAAAAGCTTCTGAAACATACAGGCATTAAGGAATAATGTAATAATAATAATAATAATTATTATTATTGTTATTATTATTATTATTATTATTAATAATGGGCAGTTTTTAAACTGTCTGCTTTGGGACAAAAGCTGGGTGTACTTTTTGTCTGCAAATTTTGCCCCAGTTATCACATTGAACAAATGCATATACTTTTGCTTTGAAACCTGCCAATGATATTCAATACCTAGGACATTTGCTCTTGCTTTTTGTGCAGGTACATCTTTCAGGGATAATAACATGCATAGATTTGAAAATGTAAATGATTTACGCGTTCAAGGTGAATTCAAACAACTTAGAACTCAAAATATAAAAAAAGGTGGTCCATATTCAGAAAAGCAGCAAACTGGCAAGTTATCCAGCTAAAGTTAGCCACATAACTTGTATTGCTGAATCTACTGAACTGAAATTATCCAGATGTATATATTCAGATAACTTTAAACTTATGTATGTAAATCTGTGAACCACTTAGGACTCAGGATAATGTAGCATACAAATATTTTTAAATAAATCAGCTATATTGATATACAGCTTAAGTGGCAAAATCCAAAATAATTTTTAAAACTCCTTGCATGCCTGCCACCCTATTCCCCCCACCCCACTAATTGAGTGAAAATAATGTTGGGCATTTTATCTAAACCTTCTATCCCCTCACAATGGGCCTAATTTTAAAAGAGTTGCTCGCACTAAAGGTCCATATACACAAGTATAAGAACATAAGAACATATGTGGGCCGTACGGTTTTAAAAAGCTGCTAATTGTGTGTATATGTGCATGCGCAAACTAAAAAAAAAAAAAAAAAGGAAGGGCACGGGCATTCTGAGGTGGGGCCAACAGTTACACGTGTAAATCTGTAGTTTAAAACTGGAGGCTGACGTGCAAGGCAGCTTGTTATCCAAGTGTATTTACTGCTGCTTCTGATGAGGTCTAAGTCTGCAGAATTTGTGTTTCAGATCTAACATGGCAGGGTCAACTGGAGGGGGGGGGGGGGGGTGGAGTGCAAGATGAAGAACCAGAGGGGTCTGGATGACCTCAAAATTGACTGGCCACATTGGTGGACTAATTGGAAAAACTGGGAATGTCCTTCATGCTAGCATGTTTTAAAATCCACTTACCTACATGCGTTAAACCTGACAGAGTCATAAGAATGATACACAAAGTATGTTTGCTCCAGTATGGCTTAAATTAGGAGCCATATTTAAGCTCCTAAGGTAGGTGTATTTTAAATCATACTCGCAAGTGCGGGCATGACTTAAAATTCCAGCATTTGTCCACTCATGAGCCCATATGCATGTGTATGGGCGCAAGCGTCTTGATTTTAAAATTAACCTGTAGATGTTTAAAAGGTTGCAGGCCTATTGGCCTAAGAGGCTGCCATATTCCCTCCCTCTCCCCCACTGTAAATTCTGAAAAAAATATCCCAGCCTTCAGGCCACTTCCAAATCTCCACCCTCCACACCAGCCTGAACCCTCCTATTCCATCTGGCAACCTCTCTCCTCCAAAACTTCCACAGACATTGGGAGCAGAATAACACTTTGACAACAATGCTGTCTACTGTCTACTATTTGTGATTTTGCCAAGTATTTGTGACCTGGCTTGGCTGATGTTGCAAACAGGGTACTGGGCATGATGAACACTTGGTCTGACCCACTATGATGGTTCTTATGCTGGTAGTTTATGCTATCTGCATTGCTACCAAAGCAACACTGTAAGCCAAGAGGAGTGCTACAACTGTACTTCACTCCCAGTGACTGGGGTTTTGTGGGGTAAAGGGTGGGATGGTTAAGAACATAAGAAAATGCCATACTGGGTCAGACCAAGGGTCCATCAAGCCCAGCATCCTGTTTCCAACAGTGGCCAATCCAGGCCATAAGAACCTGGCAAGTACCCAAAAACTAAGTCTGTTCCATGTAACCATTGCTAATGGCAGTGGCTATTCTCTAAGTGAACTTGGGTTTGAATTGGTGTTGGGGGGTGGGAATTCAGAGGGGACCCAAAGGCCGAATACTTTTTGAAAAATCACGGGGGTGAGCGGTCTGGCAAAGATGCTCATCTGACAGTAGGCCCTCAACTTTTTAAACATCTTTTGGAGGGCTTTGGAGAAGGGTTTTTGGGCATTAGGCTCCACATGTATTATAGTGTTTTAGTAGTGTGGGGAGTGGGGGATTGGTCTAAAGGACTGCAAACCATTTTTTTAATCTTTTGCAGCCACTTAACTGGCTGTATGTTGAATATAGCAGTTAAGGCTAAAATTAGAGTACATATAAGAGGATAACTTTAGACCCGCTCAGAGTATTTACTCGACTAAACTTACCTGGATAGCAGCAATATTCAGTGTTATGCAGCTAAGTTTAAGCCCCACCCCCAGATCATCTTTTTTTTTAATCCAGATAAGTTTTAGCCAGGTAATGACTTATTGGGCTAAAACTTAACCAGCCAGCAGCGAGACATAATTAAGTACCCAGGTTTGACTGGCTAAGTCCTGAATTTAGCTGGATAAACCATTTTGAGTATTGACCTCAAGAAAGGCAAAACAGAAATACAGTATGTTAAACAGGAAAACTAATAACAAACAATAATAACATGATTAAAGCACATAAAATACCCTACAACATAACTCGGTCTCCTACCCATGAATTACTGAAACCATCAATAATAAAACCAAATTCCTTCCCTCTAAAATGCTAGTCTAAAAAGAAGCCCCAGTGACCAATTTCTTATATTGCATATGATAGCCAATTTTCCACACTGAACTTGGTAAACCATTCTAAAGAACAGTTACAATACATGAAAAAGCTCTTTTGCTAACTCTCTGTCGGGCCGATACAGTAAGGACACATAAGAAACAGTGCGGCAGTGCCGGGCGCACCCTCGTTTGCCGCACGCACATCTTGGTTCACAAGCCGCTCGATTCAGTATTCAAATTAGACACAAATCCAAGCGGCGTCCAAAGCGCGTCAATGAAGCGGTAGGCGTTCGCAATCCATTTTACTGTATAGAGCAGTGTGCAGCGCCTATACAGTTTCCAGGGTGAGCTGGTACCTGTCATTTCAAATGTCATTTGAAATGTCATTCCACCCGGTAAGTGGATGTTTCTTTTCTACAGACCCTGCTGCCTTGAGCGCCTGGCCGGACATCCAAGCCGCGACCTTGGACGTCCGGCTGGGCGCTCAAGGCAGCGGGGCCTACAGGCGGGAAGGTCCATGAACGGACGCCGCAACTTTGGACGTCTATTACAGCCTTATTCTAGACGCAGGAGGAAGGCTCCTTATAGGCGTCCATAGAGGCTTCGTATAGGCGTCCGTAGAGGCGTCCATGTCTCCGCTGGACCCGGAGCCTCAGGACGCCTAGCGGACGCCCATCTTTCCGGCGTCCATATAGGCGTCCATGTCTCCACTGAACCCGGAGCCTCAGGACGCCTAGCGGATGCCCATCTCTCCGGCGTCCATAGAGGCGTCTATGTCCGGAGCCTCAGAGACACCCAGATATGGATGGACGGTACAGTTCAACCGAAACATATCACATACCTCCTCCGGTCTTGCTGCATGGTTCTCCGGTCGGATGGGTTCTCCTTGCTGCTGGGCTCCCCTGTTCGCCTCTCCAATCTGCCGAGCATTTCGAGCGTTTCTCATTCGAGCATTTCTCATTCTGCTTCTCAGCCGAATGAAAAATAGTGCCAGAACAATAATATACATGTTGTCCATGGCGCTGTCTGGTACGAAGCTGACTGAACACCACACTAATGCCAGGGTCAGGGTAGCAGTAAATATGCAGTTTAAAGACACGGCAATTAAGCTGATTAAAAAGGCGATATTCTGGGTGCACATTACTGTTTCGGAGGGAATAGCTAAATCGATCATTAACATATCATATACATGCGGCGGGCGGAGACAGATATGCGTCCATTTCGGCAAGCGGTAAGGACGCATAAAACCGGATACTGAATCGCGGGTTAGCCTTATGCGTCCAAATAGTGCGTCCAAAAAGGGTTAAAAACAGGGTAACCGCGGCCGTGCTTTACTGTATCGGCCCGTGTGACTTTACCTCTGAATGGGGGACAATGCAAAGATTATCTTCCCCGATCTCAAACACCTACCTGGAACATATGGTTTTAAATGACTAACCCTGGCAAGTTAAGCCCTTATTTAAGATCATGGAAGTCACTTACAATCTCAAACTAGCTATGATATTGTACCGGGAGCCAGAACCAATATGGTTCTCCAAAGAGAGGTGGCTGAGAGAAAAAGGGCAAAGAGATCAGCATTCAAAAAGTACAAAGGAACACAAAAAAAGGCACCAAGGGAAGCTGAAAGAGATAAGAAAAGAAATCAGGATGACAAAAGCATGAGTAATAGAAATGTTCGCCAAAGAGGTGAAGTGTGGTGACAAAACATTTTTCTGATATGTCAGAGGAAGGAGGAAGACTATAGGTGGCATTATAGGATTGAAAAGAGACAAGGAGCAAGGTATGGAGAAAGATGAAGAAATATCAGAAATATTAAACAAATACTTCAGTTTGGTTTTCACTAAGGAAAACTTTGGAGAAAGGACTGTTGCTGGTTAGCAGGAGTACAGATGAGTGGGGTAGATATTTCCCCATTTACAGAAGTGTGTTTAGGTGGAGCTAGGAAACCTGAAAGTGGACAAGGCCATAGGGTCAGAAGAGATATCCCAGGATACTGAGGGCGATCCAAGAAGTGCTGGTGGGTCCACTGAAAGAGCTGTTCATAAGAACATAAGAAAATGCCATACTGGGTCAGACCAAGAGTCCATCAAGCCCAGCATCCTGTTTCCAACAGTGGCCAATCCAGGCCATAAGAACCTGGCAAGTACCCAAGTTCATTAGATCCCTGGACACAGGAGTAGTGCCACAGGACTGGAGAAGGGTGGATATTGTCCCACTTCACAAAAGTGGTAGCAGGGAGGAGGCTGGAAACTACAGGCCAGTTAGCCATACCTTGGTAGTGGGAAAATTAATGGAGAGACTGCTAAAGGAAAGGATAATGAACTAACTGTAATTCAATGGGTTACAGGATCCAAGGCAATATGGTTTTACCAGAAGAAGGTCCTGGCAAATGAATCTGATTGATTTTTTTTGATGGGGTGACTAGAGAATTGGACCAAGGAATGGTCCAATTCTCCGATATGCTTTACTTGGATTTCAGCAAAGTTTTTGATACGGTCCCACATAGGAGGAGGCTGATAAATAAAATGAGAAGCTTGCGAATGGGTCCCATGGTGGTGGAATGGATTGAAAATTGACTGATTGACAGACATCAGCGAGCAGTGGTAAATGGAATCTATTCTGACAAAAGAAGAGTGATAAGTGGAGTTCCTCAGGGATTGGTTCTGGGACCAGTTCTGTTCAAGTCTTCGTGAGCAGAAATGTGGAGGTAGAAGGTAAAATTTGTCTTTCTGTGGATGATACTAAGATCAGCAACAGAATGGACCCACCTGAAGGAGTGGAGAGAAAGGGAAGTGACCTAGAAAAACTGGAGAAATGGTTGAAGATTTGGCAATTAGGATTCAATGCCAAGAGTGCAAAGCCATGCATTTGACGTATGGCAATCTGAAAGAGTATGTGTTGGGGGCCGAAAAACTGATGTTCATGAACTGGGAGAGAGACCTTAGGGTGATAATGTCTGATGATATGAAGGTGGCAAAGCAATGTGTCAAGGCAGTAGCTAAGGCCAGAGGGATGCTGGCTGCATTGAAAGAGGCATAACTAGCAGAAAAAAGAAGGTGGTAATGTCACTGTACAGATTCTTGGTGAGGCTTCACCCGGAATACTCTATTCCATTCTGGAGAACTCATCTAAAAAAAAAAAAAAAGGATAGAATGGAAATGGTCCAGAGAAAGGCACCCAAAATGGTGTGGGGTCTGAATGGATAGCCATATAAGATTAAACTGAAGGACCTTAATTTGTATACCCTGGAGGAGAGAAGAAATAGAGGGAAATATTATACAGACCTTCAAATACCTGAAAGTAATTAATGATCAAAAATCAAATCTTTTCTGATGTAAAGGAAGTTTCAAAACTAGGGGTTCACAATATGAAACTCCAAGGGGGATGACTCAAGAGCAATGTCAGTAAATATTTCTTCATGGAAAGGGTGGTGGATGCATGGAATGCCCTCCCAGAAGAGGTAGTGAAGACAAAAATGCTAATGGAGTTCAAAAGAGCATGGGACAAACACATAGGATCTCTGCTGGCCAGACAATGGAAATGAACAAATGGGGTAATTTTACCATTACACCTAAAGTTTACATTTCTCTTTGGGGCTAGTCTGCCCATAGCTGCAGTTGCTACTACCCTTAACAGAAGTCTTGGGGGGTAGCCTGCACAGACTGGCAGTTGCTAGTACCCTTTAAAAAAAAAATTACTTGCATCACAGACTACATGGACCATTTTGGTTTTTATTTTTCAACATTCACTTTGTTACTATATAAAGAACATTTAAAGCCAGAGGTGTATGCTCCCAAGGGCAAAGATCCATTAGCAAACATGCTGCTGTATTTTGAATTCCTTGCAGCTTTTGCTAGTTCAGTCCTCCTGTTTTGACAATGGTCTTTACATCTTTGTGTCCTCAATGGAAACAGAGGTTACATGGCAGGGTATCAGTCCTCTCATATTGTATACGTTCTGATTCTCAGTTAAAAGGCCAATATGAGACCATCCTTAAGAAA
Source organism: Rhinatrema bivittatum (assembly GCF_901001135.1). Lineage (NCBI taxonomy): Eukaryota > Metazoa > Chordata > Amphibia > Gymnophiona > Rhinatrematidae > Rhinatrema > Rhinatrema bivittatum. The sequence goes on from NC_042618.1 coordinate 305,249,019, forward strand.
TTGCTTAGACCATGCTCATGGATCCTAGCCAAAAAGATTCAGAGCGATACTCCAGTTTCCTTGATCTCGAGATACCAGAGTATCTTTGCTGTATTGAATATTTTCAGTATAACTATGTAGCATCTTGTGTTTGTCAACAATAGCAGCTACACGGTATATACAGATACTGTGTCTACAGGTACGATAAGCTCAGGCCATTAGAGAAGCCAGTACATATTTCTATTAACTGCACATTCATTACATACAATAAGCTAATATAATACTCAAATTCCCCCTACAAGCCCTCCTTTAAAAGAATGTTTTCAAAGCAAAAAAGAAGAGATTACAGACATTCATAAGCTAGAAATGCAGTTAAACAGCTATAAAAGCAGTGCCATCTGTCAACCAATGTATAGAGATAGCTGGAGGGCCTGCTGACCTATCATATTGTTTGTCTTACAGTAGAATAGTCTGACCTGGTTTGCAAATATACCCAGGGAGAAAAAGGTGTTTTTGTTGCTCCAGTCTAGATTAAACAGCAACGTCTTTAAATTACCTAAACTTCTGTCAGCAAGTAAGTGTATTGCTGACAAGTACATTAGTTTTATTGTGTAGGCAGATTACAGAAAACTCAAACATGAAAACAAATTTATTTTCTGTGGACTGTGCAAAATTACAAAAGTATACCAGCTGAAAAGTAGTAAGAAGCACCTTGTAGCAATTAAATAATTGACACCAAGTCTTTTTTTTTTTTTCCAGTTTTTGAAGCTTTTCCCCAGAACTCCTGGGGACAGTGTTATGGACCACCTGACGTGGAATAACCAGATCTAACTGGTTCATGCAAAATGGCATGAAAAGGAAAATGGTCCTGCTGAATGAATGCCATGAGACTGGGACAGTTTGTGGCTTTCATGATAAATTGCATGTTACATTATCTGCGGCCCCCTTGATCCTTTGTAACATTTTCACCTGACACAGAATGAATAATGCAATTTGTCTTGTGCATTTTTGCCATTATATATAGTGCAAATATGATACAACCTTCCCTTAAATTTAAATTAGGGAAAGAATGTAAAAGACAACATTTTATTCCCTTCTCTGGTCCCTCTTTTTCAGTAAGCAAAAGCGTGGCCACAGTGAAAGGAAAGGCATTCCGTCACTACTCTTCATCCCAAGCCAAATGCACATACATTACTTACAGATTCCTTATCCTTCCTCTATATTCTGTGCAGCTCTTTCTCATCATCCTTTCTCCTGGACCTAACCCACATGCATTATTGAAAGAGATCCCTTAGCCATGTATTCTGTACAGCAGGCTGTCCTACGAGAGAGAGAGAGCCTAATTCATACATGTTGAGTAGGAAGCACTTTTCCTTGTTAAAAGAAAACTGTTAAAGAGGGTGAGAAAGATAGTAGGAAGGAGCTCCTGCTCTAGCAATAATTATTAAGGTCAGCCGCTCCAATGATTTTGAGCCACAGAAGGAGCTGCATTAGAGAGCCTGCTTGTGCTGAGCTGGCTAGAAGGCAAACTGGAGGAGGATTTACGCTTGCTAAGTCTCTCCCCCAGTCCTGTATAGTCCCAGCATTTTCCAGAACTAGAAGCTAGCCTGCCTTGGTACCTCCTACTGAAAACTGCTTGATCTTGCACAAAAGAGCCGGAAGGCAGGTGAAAACGCTGGGTGTGAAAGCCCACACATAGGGAGGGAAAAGAGAAAAAGAGCAGATGGATGCAGGGAGGGTGTGGTGAGACAAGAACAGAGAATACAGAGGAGAAAGGGATACCAGAAAGGAAAAGAGCAGAAATGCACAGGGGAGAAAGGAGACAAGTGGAAACACAGGGCAGGGAAAATAGAAGAGCAGTGATACATGGGAAAGATATAAAATGAAAGGGAGAGAAGAACAGACACACAAGGAAAAGGGAGAGATACACAAAGAGGGGGAATTGGGGGAAAAGGGCAGAAATACAGAGAGACATCTATGTAGGGAAGAGACAGAGAAGAACAGAAACACATGGGAGAGATATACAGGGAGGATAAGGAAAGAGAACTAGAGGTGCCAACTGGATTTGGATTTTCAGAAGTTTATTCAGTCCTGGTTTTTACCCCACTGCCTGCAAGGACTTATAGTCCTGATTTCCCTTTTGCATTTCTTTAGAAAAGTAAGACTACCAGTCCCATGCATTCAGTGGGGTAAAACTAGGACTGGATCAGTCTGTCCTAAAAATCTGCAGCTAGTTGGCAACCCTATAAAGAACAGCAAAATACATTGCTGTCAGCAACATAGGAAGCTGCTGGGATTGCAGCGTAATGTAATCCCGGCACAGAAACAGAGGTTCTACAAGATACCAGGTGGGGGAGAGAGTGAGAGGAGGGTGACATCCTTTTAAGACATTGCCAGCCAAGGAGTGGCAGGACTCCAGCGTCACCCACCTGATTTCTTATAGTTTGTAAATCATACTTGGAGAACTTGGTAGGGGTGGGGGAGGTTCAGCCTGGCAGGCCACTTTATTTCAAAATGGAATGGAGGGATCCAATTCAGACTGCCAGGCCAGCCCACAAGAATTTTTTTTAAAGACCTATCACAAATGAATTGGCAATATTCATTTGAATATAGTTAGATAAGAAGAACGTTTTCCAGCCACATGAGGCTGGATAACTTTTAAACCTATCTATATTAAAATATAACAAATACCAACAATCAGAGGACACTAAATTCTCTCATGTACACGAATGTCTGGTATAAGTGAATAGGCTATCCCATGTATTGGTGATAGCCTTATATTTATTGATACTGTTTTTAATTTTTTTCAATTTTTATAATTTTTTTGTTTTTTTAATGCAATATATTCCTTTTTGTTATCCATTGGTAATGCTCCTTAGCCAAAACGTTATTGAGATTATGCTGATATAAATATATTAGCTCTCTCTTACGTGGTCTCCATCTCCATAAATTGTTATTACTTAACTTATATTTGAGAGGAAATCTTCTCTTATGAAAGCCTTCTATTATAGTAAGAGTGGAGCCATCAGCGTTTAGCAAGAGTGGAGCTCCACGCCGTTTGAGAAGAATATGAAGACAGAGAAAATCTCTTGGTCCCTGAGGAAGACGGGATAGTCGAAACACTGTCAGTGTTGGACTGACAGCTCCATTCTTGCTGTAATAGAAGGCTTTCATAAGAGAAGAAGATTTCCTCTCAAATATAAGTTAAGTAATGACAATTTATGGAGATGGAGACTGCGTAAGAGAGAGCTAATATATTTATATCAGCATAATTTCAATAACGCTTTGGCTAAGGAGCATTACCAATGGATAACAAAAAGGAATATATTGAATTAAAAAACAAAAAAATTATAAAAATTTAAAAAAATTAAAACGGTATCAATAAATATAAGGCTATCACCAAAACATGGGACAGCCTATTCAGTTATACCAGACATTTGTGTACATGAGAAAATTTAGTGTCCTCTGTTGGTATTTGTGATAAAGTTAAGAGAGGACTATTTGGGCTTTGTAAGTTTTTGGTATATTAAAATATAGCCAGTTAGAATTAAATGTTATCTGGCTAAACTTAAAAAGATAAATTTAGTCATGTTCTTTTTTTTTTTTAATTTTATTTTAATTGCATTTTTAACAAAATAAAGAACAATTATACAATGTGGTTATGCAGGAAAGAAATATCAATTTCACAATAATTAAAAGTAAAAATTCTATGTAATCCTTTATAACTTACAAGAAATACTTTTAACTTCTGGTTTATACCACATTGATTATTTACTTAAGTAATGGGAGAGCCAATCAAATATCGAGCAGTATCAAAAGCAATAAACAAAATAAGATATCTAGCCATGCTGGATTTATCTGACATTATCTTTTCCAACTCCTTGACTAGGTTTATTAGGACTGAGAATGTGTACCTAAATATTGACGTAACTGTTCGGGGTCAATAAATGCATATCTGGAATCATTGTGAAAAAGCAAACATTTGCAAGGATAACGCAATATGAATTTCGCCCCTCTAGTAGTTACCTCCTCCCTCATTGCTATAAATGTTTTCCTTTTTATCTGTGTGGTTCTAGCTATATCCAGAAATATTTGTATTGGGTACCCATAATACTTCACTTTTTGATATTTAAAATAAGATCTTAGAACCGTGTCTCTTTCTGAAACAAATACAAACTGGACAAATAGAGTTGATCTTAGACTAATATCCATATCTTGGGATTTCTCCAAAACGTCGGTCAAGTTCAAGTTTATATCCATTTGATCTTCTTGTTCTAAAACATTTTGTTCTGGTGTAGTTTGCTGAGATAGTAAATTTTTGAGATGGCTGGAATGGCGTTCTCAGGGTACTTCAAAATATTTAACAAGTAATTTTTAAACAAATCAATTGTTGATAACATCTTTATTTTTGGAAAATTCAGTACTCTGAGGTTTGCCCTCTTCATCTGATTTTCGATTATTTCAAGCTTGTTTTCATGTATTCCTTCTGATTTTATTAAGTTTTTTTTAACCTTCTCAAGATCATTTATTTTCTCTTCCATTATATTTAAATGCTTTTCCACGTTCTCCATTTTTTCTTCCGTTTTCTTTGTCTTAATTAAAGCCTCTTGCACAGTCTTAGTCAGTGTTAATAGAACATTGCATAGAAATCAAAATATTTCTTATTTCTTGTAACAATGGTGCTGCAATGGGAGTGGAACACATAACAGAGAAATCGTCATTCTCTATTCCTACCTCGTCTAAGTCTTCTCCTCGATGATCCAGGCATTGTTGTGCCATTTGGCCCTGACTCCTGGAACCTGATTCCACCAGGTTCTCTGAGGCTGCGGTTAATCCTTCCGCTCCTCTCTGTAAGTCAGGGATTTTCAGGTAGATGTCCGTTTCAGCCCTTCAAGAAGAAAGGCTTCCAACTTCTACCGCCAATGGAGGGTCCGGAATCGTTGGAGCGCCCGGGCTTAACGATATCTCGAGGGCCAGGGGGCTCGGCAACTGCTCTTTGCCGTCCCCAGCAGCCGCGCCTCCAGGCGATGTTGTCGGCGTTTTGGCAAAAGCAGCCTCTATCCCTGGCTGCCGCGGATCCACTCCCGATGTCGATAGGGGTTCTCTCACATGGGCCTTTCTTTTCGTGTGAGGCATTTGTTCAGGCAATATCACAAATAGAAAGAAAATCTCCAAAATCCTCGACATGCCGGGAGCTGCTGCCTTCACCTCCTCACAGCATGGCGGCTATGTTGGCTCCCAAGTCATGGATATTCATGCAGGACTGAATATCCAAGACAAGTTATCCAGCTAACTTTAGCCGGATAACTTGTCAGTTTGTCAACTTACTGAATCTTAGCCCCATTGCCTCCCTAGCAGATTATGTTTTTTAAGAATAGATCTTATCACTGCTTACTTCAGTCTAGAAGGGAAATAAATATCCCTGGGTCAGGGTAGAATTAATAATGGTTAATAGCCATGGTGAAAGATTATTCACTACGGCCTTAACAAGCTCAGATGGAATGGGGTGTTGAATGGAAGTGGTACAGGTAGGAGACTAAACTACTGACACCAGTTTTTTTTTTAGCCAAAATTAGACTGCCTAAAAACAGGATCACTTAGAACAGATTCACATGAAATCTCTAACATATCAGCTGTTTTGTTGAATATCTTACCAGCTTCCAAATTAACAGGGTCGTCTAATAATCCACTAGCTTCCAAATTAAAAAGTTTATGTAGAACAGGCTCAATTGGAATCTTTGACACATCAGTCGGTTCACCTAATGACCTACTCACTCTGCATTTACAGCTCCATATACAGTAGAACATACTTGATAGTAATCCCTAATGACATATTAACCAGGACATAATCACCAAAGACAGCTGGAAAAACAGTACTGACTTTTCAGTGTGGTAACGTCCAAACAAATGTGTTCAGTCTTTTCTGCAAAATACTGTAAAAACATATCTGCTCATTGTCATGGGCCAGCAATAGAGAGCACCTGGAGCAGATAATAGCTGAAACAGAAGCATCACAGCTATGACAAGCAGGCGGAGGAAGTGGTGGGGGCCAAATGAGACTTGGGCTGTGAGGAGTACCCCCTGTAAACTTTATGCAATTCAAGTACTGCTAACAGATCACGTACCCATCTCGCACTGGTCTTTAAAGCACTGTCTCATGCCGCAGCCTAGCCAATACTGGACAATTTTTTTTCTGCTATTACCCAGCATTGATCTCCATGTTTTTCTATAATTTATCCCCGATTAAAGCTGTCCTTGTCAGTAAAGCACTGAAAAATAAGTGTGTTTCTTGAAAGGTTATTTCCATGGAGATTCAGAATCAGATGCTATGTCACTCAGCCCTTTGAAGGAACAAATGAGACTAGCTGTGTGGTCTGGAATTGCTTTTTTGGAAACATTGTTTATAATAAAAAAAACACAATCCTACAGAGTCTGAAAGAGAATTTAAAAGATTGCAAGATATGTGGAAGTGAGATAAGCAAATAAGCTATTCCCAGTTGTAGACAAAATCAAATTAAAATAAATTAGAACAATAGTAAATAATATAAAACCCTTTGATTTTTTTTATCACAATATTGTATTGTCCCTGCAAGAAATGTTTGGATTTTTTGTTTAACTAAGTTCTTTACTATGCTTAATTTATTTTAGATACTCAGAAAACTCTGTACTTCATTCAGCATAAATATATAGTAATATAGTTAATGAAAGACCCAAATGCTCCATCCAATCTGTTCCATGCAGGTTATTTATGTATTTAATAGACCAGTGCCAACTATAAAAGCAGTTTACAATAAAACATACATCAAAATTTAAACATCACAAATGGACAAAACCAAGCCAATGCTCTGCTGCTGCCTAACCGTATTACCACAGATGACCAATTAAAGTTACTGACCTAACTCCCAAATACTTTCCCTGGTAATAACGTACCAGTACAGACAGCAACCCTACATTCCAGGTTATCCCCAGGAAATCTGTTTAGGATAGTAACTGCCACTCATGCAAGTAACTCCTATATAGAAATTACACCTGAAGTTAACAGAGGTTACCCCATTTCTTCATTTCCATCTCTAGCCACTAGGGATCCTCTTTATTTATACCATGCCCTTTTGAATTCTATTAAACATCCACATGATGGCAGTAGCAGTAATCTGGATATGTAGAGCATCTTTCATCCAAAGAGTATCTTACCATCATTTTCAATTTAAATAATTCAGGAAAATGCATGTAGCCACCTCTAGTCTGGATGGCCTAGCTCCTATTTTTAGCTTCTGCCTTGTCTGACAACTTGGAATGGAAAGAAGCTTTGCAATTTCTACCCTATTACTGTTGGGTAAACACAGGCAGAGTGTTAAAATGTCTTATCCAAAGTCGCACTGAAGTTCCATTGTAGAGCTCGATTTGAACTTGCATCGTAGAGTTCTAACCATGTTTTCTCTCCTTGGCATAATTTAACATCTGTATAGTGAAAGGATGAGGAATCACATGCACACAACTGTTTTAATAAACACCTTTGTTTTACCACAGGTAGCTAAATTAAGAACATAAGAAATTGCTATGCTGGGTCAGACCAAGGGTCCATCAAGCCCAGCATCCTGTTTCTAAAAGAGGCCAAATCAGGCCACAAGAACCTGGAAATTACCGAAACACCAAGAAAGTTACCCAGACACCAACAGTTAGCTCAGATGGAGGAGAAATCCACTTGCAATTTTTGCTTTTTATTGCTGGGTTTTCAATTAGTGGTCTTTTGCTTGCAATATAATCCACCCAGAAGTTTGTAAATTGTGTGTAGGTGCCAAAATGCACCTTGGAGCAAATTAAAAATTTTGCTATGATGGAGCATCAATTTGCAGCCTGTTTGCAAAGAAGGTATGTGTCCCCCCCCCCTCAAGAGACATCTGTCCCTGGGACCTGCAGCTAGGTGTAGTGTTCCATCCTTTCAGGCTTGTCAATAAATCCAAAATAAAAAAAAGCAAATTTGGGTTTGACTATTATGGGAAAAAATATTTATACCAATTTTCATCAGCATTTAAAGTATAAAAACAAGAGGTCAATATTCAGATAGCTGGTGAAACAGATAAGTTGTCTGGATAAAGGTATGCATAAAACCTTACCCAGATATTTAATGGGATTACCTTTATACTTTTAAATTGTCCACTTCATGATCCATGCTCATTTGTAGATGCCTAAACAAACCACTTTTGGGAATACAAGTGCTGTCCATACACACAACATGGCCAGCCCAGAGAAGGTGAAACTGCCATTAGCATTACCTCAATACCTTTCATACTGCATGTGCAAAGTATCTTAGTGTTTGGAACTTTATCCTCCCATCTGATATTGATAATTCTGCAGCAGCAATTTAAATAGAACTGATCAAGCTTCAGGATATGGCGATAGTATATCCAGGAATTACATTCATAAGTCAACTGTGTAGTAGATTGCCAACATCTTTTCTGCCACCATGCTCATTCCACAGGCATTGCCTCAAACATCCAAATGCAAAGTTTTCCGAGATCCGTCTGGCACTAACCTTAACCTCAGTATTAACGGAGTTAGACAAAAGGCTGCAGAAAACAGAACTCGTCAACTGCTGTTAACCTGGTGTCTCCAACATGCACTTCTGTTACAGATGGATAAAGTGTTGAAAAGGACTGATGCATGTTTTTTGGAAGCTCACAGTCAATCCAAAATGCAGAGAGGATGACACAAATCAGTAAAATAACTCTTGAAATTCATGGAACGAGTGTGCCACCAACAGACAATCATCTGCAAACAGAAAATCATGGATTATTGACATATGTGTACCCCCTGGGTGGGATAGAACCCTGACACTGTACCCATAGACCCACAGAATTAAAATAGAATTAAATATCTGCAACTATTTCTCTACAGATAGCTTTTCACTACTGAGGTCCAGGGCTTCCTGTGGGGTGAAGCATAGCTTCAAGGCCCTTTTGCATTAACCATAGTACACAGCCCTTTTTGCAGTCTCTGTAAACAGCACTGATAAATCTCCACAGTCTACAGTAGCAAAAACACACTCAGAAACAATGTGGTTTCCAACTCCTTTACTGATAGTTGATTAAATTGAATGAAGATTATTTACAGTACTTAGATGTCAAATCAAATTGAAGAACATTAATGAAGAAGAAAGATTAATACATTTGTGACCTCACTCTTTTAATAAAATCTCTGAATTTACAGAAGCCAGTTACTTAAAAATTGATTTTCTCATTGTTACTCAGATTTGAAGAAAGCATAGTCCTTCTTTCAACTCTCAAATATATATATCAAGCTTCTTCCCACTGTAGAATGGTTAGAATGTAGTCCCAAGTTGCTAATCAGAACACATCAAGTCCCAATTCTCATACCTTTCTTGTAGTCTTCTTAAGAATCTTAGATCTCCTTCTGAAAACAGCAGTGGGCACTCTCATCTCAATTGCAGCACACTTGAATCCAGTAGAAAAAATCAACTCTTGAACAATACCTTCAACTCCTTTCTTCTTGCAATGGACAGGTATCCATTGTGCCTTGATGAAACCTCAGGCTCTTCCTAGGTGGAAGATACCTCCTCTTCCAATGGATTAGAGACTAGGTCCCTGGTACCAAGGGCACTCAGTTCCAAAAGGAGCAAAACTGACTTAAAAGGGGAGAAACACAAAATAAAATAGATGAAGGATGGAAAAACTTCCTTGTCTTTCAAAGTGAGAGGATAGTATAATGAGGAAAAAGCAACTCAAACTGAAACTCCTCATCGGGTCACTGACTGATCTACCCACTGGAGATGAGATAAAGAGCAGCAGAATCTTCTCTACCCCTTGATCTAACCTTATGCAGGGATGCCCCAATCCTCTGTGAAGGGGTACCAAGTCTCTCACAGGGAAAGTCTCCAAAAAGTGGCTCAAAAGAGTAAATAAGCCAAAAAAGAGCAGACCAAAAGACATATCCCACAAGGGTAATTTAGGATAAACCTCTTGATTAAGTTAGAAAAAAATAATTGGCAGGAGGTGCTGCCTTCTGAAAGACTAACAAAAATCCTCAAAGCAAATCCACACCCTAAGATGGTGGCAGGGGGTTTATATGCTGCTAGATGACACCATTTGTAGCTATCAACTGGGGGAGTCAATCTGAAACCTGTCTTCACTAAATCTCTCTGAACCTCCCTAGCTAGATAGTACATTCTTTCTGGTAAGCAAACCAGAGATTCATTACCTTTATTTTGTCTTCCATTCATTTGAATTTGCAGATGTCACCATCAGTACAAACTGGATAGAAAAGCTAAGACTGTAATTTGTAAAGGTAATGGGAGTGGTAGCATAGAAAAATAAATGCCAAGCAGAAATGGGGATCAAACACAAACCTGTTTGGTTCCATTGTCGACAAGGAAGCTCTCTGATCTTTCACTTGCATTCAACAAACAAGGCCTCACACCTTCATGGCAAGATCAAATTAATTTTCCCAGCATGTAGCAGATGGACTCATAACAAATGGGTATAGTGTGCTCATGCTAGCAGTTGGAGACGGATCTGACATCAGCACGTAGTACATATACCCCTGCAGAAAGTGCAGACGCTCAGTAATTTCCGTCTCCAAAGCAGTTTGGAGCTCCCTCACGCTCGATGAGCGTTTTTCCAAATTCTAAATTCATAGAAGAATTCTACCTGAAGACGAGCCCCGCACTCCTGCAGTAATACCCTCGGGTCCCTCCCCCAGTCGAGTTTCCCGAGGTGATTTCCGTGGTCCCTCGGAGGTAGGAGCCTCGGTCCGGTGGCCGAATCGCAGCAGGGACCTAGCCCCCGAGTGAGAAGGGCTCTGGCGCGGCGTTGAGGCAGCCTCGGTCCCGATCCATTCGCGGTGAGGACTTGGCCCCCGAGTGAGACGAGTTCGGGCGCGGCCTAGAGGCAGCGGGTGCACTTCCTCGAGCACGGCGGTGACAGTAATCACCCTCTCCCCCCGCAGCCGGAGACCGCCCGGGTCGCAGCCGGGAAGCGCCGAAGATCAGGTAAGGCGTACATCTTTACTTTGCTGGTCCCCGAAGAGCGAGGATTAGCGGGATTTGCCTACGTGGTAGCCCGTCAAGGAGGTCGCCATTTTGCCTGCCTGCTCGCCATCGCCATCTGCTCTGGTTCGCTGCCTCACAGGCAACGGGCGCGTATGTTAGGCGCCCGAAAGTATTTGGGCGCACATTCGATAGGCGCACATTGATAGGCGCACGTTCATAGGTGCATGTTCATAGGCGCACATATGATAGGCGCACATTAATAGGCGCACGTCTTCGTGCATATTACAAGGCGCATACTTTCGGCTGGGAGCACACCGGAGCATAAAGATAACAGACGCGATGGAGCATATGAGAGCCCATGCGTCCGCAGAGCCAGCACCTCCAGAATCAGGCATAAGAGCTCTAGGCCTCTGCTCAGCATGCCACCTCAGAGCCACACAGAGCGAGGAAGCTGACTCCCTATGTGCCCAATGTGAGGAGGCCCTGGGAGTCCCAGGCCAGGGCCGGTCCCAGCCCAGATTAATTGCCAGTTCCTCAGGGAACACCCCGGACCTAGCAGGCTGCGGTGAGCAGCCAGGGAACCCTAGAGACCTGGTGCCCCTAAGGCTAGAACCTGCTTCACTCTCCTGGGTGGAATTATTCAAGGGGATTCACGCCTTTGTCAAGATGTAGTCTGATCCCCGAACAGACCCATACGTACCGGATGACCCTGCCCCTGGACCCTCTAGACCTAGGCACGGCCACCCGCCACCCGGAAGCCCCACTTATGGGGACTCAGATTACTCTGAGGAAGAAGGCGAGCTCCCCGAGGAGGGAGAACGTCCCTCGGGGATAGAGCCGTATTGAACCATGAGACGCTTCTTTCTTAAGGAGGATCTCCCAGACCTGGTCTCTCAATGCCTGTCGGAGTTGGCTATCCCGGGCCCAGGCACCCCGGGGGAACCTAGAATGAACCCCCTGCTAGAGGGCCTGCCTCAAATGGCTCACCATTTTCCCCTCCTACAAGCAGCACAGCAGCTAATCGATCTGGAGTGGAATGCGCCAGAGGCCTCATTCAAATGGGGTCGGGCTTTGTCTAGCATGTAACCCCTGGACCCGGCAACTAAGGAGCTGCTGGCGTGCCCCAAGGTAGACGCCATAGTTTGCGCAATTGTGAAGCGTATCACCATTCCAGTGGAGGGAGGGGCGGCCCTCAAGGATGCACACGACAGGCGCCTGGACGCCATTCTGAAACAAGCCTTTGAGGTGGCAGCCATGTCCCTACGAATTGCGACCTGCTGCACCATGGTGACGCATTCCTGTTTATCGCAAGCCAGGAACAACACCCCGGAAGAAGAAATGGAATCAGCTCTCTCGTTCCTCACTGATGCTGCCTCTGACCTAGTCCGTACTGCAGCCAAGGGAGTGTCGTCCTCAGTGGCAGCCAGGAGACAGCTCTGGCTACAACATTGGTCAGCCGACTCCTCCTCCAAGACACGCCTTACAAGAATGCCCTTTAAGGGATCCCTCCTGTTCGGCAGCGACCTCGAGAAACTGGCTAACAAATGGGGCGTATCTCCATTACCCCGTCTACCAGAAGACAAGTCAAGGAGGAACCAGCGCCCTCTTCCTAGGCCAACCAGAGGAAGAAGTTCTCAACGCTTCAACCCCTACAGGACTAGCTACCAAGCACCTCGTTCTCAGACCAGGAACCAGTCCTTTCGGACCAGGCTCAACAAGAGGGGAACCGGCTTGGGTTCGGGTCCCGGCCGCACCCCACAATGAGAATCAGCCGACCCATCTGGGGGAGGAAGCCATAGGGGGCAGGCTAACCCTATTCTACCGCAGATGGGTCAAGATTACTTCGGACCAGTGGGTCCTCGCCATCATCCGAGAAGGGTATTACCTGGACTTCCTTCATCTCCCTCCGGACAAGTTTGTGGAATCCCCGTGTCCACCCCTCAAGAGGGCGGCACTGGAAGCTACCTTGTGGAGGCTCCTGTCCCTAAAAGCCATAATCCCAGTGCCTGCATGGGAGATATATTCTGGGCATTACTCCATTTATTTCATCGTACCCAAGAAGGGGGGCACCTTCAGACCCGTCCTGGACCTTAAGTCAGTCAACCGGCACTTAAGGGTCCCAAGATTTCCCATGGAAACTGTGCGGTCAGGACGAAGTGCAATACAGCCAGGGGAGTATCTCACATCCCAGGATCTGTCAGAGGCTTACTTGCATATCCCAATCCATCGGGATCACCAGTGCTACTTTCGCTTCAAAGTCCTGAAACAGCACTTTCAGTTCCGGGCTTTATCCTTCGGGTTAGCCACCACGCCGCGGACCTTTACCAAGGTAATAGTAGTGGTGGCGGCGTCACTCAGGAAGGAATTCTCGTCCATCCCTACCTAGACGACTGGCTGATTAGGGCAAAGTCACCGGAGGAGAGCCACCGGGCAACCAACAGAGTTATATCTCTTCTGGAAAGCCTAGGATGGGTAGTCAACACAAACAAGAGTTCCCTACAGCCTTCGCAGTCGCTGGAATACCTAGGAGTCCGATTCGACACCCAGGAAGACAAGGTCAGCCTTACCTCCAAGAGGAGATCAAAACTCCGGAATCGTCTGCAGAATCTGCTGAGCACTACACGGCCCACAGCTTGGGATTACCTGCAGGTTCTCGGCCTAATGGCCTCCACTCTGGAAGTGGTACCATGGGCACGGGCTCATATGAGACATATGACAACGCACCCTCCTATCTCGGTGGAGCCCACGATTACAGAACTACACCGTGCATCTACCTCTACCGGCCAGGGTACAGAATCAGTTACGGTGGTGGCTGCAGTCCGGCCACACGAGCCGGGGTCAAAAATGTCCTCCCCATCCTGGACCCTGCTCACTACAGATGCCAGCCTGAGCGGCTGGAGAGCACACTGCGAAGAACTAACCGCCCAAGGATGGTGGAACAGAGAAGAGTCGGGGTGGAACATCAACCGACCAGAGGCATGGGCAGTCAGGTTAGCCTGCCTGCGATTTGCCCACAGACTTCGAAACAGAGCAGTCAGAGTGATGTCGGACAATGCCACCATGGTGGCATACATCAACCGACAGGGCGGAACCAGAAGCCAACAGGTATCCCTAAAAATAGCACCCCTGATGGCTTGGGCGGAAGCAAATCTCCAGGACATCTCCGCCGTCCACATCGCCGGGAAGGACAACACCATGGCAGACTTCCTCAGCAGAGAAAGCCTAAACCCGGGGGAATGGCAGCTGTCATCCACGGCCTTCCAGATGATTGTGGATCAGTGGGGAACTCCGGGCATGGACCTACTAGCGGACAGGTCCAACGCTCAAGTACCCAGATACTTCAGTCGCAGTCGAGATCCTCTATCCCACGGGATCGACGCCCTGGTGCAGCCATGGCCTCAGGGGATCCTGCTATATGCCTTCTCCCCACGGCCCCTGCTGGGCGCCATTATACACAAGATTCAGCGACACAGAGGCCTAGTTCTTCTGGTGGCCCCGGACTGGCCAAGAAGACCTTGGTACGCAGACATGAGAAGACTACTGGCAGGGGATCCCCTACCCCTGCCTCCTCACAGGGACCTACTGTGACAAGGTCCCATCCTCCACGAGAATCCAGCTCATTTCTCTCTTACAGTCTGGCCATTGAAAGGGCTCGACTGAGGAAAAGGGGATACTTGGGGGCGGTAATAGATACACTCCTCCGAGCACGCAAGTTCTCCACATCACTAACTTATATAAGGATCTGGAGAGTATTTGAAGCCTGGTGCGAAACTCGCAGCACCAATCCACATACCGCTAAAATCCCCATCATTTTGGATTTCCTGCAAGATGGGCTTCAGAAGGGTTTGTCCCTCAGTTCAATCAAGGTTCAGGTAGCAGCGCTATCCTGTTACGTCCTAGGTATGACGGCAACAGCATGGCCACACACCCAGACATTTCACGTTTTCTGAAAGGAGTCAAACAAATTCGCCCACCACTGAAATGGCCAGTGCCCCTGTGGAACCTCAACCTAGTTTTGGAATTCCTAGCGGGACCCACCTTCAGACCTCTCTGGGGCCTGTCTCTCCGTTTGTTAACCTTGAAGATGGTGTTCTTGCTGGCCATATGCTCAGCACGCCGCATCTCAGAGCTACAAGTGCTGTCCTGCCGTGATCCGTTTCTCAGGATCACCCCAGGGGCTATCCATCTTCGCACGGTTCCTTCCTTCTTACCCAAAGTAGTCTCACACTTCCACCTCAACCAAACCATATCCTTACCAACCATGGAAGGTTTGAAGAAGTCAGAAGAAGGTCGAATACTGTGTCATTTCGACATCGGCAGGCTGCTGTCCAGATACCTGGAAATGTCAGAAGCAGTACGAAAGACGGACCACCTGTTCGTCCTTCACAGTGGGAAGAGGCAAGGAGAGGCGGCCTCACGGGCGACTATTGCTCGCTGGATCAAAGAAGTTATCAAGGCAGCCTACGTAGAAGTGGGAAAACCACCATCTCTACGAGTCAAGGCTCACTCTACCAGAGCACAAGCGGCCTCTTGGGCAGAAACTAGGATGCTGTCACCTGCAGAGATATGTAAAGCGGCAACGTGGTCCTCCATCCATACCTTCTCCAGATTCTACCGTCTGGACGTCCAGGCCAGGGAGGACACAGCATTTGCAAGGGCAATCCTAAACGGACCTCGGGCAGCCTCCCACCCAGTCCGGGAGTAGCTTTTGTACATCCCATTTGTTATTAGAGATGTGTATCGTGTGATCGATTGTCTTAACGATCGATTTCGGCTGGGGGGGGAGGGAATCGAATCGTCGCGGTTTTGTGTTTTTAAATATCGTGTAAATCGTAAATCGGGGGAGGGCGGGAAAACCGGCACACTAAAACATCCCTAAAACCCACCCCGACCCTTTAAAATAAATCCCCCACCCTCCCGAACCCCCCCCCAAAATGTCTTAAATTACCTGGGGTCCAGTGGGGGGGTCCCGTTGTGATCTTCCACTCTCGGGCGTCGGGCTCGTTGATAGAAAATGGCGCCGGCGCTACCTTTGCCCTGTCGTATGACAGGGCAAAGGTAGCACCGGCGCCATTTTGGTTCCTGTTCCCCGACGTCACGAGCGTAGGAGATCGCTCCCGGACCCCCGCTGGACCCCCAGGGACTTTTGGCCAGCTTGGGGGGGGGGCCTCCTGACCCCCACAAGACTTGCCAAAAGTCCAGCGGGGGTCCGGGAACGACCTCCTGCACTCGAATCGTGTTGCCGTATGGCCGGCGCCATTTTGCTGTTCGGCAATATGGCCGGCGCCATTTTAAGCAAAATGGCGCCGGCCGAAATCGATCGTTAAGACAATTTTAAGCAAAATGGCCCCCAGCCGAAATCGATCGTTAAGACAATCGATCACACGATACACATCTCTAATAACAAATGGGATGTAACTGATTCCGTACCCCATTTTAAGCAAAATGGCGCCGGCCATATTGCCGGACAGCAAAATGGCGCCGGCCGTACAGCAACACGATTCGAGTACAGGAGGTCGTTCCCGGACCCCCGCTGGACTTTTGGCAAGTCTTGTGGGGGTCAGGAGGCCCCCCCAAGCTGGCCAAAAGTCCCTGGGGGTCCAGCGGGGGTCCGGGAGCGATCTCCTACGCTCGTGACGTCTGGGAACAGGAACCAAAATGGCACCGGTGCTACCTTTGCCCTGTCATACGACAGGGCAAAGGTAGTGCCGGCGCCATTTTCTATCAACGCGCCCGACGCCTGAGAGTGGAAGATCACAACGGGACCCCCCCACTGGACTCCAGGTAATTTAAGACATTTTGGGGGGGTTCGGGAGGGTGGGGGATTTATTTTAAAGGGTCGGGGTGGGTTTTAGGGATGTTTTAGTGTGCCGGTTTTCCCGCCCTCCCCCTTCCCCTCCCCCTCCCCCTTCCCCCGATTTACGATTTTTAATGATAAATCGGGGGAATTCCTATTAAATATCGCCTCTAACAATTTTTGACGATTTAAAATATATCGGACGATATTTTAAATCGTCAAAAAACAATTCACATCCCTATTTGTTATGAGTCCATCTGCTACACGCTGGGAAATGGAGAGATTACTTACCTGATAATCTCGTTTTCCTTAGTGTAGGCAGATGGACTCAGCATCCCGCCCGGCTGCCGATATATATGGGGATTCACCGTTTCAAGGTAAGCCATGTTTCCTTACATAGGGCATCCACCCTGCCGGGTGTCGACGCCTCCCGGTTGAGAACACTGGCGGTCTCCAGCTATGGTCAATCGGTCAGGTTAATCATGTTCAGTTAATTAATCGGTCAGTCACACATATATCCTTAAAGCTTTTGCAAGGAAGATTACTGAGCATCTGCACTTCTGCAGGGGTATATGTACTACGTGCTGACGTCAGATCCGCCTCCAACTGCTAGCATGAGCACACTATACCCATTTGTTATGAGTCCATCTGCCTACACTAAGGAAAACGAGATTATCAGGTAAGTAATCTCTCCATTTATGAACTTGCCCTAGTAACCAATTTTCCTAAGAAAATTGGTATTAACAGAACCAAAGGCTTTTATTAGATTTACAAACACTCCATAGAGGTCTTGGTGCTGCTCACAAATGTTTTTCTGTAGCTGCCTTAGCTGCAAATATCTAGAGATCTTTATTTTCAGTTTTTATTTTTTATTGGGAATGTCATTTTATTACAACAAGAAAAATGCAGGAGAAATCAGAGGTAAAAAGTGACCAATTTTTCTGGATAAATATCTTTTTTGTTATTGCTGTATTAAACAATGATACATTCCTGATAAAAATAAAATTGAAAATGAAGATCCCTATAAATATCCTATCCATGGTGCCTCTACCTACTCAGAAGTCACATTGACTGATAGGAATGACATCATTGGCTCTCAGTTGCTTTGACAGCTTATTGAGTAAGACATATACCAGAATTTTGTCTGGTATGGACAGAAAAGCAATACAATAATCATCACAACATGATCGATCATATTACTTTAAGTCTTATAAAGCAATTTTTCATCTTGTATTATGTGAAAAGAAAAGCTTAGTCCATTGATGAGCCAGCTGATGCCCATGAAATTCAAACACTTCAGATGGCAGACCATCCTGACTAGTTGTTTTTCCAGATGACAGCTGCTTGATGATTATCAGGAATTAATCCTGCAAAGGACGACATGCCAGATGTGTTGCTTCACCCCACTGAGGAATTTCATCAAGCACAGAGTGAACAAATGATCATCATATGAAAGTGCTCTGTACAGCACACTAAGATCTTGACATGGTTGGTGATGAGATCCATCTTTTGAGTGAACTGGTACACTGCCGCAATCATGGGAGACCAAACATTGTCTTTATACTACCATTAAAAACTCTTCATTTCTGCCTGCTGCCTCTTGCAGCTCCATTGTTACTGACCTACCATGTTGCCTTCATATTCTGAAGTCATGCTTGTGCGTATTATTTAGTGCTGGCATAAAAAGCCTTTTTTGTACAATCAGACATTAATCCAAGCTAAGTGGGTGGCATGCATTGCATCCAGTGTCTAACATGCTTTATTCATTATCATCAAACCAGTCCTAATGCTGGATGCTGTGAAAGTCAATGATTTCTGCAGAGTTCTGATAAACAGTTTCTTCTGAGCAGGAAGTGTGCTTAGTAGATTCCTTGCTGTTGACTTGCAGTGCCATATTCAGTTTTTGCAGAAGCTGCCTGCATTTCACAAAGCTTCAATTTTGCAATAACCAGGTTTTTCCTTTCCTTTTCTTGATGCCTGTATGTAGATAGAGCACACAATACTATGCACAAGACAATTGTCAGACTGGTTAGAAGTGCCTTGCTTGACATACACCAATCAAATATCAGAAAGACCACAGTATTTGGTATTGATATAATCCAGCATGTGCCAATGTTTAAAATGTGGATGCATCCAAGTTATTGACTTGCTGAAAGACTGTATTGATAATGATCAATTCATTCTGAGCACAGGTTTCCAGAAGCAGTGCACCATTAGAAGTTTGATTACCTGCACCATGGTACCCAATCACTCTTGCCCATGTATTGTAATCTCATCCAACACATGCATTAAAATCTCTTAACACAAGCAGCTTGTGTTTATTAGCTGCAAGAGAGAATTCTTATGTGCAGGAGCTCATATAACTCATATTTGATTTTGTCTAGAGCCAACATGGTTGACTTACATGTATTCATAACTGTAGCACATCTTCTGGAGCAGGTTAAGTTGTAGTATCCTTAAGTGCATACTAATAGCACACTGTGAGGATTTCGGCTTAGTCACTAGTGATGTCTTGAATTAGTTTAATTTACAAATTTATATTCCATATTTTACTGGCACAAGCCAGAACAAAGCAGCTCACAACAGTAACTTAAAAAGTTCCAAAAATGACAAAAACTTCATGTAATCAGAAAATTAGTCTTCTAAAAATAGGAAAAGTCCAAAACTGACTCCTGCTTGCCTTGGGGAGCCTTCTGGAAGGAGTAACTTAGTGGTTAGACCACCAAGTTGGGAACCAGAGAAGCCAGTTGCATGCATATGATTTAAAATACGCCTACCACTCATAAGTGTGTGTAATGCTCCCTTGACCACTTACCTCAAGGGGATTTCCAGGGTCCAGGATCAACCTGTCAGCAGCCCCTCCTAGGGCAGACTCCATCGGAACTCTCGTCCTTTTCACCTGGTGCCTCCACCTGGGGAAGAAGGTGTTAGTGGGTGGGATTTCCCTCCCTTCACCCCAGAAAAACAAATGGAACTGTAAACAAGGCTGGCAGTATATACAAATATATACAAGTTTATTAGATTATATATAAGTATATACATTTCTACATTTATTTATTTAAGCATTTTTATATACCGAGTTACGTTGGGAACATCACCTCGGTTTACAGGTAACTTAAGGCAGCAAGAGGCTTTACAATGAACAAGTAACAGAATGAGGCAATAGGATAAAAGTCAAGTAAAAAACAGGGGAACATTAACTATGTAGAAGGGGTATAATGAGGATATGTACAGGAGGAAACATGTGCAGGGAATTCACTGTGACCTGAGGGGGGGAAGTACAAGCAGAGAGAAGACTATGTACATTACTAATAGAATGCCAAACAGCACACTTATCTAATCATGGTTAATAGTCTCAGGCCACACAACTATATACATTTCTACAAGGTAGCATAAACATTTAATATTTGGAGATTTGGGGTTATTGGTCCCGACAATATATCACCATATAGAATGGACCTGTTCTATCTGGATTGGGTGTGGCTGTCTCAGAACTTGGGGGAGGTAAACTTAGAGAAGCAGGATAACCATTGTGGCCGGTGCACAGTGTGGAGCCAGGGAGCACTAAATATTCTTGTGTCCAGCTAAGTAAAGGTTTAACTTAGTTAAACTTACTAAGCCAATCAGGAGGAGGGTCTTATTAAAATCCATTGCAGATACAGAGTCCTGAAAACATCCGTGACCAAGGGTTAACTGTTTGAAAAAGGAGCTGGCTGAACTTAAAGCTCAATTAGCTTCAATGAAGAAAGGCTCATCCTCTTTACAATATTCGGAAAGTAATTTCCCATTACCACAGAAAAAACAAAAGTCAAGGATAAAGAGATTTACAGTGGGCTCAGGCAGGATAAGACCTGTGACCCACAGGCACCCATTCTTAACAGCTGTGCAACCCACTAGTCTAACCCCCCATTCACACAGGGCATTAAAGAACTCAATAAACAAGATTACAGAGGGCTCTGGTAGTATTGAACCTCTGATGCAGAGACACACAGTGTATCAAGTGCAACAAGTACAAAAAGCCTTCTCTGTATTAAATACTGAAGAAGCTCTAGAGAAAAAGATTGAATTGTTATCTGAAAAGAGAGAAGAAATCCAATGCATACAGGAATTCCAGATCAGTAACCAAAGGAAAAAGCTAATTGTGCTTGATGAATCTGTCACCAAAGGCACTTTGGTGACAGATTTGGTGCAAAGGGAAAGGAAAAAGTGGATAACAAAACGCAAGTAAAGTCACAAAAGGAGTCCAGGAACAGCAGTAACCTGAACGTGGAAAGCTGGAAAGCTATGAGCACAAATGCTCATAGTTTGGGCAATAAAATCCCAGATCTGCAAGCCCTAATGGGGGAGGCGGACTTGGACATTGTTGCTGTCACGGAGACGTGGTTCACGGAATCTCACAATTGGGATACAGCAATACCAGGCTATAACTTGTTAAGGAAGGGCAGAGCGGGTAGGAAAGGGGGAGGCGTGGCTCTTTACATCAGAAACAATATCCAAGCATCTGAGTTGCAAGGAAGATGGGGCAATGAAGAAGCACTATGGGCCAACCTAAAAAAAGATGGGACATCCATTTTTATTGGAGTGGTTTACAGGCCTCCAAACCAAAAGGAAGAGCTGGACAGAGATCTGGTTGAAGACAGCCAAAAGATGGGAAAGAAGGGAGAAGTGGTGATTGTTGGAGACTTTAATTTGCCGGATGTAGACTGGAGAATCCCATCTGCAGAATCTAACAATAGCAGAGAAATAGTGGATGCTCTGCAAGGAGCTTTGTTCAAACAAATTTATTTATTTATTTATTTATTTGAAGTTTTTAATATACCGGCATTCGTTAAGAATAACATCACGTCGGTTTCCATTCAACGAGAAATCAGCCAAAGTGGATTTACAATGTAACTGATAAAAGAACTGGGTGGAGGAGAGGGGGGAGGGGTAGAGGTAGACAAAGGAATTTGTGAACAGGTAATAAATGCAAAAAATACGGTTATCCACATGATAACAAACTTATATACAATTAATAAGCAAGGAAGAGTGAGAGGAGGGGGCAAGGAGCTGCCGAGTTAGGAGGGGGGGGGAGTAGGAATATAGCAGAAGAGCAAGGGTGAAAAGTCGAAGAGGAGGGTAGAGAACAGGGTGGTGGATGAGTGGTGCATTCAATACAATTATGAGGGAGAGGGAGGGGGGGTAGAGGGTGGAGGAGGGTGTGGGGCAGAGAGGTGGAGCGGTGTAGGTATTAAGCATAGGCATGTGTGAATAGCCATGTCTTATTTATTTATTTAAAAATATTTCTATACCGTCTTTTCAAACAAATTTGACCAAAACGGTTTACAAAAATTATAAAACAACAAAATAACTAAAAATTACTTTTGACTAAAGACCATAAAATAAAATGAAATAATACCAAATTAACAAATAAAATAAATAATAGAAGGAAAAAAAATACAATATATCATTATAAACCCTACTCCTTAAAGCATAGCTATAATATTTTTTACAAAAACATGTCTTCAGTTTCTGTCTGAATTTCTTTGGACAAGACTCAAGGCGTGGGTGGGTAGGCATAGAGTTCCACAAGGAAGGTCCAGCTAATGAAAGGGAGCGTTGTTTGGTGGCTGTGAGTTGAAAGATTTTCGGAGAGGGAGTGTGAATGGTTGCTACATATGGTGTTCTAGTGGGATGGGTTGAGGGACGGATATGCAGTGTGTCAGTGAACCAGAGCATGTTTGGATTGTGTATGGCTTTATGAATGAGGGTGAGGGTCTTGAATTGTATTCTTGAGGAGATGGGGAGCCAGTGAAGTTGTTTAAGGATGGGTGTAATATGTTCCTTTCTACTAGTGCCTGTTAGTATGTGTGTAGCTGCGTTTTGTAGCAGTTGTAATGGGGCAGTAGTGTTCTTAGGTAGTCCCAGGAGGAGCGCGTTAGCGTAGTCTAGTTTAGATAGTATGAGGGCTTGTAGGACTTTCTAAAGTCGCTAGCATGAAGGATTGGCTTGAGTTTTTTTGAGGGTATGTAGTTTGTGGTAGCAGTCCTTAATTGTGGAGGAGATAAATTTCTGAAGGCTAAATTGAGGGTCGAGGGTTACACCTAAGTCTCTTACGTTTTGCGAGAAGTCTGGGGGGGCATGGGGAACGTGGGTGGACATGGGTGGTGGGTTGAGGTGCTGGGGCGCGATGATCATAAGTTCGGTTTTGTTGGCATTAAGAGCAAGGTTGAGTTGGGTGAGTAGGCTATTGATAGTGATGAGTGCACTTTCCCATTTTTTATACAGCACTTTATATGGTGTCAGTGATGGGTATGAGAATTTGCACATCGTCGGCGTAGATGAAGTGAGGGAGCCCGAGGTTTGAAAGGAGGTGGCAGAGGGGAAGGAGGTAAATGTTAAAGAGTGTGGAGGATAGGGAGGAGCCTTGGGGTATGCCCCTTGTTATGTTGATGGGTTTGGATTCATGGTTTTCTATTTTTACTTTGAAGTGTCTGTCACTGATGTATGATTTGAACCATCTGAGGGGGATCCCAGAGATGCCAATATCGGCTAGCCTGTCAAGCAGAATGGAGTGATTGATAGGAACCCACAAGAGAGGGAGCTATACTCGATTTAGTGTTCACTAATGCAGTTAATGTCTCTGATGTGCAGGTGGGCACCCATCTCAGCGCTAGTGATCATCAAACGGTATGGTTTAATATCACAAAAAGGATACGGAAAAGAAACACACGAACCCGAGTTTTGCAGTTCAAAAACACAGACTTTGTTGAAATGGGGAAGTACCTGGAGGAAGAACTGGTAGGCTGGGAGAACGAGGGAGATGTGGAACAACAGTGGACCAAACTAAAAGGAGCAATTACCAAGGCAACTAATCTATATGTTAGAAAAGTAAAGAAAAGCAAAAGAAAAATGAAACCTATCTGGTTCTCCAAGGAGGTGGCTGACAAAATAAAGGCTAAAAGAACAGCATTCAAGAAATATAAAGAAACATAGAAATGACGGCAGAAGAAGACCAGACGGCCCATCCAGTCTGCCCAGCAACCTTCGCACTTTTGTGTGTTTTTTTCTCATACTTATCTGTTTCTCTTGGCTCTTAGTAACCTTTTGGTTCTATTTCCCTTCCACCCCCACCATTAATGTAGAGAGCAGTGTTGGAACTGCATCTAAGTGAAATATCTAGCTTAATTAGTTAGGGGTAGTAACTGCCGCAATAAGCAAGCTACACCCATGCTTATTTGTTTACCCAGACTATGTCATTCAGTCCTTGTTGGTTGTCTATATATATAGATCCACTTTTCTTCATTCCCCCTGCCATTAAAGCAGAGAGCTATGCTGAATATGCGTGAAGTATCGGTCTTTCTCCCCTGCCATTGAAGCAGAGAGCTATGCTGGATATGCATGAAGTATCGGTCTTTCTCCCCTGCCATTGAAGCAGAGAGCTATGCTGGATATGCGTGAAGTATCGGTCTTTCTCCCCTGCCGTAGAAGCAGAGAGCTATGCTGGATATGCGTGAAGTATGGATCTTTCTCCCCTGCTGTAGAAGCAGAGAGCTATGCTGGATACGCATGAAGTATCGTCTTTCTCCCCTGCCGTTGAAGCAGAGAGCTATACTGGATATGCATTGAAAGTGAAGTATCAGGCTTTGGGGTAGTAACCGCTGTAACAAGCAAGCTACTCCCCACTTTTTTTTGTGAATGCAAATCCTTTTTTCCACATTTCCTCTTGCCATTAAAGCTTAGAGCAATGTTGGAGTTGTATTAACCGTGTGTATGTTTATTGAATAAGGGTATTATCTCCAGGCAGTAGCCATCATTCCCGCGAGCCACCCACTCTTCATTCACGTCCTCTAGACTTTATGGATCTACAGTGTTTATACCACGCCCCTTTGAACTCCTTCACAGTTTTGGTCTTCACCACTTCCTCCGGAAGGGCATTCCAGGCATCCACCACCCTCTCCGTGAAGAAATACTTCCTGACATTGGTTCTGAGTCTTCCTCCCTGGAGCTTCAAATCGTGACCTCTGGTTCTGTTGATTTTTTTCCAACGGAAAAGGTTTGTCGTTGTCTTTGGATCATTAAAACCTTTCAAGTATCTGAAAGTCTGTATCATATCACCTCTGCTTCTCCTTTCCTCCAGGGTGTACATATTTAGATTCTTCAATCTCTCCTCATAAGTCATTCGATGGATCAATAGATCCCTAGAAACGGGAGTGGTGTCGAGTGACAGGAGAAGAGCGGTGGTGATCCCGCTTCACAAGAGTGGAAACAGAGAAGAGGCTGGTAATTACAGACCAGTTAGCCTCACCTCGGTGGTGGGAAAAGTAATGGAGTCGCTGTTAAAAGAAGGAATAGTGAGCTATCTACAGTCGGAAGAATTGCTGGACCAGAGGCAGCATGGATTCACCAGGGGAAGATCCTGTCAGACAAATCTGATAGAATTTTTTGACTGGGTAACCAAGGAATTGGATCAAGGAAGAGCGCTCGATGTCATCTACTTGGACTTCAGCAAAGCATTTGATATGGTTCCGCACAGAAGACTGGTGAATAAAATAAGAAGCTTAGGAGTGAGTGCCAAGGTGGTGACCTGGATTGCAAACTGGTTGACGGACAGAAGACAATGTGTGATGGTAAATGGAACTTACTCTGAAGAGAGAGCGGTGTTGAGCAGAGTTCTGCAAGGGACGTTGTTGGGACTGGTCCTGTTCAATATCTTTGTGAGTGACATTGCAGATGGGATAGAAGGTAAGGTTTGTCTTTTTGCGGATGACACTAAGATCTGCAACAGAGTGGACACGCGGGAAGGAGTGGAGAGAATGAGATGGGATTTAAGGAAACTCGAAGAGTGGTCGAAGATATGGCAGCTGAGATTCAATGCCAAGAAGTGCAGAGTCATGCATATATGGGGTGTGGAAATCCGGAAGAACTGTATTCGATGGGGGGGAGAAGGGCTGATGTGCACGGGGCAGGAGAGAGACCTTGGGGTGATAGTGTCTAATGATCTGAAGTCTGCGAAACAATGTGACAAGGCGATAGCTAAAGCCAGAAGAATGCTGGGCTGCATAGAGAGAGGAATATCGAGTAAGAAAAGGGAAGTGATTATCCCCTTGTACAGGTCCTTGGTGAGGCCTCACCTGGAGTACTGTGTTCAGTTCTGGAGACCGTATCTCCGAAGGGACAGAGACAGGAATGAGGCGGTCCAGAGAAGGGTGACCAAAATGGTGGAGGGTCTTCATCGAATGACTTATGAGGAGAGATTGAAGAATCTAAATATGTACACCCTGGAGGAAAGGAGGAGTAGGGGTGATATGATACAGACTTTCAAATACTTGAAAGGTTTTGATGATCCAAAGACAACGACAAACCTTTTCCATTGCAAAAAAATCAGCAGAACCAGGGGTCACAATTTAAAACTCCAGGGAGGAAGACTCAGAACCAATGTCAGAAAGTGTTTCTTCACAGAGAGAGTGGTGGATGCCTGGAACGCCCTTCCAGAGAAAGTGGTGAAGACCAAAATTGTGAAGGATTTCAAAGGGGCGTGGGATAAATACTGTGGATCCATAAAGTCTAGAGGATGTGAATGAAGAGAAGAGGCATGGGGGTGGCTTGAGGGAATGATGGCTACTACCTGGAGATGAATATCCTTATTCAATAATGCGACTCCAACATTGCTCTATGCTTCAACGGCAAGAGGAAATGTGGAAAAAAGAATTTGCAACCACATAAAAGCAGAGGAGTAGCTTGCTTGTTACGGCGGTTACTACCCCAAACCAAAAAATACCTGATACTTCACTTTCAATGCAAATCCAGCATAACTCTCTGCTTCAACGGCAGGGGAGGAAATTTGACAATTCATGCATATCCAGCATAGCCCTCTGCTTCAATGGCAGGGGAGGAAATTTTAACAATATACGCATATCCAGCATAGCCCTCTGCTTAAATGGAGGGGAGCAATTCTGATATTTCACTTCAATGCAAAGGCAGCATAGCTCTCTGTTTCAACGACAGGGGAGAGTGAAGAAAGGTGGATCTATATTCAGGCAACAATCAACAAGGACTGAATTACACAGTCTGAATAAACAGATAAGCATGGGTGTAGCTTGCTTGTTGCGGTGGTTAATACCCCTAACTAAATTAAGCAATTTCACTTAGATGCAGTTCTAACACTGCTCTCTACATTAATGGTGGGGTGGAAGGGAAATAGAATAAAAAAAGGTTACTAATAGCCAAGAGAAACAGATAAGTATGTGAGAGAAAAAAAAAGTGCGAAAGCTTGCTGGGCAGACTGGATGGGCCGTTTGGACTTCTTCTGCCGTCATTTCTATGTTACTATGTTTCTATATGTCCCTGTTTACACTTCCAGGTCGGTACTGCAAACTGAATTTGTAAAGTGATAATGATGCCAACCACTGGTGCCCAATTGCATCCAATTTTGCAATTGTTAAAATATGTCAGTGGATTATTTCACCTTAAAGTCAATCCCATATAGGTAGTCCCTGAATTTGACTACAACTACCCACTTAAGGGCTAAGAACTCCAGTTTATGAGCAGAGTAGTTTCTCTCAGTTTTACTCAGACTACAGCTAGCATAGGCTACAGGTCTTAGTCCTTCTGGATGTGGCTGATTATAAGACTGCCCCTAAGCCCTACAGGCAAGCATCTATATGCAGTTCATAGGGTTTGCCTGGGTCAGCAAAAGCAAATATTGGTGCATTACACAGACACTGTATGGTTCTTCTAAAGGCAACCTCACATTCTTGCATCCATCTTACGCCAAAGGACTACAATACCTTGTAATATCCCCTATTGTCAGTCATCTTGTGCTTCTGCTTCTTGTTTATGGGTGAATAACCATGCGTCAGCCTCAACAATGGACTTAGAATCTTTGAATAATCTTTCACAAACCATCTACATTAACCACTTAAACCCAAGAAAGGAAAGTAACGCTGAGGTTGGCTGGGCAGGGCCAAGTGGTGAGGGCAACTATCTTATTAGGGTCTGTGGCCACTTTGTCCTTAGAAACAGTATGACCAACATATTTAACCTCACCGTGACAAAATTTGCATTTATCCAATGATAATTTTATGCCACACTGTGCCAATCAAGTACCTTGAGTAGCCTTTCTTCATGCTCCTCTAGGGTTTTCCCAAAGACTATCATGTCATCCAAGTATACTAGCACTTCTAATAGATTCATGACCCCACAGTCTTCTCCATTAACCTTTGAAACGTAGCTGGGGCACCTGAGATTCCCTGGGGTAATCAGTAAAATTGTTAAAACTCTAGTGGACATATAAATGTTTTATCCTTGTCAACCATGCTCATGGGTATTTGGTAATACCCACTGTGTAGGTCTAGGACAGAATCCCATTGACTTCCAGTCAGACAGTGTAGGGCATCCTCAGCTCTTGGTGTAGTGGTCAGGTGTGGTCCTGGAATTTAGGGTACGGTAATCAACACAGTCGTACAATCCCATCCTTTTTTCTAACAACTTCAATGGGAGAGGCATAAGGACTATGTGTAAATATAGCATGGGTTATTTTTCCCTATATGCATCACATTGCACTTGTCCACATTAAATTTAATCTGCCATTTTGATGCCCAATTTTCCAGCCTCACAAGTTCTTCCTGCAATTTATCACAATCTGCTTGTGATTTAACTACTCTGAACAATTTTGTATCATCTGCAAATTTGATTACCTCACTTGTCGTATTTCTTTTCAGATCATTTATAAATATATTGAAAAGTAAGGGTCTCAATAAAGATCCCTGAGGCACTCCACTACCTACCCCCTTCCACTGAGAAAATTGTCCATTTAATCCTACTCTCTGTTTCCTGTCTTTTAGCCAGTTTGTAATCCATGAAAGGACATCGCCACCTATCCCATGACTTTTTATTTTTCCTAGAAGCCTCTCATGAGGAACTTTGTCAAATGCCTTCTGAAAATCCAAGTATACTACATCTACTGGTTCACCTTTATCCACATGTTTATTAACTCCTTCAAAAAAGTGAAGCAGATTTGTGAGGCAAGACTTGCCTTGGGTAAAGCCATGCTGACTTTGTTCCATTAAACCATGTCTTTCTATATGTTCTGTGATTTTGATGTTTAGAACACTTTCCACTATTTTTCCTGGCACTGAAGTCAGGCTAACTGGTCTGTAGTTTCCCGGATCGCCCCTGGATCCCTTTTAAAATATGGGGGTTACATTAGCTTTCCTTTAGGTTCTACTCTTTTCACAGCCTCCATTTGGCTCACTGTGGCAACTCTGATCCCTGGGGTTAACTGGACAGGGTAGTTACACTCATTCTTCAGCCTAACAAACACTTTCTGTGTAACCCTGCTGGGGCCTCAATTATCACTGTGCTGTGTGCAAAAGTGGCATTGACTGTCAAGCAGTTATTTAACTCCTTGACACCTCCTGGGGGATTTCAATAGGGATTTTGCTCCTTTTCTGTATCTCCCCCACTAAATCCAGCACGTCATTTCTGTGCTGTCCCCCCTACAAAGTACTCTTGTAACAGCAGTACATCTGGGTAGGGATGCCAGTCTTTGGCCGCCCACGGCCTCCTGGTATGCCTGTGCCAAACAGCCAAACATGTGCGAATTGCTACCTAATGGTGCTGGGATATGGGTTCCGAACTGGGAATCTGGACACACCAGCATCAAAGCTTCTAACTGCTGGGCTCCCCCAGTAAGGTGTTGGGGAAACTCCACTGTTATCACTATATAGCCTTCATAGGACAACTATGGTTATTTATGCCCCTCAGTTCCAGTCCCTGCAATGGTTGGAGTGGGATGTGTAACAACCTAGCATCATAGAAGCTCCAGTATACAAGACTTGGGACCCATTATCCAATAAGGCCTGGGTGGCCACACCTATAATTCGGATTTGGGCCCCACTAATCCCTCTGGCATAGGGTCTCCTGCCCAATTGAATGGGTTCTGGGGGTGACTGAGTGCTATCAACACATAGGACTCCCGGGTGCTCTCCCATTCTGGATCCTCCATGGCTCCTCTGATTTTGGGAGGTCCACACCCCTCCCCTTGTGGCCAGGGAGAACCTACATTCTCTCTCTTATAGTGCCCTGGCTTCCCACATCTGTGACAAATACTAGAATGCTTAGTGTTTCTTCCTGATGCAAGCACATTATTTACATAAGAACATAAGAAATTACCATGCTGGGTCAGACCAAGGGTCCATCAAGCCCAGCATCCCGTTTCCAACAGAGGCCAAAAACCAGGCCACAAGAACCTGGCAATTACCCAAACACTAAGAAGAACCCATGCCACTGATGCAATTAATAGCAGTGGCTATTCCCTAAGTATAATTGATTAATAGCCATTAATGGACTTCTCCTCCAAGAACTTATCCAAACCTTTTTTGAATCCAGCTACACTAACTGCACTAACTACCTTCTCTGGCAACAAATTCCAGTGCTTTATTGTGCGTTGAGTGAAAAAGAATTTTCTCCGATTAGTCTTAAATGTGTTACTTGCTAACTTTATGGAATGCCCCCTAGTCCTTCTATTATTCGAAAGTGTAAATAACCGAGTCACATCTACTCGTTCAAGACCTCTCATGATCTTAAAGACCTCTATCATATCCCCCCTCAGCCGACTCTTCTCCAAGCTGAACAGCCCTAACCTCTTCAGCCTTTCCTCATAGGGGAGCTGTTTGCCCTTCTCTGTACCTTTCTGAATTGTCTGGGCAGTCCTTCCCCCCCCCTCCAGTTCCTCTGGGAAAGGGGAGCAGCCCTCATTGGAGAGTCGAGTCTGGTATGAAGGGCCTTCAGACTTGGCTCCAACTCATGGATTCTAGCCTGGTGTTCCTTCTGGGTTTGAGCTGGGTTCATGGTTCCCTCCTCCACCCCTTTGTTCCTGTGGATTCTGAACCATAGCAGTGATTTTGGATGATCCTAGCAGACCTTAATCTCTGATACTATTTTCCTTTACAATTTGAAGTGGGTTCACTCTCTGTAGGGGTTACTTAGAGATTCTCTTGGTCTTCCTCTTCCCTGATCCACCTCATTACAATAGCAAAGGGAGGAGGGGCCTCCTCTTTTCTGCTAACCCAATTTTGATCACGGTCACTTCTGAGTATAAGGCCTCCCTGATTATCTGTTCAATTTGAGCTCTGTCCATATCCTGTGCCGTGATTGCCCCCTTCCTCACAGCTTTCAGTAGGATATGCTGTAGATGGGAAGCATACTGAGAGAGCTTTTTTTCCAGGCTCTGCATGGTAGTTTTGTCTGCTGTACTACCATACATGCCTTCTAAAATGTCCAACCAATCCAGGGTAGTAGCATTAGGCTTGCACAGGGTCAGAGACATTACTGCATCAAGGGCAGACGCACACAAACTCTCTACCACCCTCTTCTTTTTCTCCAACTCAGTGCATTGCCATTCTTGTAGCACCTGAAGGGCCAAGACCATCCATTGGTGAAATTCCTCCTCTCCTGATGGGGTGGGCTCAACTCCTGAGAATACTATCAACCTCTTATATTGGCTGGTATCATAGTGGGG
The DNA here is from genome assembly GCF_901001135.1 of Rhinatrema bivittatum. NCBI lineage: Eukaryota > Metazoa > Chordata > Amphibia > Gymnophiona > Rhinatrematidae > Rhinatrema > Rhinatrema bivittatum. The sequence continues at coordinate 305,280,303 of NC_042618.1, forward strand.
CTGTAGGCACTTCTCTAGTACCTTCCCTATGGTACCAATCAGTGTATCAGGGGAATAGTCTGGCTGCCGCACCGAGAGCAGGATCCCAGCTACATCCTGTAGAGTTTTTCCTTCACTTCTTAATAGGGCCTATACTTTTTCTTGCCAACTATAAGGAGGCTGGGATAGAAAATCCACCCTCCCACTGGGGTTAAGGGGAACAGACATTTTACTCCACATAGTGACTAAGGGAACATATACCTCTTCTCCCAGCAAAATTATAAGGGGTTGTTTGTTAGGATCTAAATCCATAGAGCAAGTACAGAAAAGTTTCACATTCCCCTGTGTATCATAAAATCTCTCTCTAACCTTTACTTGCCCCAACACCTGATCTTCTAGGGCCTGCTATATGGCAGCTGACTCCATGTCCTCAGGGACAACATTCACCAATATAGCCCAAGACAAGTTAACCCCTTCACCAATTTTTCAACACCAATACATACTTAGCATTCACTTTTCCCCAATCTGCCAGTCCTGTTCACAGTAAGAAAAATACAAATTAATAAAATTTATCCCAGCGGTGCCTCCAAAAATGTATGTAACACCACCTTGATTGCTTACCTGGGTCTAGTACTGACCTGGCTGGAGCCCCCCTAAGACAGACTCCTTCACCCCAGGAAAACAAATGGGACTGTGAACAAGGCTGGCAGAATGTTCAAATATATACAGGTTTATTAGACTGTATAAGTATATACATTTCTACATGACTATGTACATTGCTAATAGGATGTCAAACTGCACACTCATGGTTAATAGTCTCAGGCCAAACAACTATATATATTTCTACATGGTAGCAAGAACATTTAATATTTGGCAATTTGGGATTGTTGCCCCCCACGGTATACCACCATATAGAATAGAAGGGACCTCTTGAGTTCCCATTAATCAAGTGTTATTAATATCCTTCCACTTTTTTCCCCAAGTCTCACCCATGTAAAAAGATGCAAACCCAGCTGGTGGGCAGTGTTGGCCTGGGGGGTCTGTGGTATCTAAACTGCTGCCATCTCTTTGATGCTGCTTCCACTCTGCTGAAAGGTACATGCCAACGCTAAGGTCTATGCCCTCCTGGGGACCTGATTTTTCATCCTGATCTGTTGCTGGGATCCTAGGGGGAGGAATGCTGCTGGGGTCCATGCCCTCCTGGGGGATCACTCGATCTTCTGTTGGGCCCCCTTGCTGAAGGGGGATCCAGCATCACCTCTCGGTCTGTCGCTGGGGTCATCTTCCTCCTGGGGGACCGCTCAATCTGCTGCTGGTGTATGCTTGCTCAAAGGAGACCCAGGGTCACCTCCCTATCTGCTGTTGGGGGTCACATTCCTCCTGAGGGACAACTCAGTCTGCTGCTGATGTCCACACTCTCCTGGGGGACCATTCCACCTCCAGATCTGCCACTGTCCTTCAGTTCTTTTCCCGTAGTAGTAGGTTTTCCCCTGGCTTGGATTTACAGCTCCATTAGGTTCATGACTTGTTTAGCATTCAGTGATTCAGGCCCTCCTCAGTCTCAGCTTTCACTGATTTTAGCTCTGCTTAAGCTTATGGCCAGTCATTCTCTGTTACCCAGCCTGGATGGGTCACCTTCTCTCAGCCAAAAGGCCAAGACCCATGCAGGACCATGGAAAAAGAATATGTGCACACCCTTCTATCCTGCCTCACCTTTTTTTTTTTATCTGAGAACTGGGTACCCAAGGGTCTGACTCCCCTTGTTAATCAGGGTGAGAATCTATTTGCTTCCTAGGACTGTTTTTTTAGTACCTTTTTTCTCATAAATCCCTTTCTCATTCACAATTCTGCAATATAGGACTTTTCCAGTCATAGTTCTGTAATTTAGGATTTTGCTATCCTTTGATTTTAAATGATATTTCACTGCAAGTTACAACAGTAGTCCAGGAGGCTATGACATGCAAAAATCCCCTACCTGAGTGTCTGACCCATCTATTCATTGGTCATTTAAGCACCTTCATTTTAAGGGATCTGGCAATATTTTCAATCTCATTCTGGGTTTCCTGGGCTGGCAGCTCATGTTACGTGGCTGCATTGCCCTTTTTTTCCTTTGCTGCAGTTCACTTAAATGGTAGCATGCTCTTTACACTCTTTCCTTTGGAAGGGGAGGGTTCATTTGCTCCTAATTTTAAGCTGTTACTCAAGGAAATGTACTTCACATATTTTCTTTACGACTTTGTCAGCTTTAATGCATGCAGGTAAGCAGATTTTAAAAGATGTTCATGTGAAGGACATTCCCGGTTTTGTCAAGTAGGTGACCAGTTCGCCCAGACTATCTTGAATTCATCCAGACCCCTCTGGTTCTTCAGCCTGCACTCCCATCAGTTGACCCTGCCCCTAACCCTGTCGTGTTATACCTAAAATGTGATTTATCTAGACTTACACCTCAGGAGCAGCAGTAAATATATGTAGATAATAAACTGCCTCCGGTTTGAAAATAAAGATTTACTTGTATAACTGTTGGCCCTGTTTTGGAATGCCCACGGGATACCCCATTTCCTCCCCCACTTTTTTTTTTAGCTTGTGCCTATATACAATTAATGGCTTTTAAAATCTACATTGCTCATGTGTGGTCCATTTAGTCATGTTATATGCGCCTTTTAGTGCGAGCAACATCTTAAATTCAGCCCTTACAAGGTAATTTTTAAAGAAGTTACACATGTGTAAGATAGCCAAGCCAGTCTTCATAGACTGGAGGCAGGACCAACACTGACTGCAGCCTTCTTCATGTAATTTCAGCTTTATTACAGTATTTAGAAATACAATCAAGAGTAGACTGACTATCTTCTACCAGCTTACCGACTTACTAGAGAGGATTCTGAAGCTCCTCCTGGAGACGCAGGGACCTCCTATTCCTAATTGTGCTCTGCCTCTTATACTGCCTAGCAGAATCCTGCCCACAGAGTGCACTCCCTCTATGGGAATTAAGGTGGACCAGGTTTCTAGCCTGGTCCCACACAGGTTAAGGAAGGCAAGTAGGGCCACACCCTTACCATTCCCTCTCCCTCAGCTTGGTCCCATTGGGCCAAGCATTTTCAATCCCCATGGATGCCATTCAGGGAAGTGTCTCAATTCCCCACTCCCCTTCTTCTGGTCTCCTGCCAGCTAGGCTTGGAGTCGGTGTTCTAGGTCAGGCTCCCCACACACACATATTAGGGATACCCCATATAGCACTATCACGCCACCTAGTGGCGTGATAGTGCTATATATTAATTTCATCATTGGCTCCTGGTTCCACTACTTCCTTGGCCAGACTCTTTGGACTTCACAAGAGTATTCCTATAGTAGTTTCTTTTGCACTTGTGAGTGGATACTACCGCTGCATAGCTGATCCACAGCACCACTCTCTGAATCCTCTGTAGTGCTTCTCAGCGGCTCTTGTGTAGGGTCTCTCTCTCTCTGGCTCCTTCATGCTTACTTCCATAGGCCAATGAGTGCTGCATCCAGCAGGTCATTCTGTATGACCACTTCTGGTCAGTCTTTGTTGCCTCTTCCAGGCCAAGCTATGAAGTGCCACCATTTCAGACACAGTCCTTGCAGGATCATTCACCTGGTATTCACCTTTTCTTGCAACACAGTGTCTGTTATGGCTTCAACCCATTCTCTGCTTTCTGCTTTGTTTGAAATACTGTCCCTCTGAAGGGTAGAGCTGCAGTCATATGACTCACTCAGTTGCTGTGCTCCCTGTTCTTTTCAGTACAGTCTTGTCCTGGTTTTACTTTTGTCAAGTTGGGATTTAGGAGTACTGCTGCTGTTTCCTACTCCATCCAGGCACATGCCCAAGCTGTCTGGTGTTTCAAGACACTTTCTTGCAGCTTTCTCTGTCTTTTCAGGAGGCTCTGAATCAATGCTTGCATAATTAATTCAGTCATGCTTTCATTCAGCTGACTTCTTGTGTTGGAGGGCTACATCCTGTGTATACACACATTCTGGATACTTCAATTTATGTAGGGAACCCACCCTGTTCCCACATAGTCTCTCCCTCTGCACACTAGTTCTCTCTCTTGTTTTCTCTGTCTGTGCAAAGGGAAAAAGGGGGGTGGGGGGTGGGGGGTGGGGAAAACCCTGCTTGTTCAGCCACTCACTCACTTGGTTTCCTTGACTCAAGCAAGTGGAGCTTTTCTCCTTATTCACTATAAATCTAAACCTGTCTTCCCTACAGATCTGAAAGATCTGTTAAAGGGAAAAAAATTCTGTGCTCTTCTCTGAGTCAGAGTGCTTCAGTTCTTCAATGCTCTGCAGCATTAGCAGCCTTGCTAATGCCCAAACCTACATCTTTAAGCCGGACACACACAATAAACATTTTCTCTTTTTTGTCCTCCCCTTGGAGACTTGGGTTTCTCTCTGTGATCAGCGTGGAGAGAAATCTCAGTACTGACACCATATGTAGGATAGCCGATCTTCATAGACCGAAGGCAGGAACCACACTGACTCCAGCCTTCTTCATGTAACTTCAACCTTTTAAGAACATAAGAAAATGCCATACTGGGTCAGACCAAGGGTCCATCAAGCCCAGCATCCTGTTTCCAACAGTGGCCAATCCAGGCCATAAGAACCTGGCAAGTACCCAAAAACTAAGTCTATTCCATGTTACCATTGCTAATGGCAGTGGCTATTCTCTAAGTGAACTTAATACCGGTAGCAGGTAATGGACTTCTCCAAGAACTTATCCAATCCTTTTTTAAACACAGCTATACTAACTGCACTAACCACATCCTCTGGCAACAAATTCCAGAGTTTGTGCGTTGAGTAAAAAAGAACTTTCTCCGATTAGTTTTAAATGTGCCCCATGCTTTTCACAGAATTTAGCAAAACAAACAAAGTAAACTGTCTACCTTCTAGCAGTGTACTGCCACAAAAGCTTACCAGAGAGGATTCAGAAGCTCCTTCTCCTGGAGATGTGGGGCGTCCTGTTCCTAATTAGGGCCCCGCCTCATATCCTGCCCACAAAGTACGGCCTGTGCTTGGGGGATGGTGAGCCAGCGCGCGCAAGTTATGCCTGCCTTGGGCAGGCGTAACTTCTGAAATAAAGGTAGGGGAGACGATTTAGTTAGGGCTGGGGGGTGGGTTAGATAGGGGAAGGGAGGGGAAGGTGGGGGGTGGCCGAAAAAAAGTTCCCTTCGAGGCCGCTTCAGTTTCGGAGCGGCCTTGGAGGGAATGGGGAAAGCCATCAGGGCTCCCCTCGGGCTTGGTGCGTGCAAGGTGCACATGTGTGCACCCCCTTGCGCGCGACTAGCCTGGATTTTATAACATGTACGCACATGTTATAAAATCGGGCATAAATTTGTTCGCGCCGGGTTGTGCGAACAAATCTACGCCCGCACGTAGATTTTAAGATCTGGCCCTAACTGCACAAGTACATGTATATTTTCACTGAAAATTGGGGCACACAAACAGCTTGAAAATTGCCCCTTACTGAACAGTGTATTCATACATTTATCTTTTTGCTTGAACAATTATGAAGTAATCTAATGCACACAATTATTTATAAGAAAAACAATATTATAAAAATTAACACATACTTATCTAAGACAGGCCCTAGGCTATGACAAGATATTGTCATAACTGTTAACACATTGAAGAGCCACATCTTCAATATGGTTAAAGCTGTTTCTGTGAGAGAAACAATTCACACTTTATAGTTTATCCTTTGAGTTTTAAAATTAACTTCAGTTTCTTGTCAAAATTTCAAAATATCAAGAAAATAAAGAACAAAACAGAAATGTCACGGTTTGTTTACTATGTTAGCAAGTGTCTGGAGTTCTGGACAGCTGGAAATTCTAATTAATTATCTGAAAAATAATTCTGAAAATAGTTTTAAGAACAGAAGTCATGCATTCACTGTCTTCTGATTCATACAACTCTTTACTATCAGATACCTAGCAGACATTGTTCTTCTTTTCCTGACACTTCAACAGTACATTTGACCTTACTGCCACCAGTTGAGATAATCTATCATTGGCAAAGTTTCTCATAACGTGGAAGTATGTACCGCCATGCACAATTTAAATCCCTTTCATGCAGAGCTACTGATTTTCCATACACTTCTAAGGCACTGCCAGCATTTTCAAAACTCAACAGCTGGCACTTCCTGACTGCTAATCATGTGCATGTGTGATCAGAGGCCAAGAACTACTGGCCTGTGAGTTTTGAAAATGCTTGTGGTGGTGGTGCAGATAACAGACATGCCCCTCCCCAACCCAGATCCTGGTTTCTCTGACACTCTCATTATTCTTTCCCCTCTTTCTTACCCAAATGTCCTGACCTCTGTCTTCCTGTCTGTCTTCCTTCCTGGCCAGCAGGAGTGATGTACTTCATCCCATGTAACCTCTACCGACTGCCTCAGAATTCCATCAGCCTCACAAATTTTTTGGACCACATAAGGCTCCTTAGGTCTTATATTTCAATAAAATGAGATTTAAGGAGGCGGGCACCATTCAAAGTTGCAAGACTGATGGAATCATTGTACAGTCAGAAAACGCTAAAAGAGGTAACGTACTTTGCTCCTACTAGCCAGGGAGATAGAAGGACCTTGAATTGGTGCCAAGGTATGGGAGACTATCTAGGTAGAGGTAAGAAAGAGGAAATTCAGAGTGGGATAGAGGTTAGAGAGAGGAGTACCTGTCATCAGGGAGGGAGGACCCAGTGGGAGGTGAGAGAGTACAGAGAGAAAGGAGGATGTTGGAGGGGGGAGTAAGGACAGGAGCAAGAAAGAGACTCTGGGGGGTAGGGTGGGTAGAGAAGAGCATGGAGGAGTTGATGTTGGAGGAGAGAGAGAAGCAAAGATGATGAGTGATGGTGAGACAGGAGCAAGAAAAATGAGATGGGTAGTAAGTGAGGAGGGAGGACGGACCTTGGATCCAATAGGGGGCCAGGAAGTGGAGGACCAGTTAAAATGTTGAGGGAGAGGTGAATGTATATGGAGAGAGGATGAGAGATGGAAGGATGGGGACAAAAGGATAGAGACAGGGATGGGTAGGATGTGGAAAAAGGGAGGGGCACAGAAAAGGAATGGATGGATGAGGGGCACATGAAGAAAAAGTATTGGAAGAAGGGATATAGATGAGAGGGTTAAAGAGAGGAAGAGGAGGGGTGAGAGTTTGGGTTAGGCATGGGCAGAAAAGCTGAAACATAGATAAGAGGGGGAGGGAGGAAAAAGCTGGAAAGAAATAGAGAATAACTAGACAGTAAGTGAAAGGGATGGATTTATTAAGGGGAGATGGGAAGACTGAGAACTGGGATGGAGAATGGCAAATGGAAAGTGAAATATGGAAGGAGGAAAAGGGGACATAACTGAGGAAGGGTAGAAAGGGATGCTGACAGATGACAAGGAAGCTGTAGGGCTGAAACTGGGAGTGAGAGAGTCAGATGGAGAAATGAGATTGGGAGAGAAAGATGAAAAATATATGAAACATATGAAGAGAAAGAGAAGAGAGAACAGTGACATAAAAGAAAGATAGGTTTCAATGAGAGAAATACAGAAGGCAAAATCATGGAAAAGGAAGCAGGAGATGACATACAAGATCAGAGGTGAGGTAGACAATGGTATGATGAGGAAAAGCAAAACAAAGTATTAACCAGGTTTTTTCTTAAATAAACAACTTAGGCAGTCTTACATGTAAAGGACATTTATTATCGAGAGGAGTAAAAGAAAAACTACAGAAGCCTTGTTTAAAAGCAAATCAAGTACAGAGAGTTCTGTAGGTACTGGGATCTAGTCTCTGCCTGCTGCCAGCAAAGTAGCAAGAAAAAGATGCCAGCCAGATGTTTCCCTGTGGAACACAGCTTTATACAGTTCTTATCTTTCTCATACCATTATTCCCTCCTTGTCCTTATATGTTATTACTTCCTCTTCTTTCTTTGTTCTTGCTTCTGGAGTCAGGCTCATCACAGTTCTTGATATCTGCGTGTTACTTAGCACAGGGGTCCCCAACCACCAGTCCGCGGACCGGGCCGTTGGGTTTTTTTTGCCGGTCCGCAGCGCCGCTCTCCCTGGCTGCCGTTCATTGGCTGCCGCTGCTGCAGGGAGGCGGGGCGAGGCTGGAGACCCGCCTCCTCCAACCCCAAAAGGGAGGAGGCATGACCCGAAAAGCCAATTAGCACGTCGCGGCTGAGCAATGAACTACTGCTGTGCTGTGTGCCGGATACACATAGCAAGAAGATGAGCAGGGCCGTGGTGGAGCTCACGTCACCACGGCCCGAAGAAAACAGTCGCGTCTAAATGTCCAGGTGCTCCTCCTCCTTCCTGCCCGCGCGGCCCCGGAAGAAAACATTTTATCTGAGCCGCATGGGCAGGAAGGAGGAGGAGCATCAACCGCGTGCAGAAGAGGAGCAGCACAGCCCAAGAAGACCAGGGCCGCTGCAGAGCCCATCCTGCAGTGGCCCATGAAGAGGAGGCCCAGAGGTGAGAGAGAGGCTGAGGGTTTGTAGAGTGTGTATGTGTGCATGTATGAGATGAGTTGAGAGACTGTGTGTGGGAGTGAAGACCTGAATGTTTGCAGATACAGCATATGAGAGCCTCTATGTGTGTGAGAGAGACAGCATATGACAGTGAGAGTCTGTGCTTGAGCAAGACAGCATGTGGAAGTGAGAGAAAGCCTGTATGTGTGAGAGTCAGACAGCATGTGCCAGTGAGAGACTGTGCTTGAGCAAGACAGCATGTGGGAGTGAGAGAGAGCCTGTGTGTGTGAGACTCAGCATGTGCCAGTGAGAGACTGTGTGTATGAATGATTGTATGAGAGAGAGCATGTGAGAGTGAGAGCCTGTGTGTGTGAGTGTGTGTGAGAGAGAGAAAGCATGTGAGAATGAGAACCTGACTGTGTTTGAGGGAAGAAGACAGATGGAGAGAAAAGAAATAGAAAAAAAGGCAATATAAAAGGAATTGGCAAAAAAATAAGAAAGAGAAGGTAGGGAAAAAAAGCCTGTGATTAGAAAACTAAGATCAGACAGCAGATGTAAAAAAAAAAAAAATACTTTTTACTGATTGGCACATGTAATCTTTGGGAATGTGCAAGAGTAGCACTTTCTCTATGCGGATCTGCATGGAGGAACTGGAAGCCCACGGGGCCTGCACAGAGGAGGCAGCAGAATGGGCTTCAGTGCCAGTAGCAGCAATCAGCACCTCCCCAACAGCCACGTGGCAGCAGTGACAGAGGCAGCAGAGGAATGAGAGAGGCTCTGAGGTTGTGAGGGAGCCAGTGAGAGAGAGAGCATGAGTGTGTATGAGAAAATCCAGGGGAGTAAGAGTGTGTGATATACAGCAAATCTCTGAAAGGTTCATTCATCATTCGTTGGAAAACTGTAGGCGCGTTACAGAGACCGAAGGGCATCACCAGGTATTCGTAATGCCCATCCTGGGTGTTAAAGGCGGTCTTCCAAATGTCGTCGGGACGGATCCATACCAAGTTATATGTACCACGTAAATCCAATTTAGTGAATATAGATGCTCCATGTAGGCGATCGAATAATTCCGGGTGTCAGCGGCAGAGGATATTTGTCCTTACGAGTGATGGCGTTCAGGCCACAATAGTCAATACACAGCCTGAGCGACCCATCCTTCTTGGTCACAAAAATAAATCCTACCCCGGCAGGAGAGGTAGAGGGCGGATGAATCCCTTCACAAGATTTTCTTTAATGTACTCTGTCATAGCCTTTGTTTCTGTGGGAGACAGAGGATAGGTGCGTCCTTGGGAAGGCGTGGTCCCAGGAAGGAGGTCTATGGGACAATCAAACCTCCGAAGAGGCGGGAGAAGGTCTGCTTTTCGCTTGGAAAATACATCTTCAAAATCCGCATACGGAGCGGGTATACCAGAAGAAGTGGCAGCCAGGGGAACCACGGATGGTTCCCCTGGCTGCCACCAGTTGCAACGAACCCCTGCGGAGAGTACCGTTGGAGCCAGGGAAGTCCCAGGGCTACCAGATGGATGGATTTCTCCAAAACCAACAGTTCAACTCCTTCTGTATGAAGGGCGTCATTGCGCAATTGAACTGGCTCAGTGGTGAGGAATATTCGACCAGGTAACTGTTCTCCATAAATAGAAGCTATACACAAGGAAGTCTCTAGAGGATGGGTTTTATACCCAGGAGTTGAACGAGATCCTTGAGAATGAAATTTCTTCCTGCTCCGAATTCACCAGAGCAAGAACTGGGAAGGACTGGAAATTCAAGATTAGGGTAACCGATACTGACAATTGAGGGGCCGGAGAAGTTGCGCCCAAGTTCAGGAACCCTACTGAACTTAGGCCGGGAAGTTTCCTGGACGGACAGAACAAGTCTGTAGATAGTGGCCACGTGCTCCGCAGTACAGACATAGACCAGTTTGTCTCCGCCTGAGGCGCTCTTCCGGTGTCAGCCGCCCACGGCCCAATTGCATGGGCTCTTCCATCTTGGCCACAATGGAGATCCTACTCAGAGCAGGGCTGGTGGTCGGTGGCGAATGGGATTGAACCCGAGAGGGCTTCTTGGGCATCCAACTCTCCCGGTGATCCTCTTGGAGATGATGATTGATTCGGCCTGTCAAGTCTATAAGGTCCTCGAGAGAGGAAAGGAACTCCCATGCAGCCAGCTCATCCTTCAGCTGTGAGGAAAGTCCATCCAGGTAGGTAGCTCATAGGCACTCTTCCTGCCAGGCGAGCTCGGAAGCCAAAGTCTGAAACTCAATGGTATAATTGAAAAGACTTCTTTGGCCGTGACAAAGATGTAACAAGCTGGTGCTTGCCATGGCATGCCATCCAGGATCTTCAAAGGTCCATCAAAACACAGCCACAAACTGAGATAACCCCCTTAGGAGTGAGTCCGATCATTCCCATAAGGGTGAAGCCCAAGCCAGCACCTTCCCTTCAAGACGAGACAGGATGAAGGTGACTTTGGTTAGCTGGTCCTGGAAGACGGAGGGTTACAGAGTGAATTGCATATAGCATTGGTTGATAAACCCTCTGCAGAGACTGGAGTCACCATTGAAACGTGGGGGCGCTGATAGGACCAGCAGTGCTTGAGGCATCGATGATGATGACTGTGGATGAGGAGGAGCCGGTGTAGGAACCGGGTTGCTGGTGAGGGCATCAAGCCGAGCATGAAGACGATCAATGGAGGAGGCCAGTGCCTCAAGAAACTGCTGCTGTTCTTGTACCTTGGATGCCAGGCCTGGAATGGCCTAGAGGGCATGCGGATCCACCGAGTCTATGGCCTTTGCAACCTGTTGCATCGGAAGTGGACCCTTGGGCTGAGGTGGGGTTGACGCAACCCGTAGGTAAGGACCTACAGGTCCCCACCGTTGGCAGGTGGAGTGGGCTGATACAGAGGCCACTGGAGCTTCACCTATACCAGCCCTCGTTCCCCGAAGGTTGAGCCTTTGGGTGCCGAGGTCGGAAGGACTTAGGTGGGCTTCTGTGTGTAGTCGAGGTAGGAGTTGGTTCAGCCTAGAGACAGCAGGTGAGAGATAGTACAGTCTTACTCTGGACAAGGTAGTGTCCGGAAAACTCGGGTGCCAATGGAATAGAGGCAGACGGGGCGCTTGAGCAAGAGAAGGCCGAAGCCTGAGTAAACCATGTCCAGGGAGTAAGCTGGAGAGGCGTCGAAGAACAGACTTGAATCAGGGCTGGCAGCAATCCGAAGGCAGTGGCAAGCAAGGCTGAAGTCTGGTCATGGAGATAGTCAAGCGAAGCGGAAGTCTGGGTCTGGAGATAGGCAATAGCATAGGAAAAGAGCTGATCTGGGTCTGGAGATGGGGAATAGCGTAATCAGGTGAAGCGGAGGTCTGGGTCTGGAGATGGGCAATAGAATAGTCAGGCGAAGCGGAGGTCTGGGTCTGGAGATAGGTAATAACGTGGTCAGGCGAAGCAAAGGTCCAGGCTTGGAGAGAGTCAAAGGCATGGTCAGGCGAAGCAGAGGTCTGGGTTTGAAGAGAGTCAGTTGCGTGGTCAGGCAAAGCAGAGGTCCGGGCTTGGAGAGAATCAATGGCGTGGTCAGGCGAAGCAGAGGTCCTGGCTTAGAGAGAGTCAATGGCATGGTCAGGCGAAGCAGAGGTCTGGGTTTGAAGAGAGTCAGTTGCGTGGTCAGGCAAAGCAGAGGTCCGTGCTTGGAGAGAATCAATGGCGTGGTCAGGCGAAGCAGAGGTCCTGGCTTAGAGAGAGTCAATGGCGTGGTCAGGCGAAGCAGAGGTCCGGGCTTGGAGAGAATCAATGGCGTGGTCAGGCGAAGCAGAGGTCCAGGCTTGGAGAGAGTCAATGGCGTGGTCAGACGAAGCAGAGTCAAGTCCGTGTAATCAAGTCAAAGAATGAAGCAAGGTAGGAACAAGGAGACAAGAACCAGAAACAACGAGGAACAGGAACACAGAGAAGAGACGAATCTCTAGGAGGCAATGAGTACTTGACCAGAGAGGAGACATGTTGCAAAGGCAATGCTAGGGAGTGGATCCTGCACTTAAATACTGTAGCTGAGTTGATGTCATCATCCAGGGCCGTGGCTAGGTTCCTGCCGCGGTCCCTACTTAAACATCAATGGTGCGCGCGAGCGCACCTAGGGAGGGGCAAGGCGCGAATAGCGACATCTGTCCGCGGGCCGTGCAGAGAGGCCTGACGAGCAGTGGTGGTTATACCAGGAACACCAGGAACTGCGGCAGGGCCGGAGGCACCGGGGAAGGCCCGAGGACGGAGCTGACGTCTCATCGCCGCCAACGAGAAGGAGCCAGGAGCTGGAATCAACGGAGAAAGGTGAGGGGGCCGTGCCTCGGGTCTGCCATGGATGGCACGTGTAACACAAGTACCGCTTTGCTCTGTATATAGAGCAAAGCAGTACTTGGCTTGCTAGTGAGTAGGCACCCTTAAAAACGGTCATTCCCCAAGACAAACAATACCGGACACTAGTTCATTGGCTTATATATTTATATCCCTGTTTGTATTTGATAATTTCTGTTTGAGAGGAATTTTCACCAGAAGCTTTCGTGTTTTTTGGGTGTTTGAGAGTGTTTTAAGCCATTATCAAGTTAATTTTAAAACTGTTGCATAATTGCAAAGTCTGGGGGTACTTGTTACTGCATGCAATAATTATCAAAGTGAAAGAGTGCGCATACTTTCAAAATGATCCCAGGAAAAGTATTTATTTATTTATTTAAAATCTTTTCTATACCATCGCAACAGTTTACATGTAGGTACATAAATTAATGTAGGTGAATGCGTACTATAGTACATTCTAACAGGTGCCACAAAAGTTTCTGTTACAGTATATCGTTAAAGACAATCAATTGTTTAGTGAAGTAGGTCATGACCAGATGTACCTGTAAGGTACTGTTCATGGGTAAAATTTGTATTCATAGTGTTTACAATTACGTTTATTGTGATTATAGAGTTCATAGACTATTATAATGCACATTCTTAGAATAGTGCTGTGTGCTGGTGCTCTTCTGCCTATTCTTGTATATTTTCTATTCTCCAGTCTTTTTATAAAATGCTTGTTTAAAAAGCCATGTTTTTAAACTTTTCTTAAAGGTTTTGAGATATCTTTGTAATCTGATCTCTAGAGGCAGTGGGCCTGATTTTAAAAAGCATTTACTAGAGTAAAAACCAAGTTTACTGGAGTAAATTCACTTTACTTGAGTAAGTGGATTTTTGAAAATTGCTACAATATATGCCATTGACTTGTCTATAGGATTTACTCACATAAGTGCACTTTACTTGAGTAAATGGCTTTTGAAAATTGCTACAATAGTAGCTACATTTACGCATGTAACTCCTTTTGAAAATTACCCCCACTGTGTTCCAAAGTGTGGGGCCTGCTAAAGATAAGGCCCTTTCTCTCACTTGGGTTAGTCTCGCTGTCTTTACTGAAGGAATGGTTAAGAATGTTTTATTTGCTGATCGAAGGTTTCTGTGTGGAACGTGAACTCGTAATGCTGTTTTTAGCCAGTCCGATTTTTCATCATGTATTAGTTTATGTATGGTACATAGGGCTTTGTATTTAATTCTGTGTTCAATAGGTAGCCAATGTAATTCCGCCAGGGTTTCAGTTATATGGTCCCTCCTCCTTTTTCCAGTTGGTATTCTAGCTGCTGTGTTTTTGAAGTATTTGAAGTGGCCTTAATGTTGTATTCGGGAGTCCTAGTAAAAGGGCATTACAGTAGTCCGTGCTGGAGAAAACTAGTGCCTGAAATACTGTTCTGAAATCAGCTAGTTTTAGTAGTGGTTTTAGTTTTCTGAGTACCATGAGTTTTGCATAGCCTTCTTTTACTTTTAGCGATCCAGTGATAGATGCTATTTTAGATTGATTTCAGGGTCCATTATTATTCCAAGGTTTCGTATTTTTTCAGCTAGTTCAATTTTCTGGTTGTCTTTGAGGATTATTGGAGTTTGGATGATTTCAATATTTTTCCATTCTAAGTGTAGAAATTCTGTTTTTTCAATATTAATCACAAGTTCCATTCGGTTTAGCAGTTGTTTTATAATGTCTAGGTACATGTTAGCTAGGTTTAACATTTTCTCTAATGTGTCCTCGATTGGTAGAATTAGTTGAATATCATCTGCATAAATGTAATGTATGATTCCTAGTCCTGCAAGCAGATGACATAAGGGCAGCATGTATATGTTAATGAGGGTTGCAGACAGGCTGATCCTTGCGGTACTCCTGTTTTGAGATTTACTTTTTCTGATAATACGTTGTTGATCTGAACTTGGAAGAACCTATTATTTAGATATGAACTGAACCAGTTTATTGTTTTGCTGTATAATCCGATTTCTTCTAGTCTTTTTAGTAGTATTTTATGGTTTACTGTGTCGAAGGCTGCTGATAAGTCTAGCATAATTAGAAAGTAATGTTTACCGCTACCGAAACCTCTTAGAATGTTAGCTGTTAGCGAGAGAAGTAATGTCTCAGTGTTGTAGTGCTTTCGAAATCCATGTTGAGATGGATACAGTATGTTATTATTATCTAGATGTTCAGCTAGCTGTTTCTGTACTGTTTTTTTCTATTAGTTTAGCTATTAAGGGAAGATTTGAAACTGGGTGGTAGTTGTTCAGGATTAGGGGGTCACTGTTTTTTTTTCTTTATGATTGGTTTTATAATTGCCCCTTTCAGTATATCTGGCATATTTCCTTCTTCTAGGGATAGGTGTATGATCTTAGCTAATGTAGGGGAGACTGTGTTAGCTGTTTTCTTGTTCAAATGTTGGTATTGAGTCGATTTTGTGTGGAGCCGGGTTTATGTTTTTTAACATGTATTCCACCTCTATCTTGGATATCTCAATAAATGACGACCATTGGTTAACTTCTCTTTTTTGCATTTTAATTTCTTGCTTGGTAGTGTTTGGAAGTTTGTTTCTTAAGTTAGTAATTTTGTCACTGAAAAATTGGGCGATTTCCTTACATTTTGATTCTGATAGATTTTGTGGTGATTCTTGTTTGTCATTGGTGAGATTTGATACTATTGAGAATAAGGTTCTTGGATTGTTAGCATACTTTTCTATTTTATTGCTGTAGTATTCTTTCTTAACATTAAGGATTAGTTGTTTGTAAAAAGCTAGATGTTTTCTGTAGTTAGTTAGGGTATCTGTTGTTTTGTGTTTTCTCCATCTTTTTTCCATTGATCTGAGAGTCCTTTTTGCATCTTTTACTTTTTCGTTATGCCAGGGATTATTTTGTATTGCTTCTTTTTTATGTATTGATCTGATGGGGTTTATTTCATCAGCTATTTTTTTGGTTGAGTCTAACCATGTTTCCGTAGCAGAACTGCAGTTGTCAATATTTGTTAATTTTTCCTCTAGTTTGTCTAGTTTTTCAATATTAAAAGGTGGTCGATAATTAAATTCTATGGGTTTATAATTTTGTTTGATTTGAGGTTTAAGGAATTTTACGTTGGAATGAATAAGGAAGTGGTCTGACCAGGGAATTTGCATGTAGTCAGTTTTACAGTGTTCTAAACATTGTGGTTGATGAAGGTGAGATCCAGTGAGTGTCCAGCTTTATGTGTTGATTTGTCTGTTATTAGTGAGAAACCTAATACTGTCATAGCATCTATTAGTGTCTGGCATGTGTTTGATAATGGGTGGACGTCCATGTGAAGATTAAAATCTCCTAACACTATGGTAGGTTTAGAGATGTTTAAGTGTGTTGTAGGGAACTTAATTAGTGGTGAGATATTTAATTCTAGGAGGCTTGGTGGGCAGTAGATAAGACATATTTGTATCCTCACACCAGAGGAGTGAACACATGCCGACCCACATACAGCTTCCATTCCCTACCCCCCAAGCAGGGAGATTGGTGAGCCATACGTCCTGAAGATAACAGGAGGCCCTCGGGCCATTGTAGAGCTCATCTTGCCACAGCCTGAAAACAAGAGTAGACCATAAAATGTGTGAGCTTATGTGAATGAATGAGAGCCTGTTTCTGTGTGCATGTATGTGTGTGTCTGTGAGATCCTATGTGTGTGCGTGTGTCTCTGTGTGAGAGCCTGTGTGGATGTGTGTATGAGAGGATGTGTGTGTATGAGAGGATGCCTGTGTGTGTATGAGACAGTGAGTATTTATAAGAGTGTATGTCTGCCTGTATATGTATATATGAGAGGGTGCCTGTGGGCATGTATGAGAGGGTACCAGTATGTGGGGGTAGAGAAGGGGTGAGAGAGAGAGGTTGTATGTGTGTGTGTGCCTGGATGAGATAGGAATCGTGTGTAAGAAATACTGAGGAAGCGTGTATGTGTGAGAGAGAAACAGAGGACATGTGTCTGTCTCCTTCTCACACACAGATACACACTCAAGCTCCCTCTGTCTCTCACCAAATGTAGGGTATGTGTGTAAGAGACAGAGGGAGCATATTTTGTGTGTGTGTGTGTACCCCCAGTTCACAACAATCTCAGGATGACAGTTATGGAGAGTGGGGATTTTTAAGATCCTTATTAGTTTTAATTTCTGGGTGTTATTTGATGTCTGCTGTTTTTAAATATTTTATCAATGTTTAAAAATTTGTACAGGAGCTTCTAATTATTGAATATTCTATTCATCAGCTGTTTTGAATTGTATATTTTATAGTATGGTTTTTAGGGATGTGAATCGTTTTTTGACGATTTAAAATATCGTCCGATATATTTTAAATCGTCAAAAATCGTTAGGGCCACGATACAATAACAATTCCCCCCATTTATCGTCAAAAAATCATAAATCGGGGGAAGGGGAGGGCGCGAAAACCGGCACACTAAAACACCCTAAAACCCACCCCCGACCCTTTAAATTAAATCCCCCACCCTCCCGAACCGCCCCAAAATGCCTTAAATTACCTGGGGGTCCAGCGGGGGTCCGGAACGGCCTCCTGAAATCGAATTGTGTTGTCTTCAGTCGGCGCCATTTTGCGCCGCCATTTTGCAAAATGGCGGTGCAAAATGGCGCCGGCCATACGCGTATGGCCGGCGCCATTTTCCGTACGGAAAAACGATTTGCGGCAGGAGATCGCTCCCGGACCCCCGCTGGACCCCCAGGGACTTTTGGCCAGCTTGGGGGGGCCTCCTGACCCCCACAAGACTTGCCAAAAGTCCAGCGGGGGTCCGGAACTACCTCCTGCAGTCGAATCGTGTTGGTCTATGGCTGGCGCCATTTTGCGCCGCCATTTTGCAAAATGGCGCCGGCTGAAGACAACACGATTCGATTTCAGGAGCCCGTTCTGGACCCCCGCTGGACCCCCAGGTAATTTAAGGCATTTTGGGGGGGTTCGGGAAGGTGGGGGATTTAATTTAAAGGGTCGGGGGTGGGTTTTAGGGTGTTTTAGTGTGCCGGCTCACGATTTTAACGATTTTCACGAAACTTTAAACACCCAAACGGCAACAATACGATTCCCTCCCCCTCCCAGATGAAATCGATCGTTAAGACAATCGAGGACACGATTCACATCTCTAATGGTTTTACTATTCTGATTGATTTGTATTTCTTGATTGTATTGTTTTGAGGAATAGTGATTTTCTGCTTTTCCATTGTTGCACTGCGTACAGAATGTGGCTTGTGGTTTTCCAGTTCAATTTATGTCAGCATGTGTGAGAGAGAGAGAGAAAGCGTGTGTGTGTGTGTGTGTGTGTGTGTGTGTTAGTATGTGAGAGAGACAGAGGAAGCGTGTGTGTGTGAGCGAGATGAAGGAAGCATGTCCGTGTGTAAGAGAGACAACACATGAAGTGTGTGTGTGAGAGAAGTACAAAGAAAAGTGTGTGTGTCTCTCACACACGGACATACACCCACTGTCTCTCGCCAAGCATGTATGTGTGTGTGTATATGAAAGAGGGAGCATATTGTGTGTGTGTATGCATGCCCCCAGTCTAAACAATCTTAAGATGACAGATATGGAGAGTGGGAGATTTTTAAAATCCTTATTAGTTTTAATTATTGGGTGTTATTTGATGTGTCTGCTGTTTTGAAATATTTTATCGATGTTTAGGAAATGTTACAATTATATATTGTGGGGGTGCCAAAGAAATATCCGCCCCAGGTGCCAAATACTCTAGGTACGCCTCTGCCGCATACATTTGCATGTGTTAAGTTGTGAAGGTGGGTATTCTGAGAAAATGTATGCATATGCTTTTGAAAAAGCAAAAGTGTGAGCATAAATGCAAACCCCTCCCCAACACGATCCCTGGGAACTCTTTTTCACAGTGCAGACAAAGTTACGCATGTAGTGGTATCTGTGCAGGACTTTACCAAAACATAGGGAAGGACATTTTCTAAAAGCCCTTTTCCATGGGTAAAGCACTGTTTTACCCTTGGAAACTACCTTGAATATTACCCTCTGTCCATTTGACTATTGCTATCCTATTTTAAAAATTAAATCTGAAAGCAATTTCAGGACTACAAAACCAAGAAAAAGTAGACATGCAAAGGGATCCCTCTCTGACCTCCCTCTTTATTTCCCTCTCAAGCTGCTTTTTCTGCAGGCCTATTTGTTTGCTGCTTTGTTGCTGCATCCCAAGTGGTCTGTTCTATAAGCTTCTTCTAGCTTTTCCCCTTCAGCTGTAATGGGTGATGAACAGCTTATTACAAATCTAGACAAGCCCAAAATAGTCAACCTGTTTTTTAACTAAACTACCAGAAAAATATAGTGTGATTGCCAAGTTTAGTCCATGCTAATACTTGCAAAGAAAGGTTAACAAACTAAGAAAAATATATAATGTGATACTATTTTATTGAAAATACTTAATGCATCTCTTGACTAGGTTTTGGGAGCTACACTCTCTTCATCAAATCAAACAGAATGAACAAAAAATGGCATGACCAGAAAATATAAGTGAAACATAGAAGGCATTCCAATGTTAGGGGAAGTCGGGGTGGAGTTAATAGGTGATCAGAAGGTGACAGGCAGTAGAATTTTATGGCTCATAATGAGTTAAGAAACCTAGGCTTTGTTGAATTTCTTCTTGTCATGCACAGAAATGTAGCCAAAGTCAACAACAGTTTCTCCCTCAAACTTCCTTTCTAACAATCTTACTTGCTTGGCCCTGGGTGATTTTGTTTTAGTCAGTCATGTAAAAAATGTATTAATAAAGCACTAAAACCTAGTGCTTTGTGGTGGTAGATAAAAGGATTTCCTTCCTATTTCAGGATTAGAGTATGCTACTTTTATATTGTAGCCCTTAGATAGAGATAAAAACACCTACAAGTATAAGGCTCCATACCCTGTGCCTATCTCCTCAGCCATCCACTCCTGGAGGTGAGAAAGGGGTTGTATCCCTATTGTAATATCTTGAGCCATCCAGTCCGCAAAGTGGAAGGTGCAGAATCCCTGTGGCAGTTTACCTGTAGCATAATTTTTAATCACTGAATATTTATTGAAGTATGTGCAATAACTAAAATTCTCTTTTTCATTTCTTATTTCTAGACTGGAATAATCACCGATGCCAGACTAAAGGACCTGACACCCCCAATGCCAGTAATTTTTATCCGTGCCATACCTGTGGATAAGCAAGACATTCGCAATGTGTACCCATGTCCTGTATACAAGACCCGCCAGAGAGGACCCACCTATGTCTGGACTTTCAACCTCAAAACTAAGGAGACCCCTTCTAAGTGGGTCTTGGCTGGAGTGGCACTGCTCTTACAGATCTAGTCACCACAACTTCCTATACAGTGTGTGCACTAGCTCAGCAATTTTAGGTAGGGATTTATAGAGATGCTTTCAGCTGTAAGTGAAACAGAAGAATGCTAATAGACACCAATTGTAAATTGGAATTCAGATTATTTAAATAGAAGGAAATATTTTATAGAATTTGTAATTTCATAATAAAATATTTTTATGCTAGACTCTGAAACATTTGATCTTGAGGATGGTGGTGTTCCCTTTGCAGAAGAAATTTCCAGGCCTGGGGCTGAGTTTACGTTTTGGTAAAAGAAAAATTTCAAGGATCAGTCTACCTAGAAACACTAGTACAGATACCTTCAAAAGGAGAGTCCATCTTATTTTATGCTTTTGGAAAACTTAGACTGGATTGCAGATGCTTTCCATGTCTTTCTTTGCAACAAAAATTAAATCATGCAGCGGTTACTTTGACCTCTGTGGTGAGTAAATTCATAAAATCACTGCTGCAATAGAATTAACGCAGTTTCTGGAATCCAATGAGTTACAAAATAGAAGCATGCCAGCATAAAAAGACTATATAGACCATCTAGTCTGCCCATCCAAGGCAACATGGTTTTGCCAAAGATAGATCTTATCAAATGATGATTGCTAGATATAATGTACTTAGATTTCAGTAAGGCTTATGTCATGCATACCAAAATCACAAAAGATGTGGAAACCAAGAGGTGGGAGGATGTAGAGAAGTTGAGGAATGGTCCATAATCCGGAGGCTAAGATTTAATGCTAAAAAATGATAGAAGGTAAGGTTTGTCTTTTTGCGGATGACACTAAGATCTGCAACAGAGTGGACACGTGGGAAGGAGTGGAGAGAATGAGACGGGATCTAAGGAAACTGGAAGAGTGGTCGAAGATATGGCAGCTGAGATTCAATGCCAAGAAGTGCAAAGTCATGCATATGGGGAGTGGAAATCCGAATGAACTGTATTCGATGGGGGGGGGGGGAAGGCTGATGTGCACGGAGCAGGAGAGGGACCTTGGGGTGATGGTGTCTAATGATCTGAAGTCGGCGAAACAATGCGACAAGGCGATAGCTAAAGCCAGAAGAATGCTGGGCTGCATAGAGAGAGGAATATCGAGTAAGAAAAGGGAAGTGATTATTCCCTTGTACAGGTCCTTGGTGAGGCCTCACCTGGAGTACTGTGTTCAGTTCTGGAGACCGTATCTTCAAAAAGACAAAGACAAGAAAGAGGCGGTACAGAGAAGGGCGACCAGGAAGGTGGAGGATCTTCATCGGATGACGTACGAGGAGAGATTGAAGAATCTAAATATGTACACCCTGGAGGAAAGGAGGAGCAGAGGTGATATGATACAGACTTTCAGATACTTGAAAGGTGTTAATGATCAAAAGACAACGACAAACCTTTTCCGTAGGAAAAAAATCAGCAGAACCAGGGGTCACGATTTGAAGCTCCAGGGAGGAAGATTCAGAACCAATGTCAGGAAGTATTTCTTCACGGAGAGCGTGGTGGATGCCTGGAATGCCCTTCCGGAGGATGTGGTGAAGACCAGAACTGTGAAGGACTTCAAAGGGGCGTGGGATAAACACTGTGGATCCATAAAGTCAAGAGGCTGCCAATGAAGAGTGGGTTACTCGCCAAAATGATGGCTACTGCCTGGAGTCAATACCCTTATTAAATAAATAAACGTACACATACTTACTGTGACTCCAACATCACTCTAAGCTTCAACAGCAAGAGGAAATGTGGAAAAAAGGATTCGCACTCACAAAGAGGGGAGTAGCTGGCTTGTTACGGTGGTTACTACCCCAAATCAAATAAGCCTGATACTTCAGCATAAGCCTGATACTTCAGCATAGTTCTCTGATTCAACGGCAGGGGAGAAGAAAAACTGATACTTCACACATCCAGCAGAGCTCTCTGCTTCAACTGCAGGGGAGAAGAAAAGAGGGTTCGCACTCACAAAGCGGGGAGTAGCTGGCTTGTTACGGCGGTTACTACCCCAAACCAAATGTGCCTGATACTTCACTTTCGATGCACATCCAGCATGGCTCTCTGCTTCAACAGCATGGGAGAAGACTGATACTTCACGCATATCCAGCATAGCTCCCTGCTTCAACGGCAGGGGAGAAGAAAAACAACCAATAAGGGCTGTATAACATAGTCTGGGTAAAACAAATAAGCATGGGTGTAGCTTGCTTATTGCGGCGGCTACTACCCCTAACTAATCAAGCTAGATATTTCACTTGGATGCAGCTCCATCACTGCTCTCTACATTAAAGGTGGGGGTGGAAGGGAAATAGAACTTTGCCGACAAAGGTAAGGGGGGTGAAAGGTAAAGGTTTAGATAGGGCTGGGGGGGTGGGTTAGGTAGGCGAAGGGAGGGGAAGGTGGGGGGATGGCGAAGAAAAGTTCCCTCCGAGGCCGCTCTGAAATCGGAGCGGCCTCGGAGGGAACAGGCAGGCCGAGCTGGGCTCGGTGCGTGCAGGTTGCACAAATGTGCACCCCCTTGCACGCGCCAACCCCGGATTTTATAAGATACGCGCAGCTACGCGCGTATCTTATAAAATCTGGTGTACTTTTGTTCGCGCCGGTGGCGCAAACAAAAGTACCGGCACGCATATTGTTTTAAAATCCGCCCCACTGTATATGGGAACAGACTTAAAGATCTAAACATGTATATCCTAGAAGAAAGGTGGGAAATGGGAGCTATGATAGAGACAATCTCCAAAGTGCTATCCATGCACAGGAGACTGCTTCTGTCAACAGAAAGGAGGCTCTGGAAGTAGTAATGGGATAATGGCAAAAGGGGGTAGACTGAGGAGTAATCTAAGGAAATATGAGGACAGTGTATGAATTCAAGAAAGCATGGGACAAGCACAGGGGGATCTCTGAGAGAGTGGTAGGGAGTGTGAAGCTGAGCAGTTGCTGTGGATGGACAGCAGTTTTTGGTTGGGGGCCCAAATAAGCCAACCTTCGCTGCTGCCTTCTCAAGTGCCCTAGTTGCTGATGCAATGTGGAACAAAAATAGGTAGAGCCATGGCCTATCACATAATAGGGGCAGGCCCCCACTGAAAACCAATTAGGATGCTTTGAGGTATGGGGGAGGTTTTGGGATGGGGGGTCTAGAGTCCACCCTAGAACACCAGGGTTTTCTTTTTTGGTTGGGAAGAAGGATGGGGGGGCTACTAGACCTCAGAGATGTTGATTTTTGGTAAGGGGAAATTGGGGGTGGGGGTGGGGGGTGCTTGAAAGAGGGGATTGCTTGGGCCATGTGGGGTCATTTCTTCAAAAGGGGAGGGGTTAGGGTAGAGGGTGGAGTGCCACCACATAAATATGTATTCTTTTTTTTTTTTTTTAACATTTTTGGGAGTCCCTTCCACCTCAGAAGGTAATGTGGGAGTGCAGGTTTCAAAAGACCTCGGGGGGGGGGGGGGGGGAGAGAGATTTAAGCATGTATAGGGGGATAGTTTTGGGCCAATTTCCCCTTTAAAACAATGGAGGCCCAGTGTGCAGCAGGCCTCCATCGCACAAGGGTGGCCACAGCAAAGAGCAAGGGAGATCTGATGATAAGGCAGTGGCGGGCTGCCTCATGTGCAGGCAGGAGGGACGTACAGCAGACAGGGTCATTACATTAGCCCTTGTAGAAAAAAATGAAGTAATGATCTTAGATTTCCATCTGATGCCAGTGCTATTGTTTTTAAATTTGAAGGCTGTGAGCATGGTAGGAAACAAAACAACTGAAAGAGCCTGGTGTAGGTCTCTATGCCTATCGCCACCCCATACATTCCCCAGTGACAGATCAGAGGATATATGCAGTTAGGAGCCTGCAGACACATTCAGGCAGCCCTCCCCTTATAACAGCTCTCTCCCGAGATTACTCACAGCAGACGCAAGATCTTCTTGGCATGATGGCTCTGCCTCCCTGGGCTGAGGCAGATGGGGCCCTGCACCACAGCTGGCTAATCACTCCTGCATCTCCTTCCCCGGTGCTGTTGCAGATGCAGGAGAATCCGAGGAAGGCAGAGTGGCGGCTGGGCCCGCACATCCATCTCCATCATCATCCCACAGCTCTCCTTCCCCTCTTCCTCCTCCTCTACCACTTTCTCATCCTTCTCAGGTTGTTGGGCTCCAGGCCTGAAGTAGGAGGGCACAGGGAGCCAGGTTCTACTGCAATGCCTATCATCTCCAGCTCCATCCTTACCTCTGGCCCCCAGCTGCTGCCTCACACTTGCCAAGGGAGCAGGAGGCTGCAGTCGGGACCCACACCCTGTCCTACTAATGATTATGGGGCAGAATGGGGCTCTGGTTCACCATGGCAGCTCCTAGGTGATGCTTTGCAAAAAACACAACATAGCCCTGCCATCTTCCACCCGCCTGCCTGCATCACTGTTCTATCCCTCCCCATTCGTTGCCTCACCAATGTGGCTATGCCCTACACCCTCTGTCCCCTCTTCTGCATCAGCAACCTATCCATGCTGCACCCCTTCCTCTGTGACACCAATGCCAGGGATCCATTCACTGCTAGCTATGATATTCCTCTAGTGTACTTTTTCTCTTACCAATGTCTTGTTTGCCTTGGATTTCTTGGTTCCTGACCTTGGCCTGATCTTGGTCTTTGTTTCTACCTCTCGCTAATGTACAATGAACTAACACTGCAGAGAATCTTAGAACTAAGTTCCTGTTCTTGGTAACTGGCTCCAAGCCAGCAGAGGACTTTATAAGGTCCCATTACTGGTGGCTGCATACCAGTGACCCTCCTGACATTTTCCAATCCCATTCAAAACACAGCCCCAGGAATTCCCCTCCCCCCCAGCCCTCCCAAAAAATGTGACTAAACTTATGTGCATTAATGAATACTTTGTAGAATTTTAGGAAGATTTAAAGAGGGCAAATTTCAGACAGTTTACCCAGATAAATCATTATTTACCCACATAATTGGCTTTGAAAATTGAGCAAGGCAGCAAATAAAATTGTTGTGTTTGTGGCATAGTGTGGACTCTTGGTCGCAGTGGTGATGACTCCTCCCACGGGGGGGGGGGGGCCCCGTGGGGAACCACAGTGATAGGCTAGACTCAGAAAGCAGACACTGAGATGGAAAGCTTTATTGTACTGCTGTAGATAGATGATGCACAGGAACGGATAGCACTGTAGTCCAGCGATATTCCAATAAGTTCAGGCAGTCTCAGATGTAGATGGTCTCACCCGGATCTAGTAAGGTTGGTAGTGTTCAGCAGAGCGGGATAAGCTGAACCTGATGGGTGGAAATGGAGAGCTGGAGCATAGAGATACTCACAGAGAGGCAGTACAGGAATCCTCCTTGGTAGCAGGTGAAGGAAAGGACCAGAGGTCCGTGGTGCAGAATACCCTGAGTTGGAAAAGCCCTTGAGCGAGTACCTAGGAGCGCTGAGTGATCCTGAAAAGGAAAGTAGACAAGACCCCTGAGGAGTGGTTGTCTTAGGTTAGATATTATAACCTGAAGGGTAGATAGAAGCGAGAGGCCCCCGAGGAGCGGGTGCCCAGAGCTTCTGCAGGAGCGAGGAATCCAAGCGAGAAACTTAGAAGCGGTCAGAGTAGCAAAACTGAAGTCCTTGCTAACTTGTTGAATTGGAGTGGAGCGGAGGCTTAAATACCCGGAGGTACTGACGTCATGTGGTGGGGATGCCCCCGAGGTTCCCGCCATGATGTGTTGATAAGTGTAGGCAGCATGCGAGCGCCCTAGGAGGCCACAGGAAGGAGCATGGCAGACGGGGACGCCCATGCTGTGTTGGAGACGCCGAGGGTTTCGGCACTCAGCACCGGAGGCAGCCATTTTACCCATGGAGGAGGAGAAAGGTATAAAAGAGGTGAGGCAGAGCAGTCGCAGCCGTCTGCGACCGACAGACACAACAAAAATATTGTCAGTATGAATAGCTTCTCTTATTCTCTGTTTTCTCTCACCCCCAACTTTAAACTTAGAAAAATCTAACATAAAATCATAAAGAAGGGGCAGCTAGATATACTGAAGAGATTTAAATGTCATGAAGTATTCACCCTCAAAAGCCTGCCTCGTACAGTAGAAAACAGGCTCCTTAAGAAGAACAATAACCATAAGTTGCCAAGGGGAAGAGACTGTTTACCACCAAGCCCTTTCATTGTGTTGCTATTCCTACTTCAACTGAATGACTGGCCATGCTTTGACCCGTTGGTGTCATTGTGGGCCAACCATAAGAGCTGGTCTACTGCAGTAAGGAGAGGATTCAAAGGGCAAGATGGAGCCATGAGTTGCGATAGGCAAGAGATTGCCACTAGGCCCGCCCCCTGTGAGGAAAGAAGCTATTCTCATACCTGCTGCACAACTGGCCATGCTCCTTCCTGCTTGTGTCCTCACAAGTCGACCATAAGAACTGGCTTACTGTGGGAGATGGGTGACTCCTTAAGAGGCCACACCTTTTTGGAAGCTTCTTCTGGAGGGAGTATGAGGATAGGGAGTTTTTTGGTAGTGTTTGGGTGGGAATAGGGTAGGGAGTAGTAAGGAAGGGATAGTTATTTCCTTTTCATTATTTTCTGCATTTGATATATTATTATATCTTACTTTTATTTATTTATTTATATATATTTGCTGATGGAATGTTGTAAATTTCATCTAAACGTGTCCACACTAGATTACAGAAGTGTCTTAGTGCTATATGACTTATGGAAAACAAATTGGAAGTGGACTAGAATGGAATGCTTATCAACAAATTCATTTAACTGTTTCAACACTTCAGTCTCAATGATCTTTGTTAGGAACAGCATAGATGAGATAGGACGATAGTTGGCAAGACTAGATAAATCCAAGGATATTTTTTTCAGTAGTGGCCAAACCGATGTCTGCTTTAACTTTATTGGCAGATGAACTTGCAACAAGGAAAGATACTATGCTTTTTTTCATAGACATAGAATGGTAAAAATAAACTCAGTAAATCAGGCCCTAAGATCTACTCACAAAGCCTTGAGTAAAACAGTTGCTCAGGACAGTGGACTGGATCAAGAATTCATGGCCACTATAATTTGGATGGTCCCTTCCTTAGTAACAGAGCTGAATTACTCCCATTTTGTCTCATCACTCCCCAAGTGGAGTCATCAGTCTGCTACCAACAGATGAAAACTTAGCACAGATATTCTCTATTTTTTCTGAAAAATTTTGCATAAACTCCTTGCAATGCAAGGGAGTTGACACATTATCCTTTTGTTCAGACTTAATCCAGAGTGTGTGTGAAGTATCTGACCATTCTTAAAAGCTCGTGGGGCTATTCCTATTTAGTTGAATTCTTGAAAAGTAAGATTTTTTGCCTTGCCAGGCACACCTCTGTAAACTTCTAGCTATATTCTGTAAGCTTCCGGATCAGTAGATTGAAACCTATGCCAATGGCACTCTACGTGATACAGCATGTACTTTTCTTTTCTTTTTTCTTTTTCTTTACTTTTTATTGTAAAACCTTTAGAACATTACAAAGAGCAACATTAACCATCCAGCACCAACAACATGAAAAATAGAAAGGTTGACAAAGCTTTCAGTTAGCACCAAATCCTACCTCTCTTCTATCCCCCACACCTTCACCCACAATAGCATATAATAAACATGAGTATAATGGGGATAGCTCTAATGTACTGAGCATGTTTGGCAATCAGCTTTCACTATTGCACCATGTAACATAGGGTTCCCAGACATTCAGAAATTATGCAGTCTCCCTTTTCAATGCTGTCAGTTTCCCCATGTAGCATACATTCCAGATTTGCTTAGTCAGTGATGTCATTAAGAGTGAAGACTCCATCCTCTAGTTAGCTGCTATTTTGCATTGAGCAGCAAACACAAACTGTGTGATTAATCTAAACTTTTTCACTGGAAGATCACTAGGGAATACAGAAGAAGGAATTTCTTTTGAGTCCTTGGGCATAAACACCTTTAATACATCTTTAATCAAATGTACTGAATATCCACACAGCCCTACTGTGGTTGCTAATAAGTGGTTACAGGTTGGGAACAGACAGGAGTATAAAAGGAGGCCAAACTTCAGCTGGTTCCACACAAACAGTTTATTTTCAGGCAAACAAAAATACAGCACAATTCAGCAGTCCCTTGGGTTAACAAAAATGTTCAAAGGTATGTAGATCTGGCTGGCTTCCTGCCTTCTCTCTAGGCCTTCTCCACCCTTCTGGCCCTGACTTATGCTAGGCTTCAGGGATCCTCCCTAGGACCAGAATCCCTTGCTGGCCATATAGCTGTGGCCAGTCCTTTAAGGTGTTCTGAAGGTGTTTCTAATATACTCCCTCATATACCCTGCCCCTCAGCTCAGCCTTAGTAGGCTGAGTGCCTGCCTGTACTAGGAACATTTCCCTAGGGAGGATAATCTGCACTGGTGTTTTCCCTTCCTGACTTATGTCGGATCTTATAGTTGAAGGGTTGCAGGACCAGTTACCATCTCCTCATTCTCAAATTGGATTCCTTGTTTCTGTTTATCCATATGAGTGGTGGTTGATCCATCACGAGGGTGACCAAAAGGCCTTTTTCTCAGTTGAATAACACCTCTCCCTTGGCATCAGCTTCCAGCTTATGTATGCCATGGGGTGTTCTTGGCCATATTTCTCTTGAACTAATACTACTCCCAGGCCTACCTCTGAGGCATCGGTTTCTACTATGAAGGGTTTGGTGAAGTCATAAGAACATAAGAAAATGCCATACTGGGTCAGACCAAGGGTCCATCAAGCCCAGCATCCTGTTTCCAACAGTGGCCAATCCAGGCCATAAGAACCTGGCAAGTACCCAAAAACTAAGTCTATTCCATGTTACCATTGCTAATGGCAGTAGCTATTCTCTAAGTGAACTTAATAGCAGGTAATGGACTTCTCCTCCAAGAACTTATCCAATCCTTTTTTAAACACAGCTATACTAACTGCACTAACCACATCCTCTGGCAACAAATTCCAGAGTTTAATTATGCGTTGAGTAAAAAAGAACTTTCTCCGATTAGTTTTAAATGTGCCCCAAGCTAACTTCATGGAGTGCCCCCTAGTCTTTCTACTATCCGAAAGAGTAAATAACCGATTCACATCTACCCGTTCTAGACCTCTCATGATTTTAAACACCTCTATCATATCCCCCCTCAGTCGTCTCTTCTCCAAGCTGAAAAGTCCTAACCTCTTTAGTCTTTCCTCATAGGAGAGTTGTTCCATTCCCCTTTTCATTTTGGTAGCCCTTCTCTGTACCTTCTCCATCGCATTTATATCTTTTTTGAGATGCGGCGACCAGAATTGTACACAGTATTTATTTATTTTATTTATTTATTTAAATTAATTTATATACCGGAGGTTCCTGTATAATATACATATCACCCCGGTTCACAAAGAACAGTAACTATCGCTACAAATAGCGGTTTATATAGAACAGAATAAAAGAAGTTTTACATTGAACAAAAACAAAGTAATAAGTTTTACATTGAAGTCAGCATGTGTAAATTTCTGATTAACAAAGGAAGAAAAAAATAGATCTGAATAACTCGTTGTGGGCTTGAAAAGACTTTTCTTCGTGTTCTTGGCTCTAGGGGAAAGCTTGTTTGAAAAGCCAAGTCTTAAGTTTCCCTTTAAATGTAGAGTGGCATGGTTCTAAACGAAGGTCTGGAGGGAGCGAGTTCCAAAGTGAAGGGCCTGCTGTGGATAATGCACGTTTCCTCAGAACGGATTTCATAGGTTGTGTGATTAGTCTGTTCTGATAGGCGCTTCTGGTTGGTTTCACAGATGTGTGTAATTGAATTTGGAATGTTAGGTTGAGAGGTGCGATGTTGTGTAAGGCCTTATGTATCATCATTAAAGACTTGAACTGGATCCTGTATTTAATTGGAAGCCAGTGGAGATGGTGGAGAATTGGGGTGATATGATCTCTCTTTTTGGCATTTGATAGAATTCTTGCAGAGGCGTTCAGGACCATCTGAAGTGGTTTGATGGTACATGCTGTAAGGCCTAGGAGGAGAGAGTTACAATAATCCAGCTTTGGGAGTATGATGGCTTGTAAAACCATGCGGAAGTCTCTGTATAGGAGGAGAGGTTTGAGTTTCTTTAATGTTTGAAGTTTAAAGAAACATTCTTTTGTTGTGTTGTTGACGAATTTGTTGAGACTGAGTCTGTTGTCTATGATGACTCCCAGATCTCTAACTTGTTGTGTGGTGGAGAGCCCTGTGGTGACCGGATGTTGATTAGTGTTAGAATGTGAGGAAGGGGTATAGTTTTCCGGAGTTATAATGAGGATTTCAGTTTTGTTTTTATTTAGAACCAAGTTGAGGCTGGTGAGTAGATTGTTGATAGCTGACAGACATTTATTCCAGAATGATATGGCTTTGTATATGGAATCTTCTATAGGGATGAGGATTTGAATATCATCCGCGTATAGGTAATGTCTTAGCTTAAGGTTAGTGAGAAGTTGACAAAGTGGGAGTAGATAAATATTGAAAAGAGTCGGGGAGAGGGATGATCCTTGTGGTACCCCCCTTTTGGATTCGATGGTGTGGGACTCTTTGTTATTTATCTTGACCTTGTATGTTCTGTTCTCCAAAAATGATTTGAACCAGTTAAAAACTACTCCTGTAATGCCAATGTCTATTAGGCGTTGCAGGAGGCATGAGTGGTTAACGGTATCAAACGCTGATGAAAGATCAAGGAGAGCGAGGAGGCAAGGTTGGCCCTTTTCTAGGTTGAAAATGATAGTGTCTGATAATGATGTTAATAATGATTCGGTATTCATAGACTTGCGAAAGCCAAATTGGTTTGAGGTGAGGATGTTGTTTTCGTCAAGATATTCTGTAAGTTGTTTGTTTACAACTTTCTCCATAACTCTGGCAATCAACGGGAGGTTTGCTATGGGTCTAAAGTTTGCTGGGTCTGAGGTGGGTAAGTTAGGTTTTTTGAGGAGCGGCTTGAGCATGGCTAACTTGAGTTGGTTCGGGACATGTCCTTGAGAGAAGGAGCAGTTAATAATGTCTGCTAAAGGTTTGGCTATGGTGTTGGAGATCAGACACAGTTTGTTGTATGGAATGTGGTCTGATGGATGAGAGGATGGTTTTATCTTCTTGAGAATATTCTCTATTTCTAGAGTGGATGTGAGCTCAAAAGTGTTGAGTAGTGTTAGTGAAGTGTTAGTGTTAGGTTGTTTGACATTTGGGTGCGATGGTTGTTGATCTGTTGGGAGTGGTGGTTGAGCGGTTGAATGAGGTGTTTGTTGAGCGGGTGATTGCGAAGATTGGGGGGTGAGGTTGATTACGTGTTTTGGATGTGTAGATGGTCCCTTGAGGGGAGCTAGAAGTGAAGTGATTTTGTTGTCGAAAAAGTCTGCTAGTTCGTTCGCTTTAGTGAGTGCTTGATCATCTGGAATGGTCGGTGCCGGGGGTTTTGTGAGGGTTGATACATAGGAGAAAAGAGCTCTTGAATCAAAGATGAGGTGGTGGATTTTTTTGGAGAAGAATATTCTCTTTGTTGTGTTGATGTTGTTTCTGTATGAGTTAAGGCATGATTTGTAGATGAGGAGGGTGGTTGTAGATGGGTTTTTTCGCCAATTTTGTTCCTTGCATCTCAACTCGTGTTTATGATTTTTTAGCTCTGGTGTGAACCAGGGTCTCCTGTTGTCTTTGTTTGGAATGATAGATTTAGTTGTCATGGGGCAAATTTGATCTGCAACCTTTTTAGTGATGTTGGTCCATGATGAAGTTGCTGAGTTTACGTCGGATAGGTCTAGGTGCTCAAGTTCCTTGGCTAGGTGTTCACCGAGTTGGTCTCCTGAGCACTGTTTCCTAAGCGATATAGTTATAGGTTGTGTGGATTGTGGTGGAAGTTCTTTTATTTTTAAAACAGTATTCAAGGTGCGGTCTCACCATGGAGCGATACAGAGGCATTATGACATTTTCCGTTTTATTCACCATTCCCTTTCTAATAATTCCCAACATTCTGTTTGCTTTTTTGACTGCCGCAGCACACTGTACCGACTTACCAGATTAACCCACAGTGCCTCTTCTTTACCTTGTAAGCCCAGCAATAATTGCTTGAATTCTGTTCTTTATATATAATGCCACACCTGGTCCTTCCTGAATAGATTGTAGCCAAGTATAACTATAACCTAGTCATGGTTTTCCATATACCAGGTCTCTGTGACAGCTACTATTTCTAAATCAGCTTATTCCATGACTGCTCCTAGATCTGGGACTTTATTCCCCATACTGTGAGCAATAGTGTACATAACTTTCCAAAAATGCATTTCTTCCCATATTTCCCATTTCTATATGAGTATTTGTTTTACTTACCTTAAGGCTTTGTTCACCCATTTCCAATGATTCTATTTTAAAGCCCTCCTCAGTAAGTTTGCCATTATATGTGGATCCCATCTCTGCTCAGCAATCCTTGAAATATCATCCCATGATCCAGGAAGCCCAAACGCTCACATTGACACCATCTATGCAGCCATTCATTTATTTCCAGAATGCAAGCTTCCCTGCCTGGGCTTTTATTCTTAACTGGGAGGATTGAGGAGAATACCTCCTGTGCACCTATCTGCTTTATCCTCTCTCCCAGAGCCATGAAGTCACTTTTGATACAATCTGTATGGTACCTCCCAATATTATTCATGCTAACATGGATGAGCAGCATCAGATAGTGGTCTGTAGGCTTGAGGATTTTCAGCAATTTCTCCATAATGTCTTGGGTTTTGGCGCCTGGCAGACAGTACACTTCCCGGGACAATGTGTCTGGTTGGCAGTTGGATGCCTCCATGCCCCTTAGCAGCAAGTCAGCAAAAACCACTACCCTCCATCTCCTAGGTACAGTGGTTGCTGTGCCTGCAGCACTGGCATTTGCATGTCCTGGTTCCTGCCCATCATAGGATGAAATCTCCTCCTCTTCTTTCAGGACTGCATACCAGTTCTTCAATTCAAGGGAAATTGGAACTGTGGTGTAGGGTTTAGTAGCCATAGTAATCTGGATCCAGCTGTTATCTCACCTTCTACTCTGCTTGAGTTCTCCATCTTAAATGCCTTGATAAGCATTTCATCGATGTAATCCTCATTCTGCCAGATGCTTCTCAGTCTCAACACCTCTTCTTTGAGTTCTGCCATATCTTTCCTGAGGAAGTCAATCTGCAAAGATATTTCACATTGAACCAGTTCCTCATTGTGGATCAAGACATCTGTCTGGACAGAAGTAGAGCTGGTAACAGCAGTGACAGGTTTGGTGATATTATGTTTCCTGGCCATCCTACAGTTGCTGGTAGCTTCTGGTGCCTGCCGAAAGAAATGAGAAAAACTTTAAATTTTTGTTTTGAATTTAATTTTTTCTGAATAAAAACTGGAGTAAATTTACAGTAAGTAATTTTGAGGTACGTGCTGGATTTGCTCACGGTGATCTCTAGAGTCCTGACCCAGGGGCTGCTGGGTAGGATATATAGATGATTCTTCCAATCCTTTTCTGCTGCAAGGGGTATGGGGCCTCTGGAAGCTGGGGCTGTGGAGTCTGAAGCCTGGATTCAGTTTGACCTTCTGGACCAAATTCTTCCTCTTGTACCACTCCACACATTGGTGCCTCCCATTTCTTCATAGTAAATCTGAGTTTTCTTCCGTTTATCCAGCTGGGCTATTTTACAATTCATGGGCCCAGTTTTCTATAAAACGTCATAAGGGCTTTTCCAGCAGACTTGCTTTGCCAGCAGACTTACTTTTCGAAGATGGGAGAAGGACCAGGACTCGGTCCCCTGGTTGGAATACTCTTACTAAGGGAAGAATGTTTCTACTAGGACAAGCAGGATTGTAGTCATCACAGATGGGGTGACATCATCAGATGGAGCCCGGCACGAAAAACATTTGTTAAAGTTTCTAGAAGCTTTGACTGGCCAACTGGCAGGCCCAACATGCCACAATCCACGCGTCCACGCGAGGTCCCCGTTCAGTCTCTCTTTTTCCGTGGTTCAGTTGCCTCGCGGTTCTTGGAACTCTGCTTCTTTCTTGTTTTTTTGTGTCTAAATCAGATTTTTTTGCGACCAAGACAAAAGGATCAGTGAACACCAGTTCTTTATTTTGCACAAAACATCATAAAAAGCCCGACTCAGACCGAGTTTCGCTCTTTGAGCTGCTTCAGAGGCTAACAGAACAAAACAAACACATAAAAACATGTAAATGTGAATTTAACATATACACCAAACATAAATACTAAAATTATATAAAATTATATAAAATATATAAAATCAAAAATACAGACAGAATTATTAACATAAGACAACACTTAATGCCAAAAATCATAGTGATATGATCTAAAAGGATCTAATTCCTTATATAAAAAAAGTCTAAGTCCATATGACGCGGTAGGTTAAAAATCATTTTCCTGCTTTTCATGGTGATTTTCAGCATCCCACTTCTCGGTGGCCGCCGGTCATCAACTGCATGTCAGTTATTTTTCATGGCATCTGGCTTTCATTGGTGCCCCCAGTGCCTGCGGACCATGTCCATCATGGATCCGCATGAGGTTTTTATCCTCTGGGGACCTCGTATGAAGCCTAAGGTGACAGTGTTATGTGAGCCTTGACAAGATGGAGAAACTTTTCGGTTCCAAAAAGTCCGCTCCATCCACACCCGTTTCAGAGTCATTGACACCCGGGGGTCGAGGGGAGCCTCTCAATACATTCCCTCTCACCACTCCTCCTACTGCATCTTCGAAAGACCGAGGGAACAGTGACCGGACTTTCATGATCTCACCAGTTTCCAGGACATCAGGATCCTCTGCTTCCTCGATGCTGGGGAAAGACCAGTCCAAGCACCATGGGAGATCCTGCAAGCATCGACACTGGTCGCTGTCAGCACATGGTTCCAGTTCCAGGACGATCCCATGGCTCGGAGGCCCCATCCTCCAATATTCCTGGGAGTCCCAGTTGTTCCCCACAGATATTGGTGCCGGACACAGTGCGTCCTCAGAGAACCGAGGAAGCACCAGTGATGCCTCATCCTCCTCCCTCAGTCCTGGCCTCACCGTACTTCCAGGAGTTGGACTGCAGGGTGCAGACCGTGGTGCTCAGAGCTCTGCAGAACATCAAGCCTCCCCCACCACCAGTCCCTATGCCAGTGCCAGAGCCTCCGCCATCTATTCTGGCACCTCTGTTTGAGTGTCTGGATGTCCTTCTCAGCACCCTCCTGACGCAACTGATGCCCGAGGAACCTTTGGTTCCCAAGTGGTCACCAATACCCCTCTCTGGAGTGAGCCCCATTATTGGATCGTCTGATGAGGAAGACATAGCCGGTGCTGCATTTCCGAGGCCTCGGTTCCCCAAACCTTTGCCTGGGCCCTCTGGCCTCCCATGGCTCCCGGTTCCCCCATTGCTGGGGGGACTGTCGATTCCCCCGTGCTCTCGGTGCCCGTGGAGTCCAGGGCTAAGGCTCTTCACAGGCCTCGCTCAAACAAGCTCTGTGATCTTAGTGAAGGAGAAGGCCCTTATGACCCACGGAGGAATGATTCCTCGGAATCTTCTTCCGAATTCTCGGATGACCCTCCTTTCCAAGCCTTCCCTACTAGAGGAAAGGTGTTGGCCCCCCCCCCCCCCCCCTGATGATCTCTCCTTTGCGGGGTTTGCAGGGCCATGGCCGAGGCTATTCCCTTCCAACTCCTCATGGAGGAGGATGCACAACATAAGATGCTGGAAGTACTCCAATTTGTCGATGCTCCTAAGGAAATCATGGTACTTCCCATCCATGACATCTTTAAGGATCTTCTCCTTCGGATGTGGGAACATGCGATCTACATATCGCCTGTCAATGGGAAGGTGGACACCACCTATTTGGGACAGCAGGCCTTGGGATTTGAGAGTATCATCTCCCTCACCAGTCGGTGGTCATAGGAGTCCACCTTCAAGAAGGCCAATTGCTCCTGCACCCATGTTCTGCCCCTCTGGGGTGAGAACATAGGGAGCTAGGTGCTCTAGGTAGGAAGGTCTTTCAGGGTGCTATGCTCATCACCCAGGTCACGGCCCTTCCAGTTATATATGATTCAATACAAACCGGAACCTGTGGAAACAGATCCAGGACCTCACAGATAGCTTGCAGCAACAGCAGCATTAGTTGCCCTCTGCCAGTGTCCTGCAGGGTCTGGTGGCTGGCAAACATGAGGTAAGATCCACCTACGACATGTTTGAGAAAGCGGCCTAAGTAGCCTCCGTGAGCACTGGTGCCCGTAGAGTGGCCTGGCTCCGAGTCTCCAACCTCCATCCAGAGGTATGCAAGAGAAAGCTGGCTGACATACTGTGCAAAGGTGACAATATTTTTGGGAACAAGGTCAGAGATGCAGTAGCTCAGTTGAAGGACCACATCAAACCGTCCAACAGCTCTCCACTAGTGCTTCCAGACTCTTCTTCCTCTGCCAGGAAATCTTCCAGTCCAAGCTCCAGGAAATCCTTTTACAGGCAGCAGAAATATTATCCCCCCCCCCCACCTCTCGGTTTAGGAACTAGAAGTTCTCTCTCTTCTCCCTCCAGATTTCCTCCTTTCATTACAAAATAAGGGGGGAAAGGATCCTGCTCCAGGGACTAGCTTCCCATCCACCTGCTTCCCATCCACCTTCTGAATATGTTCCCATGCAGACTTAAAGGTCTCATTCTCCCTTTGAGCCCATCTGAAATTCCTTAGATCACACCCATTTTCCCACTCAAAAGGATTAGGTATGCTATTCTGGGTATGTGGTTGTTCTTCCTCTACCTTTAACCCCTCTTCCCTAGTGGCCCCAGAATTAGTAGCATAACTAATTTTTCCTATTGGCATTGCCTCCAGGATTTAGGGATCTTAAAGTCTTTATGATACAGGTCAGGATTTTCTAAAAGGAAAAGTTCTGGAAATGCCAGTTCTTCATCGCTGTGTGTGGATGAATCGGACATGAGTTGATTACACAGGATTTTGAATTTCGGATAGTCCCAGCCTATCACTACTGGATATGGAAGCCAAGGAATAACTCCCATTTCTATCTTATCTTGATCAACTAGGGTCTTTAGTTGTACATGGCTTGTTGGATATTGATATTGGTCCCCTTGGATACATGCCATGGTTATTGTTCTGTCGTAGTCAATCTGGACCCATTTCACTAACTCTTCGAGCATTTTTACACTCCCAGAGTTCACGAATGCCTGGGTCGGAATGATATTTAGCTCAACAGAAATCACAAAGTAGAGAGACTTCCTGGCTGGGGATATCAACGAAATTACAAAGTATGGGGCCATGGCAATTAATGTCCATTGTCTCATCTTCCCTGAGGGGGCAGTCTTGTGCAAATGGTCCCTTTCTCCGCATCTGACACATAGTAGAACTGTTGGTGTTTACAGTTGAGGTGAAAAGGCTGGCCCAGTCTGGTTTCCCCAGGTGTAAGGGCCTCCTGCCTTAGGACTCCAGTGTCCTCTACTCAGTTTGTGTGGTGTCCCCTGTGCCCATGGCAATTCAGGCATGGACTGTGCTTGGTAATAGGCCTTCACCACTTCCAACACTATTTCTAGCAGAAGGTTCAGGTGTCGGCACATCCACTTCCATGTCAGGTATTCTAAGCTGTCTAGGAATTCTTCCAGCAAAACATCTTTGATTACCTCCTCCGCAGTCTTCCCTTATAGGCACAACCACTTCCAAGTCGCTTCCTTAAGTCTGTAAAAAAGGTTCCACAGGTTTTACTCTGGTTGAAGAACTCCTCGCAGAAATTGCTGTTAGTTGGCTCCTGAGGTGAGATTCACCCTCTCTAGGATGGCTGTTTTGACTTTAGCATATGTCACCCTTCCGGGCTGGTGGTTTCAAAAGATGCTTGACTACTCCCATTTAGGTTTCCCAGATAAGTAGTCCATCTGTCTTCTGGCCATCCTGCCAGTCGAGCTGTCCATTCAAAGTTCTTCAGAAAACAGTCGGGTCTTCTCCTGGGGCCATCTTAAGTAGTATTGACAACAAGGGAGGTGGAATGGTTACGGCAGTCTGCACAGCCTGTGCTACCTGGGTTAGCACCAAGTTTTATTGCATAACTTACATAACTAGCCTGAAGTTGTTGCTCTACTACCTGTTCCATCTTCTCCACTTTACACACTGCACAAGCAGTGAAGCTGGGTTACTCTTCAGGGGAAGGAGAGAGGATAGAAAACAAAACAAATCTTTCTGGCCTGTCCAGCCACTAACTATTTACTTTCCTACCTGCAACAGGTGGAGCAAACTCCCCTGAATCCCAGGCTGTCCTTGAAGCCAGGCCCCAGGAGAAAAAAAAAAGTTCTGTACATTGGGGTTTTTTTTTTCTTTCTGTGCAGTGGGTTCCTGTCTGTGCTTCCCACTTAGACCAGAACGTCCCACTTCTGCCATCATATGTGTTTGGCCGAGAGCAGCCACAGGTTGGGAAGAGCCAGGAGTACATAAGGAGGCCAAACTCCAGCTGGTTCCACAAAAACAGGAAATTTATTACAGGCAAATAATAATATATCACAAAAGCCATTTACTTCAGCAGTCACTTGGGTTAACAAAAACCTTCAAAAGTGTATATAGTTCTGGCATAGGCTGGTTTCCTGCCTTCTCCCTGGGGCTTTCTCCACCCGTCTGGGCCCTGTCTTCTTGTGCTAAATTGCAGGAATCCTCCCTCTGCCCAGAATCCCTTGCTGGCTTGGATCTTAAGGAGGACCGAGTCTGATAACTGTGGTGCGTCCTTTAAGGCAGAGATTCTCAACCATGGTGCCACAGCACACTGGTTTGCCTCAGCAAGATCCATGCTGTGCCACAGTAGTCTCTCTTTTCCCCTTCTTTCTCCACCATAGTGTTGCACTGCAGGGGCATTGTTGGCACCAGGTACACGGGGCCCTGCTATTATTTTTTTTTCAATCCCAGCTGGGCCCAGACCAAAGAAAGAAGGCTGCTGAATGGACCTGGGCCATCCAGCAGAAGACAAAGTTCCTATTTGAATCTAGGACATGCAGGCAAAGAGAAAACATTGCTGTGTTGGGCCCGGGGCCGCACGGCCAATGAGAGAATGTTGCCATGTCTGGCCCGGGCTGCACAGCCAATGAGAGAAGGTCGATTCACATAGTAGAAAACAGGTCACTGCAGTAGGGCCAAAGAGAAGAGATTGCTGCCACGGGCAAAATGCATATTTGGGGGAGGAGAGAGTGTTTGTATGAGAACTTGTGTGAGCAATATCATATGCAAGAAGTTGTGTATGTGCAGTACGTGTTCAAGAGGTGTATTTGTGAGGAATAGCATGTGTGAAAATTTGGGGGTGTGTGAGCAATATCATTTGTGAGAGCTTGTGTGTGTGTGCATGTGAGTGATGCTGCATGGATATAAGGAGGGTTATCATTAAGGCTCAGGGATAATTGCACAGAGCAGCAGCTGGTAACCTGGACAGTACAGCAGATACTACCATTAGCTTGCTGGGCAGACTGGATGGAACATTTTGATCTTTTTCTTCCATCATGTCTATGTTCCTACGTTTCTGCTGCTGCCTGCTCTTCCCAGGAAAAGAGAGAGCATGCAAAAACATATAGGGGAGAGAAAGCATGAGAGAGAGAGAGTCTGTGTGTGTGTGAAAGAGAGAGGGATTGGGAGCCTGCTTGTGCGTGTGCCTGTGAGAGGGAGATAGGGAACCTGCTCTGTGTATGTGCTTGTGTGAGAGCCTGTGTTGATGTGCCTGTATGAAAGCCTGTGTGACATATACAGGCTCTCATAGGCATACACACATCTATGAGGGAGAGAAAGCCTGTGTGAGACAGCATAGGCATGTATAAGAGAGGGAGTGTGTGAAAGAATGAATTATTGTGTGTGTGTGAGAGAGAAAGAAAAGATAAAGTTGATATGGCGCTGCCTCCCCCAATCCACAGCAATCTCAGGATGACTGGAAATTGAAAGATCCCAGGTATGGATAGCAGGAGTTTTAAAAATCATTATTATTTTAATTATTGGGTTATGTTTGATGTTTTTGCTGTAAAATGTTTTGTTGGTGTTTTGGAAAATTTATAACACTTTTTTTTTTTTTAATTATTTGATGTATGTTGGCTGTTTTAACATTTATTTTTAACATTATGAATGTTTTATGTCTTGATTTTATTGCATGTTTTGTGAGAAATGGTGATGTCTGTTTTTTCAGTGTTGCACTGCATAATACAGTCAGGTTTGTGGTTTCCAGTTCAGTTTTTGTTGGCACATTTCTATTTATACTTTATGGCCTTTCTATTTTGTCTTGTGTAACATTAATTCTTGCTGTGAAAATGATAGTACTTTTCATCACTGGCTTTTACGGCATTATGGTCATCCCTTCTTCATTTCTATTTTAACAAAGGTTTGCTCTTTATTAGTTTCACCTGCATGCAGAAAGCAGTTGTAAATGTTATTGCTGAACATATTTTTTCATACATTTTATTTTTCACTGCTGTTAGTAGATATTAGACAATTATTTTAAACAAGTGATGGACTTGGCCAGTGTTCCCTTTAAGGATTGGGTTGCTGTGAGCATAGACGTGATAGGCTTTGTGCATCAAAGAAAGTAGGGTTCACAGGGTATTGTAACCAAAATTTTTGATCATGTGCAAAAATATTGCACATAGCAAACCAATCCTCAAAAGGAACACGGCATTGGGGAGGAGGAGATTGGGATTGGATCTTGAGAGGGGTTGGGTTTAGAGAGAGAAAGAGTGCTTTTAGGGAGGGAAGGTAGTGCTGTTCAATTTAGTGAAAAGTGTATTTTCTGGCATTTTCACAGTCACATGACCAGTGACCAGCGGTTATGAATATATGTGACGTTTGTAAAATTTGGTTTGGTGTGCCATGAGGATCAAGCAAACTTGAAAGTGTACCCAATATAAAAAGGTTGAGAAGCTCTGCTTTAAGATGTTCTCAGGGAGTTTCTTATATACTCTGTCATACCACCAAATGTGGAAATATGTCCTAACTTCACCATAGTTTCACCAACATTTGTCTGAAATGGTTCGGATAAATCTTGTGCAATTTGATAGGTGTCAAATACCATTGAAAACTATTTTCAATGAGGGGTATAAATAGAGCTTTTCATAGCCCATCAAAACATGTATCCCAAGTAGACTCATCTGCACCACCAAGGTCACTTCCCCAGTTTTTTCAAGCCAATGGAGGAGTCAAGAGGGCATACATTTTTTTATATAAGGCCCTTTGCAGAGGTGGATTTTGATATGTCAATGACCTAGACACTTCCCTACAAACCTTCTTGCTCAACAAAAAATGGCTGTACCTGAATAAATCCAAACCTGTCTTTTTTAGTCAATCCCCAATTTTCTCATGTATTTCTTTATTCTGGAAAAAACCGACCCCAATGGATC
This sequence comes from Rhinatrema bivittatum, assembly GCF_901001135.1. Taxonomy (NCBI): domain Eukaryota; kingdom Metazoa; phylum Chordata; class Amphibia; order Gymnophiona; family Rhinatrematidae; genus Rhinatrema; species Rhinatrema bivittatum. Next base: position 305,321,714 of record NC_042618.1, read on the forward strand.
GAACCTATCACTCCAATCTCTTAAAATAGTAAAGCCCTCTCCAGGAGAGAATGCCTTATTGAATCCAATAAGGAATAAATGGTTAATAATCTATATGCTCTTTCACTAAATGTTATGGCTATACCACAACCTTAGAGTCAAAGCAGTACAGAGGTTAGCCAGCTGCTTAATAGCAAACCTCAAATTTGGACCCCACACTAATGAGTACAGAGGTATCTGTCCTAGCATACTTTGTTTAATTTCTCCCCGTTGTTTAAGTTTCTGAGAGTGTTTCCAGCTACAGAACTCCTGAAGCTGTGCCGCTACATAATAAGATTTAAAATTTGGTACAGCTAATCCTCCCTGATCTTTCTTTGATATAGCACCCCATTAGATATTTGTGGGATTGCCTACACCTCCAAATGAAGTTGACGCTCTATGTTGTAACAAGCTCAGATATTTATCAAGAGCAGCAATGGGCAAGGTTTGAAAAAAGTAACACCATTTGGTCAGTACTGACATTTTAATGACAGCAATTTGCCCCAATTCACTCCTCTTCTGATGTCATTAAGAGGCATTGGGGTTAAAAGGAAACCTGTGGCACTGGAGGCATCATATGCCAGAGGTGTGCATATCTTTGTTGCAAGCAACGAAAGAGCACCACAAAGGAACATCACACCTTTGTGTGCCCCTTCGGGCTATTGATTTTGCTTGAAGGCTGTGCTTGGTCTTGTTCTAATAAAGATGGCTCAAGATGATACCAATTGTGATTGTTCATGGACAATATAGCCACACTGTGTTCAAAAATTTTTATTGGAGACCCTCAAGGTCAGCATTGTTCAATATTTCATTAAGCCCTTTACAAGCTTTAATTGTCTCCACAATGTTTACCATATTTCTAGTGAATACTATATTTCTAGTGAATGCTAAATGAATATCCAAGAAACAAGCACTTTTGTATGATATACTGTCTCCAAGGAGTATTGTTTCAGAGTCAGAGACTTGACTCTCATATCAAGATGTTCCTTTATTAAACCAAAGTTGCCACCTGATTATACTTCTATTTCCAAACCAAAGGGATCAAAAAGGGGTAGTGAACTATTGATTTTTTTTTAATCATTTTTTCATAGTTGAGATTTCAGTTTCTTTACCATATGAGGTTTTTATTTTATCATCCAACCTGTTGAATGTTTGCTTGGTTTATTGCTCTCCAGGTCTCCTTTTTCACAATTCTTCACTTTTAATAGAACAATTAACATCTGCAAATGTTGAGTTGAAGAAAACAATCATCCTATATGACTTTAGTCTACACATAGATCAGGTCCCACACTCAACTCCCTGTGAGATTTTTCTTGATGCAATGTCCACCTATGAGTGTGAGCAGATAGTTCACTGATCTTATTTTTCTCAACCCTTGGGTTTTTTTCCCCTTGAATCAAGTAAATTTATCAGCTATTAAAATTCCATGGTCTGACCACCTGCTTCTTAAATTTACTATCGAGTAAAAAGACAATTCTCAATTATAAAATATTGAAGCATGGCTTTATTGACCCTGTCCAGTGTAGGTCCAAATTCCTGCCCTCTCTATAATGCTCTGCAGGAGAGTCACTTTCAACATTAATTAATTAAGGATCGTTTAGTTTTAACTGTGGCTGATGCTGTCCCCAATTAAAACTAAGTGCAAGAAGGGCAGTAAAATGATCCTTGGTTTTCACGTTCCCTACAACAATTAAAACGCTCCCTGCACATATTGGAGAAGAAATGGTCCAAAAACTTAGTAGCATATAGAAATATGCTGACTCAATATCGACTAGCTAGTAACACCCCCCTCAAAAAATCATATATGCAGATGATATTCAGTTTATTTCCTTGGAAGTCCTTACAACTTGCTTACAACCCTGAAATTCTTAGTTAATGAATCCAAAATAACTAAGACGCTAGCTGAGTTATACCACTGTTCTGCATCTATTAAAAGAATTATTACAAAATAATAATTCACACTTAGCACCACTGAATCATGTACTGGAGAAACATGTTAGTCAGCTGTGAGTGGAGTAAATACTTGTTCTCACCAGTTGAGATAGCATAGACAGCGGAAGAAAATCAGAATTTGATAATGAAAATGAATACCTTAGAAGGATAGCTATCAAATTTTTAAAAGCAAATCACTGAAAAAGAAAGGCAGATCTCTGAATGGCTGCTGAGGGACACAGACCATAGTTCAAATTCAGATAAATTACCAGAATACATAGAATGGATTCAGGAATAAGAAGTGATCATAAAAGTGCAGCGAGAGACTATAAATACAGGGGAAACCCCAGATGAAAGATTAAAACAAGTTAAATCTCTAAAATCACAGCTCACGCAAGCCCAGTTAAAATCGGCTGGAGGGAAGCTGAATTTAGGGACTGTCATGAGAGAGTCGCCCAGTTACAGTTTCAGGTCTCAGAATGAGAGAGCCAGGTAGAAAGTTAAAGTAGCAAAGAGTTGTGCTCTTATCTTCACAAGAGGGTCCCTGCACTGAAATGAAGTTAAGGGCTAGCAATAAATCCCTAACCCAATAGCTTAATGAGATTAAAATACTTGTTAAAGAATAGGAAGAAAAACAATGGTTCTCAGATAAGCAATTCATTCAGCAGCAGAATTTATTTCAAATTAAGCACCACCTAGATGTGTTTCAGAGAACCAAATCTTGATTAGAGCTGGAGAAAAGGGAGTTATCAGAAAAATGTAGAGAGTCCAAAAAGCAGCTAGATGTGTCCAGAGTCAGGCTGGAGTTATTAAAAGAACAGACGGCTACTGTTATACCAGATCCCATCACTTTAAAGTCGAGCATATATGAATCAGAGTATCCCTGTGCAGTCCAGGTTTGCAAACAGCTTTTTGCTGAAGACTGGGATGGGACACCAAGGGAAGCCAGAAAATAAAAAGAAAAATGAGTATGAGATGAGGCCAAGATGTTAGATTCTAGACACAGCCACAGCCCCTCCCCAGTGCAAAACCTCTGGGTGCACACCCCGGGCCCCCCTTTCACAGCCTGGGATGAGAGTGGAGGATGCCCCTCCCATTTTCCTAGAAGGGGGGGGGGAGTGAGTCTACCCACAAAGGGGGACTAATAGGGTGCAGGGATCTGAAGCCACACCCTTGGCTCACTTCCCACCAGCTAGCACTAGAGGGAGCTTCAAACTTAAAACAAATCAAGCTCCTTCAGACGCTGATTAACTCCTTCAAACAATCTTCTGGTTCAGATATTTTACAGCACCTAGCAAGGTTGCATGAAGCTTTTGGCATATTAGGTGTTCATTCTGAAAAAGACCAGATAGCTCTCCTCCCTTGGAGCTTTAGTGAAGAAGCTCAAAAGTATATCACTAGTATTCCTCAGGAATAACACAGAAAGGACATGGATCCAATACAGAAAAGGTCAATTCCAAACCTGATGCTTTGGCCCACGCTTCCTTCGATGAGATCATATCAAATTCTAACCATTGATCCTGCACAGAGCTTTCATCTGCTAATTTGTTGCTGCAGACTCTGAATTTTATTATCAAAAAAGTCTGCTAATAAATCATAGTCAGGAGAATCGGTCTCCACTGTAACAGGCTTTTTTTGTCAGTCATTTAACTATAGTGAAAAGGTCAAAGGGTTTATTATTTGATTGTTCTGTGACACATAATCATCGCTCTTGGCCTTCAGACAGCATTCACGATAGCCCTACAATTCCTTCTTATAAGCATCTAAAGACCCCTTATCTTTCCTCTTTCTCCATTGCTTCTCAAATTTCCTGATTCTCTTAGCCTCAGCAACACTAGATACATATCAGATTGTACACTTTCCCTTTTCTCGAATATTAGCCTCATATAGTGGGGCTACCTGATCATATGTTTGCATGAGTGAGGACTGCCAGTTCTCAGCCATTACAGTGAGAGATAGTTTGTGCCAGTTAGTAACATCTACCTTCCCTAACCAGCAATCTTTAAATTGATCAACATCCAAATTCAGTTGCCTATACTTCTTTTCCCTTAAAGTTTTTCTATTATCCCCTTTTGTTCCCAATGATAAAGTGAACACAATCAATGAGTGGTTGGACCAAAGTACATCTCTCAGCAATATCCTTCAAAAGATGATGGTCCACAGTCTCTATATACTAACAGGTCAAGGGTATGCCCTGCCCTATGGGTTGGTCCAGAAGTCAATTGTACTATCGATAGTACCTGTAGCAGCAGGAGCAGGAAATCTTGTAATCCAAAAGAATTACTATCCTCAAAGTGTAAATTGAAATCACCAATAAGTATAAGGTTCTTAAACCTCAGCACTAAACTACTCATAAAATCATTTAAGAGATGCAAATCATCTAACCTGTGAGCAGGAGGAAAATAAATTGTGCAAATAAACCAGTTATAAACATTTATCAGCACTGTTTCAATGGGTATTTGAGCATCTAAAACTAATCTTTTTACCTCATAAGATATTTTAAAAAATATCATTATCCCTCCCCCTTTCTTACGTTCTCTCGATTGTTCAGTATATGCATACCCCTCAGGACAAGCACTATTCATCAATACAATATATGTTCATGTTGCTGTCTAAATGCTCAGACAGCGAGCACTCCATAATGAGATCACCCTTATTCTGAATTGATCTTGCATTAATATACCCAACATGGAGATGGGAAGAATCCTGGCAAGCCTTTAATGAAGGAATAGGAAAATCAGCTACCTTGGGGTATCTTAGCTCCCTAGCCAATGGCATGGAATCCTAACTTGCTTACTCAAACCAGAGTAATGACCCCTCCCCAGCACCATGGGAATCATGGTTATTGAAAGAAAAAAAACACAATTAGTGCCAAGATAAAGCATTACTTACCGAAAAAACCCCACATTTATCTGAGCATATTCCAAAGTCCAGGAACCTGAGGCTCACCAAGAGGGGCATGCCCTTTGCCGGGTCCTTAGGCGAGCATCCGCCAGGTAGGTACCTGCCTAGCATGTACCTTTTAAAACACCAGCGCCACCATCATGGTCCAGTGACGTCACGATCATGTGGCCATCTCTCTTTCTCTGCACATTTCCTAGGGTGATCCCATAAGCAGCCCTGACACTCACAAGTCACTCAGGTCCGGCCAAGCAGCGCTACAGTTATTTGAAGTAGTGAGTACTGCAGAAGCCCTTATCCCCAGCATTGTACAGAACTATCCCCTCAAAATCAGAATAGCCAGGGATCAACAAATCTTAGACAAATGGGCTTTCTTCTCCCCAAATACCATATTTTTAGAATCTGGGTTGTCTATGGGGGCAGCGGGTGGAGGGGGGAAGGATCTTTTTCAGCATTTCCCTCCACACTGCAGTCTGGGCATCTATTGCCTCATGAACGCCCCAAATTTCCTCACGCATAACACCTCTGAGTCCTTGAATTTCTTCCCTCACAGCATCCTGGAGCCCATGCATCCCCATGCGGAGCCCCACTTTTCCCTCCACCACTCTGGCATTGATGTTCATCAGTTGCCATTCAGCAGGAGCTTCTTGTACATCCTTCTGGAGCAGAGTTGAGCTCCTCCTCTGTCAAGCTGCCCTCCTGCTGTTATAACCAGCAGGAGGGCAGCTTGACAGAGGAGGAGCTCATCTCCATGTTATATACCATGTTATATACCCATGTTATATACCCATCTCCATGTTGGGTATATGCTGGCTTCGTTCCCATCTCCCATGTTGGGTATATGCTGGCTTCGTTCAGATGCCTGTGAAAGAACAGCAGATTGCTGGGTCTCCTCCTCTTCCTCCTTGGGCTGTTGCTGCTCCCTCTTCTGCCTCATGTCCTCCTCAGAGGACCCTGAGTGCTGCCTTCCCCTTCAGTGATCACTTGGCCCATCCCATCTGACTCCTTGCCAGGCTGCTTCCCTACAACATTGATAATAGTACATATCTTAAAAACACATGGAATGTAGGTATTTCTCTTCACACTCAGTTTGACCTTCCTTTATGCCTAAAAGAACTGCTCCATGATTCCTTGCATAGCACCTCCTGCTATACCAGTAACTGACTAGTTACAGATATAAGAACATAAGAAAATGCCATACTGGGTCAGACCAAGGGTCCATCAAGCCCAGCATCCTGTTTCCAACAGTGGCCAATCCAGGCCATAAGAACCTGGCAAGCACCTCTTACTATCCCAGAGAGAGATGACACAGTAAATGGTGTGGCAGTTGAATAGGATTGCTGGCTCTAGATGTACAGACCTGGAGAATAAGCTAGTAACTTACAGGGGGGGGGGGGGGGCCCTCGCCCTCGCCCTCAGGATAGAAATGGTAGCTGTCCCAAAGACTTGTCCAGTATTGTGGGTCTAGAGGTGACAGGAAAGTTGGTTCCAGTAGTTTCTATGTGCATATATAGACTGTGGCTACATGATACACAATCATTCAAAGGCCATCAATCTATTATGTTTCTCCCATACCATAGTTGAACAGAGGATTTTATTGGAGAGTTTGATAAAGGAACTGAAAAAGTGTCAGTGCTTACAAGTACATTAGGTATAAAACAATACTCAGCTTGTCACCCTGTGCAGAAATACCAAATGGTCAGGAGGCCTAGGGTGCCCGTTGGCCTACCCAGGTGTCCAGGATCTTCACTGAATGAGGACCACCACATCAAAATATGGTGTTACACATATAAGAAATCATTCCATACACACATCTTATCTGACTTTCTTATATAATGCTCACCTTGCTGACATTGTGGTTGAAAGGTGTTCAGTCTGTCATCTCCTCCCACAGCTGCATCCAAAATGGTGCTCCGCACCAACCATCCTGCTGCAGTGAAGTTAACCTGGCTGTCAAGCCCTTCAGATGTCATCCTGCCCAGATTCCTTTTCATCAGTCATCAGAGAACATGCCACTTGTAGCTCAGGAATTTCACACTGTGATTATTGTGGTAAACCATTGAGCTGGTGGTGGATCTTATCCCACAGCTGATCCTTCCTGTAGGATCTCACACGCCTGGAATGGGGACTATACAGGAGATCCTGGACCTTCATGGCCTCATAGACAAAAAGGTCCACCTCCCTTGGTAGGAAGTTGAATTTATGTACAAGTGCTCTACTCCTTTGGGACATGGTGCAAGTAGAAAAACGTGCAATATGAGGTGACTTTTTTATACACACATGCACATAAATAGCACTTTTTTGTGCATGCATGGGGGAGGGATTATGCATATAAATGCAGGTCAGATATGAGGTCTTCTGCCTGATCATCCACCTATCCTTCAGGTTTGGCTCTCTGTCAGGTCTTATGGCATGTGGTACACAGGGTTAGGGACAGGATACCTATAGGAACTGGCCAGCAGCAGAAGGCAAGGCACAAGATGCCCTGGCCACAATGAACACAAACAGGGAGTGCATCAACAAGACAGAGAGGGAAAAGTCAGCACACAGCAATGTAGGACCATGGACAAACAAAGAGCTAGACAAGGCACACAATAGCAAAGACAGTACTAGGGAATCAAATGGACAAGGAGCCATACAAAGGCCTAGTGCAGGACAGGGGCAAGCTAGAAATACACTAATAGGAAGGGTCACAGGAAGGCTCAGTCAGTACAAGAGCAGGGCTGGAAACACACAAGCATGGAAGACCACTAGCAGGCCTCGACAGAGTAAGGAACCAGGTAAGGAACAGAAAGGCAACAAAGGCCCCAGGGAACCCTAGCCAAGAAAGGGGAAAAATAAAGAACACATAGACAAGGAAGGCCACTGAGGGCCCAGACAGAACAAGGACAAAGCTAGAAGTACCCAGGCAAGATAAGAAACTGGGAGGCCAGATAGTTCAGTAGGGATATGCATTCATTTTAAATGAATTTGTAAAATGCAATGAATAAGAGGCAATTTGTTTCATTTGGGGGCCACAAAATAAATTGAGGGGCGCTCACATTAAACAAACCTTATTAGTTTAATTTGTTTAAAAGACTCAGTCAGGCATAGGCTTACACCCGAAACTGGGGCCCTGCCTAGGGCATAAGCTAAGGCCAAAAGCAGGGGCTGTGGCCTATACTCAAGCATAATGCTGGTGCCTCAACTCAGCCTAGGCCCAAAGCTGGGACGTTGCCTAGGACATAGGCTGAGGCCTAGGCACAAACACAATGCAGGGATCTCGGCCTAGTCCCGGGCTGATGCTGGGGTCTTGACTGAGGCCCAGAAATTCCCAAAACATTACTTACCTGATCCATCGGGTATCTGAAGCATGGCCTGGCCAGGTCCCGACACCTAGGCTGAAGCCTGGGACCAGCCTAGAGATTGGGTTCCGATGCTTGGACCTTGGCCTAAGGCCAGAGCTCAGACCCAGGCCCAATGCCAGGGCCTTGCCCAGAGGCAAGGTCCCAACACTGGGGTCTCATCCCAGACCCAGGCCCAATTCTGGGGTATGGCCTGAAGGCCTGGTCCCGATGCCTGGGCCGCAGCCTAGGCTAGAGACACTGGAGCCCAGTCCAGAAGCCAGAGCCCAATGCCTGGTCCTTGGCCTAGACTAGAGACAGGCTTTATTCTGCATCTCAGCCTAGAGGATGGATCCTGATACTTGGGCCTTGGCCTAGGGTCAGACCCAGGAATCAGGCCTTGGGGGTCCTCTTCTTAGGTCTTCTGTTTTCTTTCTTCCAATGATGCTGTCTGATGGGGGTCACGCTGGAGTTAATTAACTCCGGCGCATCCTTCCTAGCAGAGGGCACCATTTTGCTTTCCAACAATTCTATACAACAATGCCTTACAGCAAAATGACCCCCTCCATTAAGGAGAATGTACCAGAGTTAATTTACTCCAGTGCAACCCCAGCAGATGGCATCATAAGAAGATAAAATCCCTAAGAAGAAAACCTCAGAGGCCTGGGCTCTAGTCCTGGGCCTGACCCTAGATCGAAGCCCAGGTTTTGGGATACGGCCTCTGTGCCGAAGCCCCAGCATCAGGAACTGGTATCCAGGCAGGGTTGTGGTACTGGGCCTGGGTACAGCCTTTGGGCAAGATCCAGACACTGGGACCTGGTGTCCAGACCAGGCCCTGTCATTAGGCCTGGGTCTGGGCTGAGGTCCAGGTGGCAGGACTTGGTCTCCAGATTTGGTTCCACTGTCGGGCCTGGGATTGAGCGCTGCACTAGCCCAAGGCCCAAGCATCAGGATCTGGTCTCTGGACTTGGGCCCTGGAGTTGGGCTTGTGCCCGGGCTTTGGTTAAGGCTGAGGTCCTGCATCCGGTTTAGGCCCCCCTACATTTGGCCTAGGTTAAGGCATCAAGACCAGGCCTCCAAGCCTCGGTCTTGCATAGATCTGCCTATGCAAAGCCAAGGCTTCTGCCTGGGCCTTGCCAGCGGATCCCCAGCATACCAGGCATGTGGGGACCAGGAGTATCCTGACCCTGGCAGTTTTACAGATGGGGAGGGATGTTTGGTGCAGTTGGGATGCTTTGGGAGGCCCCGCTTCCTTTTTTTTTTTTTTTTTTGTCTGTTTTTAGGTTGCTTTTTGTTTGATTCATTTCTTTCAAATGAAAGAAATGAATTAAACATTAAACGAAACAAAATTTATGGTGAAAAAGGTCCAAAAATGAATTGAAAAATGAAACATTTTTTACCCCTGTACATCCCTACAGGACAGGGAGAAAGGCAAGGAAGGCTACTGGGAGGGTAGACCGAGCAAGAGCAAGGCAAGGAACAAAAACAAGGATACTAGGAAAAGAATATATGGCCAAGGAGCCAAAGACAAAGAAGAAACTCCTTGCTAATGCAGAGAGTAACCTGTGAGGGAAGGGTTTATAGGGCTGGATTTGGTGCATCATGTGGCCTTCAAGAAGGAGGCTAGATTGGGTCTGAGTGGCCCACTGGGAATCCCTGCAGGCAGCCAGCCTTGTTACAGCTACACTCACATCTGGTGCCCTTTGAGGAGGAACATGGTACATGTAGATGTCAACCTCTGATTTGTGGTCTCTTACTTGTAGCTGTTTTAGGGATGCAAGGGTTACACTACTGAAACAACTAGATATACTGATTTTAGTGTTTATAAAAGGAGTCTAACAATTATTGGACAAAAATAGCATGGCAAGCAACATGCTGGACTATGTGTGGTTGAATGAGACATGGCTATAGGATATGCTGAAAGGGTCTTTACTGTAGGAGAAAATAAACCATAGTAGGTAGTAAATAATGGAGACACACACCCAAAGTTTAGTGAATAATATAAATCTTTTATAAAACAGATGATAAATAAAACATTTTGCCAAAACTATTTACAATATTTAAAAAAAATGGGACAGGTTGGGGAGAACTAGGGTAAAAACTATTTACACAAATTTAAAAAAGCCCATGGAAATAGGGAGACCAGGTGCTGCAGATTTAGGAGTCTGGTTGGTATGATAGGAGTGTCATTGTGATGAACGGCACAGCCATGGTGAATCACTCTTGGATCTCACCAAGATGGCCCACCATAATAAGCTGACTCCTGAGGCTTACATAGTAACATAGTAATGACAGCAGAAAAAGACCAAAATAGTCCATCTAGTCTGCCCAGCAAGCTTCCTAAGGTAGTAACTGCTGTTCCATGCAGGTTACCCCCAAGCTTTTTTATTTATTCCCATCCTCTAGCCTTTAGGGATCCACAGTGTTTATCCCATGCCTCTTTGAAATCCTTCACAGTTTTAGTCTTCACCACTTCCTCCAGAAGGGCATTCCGGCAACCACCACCCTCTCCATGAAGAAATATTTCCTGACATTGGTTCTAAGTCTTCCTCCCTGGAGTTTCAAATTGTGACCCCTAGTTCTACTAAATTGTTTCCAATGGAAAAGATTTGTTGACGACCATGGATCACTAAAACCTTTCAAATATCTGAAGGTCTGTATCATACCACCCCTGCTCCTCCTCTCCTCCAGGGTATACATATTCAGGTTCTTCAGCCTCTCCTCATAAATCATTTGATGGAGACCACCCACCATTTTGGTTGCCCTTCTCTGGACTGCCTCCATCCTGTCTCTGTCTCCTTTGAGATACGGTCTCCAGAACTGAACACAATACTCCAGGTGAGGCCTCACCAAGGACCTCCCTCTCATCTCCTCCACCATCTGCTGTATACTATCCCCAAAACAGCACTGAGAGACAGGCTCATCATCTGGAATGAGTGCTCCAGCCTCCCTTAGCCAGCAAGGACTGGCTAGTGTGAGTCCCAGCATTTCTACATCCCTGGGCATAATGGGGACGAGGCCCTACCTTGAAAGGGCATTGCTCTTCAGGCTCGGGCCCATGGGATCGGGGTAGAGGGGCTGGATTGCCACTGCTTTGTCCCCTGGTGGTAGAGGGAGTATGGAAGGAGCAGCCTGCTCGCCCCAGTGGTGGCTTCAGCTAAATGCTGGTGCAGAGGCTGGGATCTCATCACTATCTTTCTCCTCCTCTGCCTCTTCTTCCGACAGTGAAGAGGAATTGTTGCCTGTGAAGAGAACGGCAATTGTGTTTCATGTTGTGTGCTCATATGTTGCAGGGCGTGATGTCTATGATCATATAGGCAGTTAGAGGACATTCCTTTCTGGGAGAGGTGTGCTCCTAGCTATGGAACATCCACATCATGTAGGTGGTGGCAAGGCCATAGTATGATCCCTTGACATACAGAAGATTAATTTCAGTGGTATTTTATTTGTTGGTACCTCACTTGTGACATTGGCTCAGAATTAGACTCAATGTCAGGGTTTGCAGCATTGGGATGTGGTCTACAAAACAAGGTATCTATAGCCATGAGACAGTACATAGTTGTATAGGACAAGGACTGTATACTTTCAGCGGAAATAAATGCAGGAGTGGGTTCTGACATTCTAAAGGGTATACAGCTAGGCCCAATTGTATCTTCCAAGTAACTCTTCATGACGGTGCTGCCTGTGACCCGGATAATTGCGAAGATGTAATTATGTTTGCATAAGGGCTTGTTTAACCTCATGGCAAAGACAGGGTCATGCTCAGCGGTCAATCTGTAGTGTGCCTGGTAATGGAATGTTGCATCCGTCAGTCTCAGACGGCTTCGACCTCTGTGCCTCACCTTTCTTCCTTCTCTCTCCTCAAGCCTTGGGAAGATGGCTGCTGCTGTGTCTTCATGCTGCTCTCGCCAGCGTCCCTGGAACGGCAACGGTGATCGCCATGTTTCTCCTCAGGGCCTTCTAGGGTGCACGTGCACACGCCACCCACATCTTTATCCACGTCATGGCGGGAACCTCGGGGGGGGGGGTCCCCCTCGAGTGTTGTCATGCCATCCGGGTATTTAGCCTGCCCTTCGTTTGCTAGCAAACTGAGTTAGCAAGGATCGTGTATGGATTGAATGCCTCCAGTCTAAGCTGCTCTGCCGCTTCCTTGCTGCCACTGGAAGCTCTCTCTGCCTTCTGGGGCTTTTCATCTCTAACCTGGGTAACCGCTCCTCAGGGGCCCTTATACTTTCTTTCAGGTCCCTATATGGGATACCGGGTACTCGCTCCTCGAGGGCATGCTCTCCTGTTTGGTGCCTACAATCCAACTACTTCTGCCTGCCAGGATCTCATCAATACAGCTATCTACTTCAGTGAGTAATCTAATGTTGTCAGTCTGTCTCACCTACAGCTCAGCGCTGGGAGCCTGCATCCAGGACTTCCTCTACCTTCTCGCGCTGCCTACCATATTCTCAACTGTGGGACTGGTCTCCTCTGCTGAGGACCCCTGGACTGCTTCATCTGGGTTACCTCACTGCTGCCACCCCCTGGCAGTATCACCAAGCTGTATAATAAATACAAATCTTCTGTGTTTGCGTGTATAGAGTCTAGCCTAGTACTGTGGTTCCTCATGGGGCTCCTCCCTGTGGGAGTGGCCATCAACGCAGTACCCAAGAATCCACTCCAACACCTCAAAACCATAACATGGAAAAAGGACATAGACCTATGAAGGGTAGCAGTTATATAACCCTTTGTTCACCGGTGTGGTTGACATAGTCTTAAGGGTGAAACCAGGAGGCCTACTCTTGCTGCTGGAGAATGAGCCCTGTAGTAGGACAGTCTGGAGCTTCAATTTTACCAGCCACCTCCCATGTAGGTTGAGCCCTTGGGTTCTGGCTGCCAGCAGGACTTAGGTAGGACAGTGAAGATAACTAAAGTCCAAAAGCACACTGAGGTCAGGTCAGGCAGCAGATTAAGGGAGTCGATACAGGCCAAGGTCAGGGCAGTTAGTAATTGTGGTCAGGTCCGAGTAAGGGGTCAAGTTCCTGAGAGTTAGGCCAAAAGTGGACAAAGACACTAGACAAGACAGATAAGATGAGGCAAGGGTGGGCAAGGTGGGCTGAAGAAGGCAAGGCTGGTCTAGAATCAAGAACACAGGAATAAAAAATGCTAGGCAAAACCACTGAAAGGCAGGAGCCCCATTGTTGAGGTGAGGAAATGCTGTGAGGCCCTTGCTTAAATAGGCTGGTTGGCCTGAATTCATTGGAGGGCACCACTCAGTGTTTCCTGCAGAGGTGCCCATATAATGCACATGCCTAAGGAGGTTCTGGGACAGGAGCATCAGGGTGGCATGTGGGGCCATGCTTGGCAGCATTGTGGAGACAGCGGCATCCCAGCCATGGAAGCATGTTACTACCCTTAACCAACAAGCCTTCATTACTGTTGATGCAACTCATTATTACTCTCTGATTTAATGGCAGGGGGAAAAGGGAAATTAGTTGTGGACAGCAAGCAATAAAGCCATGAATTTTATGGTCTGGGAAAACAAACATGGGGGTAACTTGCTGATGCCCTTAACTAATAAGCCTTATACTTGTGCTGTAACTCCAACATCGCTCTCTGCTTCAACAGCAAGAGATAATGGGGGACTGGACTCAGACAGCAACCAACAAGGGCCCTGACTTTAACGAAAGTTGCCACCCGCTGATGATACCTTTATGGGGGAGGCCTGTATGGCACGGCTGGTGCTACCATAAGCTTGCTGGGCAGACTGGATGGACCATTTGGTCCTTTCTGCCTTCATTTCTATGTTTTTATGTTGATGGCATCCTGGGCCTCACTTGGTGGCCTCAGGGTGGGTACAGCAGCTCGCTGGGCTATCTCAACAGCCATGTTCCTAACAATATTCCTCCCCAAAATCCTCCTTCCCTGTCTTCTGAGCTTGGGTTTCCTAGGGAATCTCCTGTGAAATTCAGATATGAATTAGGGGGGCTTGCAGGTTGGAGGCCGGCTCCCAAGAGTTCTCCTCGTGTCCATAGTTCTTCCAGGAGATAAGAAACTGCAACTGGTTTCAGACTATTCAGGAATCTAAAATCTCCTGCAGCTCAAATTGAATGCTGTCTTCCCTAGCAATTTAGTTGGTCTTGAGGGGCGGTCTGCCCGGCCAAGAGAGAATGGCAGGTTTTAACAATGAGACATGGAAAACATCATTAATTTGAAAAGATGCTGGTAGTTTGAGCTTGTAAGCCACAGGGCCCACTTGTCATTCAATGGAGAATGGACTCATGAATTGAAGTGCAAAGTTCAGAGATGGCATCTTCTGGTGGGGTTTTTTTTAAATAATATTTTTAATAAGAATCTGTGCAATTGAAAATTACAATTGTAAAAAATAGACCATTGTATTAGCGATCAAGAATATGATTGAATATATAGAGTAGCAGTGAACCACAAAATAGACTCAATATTTTTCCAAAATAGCCTAGTCCAGTAAACATCCTATAACACATACTCACACATTCATACTCATCTGCAACACATTCAAACCACTGCAGTTGTATTTTACAATCCAACAATAATGAATACAACACAAAGAACCCAATAAAAAGAAAAATATGAAGAATGAAGAGAAAACATGTCCAGTCACCGAACTCATCGCTATAACTGGAAATAAGGTCTCAGAGCCAATGCATGTTTGGGATCAGTTATCCCTCTTTTAGCAATAAGTTCCAGCAAAGCCATATGGTGCATTGATACCAACCACAACTAGAATGTTGGCAATTCATCCGAATTCCAAAATTGTAAAATTATCTTTTTCGCTAATAAAAGTGAGACAGCCAAAAATGTACAAAGAAAGATCCCTGCCGAAAAAACGTAAGTAAACCAATTTACCAGACCGAAGGATAGAAATAGCTAATACCATCTCCAGATAGAAACAGACTCAAGAACAGTAAGGTTACAGTTGATGACATTCAATGAACATATGACATAGTATATTCCTTCCTGAATATTACATTTCAAATACAAGTCATTACCCCACAATTTAATCCTCACTCCCCTAGACCTGGTGAGATAAAACCTATGTAGAATTTTAAATTGAATTTCTCTCATATTAACAGCATCAAAATGCTTATACACTAATAAAATGGCCCTGGAAATATCACAATCATCAAGTATGACACAAGTCCTTGCCCAGATTTTTAGAGATGTTGACCCTCAAGCTGGCCTTGGAGCATTGTTATCCAAGTTGAAATTGCTAAATTTGGGAGTAGTGTAAAAAAAAATCATCTTCATCCAAGAATTGTAAACTCACCAATTATCCCTTTCCCAACAACAAACAGTAGTGATGGGCTTGAAAATATGCAAAGTAGTGTGAGGAAGGGATAGTCATTTGATCTCAAAGCTGTGATAGGAAATAAATGCAACGTAGTTCAGGGTCCCTGATTCTTCCAGTCTTGAAACTTAGATGAGTCCAGACCAGCTGGGAAATCCAGGTTGCCAGAAAAGAACAGTTAGGGTGATCTGTGTCCTTGTCATGTGTCATGCTGGAGATCAAAAGGATTAGAAAGCAAACCAATGACCCAGAGTTGTGCTTGAGATTTATGATATAATAATCATACATAAGAATGAGAGATTTCCCCTATATTATATTGTTGCAGAACCCAAAATAAATATGTCCAAACAACTCTATCAAATGCCTTTTCTGCATCCACAATTACTAATATCCCAGTTTTATTTATGGAGATTTTGGAGGAATGGATAGCAAGTAGAGTTTTGGGGAGATTTGTTGAAGAATTCTATCTATGACAAAACCTTATTTATCAGGTAATATTAATGAGTGTATCACTCTATTTAACCTTGCAGCTAGAATAGCTGCTAACAATTTGAGATCTTGATTTTAATAGCACTATTGTTCTGTAACATTCGGGATATTGAACATCCTTACCCAGCTCAGAAGTAAAATGTAAGACTTACGTGCAAGCGCACATGTGTGCACGGCAATTTTATAACGTACACGTGTAACATGTGCGCACAATTTTATATTGATACGCATCTGCATGCATATGGCGACTTGAGCGCCTAAGTGGGGGGAATTTTAGTAGATATGTGTGCCAACGCAATTATCTGTTTCCCCCGTTTGTTCCCAGCTCAGCTCAGTAACGGAGAGGACTTCTTAAACCCCTTAGCTATCTTGTCTCCCTTTTACCCTATTAGCCCTGAGTCTTAAAATCCCACCTATTAGCCTAGTGTTTTGTTTCATGACTTACATTAAATCCATAGCAGAAGTAAAGTTATGTGGTAGGGGGCCCAGGCACGTGCTTGTGTGCGTAAACACATGCAGACTTCATGGTGCAGTTCCGGCCTGACCATGTCCCGCCTAGGCCAAATCCCCCCCTTTTTGGTGAAAAACATTTTTGTGTGCGTACCCATGTGGGTTTTAAAATCTGCATGGTGTGTGCCATGCGGAGTCATGCGTGTATCTCCTAGCTTCGGTGCACATAGCGGTTTTAAAATCTAACAGTTAGAAAGATTACTGTTGCTAAATTATGGCCAGCTTCAAAGTTGCACAGCGTTTGTACAGCATGAAACATTTGATTCAGGAGTGAGAATAGAATCCCCTAAAACTTTATAGAATTTTGTGCCAAAACCATCTGCCCCTGGGGTCTTGGCTAAAGTTAGTTTAGATATGACCACTTTGATTTCAAACTCATGAATAGGTGCATCCAATGTCTTTTGCTGGTCAGCACTCAAGCGAAGCAGCTGAATATTTTGAAACAACTGATCCTGAGCCATAGCAGACACTGTATCCACCGCATACAAAGCATCAAACTAGGTCAAGAGTACATTGTACAAATCTCATCTTTGTGTACCTTTCATCACTCCAAATCTTCACTGTGCTGTTCATACCTCTGACCTTGCATGTAAAACTGCCCCCCAAAACCTAGGCCACCACCAAAACCTCACCCCGAGTTACTAGTTGCCCCTCTTACAGTGGTATAAAAAGACTAATATGTGTGCCTCCCCAGAGGCTCTTTCTCTCTCTCTCTATCCCCTCTCCTGCTTGAACCGGGATTTGCGATTTTTATCACAAATCCCATATCTGGCATAAGGCACAGCATAATGCCACGAAAAAAAGGTGTTATTTCCAGCATCAGGGCCCTAACACCCGTGATAAGGTCCTAATGTGATTTGATAAATGACCCTGTAAGTTAGCCAAGAGCTTGCCTAGATAATTACCCCAGTGGAAAAGTCTGTTCTTATAATATAATAAATTATGTTGTGCTTGTTTGGAAAATAGAATATTCAATTGTGAGTTTCAGACAACTATAGTTTAAGCTCCGGCGATAGATCCTTAATATGAGATCTTCGCAGATCTAACAATTTTTTCTTGAGATCTTACAATTAGCTCTGTTTATTAATCTGATAGGAAATGATTTGGCCCTGCAAAATAGCTTTAGCGGCATTGCAAAACACCACTGGCCCAGTTTTTGGGAACTGATTAAACTTCTTGTATTCCTCCTATTTCTCTTTGGAAGCAAACTTGCTTCTTGTCGTCGTACAAACATGGTGCCATTTTCCACATGGGTGACTTTTGTATCTCTGGATCAAGACAGATATAAGCGATTACCAAAGAATGATCAGAAAAGGGAATTTCTACCATCTCACTGTATATAATAACATCAAATAAATGTTCAGCTAAAAGAATATAGTCAAGACGAGAACAAATATTATTGACATAAAAATAAAGAGAATTCATGGTCTTCCAAATGAAGCACTCTCCAGCAATCAAGAAGATGTAATTCTTTAGTCAAAAAAGCAATCCCAATATTGTCATGGTTTTTTTTCAGTGTCTTAGCAGGAAGGCAATCAGATGGTTGTCTGATATATTAAAATCTCCACCAACAATCAAAGAACAACCATCCCAAGTACTCAATGTGCCCACTAAGTCATAGAAAAAGGAATGTGAATATACAATACATTCAGGGTATAGATATTAGCCACAATAAACTCCTTACTCAGGGAAGGGACCCCAAGACTATAACATATCTGCCATTAGGATCAACAAAGGACCATTATACCTGAAAGGGCATGTTTTTATGTATGCATTGTCTGGAGTTAAAAGAAGCAAAAATACCATTGCCCTACCTATTCTCTTTGGAGTTTTTATGTTCCTGGTCAACAAAATGAGTTTCTAGGATGAAGACAATATTCACTTTGTTTGCACAAAGTAGAGAGCATTTTCTCTCTTCACAGGTTAGTGCAAACCATTTATTTTTAAGGTACAGAAAACCACTCATTCATGTCACACAAAAGAAAGGTTGTTTTGTACTATAACAATCACTAAATTATGCAGAGTAGTTAAATCTCAAGTGGATTGTGATGAATTGCAGGAGGACCTTGTGAGACTGGAAGATTGGGCTTCCAAATGGCAAATGAAATTTAATGTGGACAAGTGCAAAGTGATGCATATAGGGAAAAATATCCCTTGCTGTAGTTCCACAATGTTAGGTTCTATCTTAGGAATTACCACCCAGGAAAGAGATCTAGGCATCATATTGGATAATACATTGAAATCGTCAGCTCAGTGTGCTGTTGTGATCAAAAAAGCAAACAGAATGTTAGAAGTTATTAGGAAGGGAATGGATAATAAAGCAGAAAAGTTCATAATGCCTCTGTATCACTCCATGGTGAGACCGCACCTTGAATACTGTGTGCAGTTCTGGTCACCGCATCTCAAAAAGGATATAGTTGCACTGGAGAAAGTGCAGAGAAAGGCGACCAAAATGATAAGGGGCATGGAACGGCTGCTCTTTGAGGAAAGGCTAAAGAATTTAGGGCTGTTCAGTCTGGAGAAGAGATGACTGAGGGGGGATATGATAGAAGCCTACAAAATCATGAAAGGCCTTGAACAAGCTAATGAAAATCGGTTATTTACTCTCTCAGATAATAGAAGGACCAGGGGTCACGCCATGAAGTTAGCAAGTAGCAAATTTAAAACAAATCAAAGAAAATTCTTTTTCATTCAGTGCTTAGTTAAGCTCTGGAATTCATTGTCAGAGGATGTGGTTACAGTGTTAGAGTAAGTGGGTTTAAAAAAGGTTTGGATAAGTTCCTAGAGGAAAAATCCATAAACTGCTATTACAGTAATTAATAAGCAATAGTGGCTTGTGATTTATCTAATGTTTGGGTACTTGCCAGGTACTTCTGACTTGGATTGGCCACTGTTGGAAACAGGATACTGGGCTTGATGGACCCTTGGTCTGACCCAGTATGGCATACCTTATGTTCTTATGTGTGAGACCTTTGTGCTGTGGTGTAGTTGATGCAACTTTGAGGGTGAACCCAGAAGGTCTCCACTGGCAGCTGGTGAACACATCCTGTAGTGTGAGAGTCTGGAGCTTCACCTTTATAAGTTGCCTCCCCCACAGGTTTAGCCCTTGGGTTCTGGCAGCCGGCAGGACTTAGGTGAGTCCCTAGGGTGGTGAAAATAACTAAAGTCCAAATCCACATTGCAGTCAGGGCAGATTAAGGGAGTCAGAGACAGGCCAAGGTTGGGGCAGGCAGCTACCAAGAATAGTCAGGTCTAGGTGGCAGGCAGTCAGGTCCAAGCAAGAGGTCAAGATACGGAGAGTCAGGCCAAGGGTGAATGAAGATACTAGACAAGATGGATAAGACAAGGTGGGCTGGACGAGAATCAGGAACATTATTTATTTATTTTTTACATTTTTATATTCTGCACCAAAGTGGATTACAGAGGGCTTACAATCTAAGGGGGTCATTTATCAAAGCACCTTTAACGCATGCGATAACACCATAACGCATGGTGCCATGCAAAATTGGAAAAGGGGAGGAGTTTGGGGTGGGATTTCTGGCCAAGTGGGCTGAAGCCATATTGCACAATTTTAACTACACCTTTTTCATTTGCATTACACCATGCGATATGGCTTTATCACACTTTGTGATGTTTTCGCAAATAGCGTTTACAGTATTTTAAGCTGCTAGGAGAGAGAGAGACTAGCTATAAGGCCCTCATACTAGGTAGGTATTTATACCTCTATAGGAGGCCCACCTAGCTACTCGAGGTGAGGTTTAGATTTTAGTGTAGGGGTTAGGGGCCACTTTGACATGCAGAGTGCAACGTACGAACAGAACAGTGCACTCTTGTGAAGATTTGATGACCTTCGGAGTGAGGAAACTCACCCAAAGATGAGAATTGTCCAATGTTCTCTCAACCTAGCTTGATAGACTACCTGGGTAACATCAAGCTAGGTTGAGAGAACATTGCAAAAGGGGACAGTGGGAGCTCAAACCCTCGTCTCCTGGTTCATAGCCACTGCTCTAACTACTAGGCTACTGCTCCACACATTGCAGTAGAGAACCCATTGCTGAGGTTAGGTAATGCTGCAAGGCCCTTGACATCATCTGAGGGCGCCGTTCAGCATTTACCGCCATGGCGTCCATATAGTACAGGTGCAGCATAGTGGCATGTGGGGCCATGCTCAGCAGCATTGAAGAGAGAGCAATGTTCCAGCCACGGAGCATGTTGATGGCATCCTGGGTGGCCCTTGGCAGTGTTGGGATGAGTACAGAAGCTCACAGGACCATCCCACAAACCGTGTTCCTAACATGACCATGTGAAAATCTACCGTGAACCACCTTGATCTGCTTTGTAATTTAGTATGTGTGGTATATCTAAATAGATAAACGAAGCTTGACCGACGTGCCGCAAATGCGCAGTAGAGAGCAGCTCTACTGCGCATGTGCGGCACAGAGAGCTCAGGCAGGGCACATCAGACAAAGATCTCTCATCACGCGAGGCAGCAGCATAACTCAGGAAGAGTCAGAGGAGGGAGAAATTGAACCGCGCGACGCGGGCACAGAGACAGAGCAGGGGGAAATTCTTCTGAGACCTAATCCACAACCCCTTCCCGCTTTCTCAAACCTTCTAAACTGTTTTTGTTTTGACTATCACCCAGGGGCATGGGGTGGGGGGGGGGGGCGGGGACTAAAGCAGTGCATAAACTTACTTACTTGCAGGGATCCTGGTTCTCGCAGGGGAGAAATTCCTGCTCTGACTCTGTGCCCGCGTCGCGCGTTCAATTTCTCCCTGCTCTGACTCTTCCTGAGTTATGCTGCCGCCTCGCTCGATGAGAGACCTCTGGCTGACATGCCCTGCCCGCATCGCTTTCCTCCCGGCTTTGACTGCATGAGTTACGGGGGCTGCCTCGCGCTATCTGTTTCTGCATTCTGTGGCCCTAAATGGACACCGGCCGCCCGCCAGCACATGCATCAGAAGGCTGGAAAAAAATGACAGCCACAGCGAGAACCGGGATCCCTGCAAGTAATTAAGTTTATGCACTGCTTTAGTCCCCTTCCCCCCCCCCCCCCCGCGCCATGCCCCTGGGTGATAGTCTAAACAAAAAACAGTTTAGAAGGGTTAAGAAAGCAGGAAGGGGTTGTGGATTAGGTCTCAGAGGAAAGAAACAGAAGATGACAGTGAATGGAAGTGGAAATGACTCAGAAGGTTTGCTGAAGAAAAAAAAAGGAAGAGGAGTAGGACTGAGGGAGACGGAAGTAGATGTGGATAAGGTGAAAGGGAAAGGAAAGGGAAGATAAGAGGGAATCAACCTAATAATTGAAGGTTGACCGACGTGCCGCAAATGCGCAGTAGAGACCAGCTCTACCGCGCATGTGCGGGCGAGCACATCGGTCTCAGCCAGCGTCAGAAAAAAAAAACATGGCGGCATCGAGTGGCTGTGGCATCGGGTGGCGGCGGCAGCGTCAGGTGGCAGTGGCGGTGGCGGCGGCGGTGGCCAGTATCAAGGGAGGGAGGAGAGAGAGAGGGAAGGACGGAGTGGGAGGGATGACTGTGAGAGGGAGGGACTGAGTGAGGGGGGAGGGGGGGGACTGAGTGAGAGTGAGGGGAGGACTGAGTGGGGAGGAGGGACTGAGTGAGAGGGACTGAGGGAGGGACTGAGTGGGAGGGAGGGAGGAGTGGGTGAGTGTGTGGGAGGGGAGGTAGGGGGTGGGGAAGGGTGAGGGGAGAGGGAGAATGAGGGAGAGGTGAGAGACAGGGATGTGAGTAAGTGGAAGGCTAAGAAGTTGTGGAGCAGAGAAAAAGGGAGTGGAGGAGGGCTGAGGGGGAGGGGATGGGATTGAGAGAGGGTGGGGAGTGACTGAGGGAAGGGGAGAGAGGTGGAGTGACTGAGGGAAGGTAAGAGAGGTGAGAGTGAGGGGAAGTAGGCAGTGGGAGACAGGGTGAGTAAGACTGAGTGGAGGAAAGGGGAGGAGTGACGAGGGGAAGGGGGAGAGAGGGAGAAAAGTGTAGAAGGGTGCTGTGTTAGAAAATGGACTGAAAAATGTAATGTAGCCCGTTTTAACTGGGCTTTAACGGCTTGTAAATATATAAATGAAAGGACATTCTATCATCAATTTAAAATATGAAATAAGTTAATATTTTAACACTGAAAAAAATGGGAGCCGACCTTTGACCACTTTATAAGTAATTTTATGTTATTATAAAGCAACATTATATTGGGTCTACAGTGTATTTTCAAAAGAAGACAGAATGACTGATCAATTGTGAACTCATCTAATCCCACCTCTAACCAACTAGAGCCTGACTGATGTTACATCTTCAATAGGCAACTTCTGGATCTTCAGGGACATGTTTTGTCAGCAATGCTGGCACCTGCAAGGCAGCCAAACTTCGCCACTAGGGACATTGCCTGCCTGGCATCCCTGGTGGTGAAGTATGAACGGACCTCTTCCACATCCCTGTGGTGCACTGTAACCTGTGCTGCAACAAGCAGGCCTGATGCAAACCATCTTATTTATTTAAAAATCTTATATACCATGCTCTACAAAGTTTTTCCCAATGTGATTTACAATATAACATTCATTATTAAATCAAATGATACAATACTCAAAACAAACATGATTAAAGACCAGAATCATAATCTTAAATGAAGGTGTTTTGTTCTTAGCATTTTTGTTCTTAGAAATAAAAGCTTTGGAAGTAATTTTCAAAAGGGTTTACATTTTTTAAATTAGGTTTTACATGTTTAAATGTTCTTTACCTAAGTAAGTGAGCTTTTGAAAATTAGGTGATTGAAATCAAATAGGTTTTGCTTGCATAAAGTACACTTAACGTGGATAAATGGCTTTTGAAAATTGCTACAATAGTATGTTACATTTGCACATGTAACTCCTTTGAAAATTACCTCCTGAATTCCATGAAATCTTTATTTCCCAGCATCCAAAAGATTGTTTAGTATAAGAATATTACATCGTTCTTATCTATTACAGCAAAATATATAAAGTCGATATAATGTGGGCTCACCATCCATGTTAAATCAAGTCTACAGTGTATAATTATCTCTGATTGAATGAGAGTTCCAGGAAGAAGAGAAGGAGAAAGTCAGAGTTAATAGATCATGATCAGACGACAATGCTGTTTCCATAGACAGATTAGGCTGATCAAGGGGAAGGCGGCATAATTTAGGAAATTAATTCCCCATTTATGGATGGCATCATGTACTAATTGGTAGGCATGTGCTGGTCATTCGTTTCACATTATGAACATATATCACTATAGTACACACACAGCAACTTATGTGGGTACTAGAGATATGCGCATAACACAAAATAAATGCCAACGAATGCACATGCCTACTAATTGGTCACATCCTAAGGCAAACATCATGTCAAGAAATTCTTCACAATTGGCAGAGAGTGGTTGTTCATCAATATGCAGATTCAAATCCCCTTATACAATTGTAGAATTTAAATTAATATTGCCAGTGGTTAGCAACTCAACTACAGGATAGTAACTGAGAGAAAGGAACTCGGATTGAAAATAGCCCTTTATAAGGCAATACGGCAGCAATATCAATATAAAACATATCTAGGATTTGTTATAACCATCTGGTAAACCATCACAGTAACTGATCACATGTAGTTGACTAAAAAAAAGGGAGTACCCAAGTAGACAAAATTAATTACTCAATACAGTGTCTATGTCAGATAGCCAGGTTTCAATGATGTACATAACACCCAGAGCTCTGACCTTTACTAAATCAAAAATAACTGGGATGTTCTTCCTGAATGATCATACATTAACCAAAATAATGTCCTTTTAGATATAATTTGACAGTGCACTACTGACTCAAGAGGAACAGTAATTAAATAGGAGGAACCACGCTGACATTTAGAATGTCCACAATAAGATAAATGTCCATGCCTGCCATGACCTGAGATAACAGGAATCTAATGTATTGGTTCAGATGTGTTATCAAACAACTGATGGAGCTGCAAGATGCATACAAAAGAGATCCTTTGAAATGCTCCTTTGTGAGCATGCTCCGGCATGCAGCTGTTGAATCTCTGGACCCTTGGGTCGAGGCAGGATTGGTGCCCTTCAGGTTCCCATCATCGGCAAGTGGACCCGTGGGAAGCAGAGACTGGGCAGGACCTTTGCCTATACCAGCCCTCGTTCCCCTTGGGTTGAGCCTTTGGATGCCGGGGTCGGCAAGTCTTAGGTGGGGTCTCTGCTGAAGACAGAAGTAGTGGTCCTTGGATCGCTTGGGTCATAGGCAGGTGGAGGTCAGGTGAGTACAAGGTCAGAGCAATGGTCAAAGGCAGGCAGTGTTCAGGCATATCTGAGATCAGGCAGTGATCCGAGGAAGGCAATGGTCAGGTGTATTCGAGGTCAGCCCAAGGTCATACCACGTATCCATCTGAGAGGAGAGGAGGGACAGATAGGCAGGCAAGGAGAATAGGCAGGCAACAAAGAAGGATATGAAGACTGAAGACAAGGTTGGAACTGAAGACAGGATGCTGGAGAAATACGCTGTACTCTGGAATAGGTGGACCTGTTGCTAAAGCATTGAAACAGTCAGCAAGGGCCTTTTATAGGCCTCAGCAGGGGCAGATTGACCTATTGGAGCTTTGGACATGCCAGGAGGGCCAGTCCAACGACCCACATGGTTAGTGTTGATTACAGTGGCCCCATGCCTGTGAGGCCGCTGCAACCAACACTGTGCTCCCAGTTACGCTTCTCTAATGATGAAAAATCTTGTTAGCCCTGGTAGTGCACCCAGTCTCACCCTTAGCTCTGGCTAAGAAGGAAGCTGCAATGTGGTTGTGTCAGTGAGGCCTGCACGGCACAAGGAGTAGGTGGCTACTGTGTAGGCCAGAGGCCCAAGGAAGAGGGGCTGTAGCTGTGTCAGTGGGGCGTGTGGCATGAGAAAGTGAGGACTGGGCCACAAGGATCAATGAGGCGGGGCTGCAGCTGTGTAGGTAGGGACTGTGAGGCC
This sequence comes from Rhinatrema bivittatum, assembly GCF_901001135.1. Taxonomy (NCBI): domain Eukaryota; kingdom Metazoa; phylum Chordata; class Amphibia; order Gymnophiona; family Rhinatrematidae; genus Rhinatrema; species Rhinatrema bivittatum. The sequence continues at coordinate 305,347,185 of NC_042618.1, forward strand.
CAAGGAAGAATCAGCAGCCCTGTCATCTGTGCCTGCCCCCCACCTTCACTATGGAGGAAGAAAATAGTGTAGGTGCCTCCCATCATCAGTTCTGGTTGTGTCTCTTCCTTCGGGAGGAGGGCGGTAGGCCTCCTGGTGCTGCCTCAACGCTGGCTCCATGCTACAAGCCTTCTGCTCCAATGCTGCGGGTCCCCCTAGTCCTTGGCCCATGGCCAAATACAAAACAGCACTGAGGCCTTACAGTCTGCTCCTCCCTAAGGCAAAGGATGCCTCCTCCCACAGCAACAAACAGTCAGCTCACCGAGACCCTGTTAACCCAGGGCTTTGCCTGCATCCCACTAATCACCATGGTGAATAAAAAAACATGTTTTTAAAAAAGTTACTAGACTGCTGCTACTGCTCCTGTACTTTTTTTGTGGGTGGAGGAAGAGAGAGTGTGTGAGTGTTCCAGTTAGAGCCTATGAGTGTGGGTGTGACTATATGTGAGTAAGCATGTGTGACTCAGTGTGTGAGAAAGTATTGTGTGACTGAGTGTATGTATGTGTCAGTGAGAAAATGAAAAAGTGTGTGTCACTGAGCATTTGTGTGCCAATGAGTGTCTGAAAAAGTGTGTGTCACTGAGCATTTGTGTGCCAATGAGTGTCTGAAAAAGTGTGTGAGACTGAGCATTTGTCTGTGTCAGATAGTATGTGAGAAATTGTCAATCAGTGAGCGTATGTGATAGTGTTTTTGCATGACACAGTGTTTTTGTGTGTGTGAGCATGTGTGACAATGCGTGTGCATGTGAGTCAGTGAGTCTGAACATGTAAGTGTGTGTCAGAGAATGTTTATATGTTAAATATGTATATGAGAGTGAGAGGAGAAAGTCTGTGCACATCCCTCGCTCCCATCCATCTCAGGGCTTTGGAATCAAAAGAGAAAGTTCTGAGGCATGTTTATTTATTTATGTACAAGTAGGGGCAGCGGGGGTCCGGGAGCCCATATGACATAGTGAGGGCAAAGGTAGCGCCGGCACCATTTTGAAGATTGGCAATACGGCCCGCGTGCAGGAGGTCGCTCCCGGACCCCCACTGGACTTTTGGCAAGTCTTGTGGGGGTCAGGTGACCCCCCCAAGCTGGCCAAGAGTCCCTGGGGGTCCAGCGGGGGTCCGGGGGCGATCTCCTGCACGCGTGACGTCGGGAGTCAAGAACCAAAATGGCGCCGGCGCTACCTTTGCCCTGTCACATGATAAGGGCAAAGGGCCACCGGCGCCATTGCTCTTAACGCAGTCGTGGCCAGAGAGAGGGAGATCGCGCCGGGACCCCCCCACTGGACCCCAGGTAATTTAAAACATTTTGGGGGGGTTCAGGAGGGTGGGGGATTTGTTTTAAAGGTTCGGGGTGGGTTTTAGGGTTTTTTTGGTGTGCCGGTTTTCCCGCCCTCCCCCGATTTACGATTTTTAACGATTTTTAAAAAAAACAAAACATGACGATCAGATTTCCCTCTCCCCCCCCCCAGCCAAAATTGATCGTTAAGATGATCGATCACACGATTCACACCCCTAGAAACTAACACCTATGGATTTGATTGGTTTTAACAACAGCAACAAACAAACAAACAATCCCCATACTTGTGAAATTATTGCATTCAACTGTAATATTAAAACACTGATTTTCTTATGTTTACTTAAAATAAATAGTTTTTTAAGGATTCAAAAAATTGCATATTTTGTAATTGATAATTAAATGTATTTTTTTGTAGAGATAATCCTCATATCCAGAAGAATATAAGATGATCCATGCTGAGCCAGATCAAAGGTCCATTGAGCTCAGCATCTTGTCTCCACCAGTGGCCACTCAGTGTCACACATACCTGGTAGATCCCAACTGCTAGATCCTTTCCCTGTTGCTCACTCACAGGGATAAGCAGCAGCTTTCCCAAGTTCCACCTCACTAATAATTGTTTATGGTCTTTTTTTTTCTCCAGGAACACGACCATATCCTCCAGCAACAAATTATACAGTTTGATTGTTCGTTGAATGAAATTTTTCCCAAATGGTTTTAAATCTGCTGTCTGCTAGTTTCATGGACTGTACCCTAGTCTTAGTACTATTTGAAACAGTAAATAAGTATTCTCTAATTAACCTGTTCCAGCCCACTCATGATTTTAGAAACCTTTATCATATCCTCTCTCAGTTTGCTCTTTTACAAGCTGAAGAGTCCTAACCTGCTTGCCTTTACCATTTTTGTTGCCCTTTTCTGTATCTTTTCTAGGTCTGCTGTATTTTATTTTTTTTTTTACAAATATTAAATATCTTCTCCATAAAATTCAAAAGTTGCCAAGTATGGGGATTCCCAACTCCTTGCCTCTCAAAGACAGTACGTTCAGGGCTAGGACCAATGGTGTTGCAGCCATCCTATTGCCCCCATGTAAGGAGATGCCTCAAAATGGCCACCATCAGGCACCTTGTCTAGGGGTGACTGACCTCAATGCTAAATGGATGCTTTAGAGGTGAACTAAAGGAAAAGAGAAAAAGGGGGTCGGGGAGAACTACTCAAAGGGAGTTGCTGGGGACAGAGGGGCTAGCCTTAAGATAAACAAAGTAGAAGTCCTAGAACAGTCACGTACAGGCATGCAAAGGTCATATTTTCACACAATGACCTTCATCTCTGGAGGGACATTTTAGAGAATTTCTTTAGCAGTAGGTTTTTGTGCATCCTGAGCCTCATGTGAGATGATGTCATCTGATCATATTGATGAAATGAGGTGTACTGCAGTCAAGCAGCCGTATCTCCCTTTCTTTCTGAATTGTGCCATTATATACAGTGTGTTATTTCATAAATGAATAATTTAAACATCACATTGAGCATCTGATGCAAATTCCCTCCAGTACCCAGCAGTTCCAAGTAGTTAAAATACAGTTTGCATTAGCGCTATATTACTTCTGTATTTCATCCATTTAATGTGACCGTGGTGCAGTGAGTCTTGCACATCAGCTTGGAAATGGAACAAGATGCTTAGATGATTTCCAAGGTGCTTAGAGCTTGAGAAACTGCAAAAGGATCTTGTAAGACTAGGAGACTGAGCAACTGAAAAGCAGATAACATTTAATATGGAAAAATGCAAAGTGTGATGCACATAGAGAAAAGTAATCCCAACTTACACAATGCTGGGTTCAGTTTTAGAAGTCACTATGCAGGAAAAGGATCTTGGAGTCCTTGTGGACAATACATTGAAATCCTAAGCTCAGTGCATGGTGGAGGTCAAAAAAGCGAATAGAATGTTAAGAATGATGCAAAAAGGAATGGAGAATAAAACAGAAAATATCATATTGCCTCTCTAACAACCAGCAGATTCAAAACAAAATGTAGAAAGTACTTTTTCACTCAGCACACTATCAAGCTGTGGAATTTGTTGCCAGAGGATGTGATCAAGGCGACAAGCATGGAGGGGTTTAAAAGAGGTATGGACAAGTTCCTGGAGGAAAAATCCATAATAGGGATGTGAATCGTTTTTGAACGATTAAAATTATCATCAGATAATTTTAAAATTGTCACTCACTATATCATACGGGCGACCGTCGCCCATATGACATAGTGAGGGCAAAGGTAGCGCCTGCGCCATTTTGAAGATTGGCAATACGGCCCGCGTACAGGAGGTAGCTCCCGGACCCCCGCTGGACTTTTGGCAAGTCTTGTGGGGGTCAGGAGGCCCCTCCCAAGCTGGCCAAAAGTCCCTGGGGGTCCAGCAGGGGTCCGGGGGCGATCTCCAGCAGGCGTGACGTTGGGAGCCAGGAAACAAAATGGCGCCGGCGCTACCTTTGCCCTGTCACATAAGGGCAAAGGGCCACCGGCGCCATTTCTCAATGCAGCCGTGGCCAGAAAGAGAGAGGGAGATCGCGTCGGGAACCCCCAATGGACCCCAGGTAATTTAAAACATTTTGGGGGGGTTCGGGAGGGTGGGAGATTTCTTTTAAAGGTTCGGGGTGGGTTTTAGGGTTTTTTTGGTGTGCTGGTTTTCCCGCCCTCCCCCGATTTACGATTTTTAACGATTTTTTAAAACAAAAAAACCCGACGATAAGATTTCCCTCCCCCCCAGCCAAAATCGATCGTTAAGATGATCGATCACACGATTCACACCTCTAATCTTTATTCTCTATTTCTCGCTACCTATCTTTCCCTCTCCTCTCCTGTCTCCCTTAGCCCTCCCCTCTTTCTGGCCTGCTCCCATCCCCCGCCCCTGTTCATTGTAATTCCTCCTTTAATTGAGTTACTTGTAAACCGGCGTGATGTGCCATACGAACGTCGGTATATTAAAAGTTGTTAAATAAATAAATAAATAAATAAATAAATAATCCATTACACATTATTATCCAGACAAAAGAAAGCTATTGCTATCCCTGGTTGTGAGCAACAGAATCTACTTTATGGGATCTATGTTTCGGGGACCACAGTCTCATCACTGTAAAACCTGGGTGAACTTTAATCAGCAAGAAAGTAGGTTAGAGTAGAGTGAGGTTCAATTTGAATGCAGCCCCTCCCTTTGTCGGTCTGGAATGGCTGTCGCCCTGATAGTCTATTTAGGAGCTCTCCACAGTGAGTTCGGGAGGCAGTCCCTTCAGGTTTGCAGAGCTAGAGAGGAATTTGTCTTTTGTTGTTTTGCAGGCCCAGTCAGTAAAAGCAGGCTAGTCCAGCCTGTGGGTCCGGACCAGGGTCGGGAGGGGTTTCTTTATCTAGTCCACAAACTGGCTGGGTCTATTTTCAGGGATTTTGAGATTTTATTATAAGGAGCCTCACTGGACACCTGGGCCTTTCCTTGCACACAGGGCTTAGGGATCCTTGTGTGTGGGATGCCCAGGGATAGGGAAGATCTGCTCCTGAAGTGGTGGTGACCTGCTGTGAGGAGAACTCGTGTTTAAATTCAGTTTTTTGGGGAAAAAAACTGTTTTATTAGAAGATCAAGGAAGAAGTTTTGGCTGCCCCTTCCTTCCTGCCAGAAACAAGAGAACTGCTTATTTCAAAGAGGATCCCTCCCACCTGGGATCCAGAGAAAGTACTAAAGTGTTGTGACCGTCGCTGCCCGACGTCTCCACTCTGTCCACCTTACCTCTTTGGCGATTCCCTCTTTGGTTGATGGAAGTTTGGCTGCCATGGCGTCATTTTGCCGACCTCCTCCGGCGTCCCCTGACTGGCTAGACACTGCCTTCTGCCATGTTCTCCTGAGGCCTAAGAGTGCGCACGTGGCGCGCCCCGACTCAAGTACCAGCTGTGGCGCGAACTTCAGGGGCGTCCCCCTCAGATGACGTCATCATCGCTAGATATTAAAGGTCTCTTGTTTTGCTAGCTAATCGAGTTAGGAAAGGGTTTCCTACCTAGCTGCCTCCAGGAATCGCTGCGGATGGGATTCGCTCTCCGCTTACCGTGCTACTCTGCCTCCTCAGACTTTACCAGGGGTACCCACTCCTCGGGGGCCTTGCTCTCTCGCTTGCTTTTCAGGTCGCAGTCTGGAACCGGTACTCGCTCCTCGAGAGCCCACTTTCCCGGACTTGCTACTGAATATAACTTTTGCGAGGAAGTCACCGCTGCCTACAACACCAGTGAGTTACCATCTCTCTCAGAGCTTTCCCTGGAACCAGGTTCTCGCTCCTCAAGGGCCTACTTCAGTCCAGCTCCTGGGCTGTTCCAAGAGACTATTGTGTGAGTGTTACCATCAAGGTTCTGTTCCTGAACTCTGCATACTCTGCCTACTCACTATCTCAGTTTCTCTACAGCTCAGCCATCCTGGGATCGCTGTTCCAGTGCCTGAGGGACTACAGCCCAGCCAGGCTCTTCCAGCTCACTACTGCCACCTCTGGTGGTTCTCTAAAACAGTTTAATAAAATAATTAAGTGTGTGTCTGTCTCCCAACTCTGAGCCTGACTGGTGGTCCCTCTCGAGATCTTCCCCTGTGGGCATGGTCATCTGCCACCGGCCCAAGGATCCACCCACAATTATCACAAATAATAATATAAGGAGACTGTGTGAAATAATGAAGATACTGAAGATCTAACTGTGAGTAAAGGAAAGCAACATCACTGGGGATACCCATCCAGTGTTCACCACTGGGGAGAGGAAAGAGAGGATTTACTCTCTGTGCCAAAGACATTTTGCCAGATTTTGTTGGCTTGGAAGGGGTTTTACCCAGTTTAAAAGACCCGCCCGTGAGTTCCTCTTCACTTAATCCAAGAGAGTGGATGTTTTCCTTTGTCCTGAAACAAGTGAGTCCTGCACAGATAGAGGAGAGAGACTGTAATAAATAGGGATGTGAATCATTTTTCTGACAGATGAAAATATATTTTCTCATCCGGCAGGAATCGGGGGGGCCCTCGAAAGCGATAGGAAAACCCCACTAAATTTTTGTGGGGTTTTCTTATCGTTTGGGAGGGGGCAGGAAAAAAGGGCACACAAAAACAACCCCCAAACCCACCTTGACCCTTTAAATTTTTAAAGATGGCGCCGGCCGTCCATTGCTCCTACCATGTGACAGGGGCCGGCCAATGGCACCGATAGCCCCTGTCACATGGTAAGGGCAAAGGGCCATAGGTGCCATTTTGTTTACTGGCAGCCGACGGCCCGAGAGTGGGAGATCGATCCCGGGGCCCCCGCTGGACCACCAGGTACTTTAGAAAAGTTTTTGGGGGGTCGGGAGGGTGGGGGATTCTAAATAATGAGATTTAAAGGGTCGGGGTGGGTTTTTGTTTTTTTCAGTTGAGGACAACCGAAAAAAAAAAAGTGGTCCTGCCGGAAACAAAGATTTCCCGCGGTTCTAGTATGAACACGATTCCGGAAATGATTCACATCCCTAGTAATAAATTGAGGAGAGAATTTTGTGGTGCTGCAGTTAACAAAGCACCAAAGGAGGCAGGGAAAACCCCAGGGCAGAGATACAGGGTTAAAGAGCAGAAAAAAAATGGCACAAAGGTCCCAAAACGTCATGAGAGGCACAAAGTAGTCACTCACATTTGAAAGAACACCCCAAGGCTCCAAATGAGGGGCAAAGGGCACAAATCAAAAGTGGTACAAAGCCCTAGGCAGGGAGAAGCCAGAGGAAATCCCTGGAGCAGGCCTCCTGTCATTTCCATATGGCATCATTATCATTAGGGGCAAAGGGGGCTGGCTGTTCAGGCTTGCAGTTGATCTTCTCCTTTGCTGTGTTATAATCTCAGCCTTGGCAGTATCATCTGCTGCCTCCACCTCCTCACTGGAGGCTGCTACTGATGAGAGGTCCCAATTCCCAAATGCTCTTCAGCCACTAGCTGTTCAATAGCCTGTGATTCAGGCAACCCAGGGCACAATTCTTCTTCTGAATAAAATACTACTTCCATTACTTGAGAAGCAGTTTGGAAAGTGTAGAATATAAGAAATTTAAAATAAATAAAATAATACAAATGAGACCAATAGTCATCGGAACTGTAAAGGAAGGAAGTTTAAAGAAAAAGTGCAAGAGGGCATGAAACCATTAATGATAAATGGGTAAGGTCTATGTAAAGCATTGGACCAAGAGTCAACAAGGAGCATAAGCGAAGCTACTTTGAAAAGAACCTTGAAGACAGCTGAGGCAATGGTTGAACCACCCCAGGGTATCGAGAGTGGCTTGCAGAAGCATCAGTGGCGCTGGAGATAAAAATCACAAATAGTAGCTAGAGCAACACAGCAAGAAGAGTGGCAGCATGTCCCCAAGATGTACAGCGAGGGCTGAAGGCAGGAAGACGAATGCTATCTAAAGTCCAAGGGGGACAAAGCAGTGCCAGAAGTGGCAGAAAGCCCAGTGGTCCATGAGTAGTGAAGCAGGTGTTAGAGATGTGAATCGGAACCGGAATCGGTTCGGATTCCGGTTCCGATTCACATGTGGCTTTTTTTTCATCGGGCTTGATCGCGGTTTTATCGGCTGCGCCTGAGCCGATAAACAAAAAACCCACCTCGACCCTTTAAAACTAATACCTTAGCTTCCCCCACCCTCCTGACCACCCCAAAAAATGTTTACAGGTACCTGGTGGTCCAGTGGGGGTCCCTGGAGCGATCTTCTGCTCCCGGGCCGTCGGCTGCCACTAATCAAAATGGCGCCGGGTTCAATGCAAAATCTGCCCAGGGTAGCAGCTCTGCCCAATCATTCTGCCTATAGATGACATAGGCCCGGATGAACTGCTTGAGGGTTCTGTTCATTCTCTCCGTTTGTCCATTAGATTGGGGGTGATAGGCAGAAGTCAGGTCTAATGCGATGTTGAACTTACAACATAATGCCCTCCAGAACTTGGCGGTGAATTGCACACCTCTGTCCGATACAATATGTTGGGGCATCCCAAGTAACCGGAAAATATGTTGCACAAATAGTTTAGCCAGTTCTGGGGCAGATTGCAGTCCAGGTAAGGCCACAAAGTGTGCCATTTTTGAGAAGCGGTCCACAGTGACCCATATTGTATTATTCCCATTGGACGGTGGTAAGTCGACAACAAAGTTGGTTGCAATGTGAGTCCAGGGTTGATCCGGAATAGGCAGCGGTTGGAGAAGGCCCCGGGGACGGCCAGCAAGAGGTTTTGCCTGGCACAAGTAGCGCAGGACTCCACGTATGTTTGAATGATGTTCTTTATAGACGGCCACCAATAATACCGCTGTAAAGTAGCGAGAGTATGGGCTTGTCCTGGGTGACCTGCTATCTTTGAATTGTGAGCCCACTTCAACAACTTTTTCCTTAGCGCCTGGGGAACCACTGTCTTTCCTATGGGAACTGAATGGGTAGCAGCCAGCATTACCTTCTTAGGGTCAATGATGTGGCGAGGTTCATCTGACACATCCTCCGTAGTAAATGAGCGTGAGAGAGCGTCTGCCCGGACATTCTTATCCACTGGATGGTATTTAAGCAGGAAATTGAACCAGTTGAAGAATAATGACCATCGAGCTTGGTGATGGTTAAGCCTTTGAGCATAGCAGAGAGATTCCAGTTCTTATGATCCATGAACACGGTTATCTGGTGTTGAGCCCCTTCTAGCCAGGGACGCCATTCCTCAAACGCGAGCTTGATAGCAAGCAATTCTTTATCGCCGTAGTTTCTCTCTGTTGGCAAAAAGCATCCAGAGAAGAATGAGCAAGGGTGCAGCACATGAGCATCACTGTTCTGACTAAGCAAGGCCCCCACACCGACATCAAAGGCGTCGACCTCCACAATGAATGGCCAATGTGGATCAGGGTGGCGTAAGCATGGCTTCTTCAGAAAGGCTTCCTTAAGTATTTGAAATGCAGAGATGGCCTCTGGAGACCAATATGAAGGGTCAGCCCCCTTTTTAGCCAAAGCGGTGAGAGGCATGGTTAAAGTCGAGTAATTCTTGATGAAGGTGTGATAATAGTTCATGAAGCTGAGAAATCAGCGTAGAGCTTTAATTCCGGTGGGTTGAGGCCAGTTTTGTATGCTTTTAGCTTTCTGAGGGTCCATTTGAAAACCTTTTACTGGACACGATGTACCCAAGGAACGGAACAGACTCCTTTGGAAAGCACACTTCTCAAGTTTGGCTTATAGACTGTTGTCCTGGAGTCTCTGTAGGACCATGATGACATCAGCTTGATGGGTTTGCATGTCCCGGGAGAAGATAAGAATATCATCTTATACGACACCACACTGGTACAACAGATCTCACAAGATGTCATTCATCATATTTTGAAAAACGGCCGGGGTGTTGCACAGGCCAAAAGGCATTACCAAATATTTGAAGTGGCCATCGCGGGTATTAAAGGCCGTCTTCCACTATTCCCTTTTCGAATACGGAAAAAGTTGTAGGAGCCTTTCAGGTCCAATTTTGTGAAGACCTTTGCCCCCTGGAGCTGATCAAATAATTCAGAAATTAGGGGTAAGGGATACCGGTCTTTGATGGTAATTTCATTTAGACCTCTGTAGTCAATGCAAGGGTGAAGAGATCCATCCTTCTTGCCAACAAAAAAGAATCCAGTGCCTGTTGGAGACTTAGAGGGTCTAATAAATCCTTTCTGCAGATTTTCTTGGATGTAGGCTGACATGGCCTCAGTCTCAGATACAGAGAGTGGATAAAGTATTCCTCTGGGTGGCTCAGAATCAGGTTTTAGGTTAATAGCACGGTCAAATGGCCTATGTGGTAGCAGTACATCCACAGCTTGCTTAAAGAATACGTCTTGGAGTGCAGCATACTGTGGTGGTAACCCTGGAGGGGCAGAAGTGGTAGCCATACATGGCAGTGGAGTGATTTATTTTTAGACATCTGCCATGGTAATCAGGCCCCCATTGTGACAGTTCCATGGAGGACCAGTTGAATTGGGGAGAGTGGTCTTGTAACCATAGTATACCAAGTACTATGGGATGGATGGCTTTTTCCAGAACCAGAAACCTAATGGTTTCCGTATTCAGGGATCCTGTGCGTAGGCAAATAGGCTGTGTGGTAAGCGAAACCTCTCCTGGTAACGGCTCACCATGAATAGACGAGAGGAGCAGCAGTGTAAATACTGGTTCTGTGGGAAGTCGTAGGTGTTCTACCAATCTCTTCAGAATAAAATTCCCACTTGCACCCGAATCGACCAGTGCTTGAGTGGAAAACTCGAGAGGCCCAGAGATGATGGAAACAGGAAGGGTCAGTGGAATAGAAGGAGCAGTCAGACCTAGGAAGAGTTCTCCGGCGGATCCTAGGCTTGCATGTTTCCTGGACAGATAGGACAAATTTGGACGCCATGGCTGGTCTTCCCGCAATACATACAGAGGCCCATCTTTTTGCGATAGCATCTCTCTTTGGTGGTCAAGTGGCTATAGCCTAGTTGCATTGGCTCATCTTCCTCTTTGGGATTAGATAAAGGCTGGACCAGAGTTGAGGAAATGGGCCGAGGACGGTTTCCTCTGGATACTTGCTTCTTAAGAAGTTTTATCTCAACAGAGCGTTCGTGTGTACGATGGTCTATACGCCCAGCGAGGTCCATAAGGGAGTCTAAGGTATCATGTAACTCCCGGGCCACAAGTTCATCTTTTATGCAGGGGTTGAGCCCCCGTAGAAATATTGCTCACAGGCAACCTGGGTCCCAAAGGAGTTCAGAAGACAGTGTCTTGAATTCGATTACATAGTCCGGAAGTGGTTTGTTTCCTTGTTGTAAGTTCAGGAGTGCAGAACCAGCAATGGACTGGTGAGCGGGGTCATCAAAAATTGACTTAAAAGGAGCCAGAAACCCAGGCAAATCTTTAAGGACTGGATCATTGCGTTCCCACAGAGGCGAAGCCCAGGCCAGGGCTTTTTCATCCAACAAGGACAAAATATAGGTAGTCTTGATAGCGGCTGTAGGGAAGAATGCCGGTTGTAAAGAAAAATGCATACAGCATTGATTTAGGAAGCCCCTACACAACAGGGAATCTCCTGAGAAACGAGTAGGGGCTGGCAAAGGAACTGTAGTTCATCTGGTAACCTCCGGAGATGATGCATTCGAGCTGGAGGTAGAAGAATCACTCAGTCTGGAATTCAACTGATTAAAGGTGGCAGCCAAGGTATCAAGAGTCCTCTGTTGTTCTGAAATCCTTTGGGCCAGTCCAGGGATGGCCTGCAAGGCTGAGAGCTGAGCCGGGTCCATGGAGTTAGCAATCTGTTATGATCCGTGTATCTAGAACTAGACAGTGGGCCCCTGGGTCGTGGTAAGGGTAGACTCCACCCACAGGAAGAGGAGCCCTGTGATGACTCGCCAGGACAGGTGGAGTCTCAGTGATGATGGACAATAGAGAAATAACTTTATTATACTGCAATGGTAACCCGAGGAACGGGTAATGAACTTAGTCCAAGATGTAGGACCTGCAAGCAGGTCTTTTCCGATGATAGCCCATAGCACTCAGAGGTACTTGTGAAGGATATCTCTAGTAGAGGCTCGTAGAGCAGGATAGGCCGGAGATAGTAGATGGATGTTCAGAAGGTAATAAAGAGCCGGTGGTAACCCGCAGCATGGGGTGCCCTGAAGAATACCTTCTCTTGCTGGTGTCTGTGCAGGTGATATCCGGTAGTGGGCCGCAACCCTGGGTAGGCTGGAGGCCGATGGCAAGTTGCACAAGATGGTATGGATCCAGTAGTGGTCCGCAGAGCGGGGTAATCTGAGAATCCACACAGTGAAGGTAGAGGCTGGTGGAGAGCAGGCACTGTACTCATTTGGCACTGAAGAAGTAGATTGAAGCATAGGCACCAAGAAGACCTGAAACGGAGCAGGGCCAGGTCATCCAAGGAACGATGCAGGACTCACAGAAAGACAGCAGAGGCAGTGAGAGAGGTCCTCCGAGGAGCAGATAGCCCTGAGTGTGAGAGAGGCCCCCGAGGAGCGGGTACCGGGAACACTCAGGAACAGCAACCCGAGAAGCAGAATGGCAGAATAAGCAGGACTGGAATCCTTGCTAACTTGTCATACTGAATGTCAGCTAAGCTTAAGTAGTAAAAGCGGGTGACATCATGCGGTGGGGACGCCCCCGAGGTTCCCGCCATGACGCGCTCAAGAAGGGGCCAGACGCACGCCCTAGGTTACCCCGGAAGTAAGATGGCTTCCAGGACTGCCCACACTGTCCCGGGAACGCCATGAGGGTCAGCGTTGAGAAGTGGAGACTGCTTTCTTCCCCAAACTAGAAGCAAAGAGGTGAACAGTAGAGGTCACAGCTGCTTGCGACCGCCTGCCACTGACCCTTGCCTGGACCTTGACTAATCTTGCTTGCTGCCTGCCACTGACCCTTGCCTGGACCTTGACTCCTCTTGCTTGCTGCCCACCTCTGATTCTTGCCTGGCCCTGGACTCTCTATCACTCTATACCCTAAGAGACCCTCACCTATGTCCTGCTGGCCCACAGAATCCAAGGGCTCAACCTGTGGGGAAAGTGACTGGTAAAGGTGAAGCTTCTGAGCAGTCTTGTCACATGGTACATCCACTAGCTGTTGGTGTGGGTCTAGGCAGTTCACTCCCTAGGCTGTGCCAACCACATCATAGCAACAAGGGTTCACTTCCAATTCACTTCAATGTATATGTAATCCCTGGGCTGATAGTCCTGGACAAAGGCCACAGAATCCACACCTCAAACACAGTCTCTTCAATTAAAGTTTCCCCATTGCCATACATTCATCTGACTGTCCAAGATTTCCTGAGAAAGGGGCAGAATTCTCTTCTAGGCCCTGAGCATTGAATTTAGTAAATCCCAATTTAAATTTAGTTACAAATAGCACTGACAATTATAGCAGCAATAGGCATGCTGGAAGCATTGGATAGTTTCCAACATAACTTTTACTGATGATTGGTGAAATCGATGAAAATGCTTTATAGCTTTAGTTCTTTCAAATATGATGTTACAAAGTTAATTTCTTTTAGTAAATTTATGACCTTTCTTCTATTAAGCAGATCTTAGGGATTGGTCAATTAAATTCCAGTTTATAAGTCCAATTGCTCTTTCTTTTCAATCAATTTTTAAGGCAGTTAGTAAGCTCCCTCCCAATTGACAAGGGATAGTCTTTTTCGTCAATTGATGAGATCATAGACATAGTCCAAAGAACTTATACCTCTCATAATGTTCTTTTCTTACTCTTTCTTTTCATTATTGAGAACTACTAAGTACCAAACTCACTCTTCTTCTCCCATCATCTCCAATAACTAGTTTACTATTAGGGAAAGGTCCACGCAGTCTTCTTCCTTCACCTGTACTCTTCACTGCTTCCTCCTAGAATGGAGGAAGGGAACCCATTCCTTCTCCATAACTATTCACAGACCGCTCATGATCTCTGGATTAGAAACACCACTCCTCTAGTTACATACTCTGAGACGCTAGTTGAGTACTCATGCATGTTAGAAAACAAAATAGTGCAAAAAGAAAAATCAAAACATGAGATGAGGAGGGTAGAAAACACTCCCATCTCAAAAAACACAAAGGGTTCATTCTAAAACACAGTTTCTAATAGAGGAAAGGCTTTCTGTCTCCTCTTTTAATCCAGGTCTCATTCCCAGAGGCCTTCCTCCTTAAAAATAAATGACATACTCCGAGGAATGTGAGTCCTTGGGCTGCTGCTAGGTTGACACAGCCTGGAGCATGCAAAAATGGACCAGACCCTAGCAAACAGCAGCTGACACACTAAAAGCAAGGTCTTCTGCCTAGCCACCCCCCTCCCCCTTGGGTTAGGCCAACAGGGGGCGGGGGCTGGCTAGCCAGCAGGAGTTCTCTGGCAGAGTGCAAGGAACAATGCGTCAGAAAGGACCAAGGTAGGCTAAGGTCAGGGCTGGCAGAGTTCAGAGTCAAAAACAGCAAGAATCAGGGCTAGTGGAGAACTAGAAAGGTCAGTGTCCAGGCAGGGGTCAAGGCAGGCAAAAAACAAGCAAGGTTTGTGTCCAGGCAGGCAGAGATCTAGCAAAGTCAATGTCCAGGCAAAGATTGAGGCAGACAGAGATCAAACAAGGTCAGAAGCAGTCCAGTCGGCAAAAGAACAGTCTGAGGAAAGGGTGACTGGAAGGCAAGGCAAGCAGGGCAGGAAGACAGCAAGGCAGGAACACAGCACAGTAAGGCTGGACAAAGTCAGGAACACAGCAGGGCAAGGCAGGGAACACTGACAACAACAGCACTGACAACTACCTCATAATATGATCAAATTCTGCCAGAGTGGAGCACAGGACTTGGTGAGAGAGGTAACGGTGGTGGGGCCACTTGGCAATAGTGATCATAATATGATCAAATTTGATTTAATGACTGGAAAAGGAACAGTGTGCAAATCCAAGGCTCTCGTGCTAAACTTTCAAAAGGGAAACTTTGAAAAAATGAGAAAAATTGTTAGAAAAAAACTGAAAGGAGCAGCTACAAAAGTAAAAAATGTCCAAGAGGCGTGGTCATTGTTAAAAAATACCATTCTAGAAGCACAGTCCAGATGTATTCCACACATTAAGAAAGGTGGAAAGAAGGCAAAACGATTACCGGCATGGTTAAAAGGGGAGGTGAAAGAAGCTATTTTAGCCAAAAGATCTTCATTCAAAAATTGGAAGAAGGATCCAACAGAAGAAAATAGGATAAAGCATAAACATTGGCAAGTTAAATGTAAGACATTGATAAGACAGGCTAAGAGAGAATTCGAAAAGAAGTTGGCTGTAGAAGCAAAAACTCACAGTAAAAACTTTTTTAAATATATCTGAAGCAGAAAGCCTGTGAGGGAGTCAGTTGGACCGTTAGATGATCGAGGGGTTAAAGGGGCACTTAGAGAAGATAAGGCCATCGCGGAAAGATTAAATGATTTCTTTGCTTCGGTGTTTACTGAAGAGGATGTTGGGGAGGTACCCGTAATGGAGAAGGTTTTCATGGGTAATGATTCAGATGGACTGAATCAAATCACGGTGAACCTAGAAGATGTGGTAGGCCTGATTGACAAACTGAAGAGTAGTAAATCACCTGGACCGGATGGTATACACCCCAGAGTTCTGAAGGAACTAAAAAATGAAATTTCAGACCTATTAGTAAAAATTTGTAACTTATCATTAAAATCATCCATTGTACCTGAAGACTGGAGGATAGCAAATGTAACCCCAATATTTAAAAAGGGCTCCAGGGGCGATCCGGGAAACTACAGACCGGTTAGCCTGACTTCAGTGCCAGGAAAAATAGTGGAAAGTGTTCTAAACATCAAAATCACAGAACATATAGAAAGACATGGTTTAATGGAACAAAGTCAGCATGGCTTTACCCAGGGCAAGTCTTGCCTCACAAATCTGCTTCACTTTTTTGAAGGAGTTAATAAACATGTGGATAAAGGTGAACCGGTAGATATAGTATACTTGGATTTTCAGAAGGCGTTTGACAAAGTTCCTCATGAGAGGCTTCTAGGAAAAGTAAAAAGTCATGGGATAGGTGGCGATGTCCTTTCGTGGATTGCAAACTGGCTAAAAGACAGGAAACAGAGAGTAGGATTAAATGGGCAATTTTCTCAGTGGAAGGGAGTGGACAGTGGAATGCATCAGGGATCTGTATTGGGACCCTTACTGTTCAATATATTTATAAATGATCTGGAAAGAAATACGACGAGTGAGATAATCAAATTTGCAGATGACACAAAATTGTGCAGAGTAGTTAAATCACAAGCAGATTGTGATAAATTGCAGGAAGACCTTGTGAGACTGGAAAATTGGGCATCCAAATGGCAGATGAAATTTAATGTGGATAAGTGCAAGGTGATGCATATAGGGAAAAATAACCCATGCTATAATTACACGATGTTGGGTTCCATATTAGGTGCTACAACCCAAGAAAGAGATCTAGGTGTCATAGTGGATAACACATTGAAATCGTCGGTTCAGTGTGCTGCGGCAGTCAAAAAAGCAAACAGAATGTTGGGAATTATTAGAAAAGGAATGATGAATAAAACAGAAAATGTCATAATGCCTCTGTATCGCTCCATGGTGAGACCACACCTTGAATACTGTGTACAATTCTGGTCGCCGCATCTCAAAAAAGATATAATTGCGATGGAGAAGGTACAGAGAAGGGCTACCAAAATGATAAGGGGAATGGAACAACTCCCCTATGAGGAAAGACTAAAGAGGTTAGGACTTTTCAGCTTGGAGAAGAGACGACTGAGGGGGGATATGATAGAGGTGTTTAAAATCATGAGAGGTCTAGAACGGGTAGATGTGAATCGGTTATTTACTCTTTCGGATAGTAGAAGGACTAGGGGACACTCCATGAAGTTAGCATGGGGCACATTTAAAACTAATCGGAGAAAGTTCTTTTTTACTCAACGCACAATTAAAACTCTGGAATTTGTTGCCAGAGAATGTGGTTCGTGCAGTTAGTATAGCTGTGTTTAAAAAAGGATTGGATAAGTTCTTGGAGGAGAAGTCCATTACCTGCTATTAAGTTCACTTAGAGAATAGCCACTGCCATTAGCAATGGTTACATGGAATAGACTTAGTTTTTGGGTACTTGCCAGGTTCTTATGGCCTGGATTGGCCACTGTTGGAAACAGGATGCTGGGCTTGATGGACCCTTGGTCTGACCCAGTATGGCATTTTCTTATGTTCTTATGTTCTTATTTCTGAGGAGCTAGATGGTTGCAAAGGACTTCCTTATATACCTAGATAGGATGTGATGTCATCAGCCAGCACCCCAGGAAGGCCTATAAGAGAAGCTTCAGATTGATGGACGTATTATACACAGCCCTGGGATGCATCATGGAGCAGGATGCTGTGCTGGAAGCGCTTGGAGATAAGGGGTGTTACAATAAGCAAAATCCAGGGAATAGTTATGGCAAAATGGCGGGATGCCTGGCCTTGGAGCAGTATGACTGAGGGCAAGTTAGTGCATTCTGGGTAGGAGGTTGGAGTTGTATGGTTTCCACAGCTTTAAGAGGTTAGAACACCTCGGAGATTAGCATGCTCTGGTTCGAGCTGCTTCCCCTAGATAGGTGTTGTGGGACTTGTGTATTGTGGAAGCCTGGAACCTAAAGGATAACATAGGGTCCGCGGAGTATGCGAGACCCTCTTATATACAAAAGGCATGGTCCTACCTAACTAGACACGTGAGGCTTTCCCCTGGGTCTGGACCTGTGATATACCATCCTTGTTCCCTTCAGCCCCAATAAGTCTCACTGACTCACAACTAAAGAGTTTTAACCACCTTTTTATTGCATCAATCTAGGTAGCTTTCCAGGAACTTCAGAAACATCAGTTTTCCCAAAACGTACATCATACTGGTCACTTTTTATAAGATTCTATCACATAAAATTTCCTTTAACACTAAGGGGTAGATTTTTTTAAAAAAGCGCGTTCGCGTACTTTTGTTTGCGCACCAGGCGCAAACAAAAGTACGCTGGATTTTATAAGATACACGCGTAGCCGCGCGTATCTTCTAAAATCGTGAATCGGCGCGTGCAAGGCTGCCGATTTTGGGCAGCAGGCGTGCGCCGAGCCACGCAGCCTGTCTCCGTTCCCTCCGAGGCCGCTCCGAAATCGGAGCGGCCTCGGAGGGAACTTTCTTTCGCCCTCCCTCACCTTCCCCTCCCTTCCCCTTCCTAACCCACCCCCCCGGCCCTATCTAAACCCCCCCCCCCCCACCTTTATCCACGGATTTACGCCTCCCTGAGGGAGATGTAAATCCACACGCGCCAGCGGGCTGCTGGCGCGTCAAGACTCGACCCGGGGGTGGTTCCGGAGGGCGCGGCCACGCCCCCGGAATGCCCCGGGCCGAAACCACGCCCCTGGGCTCGCCCCCAAAATGCTGCGTTGTTCGGCCCCGCCCCCGACACGCCCCACCACGCCCCTAAAAAAACCACGGGACTTACGCGCGTCCCGGGGCTCTGCGCGCGCCGGCGGCCTATGCAAAATAGGCACGCGAGGGCCCTGCTCGCGTAAATCCGGGCGGATTTACGCGAGCAGGGCTTTTGAAATCCGCCCGTAATAGTTGACACCATAGCACTTAGGACTAGCTTCTGTTTACCAGCAGTGTCATATGCATATTTAAATACTCAGTTTCTATTTGTTATAATGCACAGCCTTAGCCCTGATTAATCTCTGCACCAGCCATTAGACTTGCAATTAAAGTCCTTGGTTAGCTACTAGGCTCTTGGTCTCACAGTACAAATCACCTAATAAAAACATTTGTGCATTTACGGAATCGCTACAGCTACCTAGGCTTAGCTTAGGCTTACTTAACAAATACCCTGGGTTTAATTCTTTAGCTTCTGCAGGAACACAGTTGCATTTTACACAGCCTTCTCAGCTCCAATTAGCAAACACACTGGGTTTAATTCCTTAGCACTGCTGCATTTTACACAGCCAAACTCAGCTTCAATTAACAAACACAATACAGCTTAGTCGCTTAATAAATTCAGGAATAACTTAGCTCCACAGTTGAAAGGTTCATCTGGCTCAGGCTCCTCATCCTCTAAGACTGGTGTAACCCGGGCACCTTTTCGGGTTACTATTAAGCCCTGGTAATAGACAGAGAAAGGAAATAGGGGGAGGATCCATTCTGTAACAGCCCTCCCAGTGGTGGGGCTGAAATGGATATCACTTGCAGGAAGCTTTTTAGCAGAGCTCTGCAAAGGGCTCTGGGCAGACTGAGCTGAAAATTAGAGAGGGAGGTGAGAATTTTTTTTTTTAGTTACTTTTTGGCCTACCTGGAGCCTTGGAAACCCTCTAATCCTCCAGGGTGGGTTTGGACTACTCTGCTATACTTTCCAACCGAGGTACAGAGTGTTTTCTCTAGGGATTGAGTTGGAGTTTAGACATTTGAGTAAAGGAGCCCTGCTGAAAGCCTGGGCCTTTCCAGGGCTCAGGGACTGGGGAAACCCTGAGTCGAAGATGCCCAGGTTTAGGGAAGACCTGCCCCTGAAGCGGTGGTGACCTGTTGCAGAGGATCTCCGAGGTTATCTATTTTGGGGAACAAAGACGTTTTTTTCCCCAAGATCTGGAAGGAACTGACTTTTCTGCCCCTCTTCCTATCCATTGGTGGACCTGAAGTTTCATCCAGGACCCCTTCCATCTGGGATCCTCATTAAAAGAAAGGACAACTAACTGTATGTAATAAAATTATCTAAAATAGGGGAGGTCACCCACCCGGCGTCTTCAGTCAACCCTGGGGAGCTAGGACATTAACTCTCTGTGCCAAGATTAGATTTTTGCCAGCTGGGAGAGGTTCGCGTCCACCAAAGTGGCCTATCCAGAGGAGTCTACTGCATCACCTAATCCAGGACAGCAGCAGGATTCCTGGCCTCAATAACAGACTCTTGCACAGGTAGAGAGCACAATAACTGTATATGAAGAGAGAGAGAACTGTGGAATTGAAAACATATTTATTTGTACCATTCAACCACGCTGTCTATAGTAAAGTATTATTTTGGACACTAACTCAGTAGTCCCTGTATATTCTTCGGCACTCAGCACACAGCACCAAGTGTAAAAATTCACCTAGCCCAGGGAATTCAGTGCATAAAGCCAGCCACCTCGCACTTGGATGATTTCTTCTACCCCTAGTCAAAAAGGATGTGTACCTTGGGAAGGGAAGAGTCAGAGAAGCTAGCCAGGGTCCCTTCCCCATAGAGCAGATAAATAACTTTATGTACCCACCCATGCTGTACTTGCACACTGGGGTGGGGGTTACACTTGCTCCATGGTAGACAGGCTATGTTGTGCTATACTCATTGCCTCCCCCATTCTGTCTCTTTGCTGCCTTTTTATGGAACCTTGCAGTCTACAGTTGCAAGGGGCTGGCTCCTCCCTGATCAACTGTTCAGAGGTGACATCATAATCCAGGCTGACCCTGGCAATTCTGGGAAATGTGGTTCCCTAGGAGGGGGTTCTTAATTTCTGATTAATATGCTCCTGAACAAATCCTGCCTCAGAGTTTTAAATTCTTTTTTGCGCAGAAACTCAATATAGAAATCAACACAATGAACATACTGTTCCGAGAAGGGTAAGATGGTGGTAAGGGTTTAATGGGGGGGATTTTAAATCCCCAACGCATGCAAATCCAGGCAGATACGCGTATGGCCGGCTGAGCGCGCGCTGAGGGCATTTTCTAAATGGTCCGGCCACGCGCAAATCTGCTGTTACACACGGAAAAGTCGGGGTTTAGAAAAGGGGTGGAGTGGGGTCTGGGCAGGGGGGGGGGGGCGCGGGCCGAGGCCAGCCGGGACAGCGCCATTTTGTGCTGTTCTGGGGAAGCACACGCCGGCAGCTGGCTGGTGCATGAAACTTACTACTGCTCCAAAGGAGCAGGTAAATTCTTTAACAAAAAAAATGAGGGAAGATAGGTAGGGTTTGAGGAGGTGCGGTGAGGGGAAAAGGGAGGAAGGTTAGGTAGGGGGTTATGGAAGATCCCTCCTGGTCTGCTCCTTTATTGGAGCAAACTGGAAGGAAACTGGGGATTTTCCAATTGCATCGCCGCACGCTTTTTAAGAAAATCCCCCCTTATGCGCCACCTGCGCATGCCGAAATAAAAGTGGGTGCACATGTGGATTTTATAACATGCACGTGTTACCTCTAACAGCACTTCATTCTAGGCTCCCACATGTAGAGTTACACACCTACATTAACTACTTCTCTATTCTCTCCCCATAACAATGGAATATTCCTTTTGGTTTCTGGTAGTGATCTAGTAGGATCTCTACATATGCAAATTTATCTCATGTGCATGCAATGTCAATCTCCTGAAAACTCAACTGGCTATGGGATGACCAAGACAGGTTTAGGAAGTCCTATTGTATAGTTCTATACATCAACAACACTTACTCAGAGCTATGCATCAGTCAACTTTCTTTTTGTCATTGTTGCGGAGCGTACCCTTAGGCCCGGTTAGGAGCTCGGCGGTGCGGTCCCATCTAAGGAAGATGTGAGCCCTTGGGCCGTGGCATGGCTCAGGGAGGAGCCCCAAGACACACTGTGGGAGGTGAGCTGGTACGAGCACGGGTGGAGCAGGAGCGAGGCTGGAGCGAAGACAAGGCGAGGATTCCAGAATAGGAACTGGGCAGACTCAGAACTCCTCTGGACCTGCACGCACCAATGAGATCCAGCAACACAATGCAGATCTTGAGAGTAGCCCTCCGGCCACTCGATAGCCCTTCTGGACCCGTCGCTGGGGAACAGTGAGTGCGTGAGGCCAGACCGAGGCTGAGGGCAGGAACATGAAGATTTGAATGAAGACTCATGATACTCAGAGGATTCAAACGTAGACTTGGATACTTAGACGAAGACTTGGATACTCAGGAGACTCAGATGAAGAATTGGATACCCAGGGGACTCAGATGAAGACTTGGATACTTGGACAAGGACTAAGGACACTCAGAAGACTCGGAGGACTCAGATAAGGATTCAGGATACTCAGAAGACTCAGACAAGGATTCAGATTGCTCGGAAGTTTCAGGCAAGATTCAAGAGTCAGACAAAAGTACTGGGCGAGAACTGTATTGCAGCGCGCCCTACACAGCCGCCCATGGCTGGTTGCGGACCACGCTGAATGCAAAGCAGACTCCAGGCGAAGACGTGGAAATTGAGAATGGAAGATGATGAAGATTCAGTAGAGGTCTGCACTGGAGCGCACCCTACACAGCCGCCTGTGGCTGGTCGCAGACCATGCTGGAGCGGAGCAGGTTCTGGCAGAGTCTTAGGCATGGACGGAAGCAGGCACAAGGGAACTCCGTAGACCGGGAGCAAGATACTCAGGAACAAGGCTTTAAAAATAGAAGTCTCCCGTAGGCTTGCGCTGCAGATGAGAAGAAGGCATTGTACCATGAGGCGCCCTACACAGCCATCCCATAGGCTGGTCACGGACCACAACATGGCATGCCAAGAGAGGTGGACAGATGAGGGACCTGGGAACTGGACGATGAGCTGAAGATAAGACGGACAAAGGCAAGACATCAGGAACATGGCACCTCAGGACAAGGGACATCAGGACATCTGTACACAGAACATCTGGAACATCAGGAACAGAAGACAGGCGACGAGGGAGCTCCAAGGAGGGACGAGACCAGGAACATCAAGGAGATGAGGTTCAGGAACACAAAGAATATGGAACGAAGATCCATCAAGGCACAGCAGACCATGGAAGACCTGGATAGGAAGAAGATCACAGACACTGTGCAAACCCGATCCGAAGGCACTGAAGAACTGAAGCAGGGCCCTTTTATAGGGCTGAAGGAGGAACACGTTGATGACATCATTAATGAGGGCCACGGGGCTTTTCCCGCCACTGGCCCTGTAAATGTGCAGGAGAGGTACGAGCCCGAACCTAAGATGAGGCAGGAAGGCTGAAGACAGACGAGAGGCCATGATGGTGGCGTTCCTGCTGCAAAGAAGATGGACAGTGGCTTCCCTGCCACTCAGGCAGCAATGGCAGCAGCACCCCTTGCCACGAAGAGGAAATCCCAGCGGCGGCTAGGAGCTGCAAAGAAGCAGGAGCAGCAGTCCGGATGGCGGCGCTAGGACCGCGGAGGCACCTGCACAGCAGCGGCCTCTGGGCCGCGAGAAGGATGGCATTGGTGGTGGCCTGCTGCGTAGCTGGAAGAAAGGTGGGGATTCTGCCCGTGCTTGTCGCAGGCAGGCTCACAACGGTCATGCCTAATGATGGAGTATTTGAGGCCTGGGTGTTACCTAAATGCCCCTTTAATTAGAACAGCCAACGGCAGGTTTTCATGCTGGTGAAAGTTTTTAAGGCTTGTACAATCTATGTACATGATTGCAAAAAGTTGAAATTTGGCGACTGTTCATCATTTTTTATGATCTTTGATTCCTGAAATTTTAGGCCCCACCTCTTTAGGGTTTTGCTCCACAACTTGTATACCCTGTAACAACTGGCCACATGTTTTGTGATGGTGAATTTTCTCAATTTCCGCTGATCCTGATTCATCTTTTGAGGTGTTTTGACTTCTATCTGCATTCTGACACTTGTATATAGCAGAGCATCAATTTGTTCGCCATAAAAATGTGTTTTCTTTCACTGAGAGAGCCTAAAATAGAAGAGGCATATAAACGTTCTGGCTGCTGTTCCAGGGTGTAAAAGGTCTTGGCTGTTCTAGTTTAAGAACCACATACAATTGTAGAAGTGGTATATAGATGTCATTATTATGCTATGCTTGAAGGATATACAAAAACCTCAGCAATTTTTTACATGGCTGGATGCGTAAAATGTTAATCTACAGTTACATATATTACCAGTTGCCAGCAGATTTGATTTTGGATATTTTGAATAGTTATTCGCGGGAGGGGTTTAACTTTTCCATTTTCATAAAGAGACAGATGAAAATACTTTGCTACATTGTAATAGCTGTCATCCCGTTGAATTAGACAAAATTTTCCAACTGGACAATTTTTATGCCTTTGTAAATTATACTCCACCACTGCTGGGTTTAAATCCCATGCAGTGGAAATGAAAGGGAGGTTTAGAGAACAGGGTTATCCACAGAGAATTATACAACAGTCCTACAAGAGAGGTCGGTGGGCTAATGGAGATTCGCTCTTACAAACACGAGGTTCACAGGAGGAATCTGAACTCATTTGTGTTTTGCCCTATAGTCCCGATACATGGAGAGTTCAATGAAGTATACAGTCACATTAGGATATTTTAAGATTACATCCGATTTTCCAAGATTTACCAATTTTTGCACTTACTAGAGCTGAAAATCTAAGAGATAAATTGATACATTGTACTTTTCATCAGAAAAGGGCTTTAATAATTAAAGACATGCAATGGAGGCAATTCTCATGTGGCCATTGTAATGCTTGTCCTAAATCTTTTGTAGGGAACACATTGTCCTTTGCTGGCAATCATCCTTTTAAATTGGATACCTTAACCTCTTGTGAATCTATGGATGTCATTTATTTAACATGGTGTCCTTGCGGGCTGATCTACTTTGGCAAGAGTACGTGGATGATGAAAATTTGCATTCAAGAATATCTTAGTTGCCTGAGGCGTAACACAATGGACAGAGAAGGGCCATATGGGAGGATGATGTAATGTTTTCAGTTTTAGCTCAGATAGCTCACCCTAATCGGGTTGGTAATTTTTCAAAGATGCTGAGACAGAAGAAGCAGTCATACATTTTTAAGTGGAATATTGTTGTGCCAAATGGCCTCAATAAGGAGGTCAAATGGTCTGATTTTTCTTCATAGAAGGAGCTGTGTATTGTGAACGAGGGAGGTCATTGGTTAACATATCCTTAAAATAGAACACCACGCAGGTTGATGTAGGTTCACCATGTTTGACAGTGAAGAGACCAGATGTTTGTTATTAGTAGGTTTTTATAAGGTTTTTCCATTCTGATTTGTTGAGTTTAGGATGTGTGCAATAGTAGTTTTATGTTATTTCCTTGAACAGTCTACTATAAGGTTGTCCCTAACGCAGGCATCTTTTGATGCTGAAACACTACAGTGTTGGGATATGCTTTGTTGAACTACATCACATCTCTTTGGGTGAGTACAAGTTTCGCTGTATATTCTTCAAACTAAATGACAACTGGCAAATATAAGTCTCATTGATACATTGATACATACTGTTTGCGTTACACTGTGAACCGATGTGATATCATTGATGAATGTCGGTATATAAAAACTTTAAATAAATAAATAAATATTTTTTTTTCAAGTTAAGTGATCACAGTTCTAGTGTGATTGGATGAGAAGAATATCTGGTAAAAACTAAACAGTGTTCTTTATTAATAATGTAAAGATGATGAACCAAGGAAGTTTAGAATAATCCCTGGTAGCGCTTCCAAGTGGTTCAATGGTTTGTTTCCAATTAACAATGATGGTGAAATCTAAGAAATTATTTGGTATTTTTGAAAACCTCAAAAAAAAAAAAAAAAGACCCGAGTGATGTTCCATTAATAGGATTTGCCTTGACATTTTTATAATTTAAAAAAAAAGTCCCGAGTGTTGCTCCATCAATAGTTTTGAAACTCTTGAGAACTTTGAGTGCAGTTTCATCAACAATTTCATGGACTCCAGTATTTTTTAATTGGGTGAGGAGTGATATCTATGGAAGCTGATACCTTTTCTTGGCATTCTACTTAGGTCTGCTTAACTTGATCTAGATACATTATAAAGTGCAACATTAAAGATTATGTAACAAACTTTAGTAATTTTGATAAACTAATAAGAATTTGAAATAAAGAATATGTAATAAGATTATAATTAAGCTTTTTGAAAGATTTATTCACAGTTCCTTCTTTATTGGTATATGTCTAATGATGGGCCTTATCGGGTCTTAACAACTCATGTGTAGCATCCTTGACTAATTTTTATGTTTGTCCATGTGGCACCGTGAGCAGTTGGTGGCTGGCCAGAGAACAGACTAAGGCTGGACTCTGGCTGATTTCTCATAAGCTTTTTATTAATCACAAAAAAATGTAACAAAAGCAGCTCTGTTTGCCTTAGCAGTTCTCAAAAAAACGGCACTATTGGCCTTCCCTAGGCTCCTTCTCTTCTCTGGAGCCCCCTCGTTCTCACTTATCCCCTTCTAAGAAGAATGCCCTCAGAGTAGAACTCCCTTCCTGTCTGTGGCTTAAGGTAGATCAGTTTTTAGCTTTTAAGGAGGGTCTAACATATACAGTTCAATAAAAGCATAAAGAATCCAATACACTGCACTGATAATACCAAAATGGTATAGATTTCTTAAACATGTGCACCACACTAATAACATTAAGACATTACTGACATCAAACCCTTCAGGAACTGCACAAATCCACATATTTTCTTTCAGAATTACTTAAGTTTTTCTTTATCTTTATGTTGACATCCTTCTTTGATGGTATGACCCAGATGTGCTAAACATGTGGCTACCAGAGAAGTGGTTTCCCTAGTAACCAGAATCTTTGAGAAGGCTCTCAGAACCTGCCTCCCCATACCTGTAGCTTTCCTTTCAGGCACTCAGTAACCTGGGGAGCAGAAGTAGAGCCTAATTACCTGATCTGAAGCTGCAGCTGCCGATGGAAGCAGAGGCAGCTGTGAAGTCTTACTGTACAATGTGGGAGTGAATGACACTCCCACTTCACAAACAGCATGAGCCAGCTGTTCCTGCTTTCACACTAAACTTCCTGTTCATATCCACAGGAAGAGTAAAAACATGAGAATCCTATATTTATACAAAATGTGAAAGGATTCCAGCCCAATTCAAAATATAATAAAGGCGCGTATTCCAACATTTTCAGTGCTGTGCTGGCATATATTTCTGTATTGCAACAGTAGAGAAATACAATTTGGGTTTTGTCAAAGGAATAATAAAAACATCAGGAGGGCACTGTAACTCTTGGCATGTGTTCCTTTACAGTATGTTCTGGTTAGGGCAAATGCTGAAGTGCATTTTTAATTTTGCATTTTATGAGTAAGCCCTTGATTCATCTGCTACCTCAAAAGAATAGCATAATAATCACAAAAATGACAGAGTAATACTACCAAATTGATTATTTCTATATAAAAGACAATAATTTATTTTCTTGAAAATAACTATATTTGAGAGAAGCCAACATCTCAGCCTATAATGCATTAGAAACAGAAATCAGCACAAACTTGTATTTTAAACAGAGTATTTCCATCCACCAAATTTGCCAATGATTAATTAATTAATTAACTGATTGAAATAATGAGATCAATCTTTAGTAAGCCAGAGAGTGACAAGTTATCTAGCTACAGTTAGCCAGATAACTTGTCCTGAATATTCATTGGGACAAACATCCCACTGAATAAGAACATAAGAATTTGCCAGGATGTTGGGCTTGATAGACCCTCAGACTGACCGTCTGAGGGTCTATCAAGCCCAACATCCTGGTTCCAACAGTTGCCAATCCAGGATACAATCACCTGGCAAATACCCAATCATTAAAAGATCCCTTGCTACTAATGCCAGTAATAGCAGTGGCTGTTCTATAAGTCAGCTTGTTTAATAGCAATTTATGGACTTCTCCAGGAACGTATCCAAACCTTTTTTAAATCCAGCTACACTGGATTTAAACTGCAGCCAAGCCGCACATTTTACTCTAAGAAATTAGTGCCGACCCAAAGGTCGGCGCTAATTTCTTCCGGCGCCAGGAAAGTGCACAGAAAAGCAGTAAAAAACTGCTTTTCTGTGCACCCTCCGACTTAATATCATAGCGATATTAAGTCGGAGGTCCCCAAAAGTAAAAAAAAGTTAAAAAAAAAAAAAATAAATTTGAATTCGGCCCGCGGCTGTTGGGCCGAAAACCGGACGCTCAATTTTGCCGGCGTCCGGTTTCCGAGCCCGTGGCTGTCAGCGGGCTCGAGAACCGACGCCGGCAAAATTGAGCGTCGGCTGTCAAACTCGCTGACAGCCGCCGCTCCAGGCCAAAAGGAGGCGCTAGGGACGCGCTAGTGTCCCTAGCGCCTCCTTTCCCTCGTTTGCACCACGTCGCCTAATTTGCATGCTGGAGCATACTGGATAGCTCGCACCGGCGAAGGGCCGGTGCGTGCGCCGGGAGAGCGGGCGTTCGTCCGCTCTCCCGCGGTTTTACAGTATCGGGCTGATAGTGTAACTACAACATGTATTATTTTTCCCTATATGCATCACTTTGCACTTATCCACATTATTTCATCTGCCATATGAACACCCAATCTTCCAATCTGCTTCTGACAACTACTTTGAATAATTTTGTATCATCTGCAAATTTCATCATGTCACTTGTATCCCTTTCCAGATCATTTATAAATATATTGAAAAGCAACGGTTGCACTGAGAAAATTGACCATTTAATCCTACTCTCTGTTTCCTGTCTTTTAACCAGTTTGCAGTCAAGGACATTGCCTCCTATCCCATGACTTTTTAATCTTAGAAGCCTTTCATCAGGGGCTTTGTCAAATGTCTTCTGAAAATTCAAATACACAACATTTATTGATTCACCTTTATCCACATGTCTATTAAGCTCTTCTAAAAAATGTAGCAGATTTGTGAGGCATGACTTCCTTGGGTAAATATTTGCTGGCTGTGTTCCATTAAACCACTTATTTCTTTGTCATGTGATTTTATTCTTTAGAATAGCTTCCACTATTTTTACTGGCACTGAAGTCAGGCTCACCTTTCTATAGTTTCCTGGATCACCCCTCTAGCCATTTCTAAATATCGGGGTTACATTGGCCACCATCCAGTCTTCCGGTACAACAGATGATTTTAATGATAGGTTACAAATTTTTACTAATAGATCTGAAATTTCATTTTTTAGTTCTTTCAGAATTCTAGGGTATATACCATCTGGTCCAGGTGATTTGCTACTCTTTATTTTGTCAATCCCCTACTACATCTTCCTGGTTCACTGTGATTTGGTTCAGTTCATCTGAATCTTTACCTTTGAAAACTGACTCTGGAACTGGTATCTTCCCAAAAACCTCCTTAGTAAACACTGAAGCAAATAATTCATTTAGTCTTTCCATGATGGCTTTATCTTCCCTAAGAGCCCCTTTAATTCCTTGATCATTTAATGCTTCTGCTTACTCCCCTGTACTTGCCTAAAGTTATCTGGCTATATAGCCAGATAACTTTAAAACCTGTCTAGATCTGAATATAGAGCTAGAGAGAGAGAGAGCAGGTAGGGGCAGCTGGAGGTGCAGGGGCGGGGGGGAGGAAGGGAGGGGAGTGGAGAGTGGGAGAGAGAGTCAGGAGAGTGACACCACCTCTCTGGAAGTGGACTGACAACCTGTTCATCTGCAAGCCATGCAACAGGTTAGACTAGTCTTCGCGCATACAAGTTCACTGTCGAGGACAAGATGCTCACTGCCGGGGTCCTCGAGAATTATAACATGCCGTTTGGGAACCATACAGCAAAGATATCCAAGGCTGGTTAATAGTGTGCCAGATATGCCACACTATTAACCAGCAATGAAGTGCGGATCGATGGGCAAACACACTAATATGAACACAATCCAACAGATGTGTTGCAAAATCAATTGCAAAGGTCCATGTAAAACAAACCAGAAAAAACAATTTAAACAGGAAAAGTTCAATAATTCCAAAATGCCAAATCTTTATTGAAATGTCAGTCCCCCGACATGGACCATGTTTCGTAAGGGCTGCATCAGGAGGGACCAATTACATGTGGTAAAATAAAGCGGCATTACATTCTTGAGAAATGTGACCCATTAGATACATCAAGGGGAATTTCCAGAGGATAATTTGGGGGGGTTGAACCAATTACAATTGGAAGAATACTATTGCACAAATTAGGAATGATAAAAAATAACTAATAAAATAAATAATACTGTTGCTCAAACTAAACAGTGCAGAGGAGCAATCAGATACACACAAACACAAAGAAAAGCATATACCACACCACATCCAGACAGGCACCTCACAGTAAAAGCTGGACAAACTCCTTCCACTGCCAGACACATTGTAAACTAATACTAAACCCTACAAATAGGACACTCAAAATCTATACAGCAAACCTATCACAATGTAACAGTAATAACACCAAAGACTCAAACAACAAGAACTCTGCCAGTGAAAAACAGCACTGTAAATGTTACACTGGGTCCCAGAATACCAATACACCACCTACTCAGGAAACAAACCCGATGCTATAGATCCCTACACAGACACTACACGCTTGCAGAATCTCTCCAAATACAGAGACAGACCCTCACCAAATACGGAATAAAGGATCACACGTTAGAACCAGCAATATGCAGACAAAAACTGAAATGGAAACGCCAAGAAGCCAGACTCTGTGTGTAACAATGGAAAAACAGAACCATCATTCCTCATAAAAGAAACAAAATCAAGAAACATAAAGCCTCAATTATAACTAATAAAAGAATATTTTTAAATTACTGACAAATAGAATAACTTCTATTAATTAATTAGTCATATACATTTTTTAAAAGTTCCCAAGCACCAATAAAATATTACAAAACACACATATCAAATAACATCCAATAATTAGAGCTAATAAGGATTTTAAAAAGCCCCTTGATGGCCATACCTGGGAACTCTTGATTTCCAGTCACCCAGAGATTGTTGCGGATTAGGGGGCTAGGGCACACACAAACTTTATCTTCTCTTCCTCTCTCTCACACACAAATTCACATGTTCATTCTCTCTCACACATACACTGTCACATACACACATATATATATATATATATATACATGCTCTCAAAATACAGGCTCTAAAACCCTCTTTGTCCCCCCCCCCCCCCACACACACACACACAAAAGCTCTTACTCTCCCAGATTCCCGCATACACATAGGCTCTCACCCACACGGACCACTATGCAGGCACCCATTCATTCTCACTCAGACAGACAAACCCCTAGGCAGGCTCCTGTTCTCTCACACAGACAGACCCCCAGGCAGGCACCCATTCATTCTCACACAGACAGACAAACCCCTAGGCAGGCTCCCGTTCTCTCACACAGACAGACCCCCAGGCAGGCACCCATTCATTCTCACACAGATAGACAAACCCCTAGGCAGGCTCCCGTTCTCTCACACAGACAGACACACACACACACACACAATAAAGGCAGACCCCTCTATTTGCTGGCAGCCTCAGAGACTCTCTCTCCAGTCTCCTCTGCTGCCGCTGCTGTCATCGCGCCTGCCGCATGGCTGTTGGGGATGAAGTGATTACTCATCGCTGTTTCTGCCTCCTCAGTGCAGGCCCCGCAATATTAAAAATTCACGGGGTTAGCACTTCCTCCATTCTGATCTCATGCATCGACAGATCAGCATAGAGAAAGTGCTGCTCTAGCGAATTCTAATACAGCGGGCTTGCACAGACAAGGGGAAGGGTGTCCTCTGCTCAGCTGCTGTTGGATGAGTTCCATTGGTGGTGGGTGGGAACAAGTCCACCGGCAGTCGCATACATCTTCTCCCACGGTACACCATGTCCTGGCTCACTGCTGCTGGTGCCCCCCTGCTCTAGGCAGCCACAGGCTGCCTCCTCTTCTGCTGACAGCCAGGATGGGCTCCTTCAGTGGCCGCAGGCCTCCTCTTCTTCTGTGCCTATCCGCCCCCTACAGCCTGGCACCCAGAGGCCTTGGCCCCCCTGGCCCCCTCGCTATGCCACTGGGCGGTGGGATTGATATGCGGAAGTGTCATTTTTGGGTTGTCCCCCTGCATACGTGGGCCCTGCTTTCTCAGTTGCCTCCCCAAATACTTCTGTCAAGAGATGCCACTGAGCTGCTGCTGCTGCTTGGGTGGGTGGGGGGTGGAAATGAGAAACTGCTGCTACTGCCATAGGCATCAATATGGGGCGAGCCACAGGGGCCATAGCCCCCACCAACGTTGGGCAAATAGTCAGGGCAAATTAAAACACTTCTTATATAGGTTATAGTTAATTTAATTATATGCCACCTATGCAAAAGCCCTAGGAGCTTACAACAAAACAAATGCAATAATATTAAAGAGAAACAGTATTAATAGTCAAGATTAAAAATTGACAACGTAAAACCATAAGAACAGAGAAGAGAAAAATAACCCTGACGTAAGGCGGTCTCTCAATAAGAGAGACCGCCTTACGTCTCTCTTATTGAGAGACCGCCTTATGTCTGGTAAGACTGGAAATCTTATCTTGACAACATAAAACCATAAGAACAGAGAAGAGAAAAATAACCCTGACATAAGGCGGTCTCTCAATAAGAGAGACCGCCTTACGTCTCTCTTATTGAAAGACCGCCTTACGTCTGGTAAGACTGGAAATCTTATCTTACCATTACGTTAAAATGGTTCAAAACAGTTCGATCGATAGAAAGTATCTTAAGAATAGGCATCAATATAAAGAAAAGTCTTCAGTTGTTTTTTAAAAGTTTTGGTATGTGCTAAAGATCTCATATTGGGAGGCAGGCTATTTTAAAAGTTAGGGGCCACCACTGAAAAAGTATATTGATGGGTGTCAGGTAGACCTACTTAAACTCCTCTCTGTTTCTCCACCCCCTCTCTGTTTCTCCACCCCTGATAAAAAAAAAAAAAGCTGCAATCCTCCTCTTTTCGTGCATTTTGCATATGGTGGAATGTATAATATGTAGCTTCTGCCATGAGCAAGCTGCATATTAAAAAGGAAAATCATCATATGCAGGCTGTCTTTGCTGGAGATCTCTTTAGCACTAGACTTGACCTCTCTTGCTGTTGCCTCCCCTGTACTTGTCTTGTCTCTGCAGAACCTGGTCTTTCTCTCGATGACACTGGACCTGCCCTTTCTTGCTACCATCTCTGCTGGACCGGGCCTCTCTTATCTCCCCTGGACCTGGCCTGCCTCTCTTGCTACTGCCATGACCTCGCTGGATCTGGCCTTTCGCTTGGTCTTTCTGGACCTGTTTTGCTGCTGCCATAGGTGTCTTGTTATCGGACCTGCCTTGCTTCTAGGAGACCCAGGGGGAGAAGCCTCATTACTGTCTACCAGGTTCACTTGGAGATGTAAAGGTAAGTCACAAAGGATGAGGAGGAGAGCTGACTCGATTGACTGTATGTTCTCTTTCTGCCATCATGGATAGACTAGATAGGTCGGATACTATTTTTTACCATCATGTTTCCATAGGGGACAGGGGGGTTGTGGCTGGAGAAGAGCAGCACAAGTACAAATTTGTCATGCCAATAAAGTCCACCCTGTGACAGCATGCTAATAACATCAATTCTTTGCTATTTTGTTTATATTTGTTTTAGATATACCATAAAAACATAATGAGTCCCAAAAACTATTTGGTACCCAAATCAAAAGTGAAAGGCCTGTGTGGAATTAGAGGCCCAGGAAAGTGTGGAAGCATTAAAATCGTTTTTTGAAAATTTGGTACAGAGTGGTTCTAAATGCTCTGAAATAGAAAAGGTCAAAAAGAGTCCAGTTGAGCAATCTAATGTCTCATTTGAACTTAATGAAGCTTCTTTATTGAGCCTATCCTTTGACAATCAAAGTGCTGATTATTGTGTCTGCGTGCGTGTCAAAGAAACCAAAGCATGACAAGTTCACTGCCATTCATTCTGATCCTGCTTTATGGGCAAAAATACTATAATCTAAGAATACTGATCATATTGTGGACACTGACCCTGTCCAAATAAGAGATATTGACTTTAAAAAAGATGCATATATTCGTCATTTCTCTGCATCTTTCTACAAAAGAAACTTGGATAGTGGAGAAGAGGTGAGAAGATGCTGGTTGGTGTATACCAAGTCTGCTAATAAAGTATTCTGCTTCTGCTGCAAATTATTTGACATGCATCCTTGAATGTCACTGGCCAAGGAAGGTTTATATGACTGGATACACGTCAAACACATTAAAATCCCATTTAACTTCAAGCAGTCATTTTTCTGCCTTTCATACCTGGTTGGAGACTGAATTTTGACTGAAAATTGATCAAGACCTTCAGAATGCTATAAGCTGTGAAAGGCAGAACTGGAAAACAGTACTGAAGAATCTTATCAATATAGTATAATTTTTATCTGAACATAATCTGGCCTTAAGGAGATCTTCAGATTGTCTCGTTGTTGCAGTTGGATACTGCTGGCGAGATAGTGGACCCTTGGGCTGGCCTACCTAGGGTGACAGGGTAGGCCAGGAGGCGGAGCTACAGGCAGGAGGTGTTCACCCGGGAACCAGGAACCCCCCGGGAGGAGCCCGTAGGGCACTGGGACCTCGGGACTTGGAACAGAGACTGAAAGTCCAGTGGTTGAAATAGGCTTAGACCGGGACCAGAGCAAACAGGAAGGATCGGAAGTCCAAGGTACCCAGGAAGCAGGGGACCAGCTGTACAGGACCGAGGGCCGGCTGAAGGCAGGGCAGCGAGCGGCAGCGGAGTCTGTAGCAAACCAGAGGCTGAAGCAGGCTGTAGGCTGAAGCAGAGTCGGTAGCGAACCGGAGGCTGAAGCAGGCTGTAGGCTGAAGCAGAGTAGGTGGTAACCGGAGGCTGAAGCAGGCTGTAGGCTGAAGCAGAGTCGGTGGTAACCGGAGGCTGAAGCAGGCTGAAGCGGAAGCAGGCCGGGGTCGGAGGCTGGCTGCAGGCTGAAGCGGAGTCAGAGGCAAACCGGAGTCAGAGGCAGGCAGCAGGCAGAAGTGGAGTCAGAGGCAAACCGGAGTCAGAGGCAGGCAGCAGGCAGAAGTGGAGTCAGAGGCAAACCGGAGTCAGAGGCAGGCAGCAGGCAGAAGCGGAGTCAGAAGCAGGGAACGTGGAGATCACCAGGAACGCAACTAAGAACAACTATGGAGTTGTGAACCTCGTTGCAAGGCGATGAGAGAGAGTCTGGACGCCGGTTATATCGGGGCTCAGATGTGACGTCAGCAGCACGGGCGGGGCCAGGCTTCCGGGAGTTGAGCGCTTAAGACGGGAATCCTCGCGCGCAAGACTGACGAGAAGCAGGCACGTAATGGCGGCCGCCACATGGAGTGAGAGCAGCCCCCGGGGTCCAGAGCGGGTGGAATGCGGTGATTCTTGAAACAGAGGTAGGCGGGTTTGAGCCCTAAGCGGAGGGAAGCGGTAGAGACCGCAACACTCGTTACATCTAATGTTGCGCTCGGGGGTGGACCCTTGTCCTGGGGCAAGGGTGGAATGGCTCTTGAAAGAGAACAGGAGGTAACTGGCCCCAGGGGGCGGAGCACTGAAGGAGACAGAGGCTAGGTAGAACTTCACCACTGGAAGCCTGAGGTCCCCCGGGAGAAGCCCATAGGGATTCGGGCCGCTTGGACTTAGGTGGGCCTTGCAGGGTCTCCTAGGAGAATAGTAGTCTGGCATGCCCACAGACACAGAAGGAGCGCGGTCAGGTTCGAGCTGGAGCAGGGAGAACAAGAACAGAGTTGGTGATGAAAAGGCGAGGAACAGAGCAGAATCTGGAGGCGTGGTCAGGCAAGCAAGAGGTCAATGTCCAAGGATCAGTCTGAGGAGTGGTCACCGAAGCAAGGGTCAGATACCGGAGGTCAGATGTAGTCGGAGGCAGAGATCTTGAGGCAGGCGTCAGACAAACAGGTCAGGAACAGGCTGAGGACTTGAGGCAGGTGGCAGGCCAACAGATGAGTCAGAAACAGGCTGAGGACTTTGAGGCAGGCGGCAGGCAGTCAGACGAGTCAGGAACTAGCAGGAGTCATAGACAGGCAGCAAGCAGGCAGGCAGGCCAGGAACAAGCTGAGGTCAGTACCAGTCTGAGGGTACTACCTGGGAAGGCAGATAGACGAACACAGGAACAGACAGGACTCAGGAACAAGGATGCAGGAACAAGTCAGGAACAGAACTGGAACAGAAGGATCCTGGAACAAGACTAGGAACAAGCAAGAACAAGGGCGGAGACAATCTAGCATACTAGCCAACCTGATTGCCAAGGCAAGGAAGTGAAGTAAGGAACTTCCTTTTATCGTAGGTCAATCAGGGCGTGCCGTGGAACGCAGACCCTCCCTCGGCCCTACAAGTCTCGGGGCAGGCCATGCACGCGCTGATGAGGATGTTGGGGAGATACCAGTTCCGGAGATGGTTTTCAGAAGTGATGAGTCAGACGAACTGAATGAAATCACTGTGAACCTGGAAGATGTAGTAGGCCAGATTGACAAACTAAAGAGTAGCAAATCACCTGGACCAGATGGTATGCATCCTCGGGTTATGAAGGAACCAAAAAAATGAAATTTCTGATCTATTAGTTAAAATTTGTAACCTATCATTAAAATAATCCATTGTACTTGAAGACTGGAGGGTGGCCAATGTAACCCCAATATTTAAAAAAGGATCCAGGGGCGATCCGGGTAACTATAGACCAGTGAGCCTGACTTCAGTGCCGGGAAAAATAGTAGAAACTATTCTCAAGATCATAAGAACATAAGAAAATGCCATACTGGGTTAGACCAAGGGTCCATCAAGCCCAGCATCCTGTTTCCAACAGTGGCCAATCCAGGCCATAGGAACCTGGCAATTACCCAAAAACTAAGTCTATTCCATGTTACCATTGCTAATGGCAGTGGCTATTCTCTAAGTGAACTTAATAGCAGGTAATGGACTTCTCCTCCAAGAACTTATCCAATCCTTTTTTAAACACAGCTATACTAACTGCACTAACCACATCCTCTGGCAACAAATTCCAGAGTTTAATTGTGCGTTGAGTGAAAAAGAACTTTCTCCGATTAGTTTTAAATGTGCCCCATGCTAACTTCATGGAGTGCCCCCTAGTCTTTCTACTATCCGAAAGAGTAAATAACCGATTCACATCTACCCGTTCTAGACGTCTCATGATTTTAAACACCTCTATCATATTCCCCCTCAGTCGTCTCTTCTCCAAGCTGAAAAGTCCTAACCTCTTTAGTCTTTCCTCATAGGGGAGCTGTTCCATTCCCCTTATCATTTTGGTAGCCCTTCTCTGTACCTTCTCCATCGCAATTATATCTTTTTTGAGATGCGGCGACCAGAATTGTACACAGTATTCAAGGTGCGGTCTCACCATGGAGCGATACAGAGGCATTATGACATTTTCCGTTTTATTCACCATTCCCTTTCTAATAATTCCCAACATTCTGTTTGCTTTTTTGACTGCCGCAGCACACTGTACCGACAATTTCAATGTGTTATCCACTATGACACCTAGATCTCTTTCTTGGGTTGTAGCACCTAATATGGAACCCAACATTGTGTAATTATAGCATGGGTTATTATCACCTTGCACTTATCCACATTAAATTTCATCTGCCATTTGGATGCCCAATTTTCCAGTCTCACAAGGTCTTCCTGCAATTTATCACA
Organism: Rhinatrema bivittatum; assembly: GCF_901001135.1. NCBI lineage: Eukaryota > Metazoa > Chordata > Amphibia > Gymnophiona > Rhinatrematidae > Rhinatrema > Rhinatrema bivittatum. The sequence goes on from NC_042618.1 coordinate 305,384,328, forward strand.
ATCTGCGTGTGATTTAACTACTCTGAAAAATGTTGTGTCATCTGCAAATTTGATTATCTCACTCGTCGTATTTCTTTCCAGATCATTTATAAATATATTGAAAAGTAAGGGTCTCAATACAGATCCCTGAGGCACTCCACTGTCCACTCCCTTCCACTGAGAAAATTGCCCATTTAATCCTACTCTGTTTCCTGTCTTTTAGCCAGTTTGCAATCCACGAAAGGACATTGCCACCTATCCCATGACTTTTTACTTTTCCTAGAAGCCTCTCATGAGGAACTTTGTCAAACGCCTTCTGAAAATCCAAGTATACTATATCTACCGGTTCACCTTTATCCACATGTTTATTAACTCCTTCAAAAAAGTGAAGCAGATTTGTGAGGCAAGACTTGCCCTGGGTAAAGCCATGCTGACTTTGTTCCATTAAACCATGTCTTTCTATATGTTCTGTGATTTTGATGTTTAGAACACTTTCCACTATTTTTCCTGGCACTGAAGTCAGGCTAACCGGTCTGTAGTTTCCCGGATCGCCCCTGGAGCCCTTTTTAAATATTGGGGTTACATTTGCTATCCTCCAGTCTTCAGGTACAATGGATGATTTTAATCAAAATGATATTAATCAAAATCGTAGAGCATATAGAAAGACATGATTTAATAGGACACAGTCAACATGGATTTACCCAAGGGAAGTCTTGCCTAACAAATCTGCTTCATTTTTTTGAAGGGGTTAATAAACATGTGGATAAAGGTGAACCAGTAGATGTAGTGTATTTGGATTTTCAGAAGGCGTTTGACAAAGTCCCTCATGAAAGGCTTCTACGAAAACTAAAAAGTCATGGGATAGGAGGCGATGTCCTTTCGTGGATTATAAACTGTTTAAAAGACAAGAAACAGAGAGTAGGATTAAATGGTCAATTTTTTCAGTGGAAAAGGGTAAATAGTGGAGTGCCTCAGGGATCTGTACTTGGACCGGTGCTTTTCAATATATATATAAATGATCTGGAAAGGAATACGAAGAGTGAGGTTATCAAATTTGTGGATGATACAAAATTATTCAGAGTAAAATCACAAGCAGACTGTGATACATTACAGGAGGACCTTGCAAGACTGGAAGATTGGGCATCCAAATGGCAGATGAAATTTAATGTGGACAAGTGCAAGGTGTTGCATATAGGGAAAAATAACCCTTGCTGTAGTTACACGATGTTAGGTTCCATATTAGGAGCTACCACCCAGGAAAAAGATCTAGGCATCATAGTGGATAATACTTTAAAATCGTCGGCTCAGTGTGCTGCAGCAGTCAAAAAAGCAAATAGAATGTTAAGAATTAATAGGAAGGGAATGGTTAATAGAACGGAAAATGTCATAATGCCTCTGTATCACTCCATGGTGAGACCACACCTTGAATACTGTGTACAATTCTGGTCGCCGCATTTCAAAAAAGATATAGTTGTGATGGTGAAGGTACAGAGAAGGGCAACCAAAATGATAAAGGGGATGGAACAGCTCCCCTATGAGGAAAGGCTGAAGAGGTTAGGGCTGTTCAGCTTGGAGAAGAGATGGCTGAGGGGGGATATGATAGAGGTCTTTAAGATCATGAGAGGTCTTGAATGAGTAGAAGTGACTCGGTTATTTACACTTTCGAATAATAGAAGGACTAGGGGGCATTCGATGAAGTTAAGCAAGCAACACATTTAAGACTAATCGGAGAAAATTCTTTTTCACTCAACGCACAATAAAGCTCTGGAATTTGTTGCCAGAGGATGTGGTTAGTGCAGTTAGTGTAGCTGGGTTCAAAAAAGGTTTGGATAAGTTCTTGGAGGAGAAGTCCATTAATGGCTATTAATCAATTTTACTTAGGGAATAGCCACTGCTATTAATTGCATCAGTAGCATGGGATCTTCTTAGTGTTTGGGTAATTGCCAGGTTCTTGTGGCCTGGTTTTGGCCTCTGTTGGAAACAGGATGCTGGACTTGATGGACCCTTGGTCTGACCCAGCATGGCAATTTCTTATGTTCTTATGGGCGTGGCTAGTATGGAGGAAGATGCCGAACCTTGGTGTGAGGCCTGGTGTGCATTGGAAGGCCCGGCGGCTGCCACCGCGGACCGCCAGGGCCTAGCTGGACTAGCAACTACCGCAAGGGAGGTTGTCCCTGGACTCACTAAGGAACTATGCAGGTGAGCGGTCCCGTGCGTGGGATGCATAACAGTACCCCCCCCCCCCCCCCCCTTCTAGGCCTCCCCCTACGTGGCCGTGGTTTCTCAGGGTGCAGACTATGGAAAGTCTTCAGAAGATCTTTATCAAGAATATTTTGAGATGGTTCCCACATATTCTCCTCGGCCCCATAGCCCTCCCAGGCTAAGAGGTATTCCCACTTGCCTCGGTGTCGCCGGATGTCGAGGACATCTCTTACCTGAGAGACGTGTTTGGTTCTGCAGAGACACATGGAGCAGAAGGGTCTTTACGAGAGGGCAGGAGAGAACCAATGGCTTCAACAGGGACACGTGGAACATGTTGTGGATACCCAATGAATGAGGTAGCTGGAGTTGATAGGACACAGCTCCT